>NW_028081528.1:657962-1315925 GCF_014824575.4 Sturnira hondurensis
AGTGTCCCCAACTGAAGAAAATATAATTAAACTGTTCTAGATTGAAAGGAATTGCAGATGTAGATATTGGACTATGTTGCTGACTAGAATCAAACAGTTAACAAGCCAGCTGAGTAGTTGAAATAAGCTTCCAAAGCATGGACTAAACGCCATGAGTCTACAGGACCTGAGGTGATCCCAACAATCTACGAACAGAAATGCCCTGAGAAAACTTAGTATCTCTTAAAGAAGATACATTACCAAATGCATGAGACACGGCCAAAGAGGATGATAAAAAGACTAGAACAAAGGAACTATAGAAAATGATGGAAAACGGGGCCTTTGTAAAGCAGAAAAACAACTTAATTAGCTTCCATTGCACATTCCCAGAGCTGGAACTCTTAGAACAAAGTCCCAAACCCCGGGCCATAGATGGGCACTGGTCTGTGGCTTGTTAGGAACCTGGCTGTACAGCAGGAGGTGAGCAGCTGGCAAGTAGCTGTGGGTGAGTGAACGTGTCCCTGTTGTCAAAAGGAATGGGGGCCACTGCTTTACAGTATATGCTCCATAGCATCTCAGAATGGTTAAAAGCAAAATGGAGTCAGCTGGGAGATTCTTGGTCCTTCCATTTCTAGGGGCATGTATCGTGGTCATCCTGTTCTTTGTCCATCATCATATACCAGGTGAAAACAGAAGGCAGAAACTTTGTTCTTTTAAAGTCTAGGTCTCTAACTCAAGAGAGGACACATACATAACTGAGTGCCATTTTCATCGCCTCCTCCAGAAGAGACGTGAATGAGTGAGCAAGAGAGTCTGGACACTGTCCTTTCCGCATGTGGTTGCCTGGGACTACAGGGCTGCCTACTTGACCAGGGTGTGAATACCCTGGGTGTGGAACTGAACTTTAACTGAACGTGTTCCAACCAAGGGAGAGATTCTGACAATCACTGCACTTGTCCCCCAGTACGGTGGTTTTTCTAATGGGTATTGGGGAAAAATGAACTTTCCTGCTCCCCTGGAGTTGTCTGCAGATGCAAACTCCCATGGGTAGTAACATGTTAGATAGAACTGACTTGTGTCAACTTTGGGCAAAAGCTTTTAAAATCCCCAACCCCTTGCCACATTAAAAAAGATTCCAGATGGGGAGGCTCCATCAGCCTGAGTCCCTGAATGAGTGTAACTATAATACAGTTGCTTCTGGACAGTGACAGATACATAGCACTAACAAGAAACAAATTTTTGGGTTGTTTGGGTTTTATCAGTCCTAAGATTTTGAGGGTCCATTTATCAAGTAAACTCGCTATCTTGACATGTATACAAATTACTTTTATTTAACTTATAACTCTACTTTTTACTTAGTAATAATATCTGTAAAAATATTTACAAGTCAAAAATAACATTTTTCATAATTTTTCAAATCTCAGCAACAATGCAAGTTCCTTTAGAAGAAATATCATTTATTATGGTAAGTAATACACCAACCAACAAGGAAAATTACTTGCATATATGTGGAACACTACCATTTGAATTACATTTTTCTTCAATTAATTTTTCAGTTTATTTCTTAAGTGACTCCCCAAGGTTTTAAATGCCTTCTGTCTGATAGGCAACTTTTTTTTTCCTTTGCCTATCAAGCACTCTTTCTTCCCTCTCATAATAGAATCTCTCTTTATACCAGGAAACTTATTCCATGTGACTCAAGCAGAAATAAACTCATCACAATCCACACTACCATTCTGTGCCATAAGAGTAACTCAAGGCACAGTGATTGCCTCAGGAATGAGTCCAGGCAGGCTAGCTTCAGGGGCATAGGACTTGTGTAGTCAAAGAGGCCCCAGCCCTCAGGAGTGCTTTTCAATTGGTTCATTCTCTACTGCAACAGTCTTGACATTTCTAATAACTTTTAAACAAGAGGCTTTTTATTTGCACATTGCATGAGGTTCGACAAATTATGTGTCCTATCCCAAGTGCATGTTCACATTTTTGCGGTCAAATAATATCCTTGGGTTTACTCCCAGAACTGCGAGTTAAAACTGCATCTTTCCACTACGGATCTAGAATTGCAGGCAGCAAGTGTTTTTTCAGGTGATGGGGGCAATTCTGAGGTAAGCAGAACCAAAACGTGGAGAGTGAAGTGGAGTACAAACTATACTGTTTGGACACAGCTACAGAAGACATCAAAGATCAACAGAACCAAGAGATAGAACAGGTAATGTGATAACAAGCCTCCCCACCCAGAGTTAAGCCTGATGCACTCCCGGGTTAGTTATGGAAGTCAGGACATTTCCATTTTAGCCTAAACTCACATACATGGAGTATTTGGTCAAGTAAATCCCAAACAGTTCTAAACAAAACATGATTTATTTCTGTGCTGAGTCTCATTTCTTCTTCTACTTCCCCCAATGGCTCTTGAATTTGTAAAGAAAAACACCACATTTGGCATATAATAAGCTTTTTCCTTGTTAACTAATACCTATAGTGATCACTGAATGTCTGAACTTATTATAGATTCACAGATAAAAATGGAATGATCAGCACAGAATAAAAATCTGATTCTGGGTTTGAAAGCTCAAAAATTCATTTCTCTATTTTTTTGAATTTTTTGTTACTAATAGGTACTCGATGTACATTGAATGTCATACTTCTTTTTCATTAGAATTTATCATAGACATCTCCACAATCTGAAACAATCAAAAACAATTGAAACCTGCTTCAAGTGCAGTAAGAACTAATCTAATCACAACAAAATCAGACTTTATTCATTAAATTACTCATTTCTGAACATTCAATGAAAAGAATGAACATTTACTTTTGCTTTTCAAATGGAAATATTAAATGGAATAAAATAAAATGCATGACAATTATATTATGATAATATGACTAAAATATTAACATGAATTGTTAATCATTACTTAGCAATTTACAATTTTTCTATGGAGAAAATAATAACTTACATATATAATGAATGATATTACACTTGGGCTATTATGGAAGTAAGTTAATTACAGACTACATAGCTGATTCAGTTTCATTTACCTAAGGAGCTGTTCCTACCATGTTGCAGATTAATTACATCTTCAGGAATACACTCTCATTTATCACTGTCACTTGCAGCATTATAGCTCTTGGCAAAAGTATAGAGCTTTTTTTTTAATGTTAAAAAAATTTCTTAGCTGTGATACATTTTACAAGTTTAGCCATTAAACACATATGACAGCTAAACCCAGGTAAGATTAAATTAGCTATGGAACATTAGGAAAGTTCATGTCCCCAAAATTAAATGACTGTAAGGAAATCAAAATTCTGCTAAAATCATTCAATTCAGACAAAGGCCTCTCTCCTATTTTATATATATATATATATATATATATATATATATATATATTGCAGATTCCATGCTTTGAAATAAATGTATGTAAAAATGTGTTGCACATTATTAATTTCTTTGTGCACATTAGGCAGCTTTTTAATAATATAATTATCTAAATTGCTATAAATACTCAAAAGAATTATATATACACACATATATGAACACACACAGACACACAGTTTTGTTTAAATTTTGATGGAGATTTTATACTATTTGCTTTCCTTTAACAATGAGAATGTTCTTTAATATGAGCAAGAGAAAGAAACAAAGAGTTCTGCGGTAGCTTAAATAGAGTAGAACCCTTATTCATTTATTGTTAACTGATTATTTATATATCCTGAGAATCTCTCTATGCTAATGCATGTGCAAAAAGGAAGTATACTTGAATAACATGCATTTCCGATCCCTAGGAGTTCAGATTCCAGGAGGAGAGAGAGAGAAAAAAGATGGCTATGAAACAACATGGGAATGCAATTAAAGGTATGTGAAATGTGACATGCAATACCAGAAATGAGCGGAAAACCCAATTTTGCAGCTCAGGAAAGATGTTTGAGGGAAGAAGAGCTTTGACATAACGTTTCAAAAATGGACAGGAACTAACCTTATTACTTACAAATGAGAAAAAAGAGGGTGCATTGGGGATATTAAAGGAGAGGGAGGAGGTTGGCCAGTTCCATCCAGACAGGGTTGATGACATGAGCAAAGCCAACCGAACCAAAAAAAAAAAAACATTTTGGAAACTACATGCAATTCCCCCAGTGGAGGTGAAGCTGTTCGCAACACTGGCCACTAAAGGCATGGCTGGCTAGGTGAAACATGGATCTAAGCAACAAAGAGAGTGATGGACGATATTGCAATAATAAAAATAAGAGGGGATGAGAGCCTGAATTGGCAGGGGCTAGGAAAAATACAAGATCTTTAGAGAATAATCAGAGAGAATCAGTAGAATTCATTGATTGCTTGTGGGGGTTCATGAAACTACAAGAAGAGCTCTGAGATGGGTGAAATAGAGACTGCTCTCATCTGTGCAGACAATGATTGATCTGTGAGAAGAATTGAGCCCTGGCTGGTGTAGCTCAGTGGATTGAGCGTGGGCCTGAGAACCAGACGATCACAGTTCAATTCCCAGCCAGGGCACATACCTGGGTTGCAGGCCAGTTCCAGCAGTGGACACATGAGAGGCAACCATACATTGATATTTCTCTCCCTCTCTCCTTCCCTTCCCCTCTAAAGATAAATAAATAAAATCTTTAAAAAAAAAGAGAATTGAAACAACCTGGGTGGACATGGAGAGGAAAGAGCAAAAGAAAAAAACAATTCAGATGGTCATCAGTAATGAATAGGCAGATGAACTTGTTAATTAAAGATGATACAGATCCAGCAAGGCGGACAGAGAAGAATGATAACACTTGAGAAGGTATGGGTTTAGGGAGGTCCAAGAAAGTAAAAATTAATGTTAAGGGGGGGAAGCACATGAAAGTTAACTGCAGCACTATATTGAGAAAGACACTGCTATCGCACTTGTACATCAAGCGTGAAAATAGTCAGAGACATTTCATAAAAGTAGTACAGGAGAGAGTACAGAGAGCAGAACCAGTTTGCATTCCTTCAGCAAAGGGATGATGCAGAGGTGGCAACTAAAAATAACTACTTGAGACTTCTGTATTACCCAGGAATAAAGATAGACCTCATTAAAGTGCAAGTCTTTTCCCATTTTCTTCTTTTCCCAATGTTTTATAGACTTTGAAATATTATGAGTTACTTCATTGTATCTTCTTCAGACATTAAAATTGTTTGTCAATAATCAAAACATTGTTCCTGCTCTGGCTGGTGTAGCTCAGTGGATTGAGTGTGGGGCTGTGAACCAAAGGATCATGATTCGATTCCCAGTCAGGGCACATGCCTGAGTTGCAGGCCAGTTCCCAGCAGGGGATGCACGAGAGACAACCCATACATTGACATTTCTCTCCCTCTATCTTTCCCTTCACCTCTAAAGATAAATAAATAAAGTCTTAAAAAAAAGAACAGGAAAAGAACATGTTGATTAAAAATATTAAAAAAACAACAAAAAACCCCACTGTTCCTTGAGTAATATGAAAAATGTAGAAAAATAACTAAAAAATAATTAAGTCTGCATTCTACTCCAAAAAAAGAAAAAATATAGTTAGGTCTGAATATTTTTTAAAATGAAATATTTCTCTGGTTGAAAAATCTAAAAATATAGTGATCAGCTGCTTAATTAAAAAGCAGTTTTTGCAATCTTTTTAATAAAATACGAACAAAATTTGTTTCCACCTTCTGATACACTCTTCTTAGTTTGGGTGCTGAAATTAAATTTTTGTACCACTATTTGTTTTTATATTTTGGATTTGTTTTGAAAAACACCCATTATATTTTGATAATAAATAAATTATTTATCACTTAGTAAAAAATAAATCACTTCCTAATTTTTCTAAAACTAATTTTCAGGAGTATAATGAGACCTTGTCAATAAAAGACAGTATATAATTATAACAAAGCAATTTGAATTAAATTTGTAATAAAAATTTGTGTGTAAAATAAACAACTTTGAGACAAAATTGTCAAGTATTTGGGATTAGTGATCTTTTTTTGTGATTTACTCAAATGTAAATCTTTCTTAAAGATAACCATTTCAGAAGCAAATGTTCTATGAAAATCTTCCAACAAAAAGAAGTCAACTTTCCAAGAACATATTATACCAGTACAGCATTAATGTCATTATATATTTCTTCTTGTTATAAAATGAGAAAAAATACATTTCAATAGTTGGCTGGGGTGGAGGAGGGAAGGAAAGAGGTTAGGAGTGGAGAGACTAAGCAAAAAGGAAAAAGGACTCATGGACATGGGCAACAGTGTGGTGATTGCTGGAGGAATGGGGTATAAGGGACTAAATGGTAATAAAGAATAAATAAACAGTTTTCTATGATGATAATTAGATTTTCTTCAATTATCTTTTTCAATTTCTCAAACGTATAACCACTGTTCCTCATGTAGAATCACATAAAAATTATTGTTGTCAGTTTAAAAAAAGATTTATAGTTATACCAATAGAATCTGGCCAAAATAAACTTAAGTAATAAAAAAGTGGTAGCTTAAATTTATATAATATTTATAATAAACATATGAAGTAGACAAACCAGGGAAATTGATATTTTGATCATGTTAAGAGCCCAATTTTTCTATCTTAAAGGGCCAAACCAAAACCAAAATTCTATATTCTTAATTAGTCAATTTTTTTGACTAAACATAAACAACATTCTACATTCTTAATCAGTCTGGGATCATAACTAAATTTCTAGTTAAGGTAATCCTTTGTATTTTTAGTAAAGGCATAGGAAAATGCACAAGGTAAGAACGGGCTGAAGAAATCCTTACCGGTAATTATTCCACTAACTTGAAATTGATGGTTATGAGAATTAAGTCGTCATATTTTTCCTACGCTGGCGGAATAAGAGGCTCTTAGTGACTGACGAAGGCTGGATATTAAATTGTAACCATGCCAATATCTATTTGATGGGACATTTGGGCGGTAATATACACGGTGCCCTGAAAGTCCACTCGCCTGTGTCAGAGCTCCAGACTCGGAGAGACACGCTACAGCGAGCAAGGCCCAGGTCCAATTTCAGAAATACTAGCACAAATGAGGTTTTCATTTTCATATTGGCTTTCACTTTTTACCCAGTGTGTGATACTAATTTGTTTCTGGATATGTTCTACAAAAACTGGAGAACCTTTCCAGCAGCCTTTGAAATTCTTACTCGCTTGCTTGTTTCTGTTCACAGTGCTTCTGTGTTGAAGAGCGTCCAAATTGGAACTCACTGGGATGATTAACAGCTGCTACAAAATCAATACTCTGGGTAGAGAAAACAGAATTGGGCTAAGATGGTCTTACACGAGCACTATTCTGTGGCTGCATATCATTTGATGTCAGCAAGCCCAATATAATTTATGGTGGTGGAAGCATTTCCGCGAATATAATCCATGGGATTCTCAGATTCAGCCTCAGAGACCCAGCAGTGGGGGAGATAATTCATAGGTGTTAATTACGCATAATTATGCATACTCTCGGTTGCAAAGATAACTCTTACACTTAGTATAAAAAGGGTTTGCTTGAATCTTTCATTATTTTAACATTCATTATGGCTGAAACACTAAGTCACACTATTATTGTTACTACAATCTGCCTCTAAAAGAGTCTTAAGTTTTTTTTTTACCACAAATCAAAACTGAAAGGTAATAGAGATGTTTTTGTATTTGCTTTTTATACTTTGATGCCCAATTATACAATACTAAATTAGTGGCTGGCATATGCCCTAAAAATCCTTTATATCTACTTTATAGGGCTACATATTCTTTACAATAACTTACTATATACTTTATGATAACTTTTAACAGCTTTATAATAAAAAATAAATATGCTAACAGTTTAAAAGGAAACAAATTAATTCCCTGAATTATTACTTATCTGTACCTCTTCCTACCACATTCAGGAAAAGATGCAGGTGTGTGCATCTTTTCAACTCCAACACACTGGAATTCACATTACTTTTTGGCACAGTGTTCATCCTTCCATCCACCAGAATACCGATCCCAGGAATTAGAAGCAGCACTCAGTGACTATTTGTGGAGTGACTTAGTAAACAAACTCCTTTGAGACGAAAATACTAATCAGCATGAAGGCAATAACTGACTGTGATAACTCAGTTTTTTAGATTTTTATACTAATAGAAGTATAGCATAAACCACAAGAAAAAAGTTAAAGAAGTTATCCAACAATGCCATTTATAAATATTAGTAAGAGGTCCATAAAAAGATATCTTGCTGACTTGTTTAACTGGATCCTCCACCAGGAAGAGCTCTGTGTATCAACACTCCCCTTCTCCCCTGATGTTGTATAAAATGCTCTCGATATCGTACTAGGTATCATGTTACTTCTGTGAATATGTCACAGGAAAGAAAAGTAATTAATGTTTAAAGGGGTAGGATTTTCCTGGGTGTGAGATAGCTGTCATGAATTTGAACTACACCTTTGCATATATATGGAGCATGTAAACTTTCTTCTTTCTGTGCTGTTAGGAAAAGTGAAAGTTTTCGAACAGAGAGCTAGCATGGACATGGATTCTATTTTGCCCAGATGTGTGGGCTTCCTATCAGCATTTTATCCACAAACTGACTCTTCACCTCAAAGGCACAAGGACAAAAACATGACATGGTGGGATCAGTGCTGTCATGAATTTGGAAAGTGACAGCTTTCCGAAACCAGAAAGCCGAGACTGAGGATACACAAAGTCTACTTCCCCAAGTGGAGATACACACACACACACAAAGAAAGCGTTTTCTTGATTTCTGCTTCTGCTGTTCCATTGTTGGTATACAAAAATGCCTTTGATTTCTGGATATTGACTTTGTATCCTGCTGTTTTGCCAAATTCATTTATTAGTTTGAGCAGTTTTTTGGTAGAGGCTATAGGATTTTCCATGTACACTATCGTATCATCTGCAAACAACGCCAGTTTTGATGCCCATCGGTAAATGACTGGATCAAAAAGCTATGGTACATTTATGCAATGAAATTCTATGCTGCAGAAAGGAAGAAGGAGCTCCTACCCTTTTTAACATCATGGATGGAACTGGAAAGCATTATGCTGAGCAAAATAAGCAAGGCGGTGAAAGACAAATACCATATGATATCACCGTTAACAGGAATCTAAACAACAAAACAAACAAGCAAGAAAATATGACCAAAGACACTCAAATACGGAACAGGCTGACAGGGTCCAGAGGGGAGAAGGGAGGGGATCATAGGGGAAAAGGGGATGGACTCACATGAACAAACATAAAGGACACATGGACAATAACTAAGGTGGGGGGCGGAAATGGGAGGGAGATGGGGAGCACTGGGGGGGCAGGGCTGGGAATATAAGAAAATTGTACTTGAACAAGAATTAAATAAAAAAATAAACAAAAAGAAAAAAAGAAAAAGAAAGTGTTTTAAGAAGTAAGTGGAAAGAACCACATATGAAATAGAAAATTTTACCATGGGTTGTGGTATTGGCAGCTCAGTACAGATGACTTCATAACACAAAACATATCAAATAATGTAGAATAGAACAAAAAATATTTCCCACGCAGAAGGGAAATAAAGACCCTATATATCACCCATACTTTCAGTCACTTTTATAGTACTATGGTCCCCCTTAGCCATGGAGAACATGTTCCACGACCCTCTGTGGATGCCTGAAACCGTGGATACTAGCGAACCATGCATACATACACAGAAGGTTTTTTTTTTTCCCCGTGCATACATACACTTATGGCCTCATCACTGCTCTTTTACTGAGGGCTCTCTTAAGTAAAATAAGGTAGCCTGGACTAAAGCACTGCAATACCAGAGCAGTCCATTCGATAATCCAGACAGCTACTAAGTGCCCAACAGGTGGGTAGTGGATCCATTGCACAAAGTGATGATGCACGTCCCAGGTGGGAAAGTGTGAGATTTTATCACTCTACTCAGAAAAGTGCTCATTGTTAAACTTATGATTGTTTGTTTCTGAAATTTCTCCTTTAACATTTTGAAATCACATTTGAAAATGGGTAAGTCCAACTGTGGAAAGCAAAACCATGGAGAAGGGGAGACTACTCTCCCCTACACACATTTTTCCCTTCAGAATATTTATCATGACTCAAAATTCACTTGATTTTTAATGTCTTACCCCCCTGAAAATGTCACTGAAGAACTGAAGTTTTGTCTGTCTACATTACTCAATACTGATTTCCACTGTTTAGAAGAGTGTCCAGCACATAATGGCCACTAACATAAACAAAATAAAATTGCTACATAAATGAATAAAAGGAAGAACACAAGAACACATGAAATAGAAAATCCGCAGAATAGGAACTATGAATTATTATAGCCTAACCACTTAAAATGTGATCTAAGCCAGTAAAGTTACATCATCTCTCAATTCATTGTTAAAACAATTTGATAAGAGGAAGGCATATAGCACAGGTTAAAAGTTAACATTTAAAAGAGAATTTAAGCATCATAGTAGTAAATTGCAATGTATTCAAACACATTTGAATAATCCTGTGAGATTTTTTAAAGATTATCCATGATCCTACATTTTTGTATTACATTAAGAGAGAGGTTCATTTCCCTTTCCATACTCCTGCACATTGTAAGTTAATATTGTTAGCATTTTTGGTATATATATTTTCTGACTCTTTTATGTGTTCTTAGAAACAGAGCTATATAAAATTATTGTATTTTATCACCATTATCATCCTAACATTTATTAAGCACTGGGGGTGGTATTGTCAGGGTTTTGGGATTCTAGAACTCAACCCCTATAACTCTGAGATAGATTCTGTGTTATCCTCAATCTCTTTGTACCCTCTCTCTTTCCTTCCATTCCCCCATCCCTGTTTCTCTCTCTCACACATGCAAAGGAGAAAAAGGGCTCACTTATGGATACTTTGTCTTTGTGATTTCACATTATAAGAGTAGAAACTCTTTTCCTACTGTGTACCATTTTCAAATTAATAAACATTTAGGTTGTTCCCAATTGTATGTAATTAAATATAGTTGGTGCAGCTTAGGCTTCTGTATTACTTATTTATGTAGAATGGATTCTTAGAAATGAGACAGATGGCTTAAAACGTATTTCCATGTTAAACTTTAACAAATACCATCCAATTATTCTCCAAAATAATATTTTAATTTATTAAAATATTCACCACACAATTATTAATTTTTGTATAAACTAATTGACATTAGATAATGTCAGTTTTTTTATTTTTAATAAAAAAGTAAACACTAACACCCCATTGTATAATTTTGCATTTTCTAGTAAATTAATAACATGATAAATCTTTTCATCTGGCTATTCAATATAATTCTCATAGTCTTAGTTTATTTTTCTATTAGATGATTATTTATCATTAAGAATTCCATATTTTAGTTTATTAACTCCATGTTTATTGTTTGTATTGAAAATATTTTCTTTTACTTTTAACTGTTAGAATTTGAACATACTTTTTTTAAAATTAAATACTGTGAAAAATAATGAAAATCTTATTTTTCTTTATGGGTTCTAGGTTTCCTGTTTGCCTCAGACAGGTTTCTCTTACCTAAGCAAGATTCTTTCTACATTTTTTCTAATGTCTTGTAATTGGATTATTTCATTTCACATTATTAATCTATTTTCAAATGGGTGTGAATGAAAATATAAATTTTTATTCAGATGAGTAACCAATTCTTTCACCTAATTTATCATGTACTTTGTCCTTACCCAATGTTTCTACAATCCAGCAAATGTTAAATTTGCTGGCAGTGCATTTTTTGTTCTAATTTTATTATCTGTTCTATCAATCTAATTTTGTGCCACCATATTTTAGTTACCATGACATGATAGTATTTTGTACATGGCAAGGAAATTGCCCATTACAGGATACTACTTACTTTAAAAAATTATAAAGGCATATTTGTCCAACTGTAAATTAGCATTTATCAAAACAACTACCAGGAAATCTATTAAAATTCTCAATACAAATGGACTAAATGTACAAATTAATTTGAAGAGACTTGTTCTTTTAATACTATTAAATATTCAATATAGAAACATGAAATGACTTATTCATATCATAACATTGCATAAAATTTTATTTCCTCCATATAGGCTCTGAGTGTATTTTTTATTAAATGTAAACCTTGATATTTATAGTTTTCTGATATTATTAACTAAATTATATTCATGTCAACTTATTAACTGGTAATTTTATAAATTAAAATTTAAAGTAACAGGGCCATATTTGGCATTTTATGTTGATTTAATAGTGTTTTTTTTTTTAGTTTATATGTGATCATAGCACCGTCATATAATAATCATATAATTTAAATGTTTATATGACTTATTAAAAGTTTTATTTTTAAATTACCTCGCTCTTTTAAAAATGTTAACTGAGGCGGTGATATAAAACCCCTGCATCCTTCCTCATTTTATTTGAAATGCTTTTAATATGCCAGTATTATTCTGATGCTAATTACTAATTTGATATTTTAAATGTTTTACATATATTTAACTTATTATACCAAATGAAAAACCTATTTTTATTTAAATTAAAAGATTACACTAATATTGACCCATTTTGGTGTTTTTGAATATACTCTACACAGTCAATAGATTTGAGTACTTAAATGCAGTGAAACCTCAGTTCTGGGACTTAATTTGTTCTGGCAAACCATTCAAGAAGCCATGTCTTTGAAAACCAGTCTTCTTTGGTGCCCGAGAGATGTGTTACTGATCAAACAATATTGGCACGGAAGGGTTGTACGGCAGAAAATCAAGACCAGAAACTTTGTTAGGCAACCAAGACATCTTTTCCATAAACAACTTGGTTAAAAACCCAATTGTTCAAGAACCAAGACATTAGAGAACTGAGGTTTCAAAGTATATTATTTGAATCTACTTGCTAATTTTATTTTTTGCACCTGTTCACTTACATTCACATGTGCATTTTCTTTGTTGGGTTATACTTATGAGGCATTGTTACTGAGGTTTCCAGCTATGTAAAATGAATGGAAATTTTTTCCATTTTAACTTATATACTGCAATAATTTTTAAAATGAGAATTGTGGTGAGAAAAATCATTTCAATGACAACCATTTTAATAGTTCTATTCCCACAGTTTTACTTTTTCTTCCTTAGCTATATGCTTAAAATATGGTTTCTCAAACTGTCATTCTGTAACAGCAATGCTGGGATCACCTGGGAGTTTGTTGGGATGTTAAATCTTTAGCCTCCATCTCAAACTACTGAAGTAGAAAGTTTGGCCAGGAGAATCACCAATCTGCAGTTTAACAAGCCCTTCAGGTAATTGTGACACATGGCATAAGTTTGAGAACTAGGAGCTTTCCCTTGGGCAAATTTCATATATACACGCACACACACACACACACACATATTCCATTTATTCTACAGGATAAAGTTCACTAGCATAATGATGTAAATGATACATTCATAATTATTTAAATATTCCCAAAGCTGTGGTTGTACCTTCCAACTTACAACCTGTGTATTTATTTGTTATGAAATATTCTTGGAAAGCGACGTCAGCAAGATGACGGAATAGGAGTTTTCAGCCATAATCCCTGTCAACAGACCATGGATTTTGACAACCACTCACCCATGACAGTATCTTTATGGGGGAAAGAGTCCAGCAGAGAAGTCCCAGCATATGTAGGAGCAACAAAAAATATCCGAGGAAAACAATGAAGAGGGTAAGAGACCGCTTTCATTCTTCATGCAGCACCTCTTCCCCAAGGTGGCACAGCTCTGTGCTAAAAGGGACCCCCTCAGCCAGAGATTTCTGCCACGCAAGGGAATGAGAGTATATCGAGTGAGGTATTCGCTTCTCAAGCCCTGTAGGACATGCCGAAGAGGCACCTTCTTTCTAACCTCGGCGAGAATACTGCGGGTGGCTTCCGCACAGCTGAAAGGTTTAGGAGAGACTGAGAGCAGCTGGGAGAGGCCGGGATTCTCAGCCCTTTAAGGGGCTCACTCCATGAAAAGGGGTGGATCCTACACACCTGGCCACCGACTCCATCAGGAGGCCCACCCACAAGTTGCTTGGGGCGCCTCCACTAGGACCCTTACCCAACTGGCCCAAGAGGTCCCCCAGAACAGCAGGCTCCCGCTCCGTGCCCCTCTGCGTGCCATAGTGCACGTCCTCCTGAGTGGGCACAACCCTTGGCTGACAGCTCCTGCGCTAGTGCAGCAGCAGGCTCAACTCTGCAGGGTTGGAGGTAGGCACACGCATTTAAGTATTTCAGGAACTGCCTGGGCTAAACACTCAGGAGAGGATCAACACCCAGCCTGGCTTTGCAGAATCTAGAGAAGGAATACAATCTTAACAATTACTTCTCCACACTCCTTCCCCTACACAAACACACACCTCCCCAAAGGGAATCAGAGGTGTGGAATGGGTACATCTACGGAAAAATTCTGAGAGAGCCTCAGAGTCCTGTGGAAGGCTGCCACTGAAGCCTGGAGGAGGTGAGAGCTGCGTCAGGTGCATTCCAATTGTGGCTTTCCACGTGGTCCTGTGATCTGTCTCCAGTCTGTCTCAGCAAATGTCTGGGAGTGGTCCTACCTGCTCAGGACCAGAGGGAGACATGCTCATCCTACCCTCGCAGGAGGCCTGCTGATGTCTGGACTGTGGGTACTGAAGCGGCCTTGAAACTCAGTTCCAGCACCTCCCAACTACTGTTGTGTAGTAAACCTGTACATTTGTATTTCCACATTCTGAGGTTCACACTTATCCAGTACTGTTTCCCACACTGTTTAGGCCACTTTTAGCCAATATTATAGTTACATAAGTTAATTACATATATAAATGGAGAAATATGATTGCAAAAATAGTCTTTGTGTTATATGGAAACAAATAATATCTGGGAATGGTTGATATAAATGCAATACTGTAACCACTATAGGATTATATTTTTTGCTATAGAATTAAATGGAAGGGAGATCATTATAAGAGTATTTTTTAAACTATCATAAAAAAGAAGTTTATACCCAGGTTGCTTACAAGTGTCTTTTGAGTTTTTATTCCACTTAAAAGAACCTAAAAATGGAAATCAGAGGTGGCTTATTATGGAATGTTATTTACACTACACTCTGTAGAACCCCAGTCAGTGACCCATATCCAGAGAAATGTTATTAGTTGGGCCCAAAAGCAAAGGTTGGCCAATTCAGTTTTAGTTATAGGTTTTAAAATAAAATAAAATAGTCAAAGTTGTATGTATGATATTTTATGGCAGATGTTTTATCCTCAATTAATACCCAACTATCATATCTAATAGAAGGACTCCTACTACATGTAAATTGGACTACTTCATTTCTTGACTATAATCACTGGTTCATTCAACTGCCTCTTAAAAAACAAGCACCACACCTTGGCTTCCAAGACTCTTTAAGACATGGCAGAAGCCACCTGAGCAACGGCCTTTTTGTCATACGCTGCCACCTTCTCTCTTTATGTTCCACACACACTGACCCAGCAAGTCTTTCAACACACCAAGCTTCTTTCCACCTGGAGCTTTACATACCTGCTGGGTATGTTCTCTCCATCCCTTTGGTATCCAGCTCGCTTACATGTATTTCCTTGATGTTTTTCTTAAATGCATCTTCTCTACAGGGGCCATTCCTGACTATGAGAACTAAAGCTGTTGTCTCTTATTCTAGCTCATGGTAACTTTTGTTTTTCTTTCACATAGTTTATCATGATTTTCAAAAAGTTTGTATTTGTGCCTGTTGTTAATGCCTCTTTCTCCCATGAAACCCCAAATTCTAATAAAAAGGTGATGTATCTCCTCAAAGAGTTCAGTTTTTTGTTTGTTTATTAAAATCTTAGTGGTACATCTGATGGCAATGCAGTGGTTAGACAGATTTCTTCCTGGGATTTTTGAGATTACAGCTATTTTAAAGTTCAAAATCAGAATGAGAGGCAATATGCAGCCGTCTATAAAATTAGTCTCTAAGGTTCTGCTGTTCAGGCACTTATGACGATTCTCTCAGCTCACTATAATGTAGGCTGAGTGATCACACAGGCTTCTTCTACCCTGTTCCCTGACAGACCTCAGACAGTGTGTGCCGTACACGGCACCTGCTCAATAAATGCGCTTTCACTGAAGGACCACCGCTGGGTAAGAGAATCTATTTGTGGAGTTAATTATGATTTCAGGATCATTTCTACTTGTTGTGGCTAAAATTGAAGAAGGAATTATCAAAAACTTGCTAGTTATTTACCAATTTTCCTTTCCTTCCTGGGAAGATAGAATTCCTTTCCCAGCCAATTGATTAAAATATGGCCAATGGCCTACATGTTCACTTATTTTAAAAAAACACCTTAATATTCCACTCTCTTTTTGTCACCTGATTGTGAATAGACGGGGTTCTGTGTAACTAGAGGAGGGTGGAGCCACAGAAGGAGGGGTCCTGGGTCGCTGACTGATCAAAGGCAGCACTCCTCCCGATGAGAACCCAGCTGTCCTGGGAGGGAAGAACTAACTTCTCTTTGTTGCCAGACCGCTGCTCTGTTGGGTTGGTTGGTGATGGCAGTCAATAGACTCTGATTAACACAAAAGGTGTATCATAGTGTACGATATATGAAGATGACATTCATCTCTATATTTCTGACCATCACAGGCTTCCTAAAATTTTGAAGCAAGGTTCTGTATAAAGTGTAAATCACCTGGCTGGTGTAGCTCAGTGGATTGAGCACAGGCCTGCGAACCAGAGGATCGCGGTTCGATTCCCAGCCAGGGCACATGCCTGGGTTGCAGGCCGGTTTCCTGCAGGCCAACTCCCAGCAGGGGACGCACGAGAGGCAACCATACATTGATGTTTCTCTCCCTCTCCCCTTCCCCTCTAAAGGTAAATAAATAAATTAAAAAAAAATAAAGTGTAAATCACTTATAGTCACTATGGGAAGGACAACAGTTGAAATAATAAAAACTCTACTGAGAGCATCAAGCTTTGAGACTATATTGTAAGACAGTGGCAATGAGTCCCCAGAGATCATTGAAAGTGCAATCTATGTGCCATGTTAAGCTTTCTCATGCTGCTGACAGCACAAAGTTGAAATGTTCTCCTCATTCTTTTAGTGCCCCACATCCACTACTTCTTATACATCCACAACTATTTTCATAGAAATGATTCATTTTACTTCATTGTTTTTTGGATTCACTGACCAGGGCAAAGGAATACTAGTCACTGATTGGAAGTTGGCTTTGCTGAGTGACACAGACAAAGCTTGGACTTTCTATAAGGTCTGTCACTCTGATTGTGACCTTTAGTGTTGAGCCTTTGTGGCTGAGGCACAGGTGACAATTTCAGAGAAATATGGTCTTCTCTCTTAATACCCCTACTTAACAGGTTACTCCTATCCTGACTTTCTTTCTTTTTTTTTTATTATTCAATCACAGTTGTCCCATTTTTCCCCCCGTCACTCTCCCCTGTCCTACCCACCCCCATCTCCCACCTTCGATCTCCATGCCTCCGTTGTCTTTTCTATGGGTCCTTTCAGCATGTGTCTTTTTCCTCCTCTACTGGTAGCATCCTAATTTGGTAAAACAATTCTCCTTCTTTTCCTTTAATAAAATCAACTGATCTATTTTAGTATATTTTTGGAGTAGTTTTTTTCCAGTGTGTCACAAAAGTCAACTCTAATCTTGAATAATTATAGCTTAAGTGTATAAATTAATTTGCATATTGTAGTAAACTATCCCATTTAAAATTAGAAAATGTTTCCATCTATTCTAATATTTTATGTCTCTGTAGAAAATTTTAACATTTCCTATATATAGGTCTTGTATACTGTTTATTTTTCCTATATACTTTTAATTTTTGTTGTTTTTAAAATAAATTATTATTGATATAATTGAGTATTTTAAATATTTAAGTTGATTTTATATATCTCAACTTCGCTACACTCCCACTTTTTATGTTTATGGGGTTTTTTTGGTTTTTTACTGTTTATTATTTATTTGAATTCTCTGTACAATATTTTTATAAAATTAATTTTGTAAAACATTAACTCTTCAATAAGTCAGTTTTTGGTTTCACTGCCATTCTCAATTTTGTTGCTATCCTTTGCTGTATTTCCTGTTTTATGTTTATTATGGCTTTCCTTCACATTTCTTTGGGGGTTTGCTATTTCTCCTTTTCAGTATGTTGACTCTTCCATTTAATATTTGTCTATTGATGTCAGGGTTTCCCAGCCTCAGCACTATCAGCATTTTGACCTGTATAATTCTTTCTCATGTGCCGGGGGCTTATTCTATGAACAAAGATTACTCAGAGGCTCCCTACTCTCTACTTCTTAATTGCCCCTCTTCGTATGATAATCAGATGTGTGACTTCTATATATTGCCAAATGTCTCTTGTAGTGAGGGAGAAATTATCCAATTTTGAGGACTGTAACAGAAATTTGAAAATTAACTGAAGTTGTATAACAAATTACTCAGTGAACGTGACTTGATTTAGAGGGTGTCCATGACCCAGAGAGTGATCTAAACCAGTAATGATCCCTGCAGAAAATGAACAAGGAAGATTAATGTCAGAGCTCACTGTGTTTACAGAACTGATTAGTGCAAGCAATTAACCAACCAACTAGCCAGAAATTTAGTAGGAGATCTTAGAATGCGACAGCCCTAACAGGCTTTGATAAATTTCCTCATATCCGTGGTTATCTAAAAGACCATATGCATGTATAGCAGCATAAATGTTCAGGAAAGAGGAAAGAGGGCCCTTGCTATTTACATATCTTTGGCTAAACGAGGGGACTTGCGCATGAACAGAAGAGACAAAAGAAGGGCCTGCAGATGTTAAAAGCTGAATCAGGTCAATAATTGCCTGAAGACTATATGTGCTTCCCATGACCACACAGATCCAATGGCCAAGCGACAAAGACTTACTGGCTCTAGGTTTGCAGACACAAACTCTGGTCAATCATGCAGAAACAGGGCCGATCCCTAGGAAGCCAGGATTCACATAAAACCAAAAATTAAACAACAACAAAACACATACAAATGAGGCATCCGTATCCATACATCTCAAGGAAGAAAGGCTCTGCGTGAATGGTGCAGGCCAGTCACCAGACAAACACAGGAACAACTGCAATCTCAATGGGAGGGTCCCAATCCAGAGTTGTATGATACCTCATATAACATAAGATCTCTAATTTCCAAAAAAAAATTGTCAGGCATGCAGAGGAACCACAAAGTGTAGCATGACCTTTGAAAAGAACAAACGATGTCACTGATGGGTCCCAAATGCTCCCAAATTGTCTGATGGTCTCCAGATACTGGACTTGCCAGACAAAGACCAAAAGAACTAAAGTAACACAAGTTTAAAGAATAAAGGAAAGCATAACAACAATAACTCCTCAAATAGAAACTATACCCTAAAGATAGAGAAATTACTTAAAAGGTCAAATGAAAATGCTGGACTTAAAAAAGCAAGTAACCAAAACAAAACACTCACTCAAAGGACTCAAATAGTGGCATTATTCATAATATCCAGAGTAGAAACATTTTAAATACTCATCAACTGGTAAGTGGATAAACCATATGTGACACATCTGTACAATGGGATAGTACTCAGCATTAAAAAAGAATTCATATCGGTGAGCCTCAAGAATGCATAGTGAAAGATGCCAGGTGTAAAAGTTAATATACTGTATATTTTTCTGTATAAAATATCCACATAAGGCAAATCTCAGAGGAAGAAAGAATGGTTATTGCTTCAAGCTGGAAAAAGGAACCAGAATTGACTATAAATAAGCATAAACATTCTTGTTTTAATGACAAAATTCTCTAAATTGGATAGATTTATTAAAAATAAAAGGTTTACTTAAAATGAATGGATTAGGTTGTAAATTCTATGCCAATCATGCTGTTAAAATATTTTTTCATATTGATATCAAATACAAATAGTAGGACTTTTATGGATCAATGTGCATTACATTCTCACAAACAGTAAGAATCATTACAGCATTCATAATGATTATATATTTAGCCTGTATTAATCATCATTAGAGGCTTTTAAAATGTATAATCACATTATTTATAACTATGGCCAAAAATAGTAAGCATTGTGATACATATAAATGATGGACAGCCAGAACTAAAATATTTACTAAAGTACTCTTACCCAGGTAGCTTCACTCCTAAGTTCATAAACTCAAACAATGCTTTTTACAGTCTCCTAGTGGCGTGTGTGTGCATGCGTGTGCCTGCATATGATATAAGGTAGTACTGAGTTGCATATTAAATGGCACGTAATGATATAAACAATATACATTTTAGACTTCATAATTGTTCCATACATATAAACATATACACATATGCTTGTATGTATACTTATATATATATATGTATATATAATCACTTTTACATTCTTTCAAGAACAAAATTTAAATAGCCAAATAAAATTTTACTTTCAGTGTAAGATTTTTAAGAAATTAAATAAGAGGTTAGCTTTTTAACTTACTAAACATTTGGGAATAATAGCAACATTTTTTAAAATAAAAATGCCTTAGCTTTTTTTTAAAGATTTTTAATTTATTTATCTTTAGAGAGGAAGGGAAGGAGAGAAGGAGAGAAATATCAATGTATGGTTGCCTCTGGTGAGTCCCCTGCTGGGAACTGGCCTGCAACCCAGGCATGTGCCCTGACTGGGAATCGAACCGTGATCGTGTGGTTCGCAGGCCCGCACTCAATCCACTGAGCTACACCAGCCAGGGCAATAGCAACATTTTTTATACTTGGACTTAACCATAAATTTAAACATAATGTCTATAGTAGGTTATGATGCTACTATAATATATATCTGAAATTAAGGTGAAATTTCATACATTGTTTTCACATTTTCACTAATGTAGAACTTCAGCTTCTACTCTAAAACTTATAACTAAACCCTTATTATAATAATTCTAGTCTACATTTTAGTAACACAGATGATCAAACCAATTGCAAAAATTATAATTTTCTTTAACACATGAAATGTATTGCTGTACTCTAACTTTAAATAAATTAATAAGCTTTATTATTGCCCATTAGAGCAGGTGTTTTGCTGAGGCTAGCATAAAATAAATAATTTATAATTAGTCAGTCTTCATAGTGTACAGACAGTGATTACTCAGGATTGGTTAAAAAAAAAGAACATCTGGTGGAAAATCTTACCACGCCAATGGAAAAGTAATTATTGATGATACTGTAAGGCACTGGGTCTCCCTTCTCATCTTTATCATTAGGGATGACTTCAAACATCCACCGGTCCAACATGATTTCTGTGCTGTTTTCAATGTCTTTTAGGATTTTCATCAGATTTTCACCTTCATAACCTAGTAAAACCAAAACATTATCTTGAGAAAAAAAATCCCAGGCTGTATTTATGTGTTTCAGCTTGTGTCTGAGTGTATATCATTCTTTAGTTAAGTAATGCATTTTTAAAGCAATTCTAATATAAATAGAATTGATTATAATATTATTTTACTTAGACCAGTATTTTATTTTTAGCTTTAATTTGCAGCTCCTATTTCTCTCCTGTGGTGCAAATTTTCAGTGCAGCCAACTGTCAAATGAACGTCTCTACTGAATTCAGGTTTGTGTATTTTCTAGGGATGCATGGGTCCCTTCAATGAATTCTCCTGTGAGACTGGGAGTATCTCCTGCTACTGCAACTTTCACAGGTTTTTACAGCCAGAGGTTTGGAGGCTTTATTTCCCCATCCTGAACCCTGAGTTGCTGGGTTAGCCTCACTCCCCAGTTATTCCTCCCAATTTATTCACATGTGAATGTGGGACCAACTGGTCCTCCTGCCTCCTTCTTGCCATGCATCCTCACTGACCTGGGTCCTGTCTCCGCCCCTCCCACCAGGATGGAAACATGTTTCTCTTTAACTCCTTGGTTGTTGGACTTCTATACAGTTTTATTTTCTGGCAGTTCTGGTTGTTTTTTGTTTTTATATTGGTTGCTGTCCTTCTTTTGGTTGTGTGATGAAGCAAAGAATATCTACCTGTGCTTCCATCTTGTTTGGAAGTCTCTCAGATGTTTCTTAATAGTTCAACATTTATTCTCTTATTCTTTTATTTTAACCATAATAAATAATAGCCTTCCAAATAAATCATGTAGATATATATATTCCCTATTGAATTAAATAATAACCAGTTAAATATATTCACCTATTTTCTAAACTCTACTTTTTTGAATATATGCATGATGGTTTTCAGATATAATTTTACATATATATATATAAACAGAGCACAGTATAATACACTATGAAAATATAGTACAATATACACATATAAATATATATACACATGCATACAAGCAGCACAAATATGAGTAAATAATAATGATTTAAATCAAATATTGAATTTGTCTTTGGGAACATTTCAGGTTAATTATAACAAGGTTCAACATAACACCAGAAAAATGTGTGAACCGTAACTGACCAGTAGGGAATATATTAGAAATTGATTGAGTGAAAATTTATTACTAAAGCTAGATTCTACTATGGTCACTAACTTAAAATCCTTATAACTATATTTGTTCTCAACATGTTTATGGCTATATATGAAAAATGCTAGTGTGAATTCAGCCTTATAGGTAAGTAAAAGATAGGCAGTAAATAAACCTATTTTGAGAAACATCTATATTTCAGAACTAATTCACAAGGGTGAATATTTACAAACTATAGTCCCCAATTTATCATATTCTATGATAAACACCCTATGTTTTTGTATTAATCTATGCCTGCACTTGGTAAATAATGACCTATAAATAAAGATAGGATTCCTGAACTAAAAAAGAGTATATTTTAATAAAAAGAAACTAACTATGTAAGCGAATGCTTACTTCCAGAAAACAATAGTGTTATTTTGCTTCCCTTCTTTTTATTTAAAGCCTATAATCACTCTAGGCTAAGAAATAAAATGAAATTATAATTAATATTTATTTTCTGTTTAATAATATGTTACAATAATGCTTGAATCTATCTCAAAAGTCAGAGAAATTTTTACAAATAGAAATTGTGTAAAGAAAAGCAAAAACAAATATTTATAAGTGTGATCCATCTAAAACTCTCTCTTGCCTCCTTACTCTTCACAAAATATTTTTTGTAATAATATTCACATTTTTATTGGACTAATTATTGCCATAAAAATTGCTAAGTGAAAGTAAATTGCATATTTATCAAATGCTGTAAAACATCCTATATTCTTACAAGTATTAAATTTCCAAAAATGTTAAATATATTCTTGAAAAAAAGTTTCAAGTCAATATATTCCATTGACTCTAAGAGACTCAAATGTTTATTGGTTGAATAATGTACCTTTCTCTTCTAAATGTTAAGCATAATAATAACTACATAAAATAATAAGTACAGACACAGGTCAAATTAAATAGTGTAGTGTAAGAACCTGGGAACCAGGTAATATTATTTTGTTCAAATTCTAATGAGGAATCTGAAGCACGGTTGTTAAGCAACTTGCTCTATTACACCCCTGGCAAGAAAAAATCTCTCTCCCATGCATGTTTTTTTTTTAATTAGTAAACTCTAGCCAATGCCATTTCCATTTCCCTATTTGCTCAACTTGACATCTTTCAGCCCTTTTACTACTTCATTTTCCCTGAAGCCCCTATTTAACTCACTGGCAAGTTCTATCAATCCATCCTGAAAATGTAGTTGCAGTTTGTCTTCTTGTCTCTTTTGCATCACCACCACCCTAGTCTAGTCTTCATATTCTTTAATTATGATAAGTACACATTTCTCATTTGGAAAACCATAATTCTCCACATTTTCTTAGCAGTTAATTTTACATCCCCTAATTAATCTATCTTTGAAAACAAATGTGTTTGGGTCACACTGTTTTTGCTACCCTTTCAAAGTTTTGGTTTGTGCTTCAGGTTCAATCAGATAAAATTCTTGTCATAACTACCAAGCCCCCACATTATCTGCCTCGTGATGATCTCCTTGGTCTCATACGAATCACTCCTCTCAGTCCATACCTATCAACCCCTCCATGACAGCCTTGAGGGTCCTATCAGCTTTCATTTGGACCTTTCAAGGCAGAAGCTGTCTCTCCCTCCTTCTATGTTCAATCCAGCTCAAATGTCACTTCATCAGAGAGGCCTTCTGGACATGCGGCAAAAAAAGTTTCTCTCATGTTTTTTTTCTCTAAAAATACACTCTGCTGCTTCTGTTGTAGCCTTGACCTTATTTTGTAACTATACGTTTCATTGCTCATTGATTTATGCCTGTGTACTCAAAGGGCAGGGGCCACCTCTTTCTTTCCTCACTCTGTATCTAGCACCTAGAGCAGTGCAAATACATTCTAGGAAACCACAGATCATTAATCTATACTTTGACATGTACTACAATTCATGAGTCTTTGGCCACTGATAATATCTTTTTATTGTTTTATTGTTGTTCAAGTGTAGTTGTCTGCATTTACCTGCCACCACTCCTCTCCCGATAATATCTTTAAAAGAGTTTTATAAGAAAAGCATTAACATTATAAAAATGAAACTTATATACCAATTTTGAGACTTAAGCCATTTATTAGTTTGGAACCAAAAATGAAATCATTAAATTTTATTTTTTAATTTTTATTAATTTTTAAGAATATTTTATTTATTTATCTTTAGAGGGGAAGGGAAGGAGAAAGGGACAGAAATATCAATGTATGGTTGCCTCTGCCAGGGACACACAATGTATCATGTGTCCCCTGCCGGGAACTGGCCTGCAACCCAGGTATGTGCCCTGACTGGGAATCAAACCTCAATCCTCTGGTTCGCAGGCCCGTGCTCAATCCACTGAGCTACATCAGCCAGGGCTAATTTTTATTTTTTAAAGATTGTATTTATTTATTTTTAGAGAGAGGGAAAGGGAAGGACAAAGAGAGGGAGAGAAATATCAATGTGTGGTTGCCTCACACATGCCCTGTACTGCGAACCTGGCCTGCAACCCAGGCATGTGCCCTGACTAGGAATCCAACCAGCAACCCTTTGGTTCTCAGGCCTGTGCTCAATCCACTAAGCTACACCAGCCAGGGAAAAATTATTAATTTTTAAATATTAAACATATATTTCAGAGAAATACCACTAGAAGGCACATTTATGATTTCCTTTTAATCAATATGCATATGTAAGCCCTGGCAGAATACAACCATCTCATAAGCAATGGTTCATTCTAGCTATGTATCTGTCATCTACTTATCTGTAGGTTCTATGAGACTTACCTTAATGTTTTATGATATTATTTTGCTAAATTATATCCATAATGAAAGTGACAAATAAATCATAAACAAAGTGTTTACTTTACATAAACAAAGTGTTCTGTCTGTCATGTACACATATACATATTCACAGCTTAGATTTCCCCCTTTGGCCAGACACTCATGCAACGATTCACAGACTGTGCTGTAAATCAGTTACTGAGAGAGTTTGTTCAAAAAGAAAATCATCTGCCCAGGTCTCAACCCCAGAAGTTTCTATTCAGCATATTTGAGGCCAGGACAGGTCACAATATTTTTAACAAGATCCCCAGGGGCTTCTGATTCACACTGTCTTAGTAGACACTTTTCAAACATCTCTGAGTGAGGTTAGCTGCTAAAAATATGTATGATCCAATTCCTCCTGCTTTAGTGAAACCTAGTTTACTTTGGTACCTTCAGTTAGGTATAGCCTACTGATGACACTTCAAAGTACTTTAGGACCTCCTCTTGAAACCTTCTCCCCTTATTCACACTGTTCCACACACACTGTTTTACTTTGATATCCTTGTCTATGTCAAGTGGCTACCTCTCTCTGGTCTTGTGAACTTGATGTTCCCTTTCACAATAAAGTCCACTCCTAGGTCTACATGGTTCTCTCATCCCTCCACCACGATTCTCATTCTATCATCTTGTCACTGTGATGATGAGGCCTTTCGTGATGCTGGCTATCTGCGTACTTGTTAGAAGGAAGTCTCATGATTTATGTATGCCTCAAGGTGCCACTAGAATTTAAGACCAGGTTGAAAACAGTCTTTATTTTTGATTCTTAACTCTGTTTCCCTAGGGCAGAACACACTGCCTGGCGTAAAGTGGGTTTTAAAACATGTGTTCATGCCTGGACAAGGCATTCATTAGCCTTTACATTTTTCCCTTAGATTGTTGTTGTAACACACGACTCAGAAATTAAAAATCTGAATGCTGCTTTCAGAGTTAATCTGTGCTTATCTCACCTTTCACAGGAGAAGCCCTGATATCAGAGAGGTCTGGAAGCCTGCCTGCCAGGTGACATCTGCAGTTAGTATCACTTTAAAGCCCAGCACTCACTGTCTAACTCTTGGTCCACTCTTTGTTTCTCTAACCCAGATTATTGTTCAAAATCATCTACTATATATCTGACAGCAATTATATTTGGTAAAATCACATGGCAGTTGTAAACAAATGCTGGATTCATGGAGGAGGGTGTGTTCTGTACTGTTTATATTTTACTAAGACTTTCATTGTCATTAAAGCTGTTTTACCTCCTCCCCATCGCAGGCATCTTGCTAGATCATTACCGGTCCCAAGGGGCAGAATGGCAACTGGAGGATGCTTGACTACATTGGCCTTTTCTGTAAAATTGAAAAGTAAAACAAAATAAAATTTTGATCACAGATAGAACAACAGTAAAAAAAAATATAGTCTGGCATGAAATGAAAGCATTCTACTCAATACTTATAAAGAAAAAAAGTTATATTTTATAGGTATATGCAATTGTAAATTATGATTAATCTCCATGCATTTATAGCAATTAATAAAATGCAAACAAATAGCATTATGGACAAAGTCACAGGAACATTCAAGTCTTATGCATGAGGAAAGCCTTGTAACTATTCTAGCTCATTTAAAAATTGTGGTTTAAGCTGGATTTAACTCCACTGAAATAAGTCAGACAGAAAAAAGCAAATACCACATGATTTCACTTACATGTGGAACCTAATGAACAAAATAAACCAACGTAACAGAAAAAGACTCAGATACAAAGAACAAACTAGGAGCTGTTAGAGGGGAGGGGCTTTGGGAGCTAAGTGAAAAGGTTTAAAGGATTAAGAAGTACAGATTGGCAGTTACAAAATAGTCACAGGGGTGTAAAATACAGCACAGGAAGTATAGTCAAGATTGCAGTTGTAGGTATGGCAAGAGACAGATACTAGACCTAATGGGGTGATCACTTCACAAATTATATAAATGTCTAACCATTGTGCTATACACCTAAAACTAACATAAAATGACACTGAATGTCAGCTATAACTAAACAATTTAATACAAGATTTCAATCTGTAAAAAAATTCTCAGGGATATAGGGATACACAACATAGGAATATGCGTACAAGAGCACAACTGGAGTGATGGGTTAGGTTTCTATGTAAAGTCCTTTTGCAACATCAATTCTAAATACATTTTACTTTAACGAATAAAATACTTTTTCAAACAGTTGAATTCTAGAAGCTAGTGAAGTGCAAACAATGTCCTTGCATTGTTTCCACCCAAGGTGCTGCTTTGTTTCAGAATAAACAGCATTTAGCCATGAGATCGGCAGGTTTTCTTTGTGATTCACCTTCACATAAAACAGTGATTTGAGTTCAGAACAGTGAAGACCTCTGCCACAGTCTGAATCATTATAGGTCTTGAATGACTCTCACAGCCATATATTACTTTAATTTTTCTCTCAGCTGCTCCAAGTCAGTAAGCGGTTGTGTGTAAAATTAAAAAGGAAATTGATTATTTAGGGACGTGTCACAGCTGATAGCCACGGCTTACATTTTGGGGGTTAAAACAAACCAATAATATCCTGATGTCTACACTCTGAAATTCTCACAAGTCCTCAGATAGTGTACAAGTAACTCTTTAATTTTTATACTTATTGAATTCTGGTTTTCTACTTAAGTATGACATATGAATGCTATTTACATCCTTTACCAGGAGGCCAGAGAACACAATTTTAATTGTTTCTTTTTTTTTGTTTCTTTTTTTTCCAATTGTCAGCAGATTAAAGTTAGATGTTTACCAAACATGTACTGGCAGTTTGTATTTATTTTTAATTTCAATATTTTAACATGTATGAAAAGACAAAACATTTTCACCTGCATTGATTATACAAAAGTTTGTTTCCATTTGTATAGATAGTAGTTAATTTTGAGTCAATTCCCTTTTTGTGAAACAGCCTGTTTTTTTTTAAAAAAACTAATTAGTTATACAATAACTGAAATGAGAAATGAGAGGTGAATATTTGTATTGGATTTGTCTCCCCATAAAGGTAAATTTATTATCTATTTTACTGAGCAGTGATCAGTCCTAATAGCTGTCTATAAAAAAACCTAATTTTCCTGCTTATATCAAACTTTTCTTGTAATTTATGTCTACCTTTTATCCTCAGTTATGTACCTGTTCTGTTTGCTTGTAAAAATCCAGCTTTTAAAATTCAAACTGAGAAGCAGTTTGTAAAATAAGATTGAAGTGTGGGTTCTAATTCAAGTTCTGTCAGTTCACAGGCACAAAATTTTGTTTGTGTTTTTAAGTTCTTCAAGCCTTTTAATTTCCTTATCTCAAAAATGGGATTTCAAAACTGTATTATAGAGTTGTGAGAATTAAGAGGATTGGGGTAAAAATCTTAGCGCAAGGCCTATTAGATAGGCCATGATAAATAAAAATTAGTTATAATTATGATAATAATGAATGAGGGTGATGACATGAATGTTATGCACAGGGTCAGGTTCTCAGGCTCCACGCTCACACCAAACAAGCACATCTATGTGCCGGACTTGACAACAAATTCTAAAACCCTCTTTGGCTCCCTCCCTCAGGCAAAGAAACAAATGGTGGCTGATTTTCAAAGAACTGAGGGGTTAGTAAGTTCCATGAGCAATACATGAGAAAAGAAGGATCCCAGATACTTTACAATCTGCTGTAAATTATCAATTTTAAATACAGAATAAACTAAACCAGTAAATAGTGTGAACACATGCTGAATGTCAGTTATATTACTGTAACATCCAAACACAGCAATGCATTTGTTAATAAATGAAATACACAGAATGTAAGGCTGCCACCCTCACCCCAGCCATGTTAAACATGTGTCTTCATTACCTATGCAGTCCAAAATCCACCCCACTGTTCCGTCTCCTCCGCAGGCTAACACTCTGAAGTCAGCAACATCACGGAAGAAGTTTAACCTGGAAAATGAGCACACGATTGAGACCTTAAAATCAGGATATGTTTAGTTGGATATTCTCTGAAGTTCATCTAATAAAAGTATTTTTAGTTTGTGAAAACTGTAAAATCTCAATGATTTTACTGTGAAAATATTAAATTCTGACCTTGAATATAACTAAAAGTATTAACATGTCCTAATTTAAGCATTTTCATTGTACATACTCAATTCTACATACAATACATATTCTTTTATATGTATTCTACAATACATATTTCTCTTGTATCACCTCAAAAAATTCAAATTACAGTAACTTTATTGATAGTCTCCCAGATGTGATCTGCAGTTCATATAATCCAAAGTCACAGATGCTTCAGTATTTCATTTCATAATTTTTATGAATCAAAATTCTCTTTGGAATAATTATATAAATGTGTGATTATTCTGTCACTAAACATGTCTTTGAGAGGATTCTGCCTCTTAATTACTTGGAGAAATTGAACAGGATGCTTCTGTAGCTAACCATTTCAGTGTTTCCTCCTTCTGATTTACAATCTGCAAACAGGAGGCAAGCGTCCCGTTGTCTGTTGCCCCGGCCCTCCGTGATTGGCACCCAGCCTCGCTACTGGTCAGCTGGAATAAGTGCCCACCGCTGTGGCTGTTCCTGCAGGCAGCGTGCATATTAATGCGACCTGCTTTGGGGGAGTCACCAAGCCTAGTAAGGTAGGCAGTTACATACTCATACATGCTTGTTTTCTTGCAGTAAGAGAACTGAAACAGGACGTAAGTGTTTGGAATGTAACTTTACCTCCTTTACCCCAGAGATAACCATTGGAAATTTATAATATAATATAATATAACACAATATAGCACAATATAACATAACATAATATAATATAATATAATTAATATGCAATTATCCAAGGTTTTCCCTATATATTTATATACGTACATGGACATACACACAAATTTTCATATACACTTATTTTTAACATGAATGGAATTATGCTATACATCCTGTTAATTTATTTGTTAAAAATTGCTTCTAAGACATCTTTCTGTGTCAGCACACAGAGTTGCCTCATGATTTATAGTAAGAGAATGCATTATGTAGGCTGTATATTCCATGATTTGAATCATTTTTCTTTGTTTAGTTTTAAACTATCTCTACCATTTCCCTATTACAAAAAAGTGAATACTGTATTTAACATCATTTTAAGTACAGTTATATGAATATGCACATGTTTTGAAGACTAACCTTCTAGACAGGAAAGCTTCCACTATACCCCTGTATTATTACCCTTTAAACAGCTGCCATTATTCAAGATGTAAGTGCCCATTTCTTGCAACATATAAACAACTTTATGACATTTCTTCATTAATGGTGGAAAACAGCATGTTGCTGCCATTCTAAAATCACACCTCCCTGTTTACTAGTGGGTTGAGTACATTTTTTGTAGGTTTAATAGATGTGTAACTTCTTCTGTGAACTTCATCTGCAAAGACTTGCTCCTTTTCTGTTTAGTTCTCTCGCATTATCTCTCAAAGTCTTTACATATTATGAGTAATATTTTCACTTAAATTAGCATCAATAGAAAAAACATCTTGTTAAAGTAATACAAGTAGTATATAAATAAAATAGAAATGTATAAAAATTTACTAAAACCCAACAGAGTAATAAGAACCATGAATATTTAGAACATAAAATGTTCACATATAACATGTAATATACTGTGAATATTTATTTTTTGTTAAATATGTTGCAGTATTTTCTTCCAGTCTATTACCAATTGCATTGCTTCTATTATGTGATATATATTATGTATAATATAAACACTGATTGTGTACCCAAGGACAGAATATTTCTGAAAACATATTTTGCTCTATGCTCTCTCTGAATTAATATGGGTTATTACATATATGCTATAAACAACATATTGCATTTTGCTTTTTTCCTCAAGTATTTTTATTAAAGTCTATTCATGTGGAAGAAGTTCTGTCCATGAGTAGTTCAAATTATTTGATTTCTACTGTGAAATGTCAGATATTAAATGAACATGCCTTTTCAATCCATGATATTTAATCCACGCCTATAGACATTTGGAGTGGTTAGTTTTACGTTCTTAAAAATAACTGCCTTATTGGCCAAGTTTTCTAGTGTCACGGGCAGTGGCTCCTCTCAGATAGAATTACTTACCTACGGCTTTTGCTTCCTGAAGACACTGTACCGCCGCACATGTTCATAGCCATGTAGTTGAGATCGGACAGACCCTATACTCTCTGACTGGTAATACCCATTCTCTTCATTAACACTCTTCATTCCCTGTGTTTCCTCTTTTGTGAAATTCCTGCTTATGCATTTTGTATGTTTTTCTCATCTTTTCTTCTTCTTGATTTGTAAAAATTTTTATTTGTTATTAATTGTAATCCACTTTTGGAAATATTTACTAAAAGTTGCAAGATTAGTTATGTTTAATTAATATGCATTTTAATGAACATTTAGTTGTATTATATTCAAATTTATCAACTTTCATAAGTGGCTAGCACTTTAGTCTATTTTATGTGTAAGGAAACTGTTTACTCAAAGGTCAGAAAAAACTCACATATACTCTCTTTTAAAACTTCAGTTTTACTTTTAACAGAAATTCTGTGTGGTGGTATGAAATAGAAAGTACAGTATATTATCATATACTGATATAAAATATATAAAAACAACCATAATCTCTATCTCATGCCATCACATAAAACTATATAATATATATTACGTTACATATGTTATATAAAATACTACACATATATAAAATAGTTACAAAATTTTACTGTGGTATTACGAGGTATGGATCCCTTTATTCTCTTAGTACCTGCCCTCTGCTGACTTTTTCTTCCTTCTCCTCTCTTGCTTTCTCTTTCTTTCTTCCTTTTGGATGTTGTACACACATTTTTAATCCATCTCTCCATTGGTGGATAATTCAACTTTCTACCATGCAAGCTCCATCATGAGTCAAATCTTCATATGTAAGTACACTTCTCTTCAGATTGTCTATTCTATTTCATTCATGAATTTTCCATCTCTGCACAAGTATCACAATCTTACAACTGCTACAGCTACATAGTAAGTCTAATCTTATAGATCATGTAGAATCTAAGATAGTATTCCTTCTTTACATTTCTATACATGTTTTAAAGTTAACTTATCATATCCCACAAAATAAAAATTAAAACCAATGATAATTTTAAGTGCAGGTACACAAAGCCTAGAGATTAATTTTTGGAGTACTAACACCTATATAGTGTAAATTAAATTCACTTCTTCATGAGTATAGGATTGTTCAATTTAGATATTTAGCTATTCCTTAATGCTTTTCAAAAAGTTTTTAATTTTTCACATATAGCTCTTGCATATGTTTTATTAGATTTGCGGTTATTTTATAGTTTGTGTTAGTATTTTTTTAAAGTTTTTATTTATTTACCTTTAGAGGGGAAGGGAAGGAGAGAGGGAGAGAAATATTAATGTATGGTTACCTCGAGTGCATCCCCTGATGGGAATTGGCCTGCAACCCAAGCATGTGCCCTGACTGGGAATTGAACCATGATCCTTTGATTCGTAGGCCCATGCTCAATCCACTGAGCTATGCCAGCCAGGAGAGTATTTTTTAAATTATTGATTTTAATGGTTTTGTTGCTTGTATATGTAAATATATTTCACTTTTATACCTTTATGTTTTAAACAGACACATTACTCCTACTTTGTCTATTGCCTATATTTTGTTTATAAATTCATTTGGATTTCTATGTAAACTGTGTCATTTGCTGATGACAATGGTCCTATTAATCATCTCTAATTCTTATAATTTTTATTTCTATCCTTTTATTGTGCTGGCTGTAGCACCAATATATTGCTGAATAGATGTATTTATACAGAACCTCATATCTTATTCCTGAATTTAAATAGAATATTTTTAGAATTTCCCTATTTAGGGTGATATTTTTGGTAGAGATCTTCTTTTTCTATTCTGAGCAATACACTTTATAAGTTTAAAAAAGTTTCCTTCTATTCTTGTTAATTTTTATTATGACTCAATATAAATATTTTTATGCATATTTTGAGATGTTGATATGATTGATCACATTTAATCAGTAATGTTATATATTCTTCATTATTAAACCATCCTCATAATCCTTTTACATACTTAAATTGGACATTATTTATTAATATTGTTTACAGAGAATTGAGTTTAGTTTGAAAATTTGTTTAGAAGTTCTGCATCTAATTTCATGAATACAATTAACTCACTATTTCCTTCCTGATACCATCTCTAATTTTTTATCAAAATTATTATCTCATAAACTGTATTACAGCACATGCTTTTATTTTCTATTTTTGGAAGCATTTGTATAAATTTGAAAATTCCTTAAAATAGTAGCACTTGCATTTAAAATATCCTGGTGAGCCTTAGACTTTCTTTTTAAAAAAAAAATAGAAAAGTCTTAAAATAATGGTTTTAATACCTGTAATAATTATTGAAAAATTATATTTCCTAATTCCTCCTAAATCAGTTTTTGCCAGCTATATTTCTGCATTGATTTGTTTATCTCCTATGTTTTCAAATATTTTTTCATTAAAGCTTCAAAAATCTTTTTAAAATACGCCAATGACATCATAGAGCTCATTGTTTCTGGTGAAGAGCTAACCATCCATTTGACTCACCATTGTTCATCTATAACATGATGATATTTCATCTCTTATATGTAACTGTTTTCTTTAAAAATTGTCACCATTGGTTCCCCAGCAGTGTTCTACCCCAAACATAAACCCCATGGGACTGTCAATTTATTCTCTGTCAATTGATTGTTAAATGGGTTGAAAAGTTGACCTCTCTAGCTCACCCTCTCAACCCACTCAATCCATGCTGTTTTCCCTGGAGATTCATTCTGTAGTTCATTCAATCACTGAAGAGTAGCCTTGGAGTTATTTAATCATCCTGAGGATCAGTTTCCTTCACTTTAAAATGCAATTAATGCCTCCTTTATTGGGTCAATTTAAGCCCAATGTACATGTAAAAGATACATGTAAATAAGTTACATTGTACCATTCACAGATTACACAGTGAGGCAAAAGTAGATTTACTGTTATGAATATGCAGAAGAGTTTTTTCTTGCATTATTATGCATGAAGTTTTGTATTATTTTCCATATAGATAACTATAAACTTCCCTTTGCCATACCCTGTAGTATTAATGTAACTGTTATTTCTTCTTTATTAAAAGTAGTATGGATGTTTTGTATACTGCTGCTCCTTCATGTCCCCAACTTGCCCATCCCCAGTGATCTGGTAAAATGGTTACAAAGAGAACATTCTAAAAAGCACAGCTGGATGGAGAGATAGTAAGGAGTTCTACCTCCAATCTGAAACTGGAGCCAGGGGACCACTGAGTGACCTGCTTATGACCTTGGGGACAAAAAGTGCACTGGAAAACACCTCTGACTGAGAACAAGCAAATCTGATACTTGGCAAGAGCCAAATGCTGGGCTCTCCATTGGCATTCACTTGCCACTTTTTAAGCTGTAAAGATCAGCAGATAGAAGGTTCGCACTTCATACAGAATCTTAACAATAGGGAGGATGAAGGAGTGAGGAGTATTAGGGAAGAAGCCAACTTGACAGGTTCACTTGCAGAATTAGTAAGTATAAATGTTTTGTAATGAGGTGATCACACATGGCTCAGGAATTTATTTTTGCTATCTATGGCATGGAATTTTATTGAAATTAAAACTTAAAGTAATTTATGAAAAGAATCAATGATTTTTTAAAGTTTTTCATTGTTGGTTCTAGAGCATTTACTATTTATTCAAAATAGCTATATTTGGAAGAGATCCTATGTTAATGCATGGATTTAGTAGCTCTGTGTCAGATGCTTTTTTATCACTATTTTTTCTTTATTTTTTATTGTTGACACTATTACAGATGTCCCCATTTTACCCACCCTACCTGCCTTTATCCAGCCCCTCTTCCCTGCCCTCTGGCCATCACTACACTGCTGCCTGTGTCCATGGGTCATGCACATATGTTCTTTAGCTAATTCCTTCACCTTCTTTTATCCACTCCTCCCCTTTACCCTCCCCTCTTGATTGCTACCAGTCCGTTCCATGTGTCTATGCCTTTGTTCCTATTTTGGTCATCAGTTTATGTTGTTCTTGAGATTCCACATATAACTGAAATCATCATCTTAATCACATTTGTTGAACAGGCAACACTACAGTGCACCCTACATAAAAAAAGGATGGTGATATTATAATGCTTGATACAACAATGTGAACAAAGATATTTCACCTGAGATTCAGAAGCCTACTTTCCACTTTTAATAGTATTAAGATAAAACTGTTATAGAAAATGTAGGGAAGCCCTGGCCAGTATGGCTCAGTTGGTTGGAGCATCACTTTGTATACCAAAAGGTCATGGGTTTGATTCCTGCTCAGGGCACATATCCATTTTTTAGTTTGATCCCTGGTCTGGATGCGTACAAAAGCACAAACAATTAACATCTCTCTCTCTCTCTCTCTCTCTCTCTCCCCCCACCCCCACCCTTTCCCTTCTCTCTAAAAGCAATAAAAAATGTCTTTGGGTAAGGATAAAAAAAAGAAAATGTAGGAAGTCTTTATTTGTGCCTGACAATTGTATTTTTAAAACTATGACATGAAAACTATTTTAAGAAAGAAGAGAAACTTCAGTATAGATTACATAATCTTGGAAAATATCTTATAATCAAATTTCTTAAACTTCAATATGTAGAAATTTCTTTTTGTTCTATTCTTACATTTTGTTATCTTAAGAAAATAAAAAACACTGCAATATATGTATATATACTATGCATATACTATATATACAAATAACTTGATGTATTATTTAGAAATGAAATTGAACATATAAAAATAAGTACTTATATGGGTATTAAGCATTATACATAGTATACAATATATATTATAAAATTATATTTGCCAAGACTTAAATGAAACCAGTATAAGATTCAGAAATATTGTTAGCACAATAATGCAGATGAATGGCTATTTAATCTTGCATATTTATATTCCTTTGTATTAAAAAGTACAAGTTGAAGGATCATAAATGGCTTTATCATATGTCAATAGATATCCTCTTTTTGTTCTTTTTTTTTAGGAAAAAAAATGTTTACTGCAAGAGCTTGCCTTATTTAAGCATCCTAGGCCAGAACCATGAATAAGTATCTCTTATTATTTGGCTCAATTCACATTTATACCCACAATGTACACTGTTACACATTATTCTCACAGTCACAGATGAGGGGGAGTCAGAATTTCCTCACTGAAATCAGGCTGCCTTTTCTGGTTTGAAATATTGCTATCATTTTTAAAACTGTATTTATACTCTAAAAAACCAATGTTTAATCCCTTCCACTTAGTTTCTAATACCCAACTGCATCTATACATATCTTGGTATCACTGATAGTATTATAGTTGCTACACCCAAATTGCAAAAGCTCTGCATGAAGCAGTTATGAAAACCCTGCACTGTATAGTATGAAATGGGGTGGGGTCAGATAGCATGTTTTCTTCGGATACGATAATGTCAGCTTCAAAGTGGTGACTTACCAACTGTTATGTGTCTCCTGCATCATTTCAGCTTAAAATAAAAATAATTATGACCACATCCTCCCATATCATATCTTCTGTCCTTTATTTTACTAATAAAGCCTAAAGTTTAGCAAAACTAGACATTGTACCTGTTTCAACAAATGCAGTTAATCTTTTGAGGATCTTTTATGAAAGATGAGTTTATACTTGGGGAGGGAGCATTTCGTGTCATACAATGCAATGCTGTTACCATCACAGCTAGAAATAACTTTCAGAGTATTAAAAAATACAGATCTCACAGAACTCTACATAATTGAAACATTAATGTCATTATCTCTAGAAATCTCAAAAACATCTTTTAGGCATATGCGTATTTTAGAAGAGAAGAGGGAGGAGGGGGAGCAGAGAGAAATGACAGAGAGAGACAAAATCAGGATTCTTATTCCTGGGTGACCTATGCTGCTATCTCACTAAATAACGATAACACTCTCCCCACTGTAATATGAGTGAGAAAGGAGAAGGCAGTAAACAATAGGTTCTGCAATGTGGTTCAAATACCTGGTCCTTTTTTAACCAGTGCATATTATTCTTGGAAAATTCAAATGTTAAAAAGAATATTACATTCTCTTAAATCATTTTGAATGAATAAAAACAATGTAATAATTAGCTAAACTACCACTGACCTTTTATTGAAACTATTCATAATTTAATTAGTATAGAAGTGTAAAATACCTCTATAAAAAAATCTTACCTTAAATAAAAATATTGATTTATTCTGGTACATGGAAAATAGTAATCCTTTTAAGATGTTTTAAATATATATGAATATAAATTAATATTTAAGGGCCAAGTACCTAATTAAAATAAAACTGTTTTTGTTATTTTCTCTCATTTATAAATGTAAAAGTTTTCTTAATTAGATTATAAAGAACTTAAATCAACTCAGTATTTATATATACTATTTAGTGCTGCAAATATGAATTCAGGTTTATGATCACGTATATATGTCTCTATCCCTCAAAGTACTAATGTATATATATCCACTATGGCTGGTAATTTATGTATATATGTGTAAATATTTAATTAAAATATTTCTATTAAGGTTGAAAGTTACATGACTACCACACAGCAAAACAGTTTTAAAGCAAATTAAGTAAAAAATACGATAAAGTGTTTTAATCTAACCATAATTACAAGGATTTCCTGAAGAAGAAGAAGTTAACTTAGAAGAACTTATTCATAACACATCCAAATGAAAAGCACAGAGATACTGTCTGCGGTCCAAAGCACAGTCCAAAATAAAACCCATGATATAGCAGCAGACACTATTGGGTTTCTTGGATCTGTTTGGCAAATCTTCTATGCACATCTATTCTGTCATCTACATGCTTGTATTATTAAAAATTAGGATGAGTTTTTATTTTATGTGCATTATATCATTCTATCATGTTAACTTTAGAATGTGAAGTAAGAAGGTTTTATGAGTTAGGGAGTAACTCTAGAAGTCCATAAGTAAAAATAAATGTTACTTTGACCAGGATCAAATACAAAAGAATAACTATAAATGACAAAGAAATATCTATTTCATAAAAAATCCATATACAGGTTCCCCCCATGTTCCAATAAAACCTTTCATAACCTAAAATGGCATAAAATAAAGAGCATTTCCTTTCATAAAATAAAGTTCTAAAAATTTATAAATTTTTAGAACTTTCTAAAAATTTACCAATTTAGTATGTTAATAGCATTTTTTGTAAACGGGAACATCCTCTTTGAGTTTCAATTGGTGAAACAGGTATTAATATAGGTCTTTCTAAAAATAAAGTAGCATAAAATAAACTTTTGGAAACTGAGAGATACCTATACCTAGAAAAAAATTTATAAATTATATGTCACCTGTATCAATTAACTTATTTAATATACATTAAAAATCAACAACTGTGTACCAGGAACTGCATTGATTCCAGAGATTCCAAAACAAGACAAAGAGTAGTGACTACATGGGTGTCAGTGGCTTAATTAAGAAGGCAGACAAGGACACACAGTCAGTGGGGGAGGTTCTCTTAAGATGGTTAATGCCAGTGAGGTACCAAAGAATATCAGAGTTGGCTTACTAAAAATAGACATACTGAACTGAATTTTGAAGTTTTTGTAAAGGTTCATTTGCTGGTGAATTGGAAGAGAAGAAATTGAGTGAAGGGTTAATGTGTAAGAAGGGAGGAATGGAATACTAGGAGAGTGATTAGATGAGAAATACTGGACAGAGGGAAAGAATGTATCGTAAGAAGGGATATAAAACTCAATGGTACTTCCATTCATCAAGTTAGAGAAAAAAGTCAGTGAACAATCTGGGAAAGGATGAGAAAATGAGTTTAGTAATAGACATGAAAAATTTAAGACACGAATGGAACATTAGTATGACAATGTTGACAATAGTTAAGTAAATTCACACGGGAATGCAGGGAGGAATCCGAGATGAAAGGAGATGTTCAGAAGCCATCCGTGTACACTTGATGATCAAAATAACGAAACGGAATAGGAAGAGGAACCATACAACAGAGGCAGAAAGAGCCCTGTTGGAATACAACAGACTTGATTCCCTCTTTATGACACTAAAACCTGAAGTAAGTTATGGAAGCACTCTGACCATGTTTCCTCATCAGGAAATGGAGAAAACACCTGACTCATCATAACATTGTTACATTCTACATATATGCTCTCCACCAAACAAATCACTATTATTTTATTATACTAAAATTAAGGAAGCTACATTGAATGGGATTCTTTTCTTGATTTCTGCTTCTGCTGATTCATTGTTAGTATATAAAAATGCCTTTGATTTATGAATATTGACTTTGTATCCTGCTCTTTTGCAAAATTCATTTATTAGTTCAAGCAGTTTGGGGGTAGAGTCTATAGGATTTTCCATATACACAATCATGTCATCTGCAAACAATGACAGTTTTGTTTCCTCCTTTTCTATTTGGATGCCTTTTATTTCCTTTTCTTGTCTGATCACTGTAGCTAAAACTTCTAATACTATATTGAATAGAAGTGGTGAAAGGGGACAACCTTGTCTTGTTCCTGATCTTAGTGGAAAAGATTTTAGTTTTTGCCCATTGAGTATGGTGTTGGCTGTAGGTCTCTCATATATGGCCTTTATTATATTGAGGAATGCTCCCTCTATTCAGACTTTGCTGAGTGTTTTTATCATAAGTGAGTGTTGTATCTTATCAAAAGCTTTTTCCATGTCTATTGATATGATCATGTGATTTTTGCCTTTGCTTTTGTTTATGTGATGTATTACATTTACTGATTTGCAAATATTGAACCATCCTTGCATCCCTGGGATGAATCCCACTTGGTCATGGTGTATGATCTTTATAACATGTTGTTGGATGCTATTTGTCAATATTTTCTTGAGGACTTTACCATCTATGTTCATCAGCAATATTGGCCTGAAGTTTTCTTTCTTTGCTGTGTCTCTATCTGGTTTTGGAAATAGGATGATGCTGGCTTCATAAAAAGAGTTTGGGAGTTTTCCATCATTTTGAATTTTTTGGAATAGTCTGTGAAGAATAGGGCTTATCTCTTCCTTAAATGCTTTGTAGAATTCTTCTGAAGAAAGAAATCAAGGAGGACACAAACAAATGGAAACAAATACCGTGTTCATGGATTGGCAGAATTAACATCATCAAAATGTCCATACTACCCAAAGCAATACAGATTCAATGCAATATCTATTAAAGTACCAATGGCATATTTCACAGACATAGAACAAACACTTCAAAAATTTATATGGAACCATAAATGACCCCGAATAGCAACCGCAATTTTTTTAATTTTTTTTAATTTTTAATTTTTAAATATATTTTATTGACTATATTACAGTTGTTGTTCTATTCTCCCCTTCATTCTCCTCCACCCTGCACACTCCCTCCCCCACCATTCCCTCCCTTTAGTTTATGACCACATGTCTCAAGTTCTTTAGATTTTATATTTCCCTTACTATTCTTGCCCTACCCCCTATCTATTTTCTACCTACTGTCTATGCTATTTTCTGTACCTTCTCCCACCTTCTCCTCCTCCCACTCCCCTGTTGCTAACACTCCATGTGTTCTTCATTTCTATAGTTCCGCTCCTGATCTAGCTATCCTCTTGGTTTGCTTTTGTTTTAGGTGTGGTTGTTGATAACTGTGAGTTTGCTGTCCTTTCACTGTTCATATTTTTCATCTTCTTTTTCTTATATAAGTCCCTTTAACATTTCATATATTAAGGGCTTGGTGATGATGAATTCCTTGAATTTGATCTTATCTGAGAAGCACTTTATCTGTCCTTCTAAATGAAAAAATGAAAACTTTGCTGGATAAAGCAATCTTGGCTGTAGGTCTTTGGATTTCATGTCTTGGAATACTTCTTTCCAGTCCCTTCTTGCTTATAAGGTCTCTTTTGAGAAATCTGCTGGAGTTCTGATGGGAACTCCTTTGTAGGTGACTGTCCCCTTATCTCTTGCTTCTTCTGCAGCCACAATTTTGAGAAAGAAGAACAAAGCAGGAGGGATCACAATACCTGACACTAAACTGTATTACAATTCCACTGTAATCAAAACAGCCTGGTACTGGCACAAAAACAGGCACATAGACCAATGGAACAGAACAGAGCCCAGAAATAAATCCAACTCTCTACAGTCAATTAATATTTGACAAAGGGGGCAGTGACATAAAATGGAGTAAAAATAGCCTCTTCAACAAATGGTGCTGGGAGAACTGGACAGCTACATGCAAAAAAAAAAAAAAAAAAAGAAACTTGAGCACCATACATCAAAATAAATTCAAGGTGGATAAAAGACTTAAATATAAGCTGTGAAGCCATTAAAGTCCTAAAGGAGAACATTGGCAGGAAAATCTCAGATATTTCATGCAGCAACATTTTTACCAATATGTCCCCTAGAGCAAGGAATATAAAGGAAAGAATAAACAAATGGGATCTCATCAAAATTAAAAGCTTCTGCAGAGCTAAAGAAAACAGTATTAAGATAAAAAGAGATTCAACTGTTTGGGAAAAATATTTGCCAGTGATACCTCAGACAAACATTTAATCTCCAAAATATACAAAGAACTTACACAACTCCACTCTAAGAAGAAAAGCAACCCAATTAAAAAATGGGTAAAGGACTTGAACAGACACTTCTCCAAGGAGGACATACAGAGGATCCAGAAACACATGAAAAGATGCTCAATATCGCTAGCTATCAGAGAGATGCAAATTAAAACCACAATGAAATACCACTTTACACTGGTCAGAATGGCCATCATAAACAAATCAACAAACAACAAATGTTGGAGAGGGTGTGGGGAAAAGGGGACCCTAGTTCACTGTTGGTGGAATTGCAGACTGGTACAACCACTATGGAAAACATATGGAATTTTCTAAGAAAACTAAAAATGAACATGCCTTTTGACCCAGCAATTTCACTATTAGGAGTATATCCTAAGAACCCTGAAGCACCAATCCAAAAGAACCTATGCACCCTGATGTTCATAGCAGCACAATTTACAATAGCCAAGCGTTGGAAGTAACCTAGATGCCCATCAGTAAATGAATGGATCAGAAAACTATGGTACATTTACACAATGGAATTCTATGCTGCAGAAAGAAAGAAGGAGCTACTACCCTTTGCAACAGCATGAATGGAATTGGAAAGCATTATGCTGAGCAAAATAAGCCAGGCAGTGAAAGACAAATACCATATGATCTCACCTTTAATAGGAACCTAAACAACAAAACAAACAAGCAAGCAAAATATGAGCAAAGACACTGAAATTCAGAACAGGCTGACAAGGACCAGAATGGAGAGAGGAGAGAATTTCAGGGGAAAAAGGGAAGGACTCACAGAAACTAGTATAAAGGACACATGGAGAACAACTAAGGGGAGCAGAAATGGGAGGGAGGTGGGGAGCATGGGGGGGTGTGAGCTTAATGGGAGTGGGGGACTGAAAACTGTACTTGAACAATAATTAAATTTAAAACATTTTTTAAAATTAAGTAAGCATATGCACATGAAATTAATAAAGTTCTAAGTATTAAATTCTAAGAAAAAGTGACATTAAAGGAATGGACTAAAGAAAATGCAACCAGATATATAAGAAGCAGCAGCTTAGAGAGAGGAAACCTTGATTTCCTAATGTCCAAGGGAGAAAAGACTGTAAGAAAGGTGAAAACAGCCATGACTATTTTATAAGACACCTGTAGGCTTATTAGTCACAATAGCACCCTGAATGTAAAGTCAAAACCCTAGACTACACTGAAGAAGACAGAAAGGTGGAAGAATAGCCTGTTTTATTAAGAATCTAATAGTGAAAAAAAGATTTTAGAAGGTAACTCATTTGCACAGAGTTTTCAAATAAAAAATGAGAGCTGTGTCCATTTCACATTTGCTCATTTTCTGCAATTCTGTAATGACCGGAGAATTCTTGGTCTGTATTCCCCATGGGCTTGAATTCATATTCTATCCATTCCTATTGTAATCTATGCATATTATATCCCTTTAATGACTATACATGATTTCATAAACTAATACAAGTCACTTAATACAAGTAGAGTACATATTAAGGGGGTTTATGTACTTGAGATAAAAACTTGGTAAAACAGCAACAAATCAAGATGTAAAACAAGAGAGCATTCATAGTAAGTGTTGTATCAAAGACACAAGAGCAACAGGGAGGGACCCAGAGAAGAGGATGAATACATCTTCCTTGGGAGGAGACATGGCTCATCTACCGAGAAAATATGGAAGGAAGTCAAAATGGGTTTGAATATCAACATATTCATAAGATTAGGAGTGAAGAAAGTTGAGGTAATTTCCTCCCCTTATTCTCCGACCAATAAACTAGGAGCAGGGGCGAATACTGACTTTTTGGGGTATGATGTTTAAAAACTTTAGGCCCTCTGCAAGAAAAAATAAATAAAAAAATATAAAAATTCAGGTTTATATGAATTATATATATAACAAGAAATCACACTGACAGCAAATTTAAGATAGCTCACAGCAACTACATAAGATCTAGAATAGTAACACAATTTCATTAATTAACTCCCTGATACACTTTTAATTTTTTTAAATTTGATTGAATTCTCCTATGACAAAAATATTGAGTACATATTTTTTTTGAAAATGAGACCACATTGTAGATTTCTATGTTAAATTACCTTAAACTTTCCTGNTGAGGTAATTTCCTCCCCTTATTCTCTGATCAATAAACTAGGAGCAGGGGCGAATACTGACTTTTTGGGGTATGATGTTTAAAAACTTTAGGCCCTCTGCAAGAAAAAATAAATTAAAAAATATAAAAATTCAGGTTTATATGAATTATATATATAACAAGAAATCACACTGACAGCAAATTTAAGATAGCTCACAGCAACTACATAAGATCTAGAATAGTAACACAATTTCATTAATTAACTCCCTGATATACTTTTAATTTTTTTAAATTTGATTGAATTCTCCTATGACAAAAATATTGAGTACATATTTTTTTTGAAAATGAGACCACATTGTAGATTTCTATGTTAAATTACCTTAAACTTTCCTGCTTTTTAAATGGTGGAGTTTTAAATGAAAAAGAAGGGCGTGATTTGGAAAAGACTCGTGGGAGGGGTGCTACCCAGAGAGACTTTACGGACTATACTATTTAGTGACCCAAGATTTGACTTACCTTTTTTCTGGTTACTGTAGAATCACTAGAAGAATAACTGAATAGTTTGTTTGTGTGTATGTGCTGATGCATACAACTTGACAATTAAGGTTTTTAATTAGTAGAATATTTAGGGTATTTTGGATGCAATTGTGATTTATGTGTATACCATAACCAATTCATTTTTTCATTAATTCTATCAACAACCTGATAATTCTTCAGTAAACTTTATTTTGAATAATAAGTCAGGATACATTTCTTGTCATTTACAGAAAAGCAAATATAGTTAATAACATATTCAACTTTATAAGTGATATCAGAGATATAGAAATAAAAATGATAAGGATATGCTTTCATCTGCCATATTGTACAGATATAGAAACTGCTAAAGATATCCAATTTGAAGGAGACTGTGGAAAATAAGCATTATACACTGTTACTGGGATTGTAACTTAGTATACACTTTTTATAGCACTTTGGCAGGAAGATACATAGTTAAAAATGAAAATATTCTAAACCAAGCAATTTTACCTATGCTAAGTTATTCAGTGAAAATATTGAAATATACTTTTAAAAAACATACATAAATTTGGGTATTAACTTAGCATAGTTGGGAGTAATTTAAAAGAGCAAACACTCTTAGTGTTTATCGATAATGCATTACCTAACAAAACTATAGAATATTGTTCAACTCCTAAAAATAATGAAACTGATCAATATGTTCTGAACTCAATATTTATCATATGCTTTTGAATGTAGTAAAAAGTACTGCAAGTAATGTTAAAAATCTGTGTATAATACATGTTATACGTTATATACATATGACACATATGAATACATTACACACATACATTTTATGCCTATAGAAAAAGTTCTGAGAGTATATATACAAATAATTTGCAGTGGTAACCCTGTAGACTGGTAGGTAGAGCTTTTCATTAAAATCCATACTAAAAATTCTTTTAGCATGGGTTTTTACAAGTATATATAATACTTTTATTTTTTCAATACATTAAAATAAAGTAGAGGATGATAGGAAGCCTAAAATTAAAAGAGTGAAAGGAAACATGTAGTATGCATTAGAGCAAGCTCAAAATAAAATGAGAAATGACTAAAATCAATGTTATTGGAGAATAGTTACGTATAACTAAAAAGTAGTCATGTCATTAGTAATTATTAATTAATAGCTATAAAGAGTACTGATAGTAAATACCATTAATTGAGGATATATCATGTGATCATCACATTTTTATGTGCTTTATCAACATTATCCCATTTAACTAAACTAGCCCATCAGAGAGCTATTTTTCTCCCACAGCAGCATAACAAAGGCACAGGAGGTTAGGTCGTAAGGCTTGTAATTAGTAGAGTCAGCAGCACTACATTTAACTATGAAACCCAGGCCAAGCCCAAGATGGATTTAGTCTGGGTGGAGCTACCAAGGTCTTGGAATGGCTAAACTTTTCAGGTGCAGAATTTCTTAATCCTGCAGCATAAGACCTACTTCTAAGTTTAGAGACTATTAAGAGAGAAGAAAAAAAAAAGCCATCTTGCCTGAGCTTGTTTGTTAATATCAAGACTTTACTTGTGTTTGGCTTTAACTGAATGGGGATTTCCTGCATGTGGCTCACCTATCCAATAATTTGATCACGATCCTTTAGACGCTGGATTCTGGAGCTTGACAAAGGCATTGTTCTGAACTCAATTCCTGTGATAAGCCTGCCTTTTATAGCAAGTAGTTTCCACACATCAACACCCTGTATTTGGAAACTGGCCTTGGGCAGGAGGTAGCAAGGAATGAAAGAAAGCCAAATGTAATTATGGGATCTGTGCTAATAATTCTACTTATAGTTATTTAATATAGATATACTGATATAAATTTTATTCTGAGCATTTGAAACAGTACAATTTCAATATTTGTTTTCTACTTTCATACATAACCTAGGAGACCTATTTTAATCATACTAACTTTTTTTAAAAAATAAACTTTTGTAAGGTTATAGAGCTTCTCTCCATTTATCTGGTCCCCTGTTTACCCACATGTTGAAAGAGAGAAGACAGGTCAGTGGAAGAAGATATTAATTAGTTAAGTAGGCCAAATTAATGATGATTTCCTTCAGTGCATTCTTGTTGCATCAAGAGTATATAATTTATGTTATAATATATTTTACTGCACTTTACTTATTAACAATAAGAGCTGATACTGATTATATTTTGTAAGCAGTAAGTAAACATTATATTATAATTTTGATTGTGTTCACTAGCCTTTTCTTTCCTCTGTAGATTTATATTCTATATTTGACGAGGAGATTACTTTTTCAAACAGATGGTTTATAGGTTTAAGCACCCAGCTAGTGTGTGTTTTATATGTGTGTGTGGTTATTATTATTAGCATTTGTATTAATATTACTTCACAATATTTACAGGAGAGGAAAATCTTCTTCAAACGAGCTATTTTGAAAACCAGTATCTGCATGGGTTTCTCTTACATAGTCAACATTCTATGTTCCGTTGTATACATATCTGCCTGCTATACTTAGAAAACATTATTTTAGGTAGTTCAGGCTTGCTCACTGAATTAATGTTAATTAATGGCAATAATATTGACCTTGAACTTACCCTGGCATTGGTCCATTTACAGCAAGACTGTAAACCTGACGAGGATTTAGTAGATATTGAAATTTTCTGTAAATTCTAGACAGACAAAAATATGGAAGAAAAAAGTTTAGTGATAGAAAAGTTTAGTGACATTTTAAAATAAATAGCACCCCTGAATATTTTAATTATACATGACTATAATTATATGTATTTGGTAAATTTTACATTAATAATATTAGAAATATAAAACCTTAATAGGAATTAATGGTTCATTTGAGAAAAGAAGCCTAGTAGTCATTATAAAAGCAATAAGCTTATACATGAGAAAGAATGATATTTGCCTTCTAAATATGCATATACACTTAGAGTATTATCCTGCTTTTAAATATTATTTAGTTAATTAGATTTCAAGTAAATATTTTGAAAATATCAGTATTCAATTACTTAAATAACTTTTCTGAACAGATCCTTGTAAAACATATAAAATATTGAACCAATTAACAGAGTTGAAAACTATCCCACATACAAAATCTGATTATGCACTTTGTATGTATGCGAGCAAAGAAAGTGACCTCATCTGCCTAATTATTTCACAAAGACAATCAACTTGATCAGTCAGCTCATAAAAACTGCTAAACAGTTTCAATACTACATATTAAATAATTTCCTTTTTTTTCCTGAATGAAATCAAGCTCTGTGCAACAAATGCAACAGAAATTTTTCAAGCACAGATATAGCCAACAGGGCTGGAAGTCTTAGACAAAATAAAAGTGAAGGAATGTCTTTATATTTTTTATATTAATTTTATACACATGTAAATATGACTATATACAAGCATGGGCCAAAATGGGTTTAAAGGTGTTCATATGGAGAATACAAAATTAATAAATAATGCCACAAGATTAAAGTGTTTTGTGTACACACAACTGTAAACCTACTTTTGCCAAACCCCTGTATTTTACAAACACATTCCTGTAATGTTTACTAATAGAAACAGTCTAAATTAACTATGTAATATCTGCTTATATCCTCCCCACTCCCAAATATACAATAAACTTCACATTCTAAATCCTGATTAATTGGATTAACTAGTATATCAGGAAAGACGCTAGATTCATTCTCCTTTTTCCCAGCATCTGATCCTAATTGTGGATAAGCCTGTACTTTCTGAGTAATGTCTATCTAGCTAGGCCAATTCACTGCTTTAATCCAAGGTTTTATGTTCTCTCCATGAAACCTTGGAGATATTTAATCTATAAAAAGATTAAAAGTTCTATAACAATCATGCCTATCTAGCCCTGTTCTATACTGCTACTTTAGTACAGTGGTGTGGTGAGCATGATGGAAAGTTCCTATTAGAGTCAATTTATTTGTATTATAAAACATTTTATATGTCTCATCTTTTCCCACCCTCCCCTTAAATTTTAACCTCGCTGATTATCTTTCAGTCTTAACAAATACAACACACCATTTCACAAATCTTTCTTCTTTCACCTGGGAAACATTTACTTATATCAGAACCAACTCAAAAGCTTGTTCTTCTCTAAAGCCATTTCAGTGTTAAGGAATAGGTCGCAAAATCTCAGACATAGTTTGTAGCAATATTTTATCAGATACATCTCCCCAGGCAAGAGAAAAAGGAAACAAATAGGAGTACAACAAACTAAAAAATTTTTGCACAGTAAAGGAAACCATCAATGAAATAAAAAAGACAACTCACAGAATGGAAGAACACATTCACCAATACATCTGATAAGGGGTTAATATCTAAAATTTATAAAAAGCTTACAAAACTCAACACCAAAAAACCAAACAACCCAACTAAAAGATGAACAAAAGACCTAAATAGATGACACTCCAAAGAGCACATACAGATGGCCAATATACATATGGAAAGATGCTCAACGTCACTAATCATCAGAAAAATGCAAATTAAAATCACAACGAGATATCATCTCACACCTGTCAGAATGGCTGTCATCAGTAAATCAACAACCAAGAAGCGCTAAGGGATATAGAGAAAGGGAACCCTTTTGTACTGTCGGTAGGAATGCAGACTGGTGCAGCCACTGTGAAAAGCAGTATGGAGATACCATGAAAAATTAAAAATGGATCTATCTTTAGATCCAGCAATTCCACTTCTGAAAATACATCTGAGGGCACCTAAAACACTAATTCAAAAGGACATAAGCACACCTATGTTCATCACAGTATTATTTACAATCACCAAGATACAGAAGCAACCCAAGTATCCATCAGCAGATGAGTGTATAAAACAACCATGGGACATTTACACAACGAAATACTACTTGGTTGTAAAGAAGACGAAAGTTTTACCCTTTATGACAGCGTGGATGGACCTGGAAAGCATCTTGCTAAGTGAAATAAGCCAGTCAGAGAATTACAAGTACCATATGATTTCATATGTATGTGGAATCTAATGAACAAACTGAACTAACCAACAAAATAGAGACAAAAGAACCTGGGGTTGGTGCAGATTAGGGAATGGAGGGATTGAGCAAAAAGGAAAAAGAACTCATGGACGTGGACAACAGTGTGGTGACTGCAGGGGAGACGGTGGTATAAGGGGATTAAATGATAATAGAAAAACACAATAAAATATTTCAAACTAATAAAAAATAAATGGTTAACAAATCATTTCCAGTTTAGCATTTATCACATGGCATTGCAATGTATCTGCCCACGAGCCTGCTCCCCTGCGGGACTTGTTTTAGGTCTTTTATTCCCAGTACCTAGTAGACTTTGAATTAACTCAGGCATTATCTAAAGGATGATATGTGAGCACTTTCCCAATTGTTGGTTGGTATAGGATGCTTTGTTTGGATATACAATTCTGTGATGTTTTCCTACTTATCTAACATAACAAAATAAACAACAAAAGTATTTTGAAGGAAAACCCTGCCCTGGCTGGCATAGCTTAGTGGATTGAACATGGGCCTGCAATTCAAAGTATCGCCAGTTCGATTCCCAGTCTAGGGCACATGCCTGGGTTGCAGGCCAGGTCCCCAGTGGTGGGGCCTGTGAGAGGCCACCACACATTGATGTTTCTGTCCTTCTCTTTCTCTTTCCATTCCCCTCGCTCCAAAAATAAATAAAATCTTAAAAAAGAAAATCCTGAACAAAATCTACCTTTTTAAATAAAAGATGCCTCTCTTTGCATCCAAAATAGGTTATTTTAAAAACACTATTTACATTTTTTATTTGAATGATCCCTGTTCATGTATAAAGTACAAAACATAAGTGAGTGTGGGTATAGGTGCATTCAAATATTCTCCCATACCCATATTAAGTTTAATTAATTAGTTACATTACTAGATTGCATCTATATTTTTAGCTAAAAAAAACAATTTTTATGTACAGGAAAAGAGAAAGGCATATATTCCATGAAGAGTCCTATACATGATCAGTGTTACTTCAGTTTTAGGGAAATGGCTTTTTCCTTTGAAACATTTATTTATTTTTTTCATTTTGACACTCATGTCGAATTCTCAACATTAACTTAAGACTTCTGAATTTTTTTAAAGAATGCATGTTTTGTGAAGATAACTATAATATACTCAGCAGGCATACTATGAATTATAATGGAAAAATAATGTTAGCATTATTGTTTAATTACTATTTTGATCTCTGTAAGTGAAGCAACTATCTCGTTAATAAGGCATTATAAATACTTTTAATTATTAAGCCACTATTTATCGAAAATAATTTTGATCATATTAATAGACTTAAAATACAACTGTATATAGATAAAAGGGAAAAACTTTTAAGTAGACATAATATCTTTTTAATTGAAAAGTAAAGAACATTCCTTATTTCACTGAAGTGCAGCTAGAAGTTAAATGGTAAGGAAGAAATTTCATTCATGGAAACATTTTAACTACATTATTTGCTAAACCAGAAAGGTAATTTCTGGTTTATTATCATAATGTTTGTGTTAGTGTTTTTATTTAATTACTGATTTTTGGTTAGGATTAGTAAAAAGCTCTAGAAATTAAGGCAGGTACAACCACATTTTGTTTATGGCTACCTTCTTTAGAAGGATGTAAGAAGGAAATAAAGGGATTAAATAAGGGAATAAAGGGAATAAATAAGGGAATAAATCACATTTATTCCCCAATGTGATTTTCAGGCTTTTATTAAATATGATTTAATCATGAGCTCCTTCCAAAAATGAAAATTTTATGTTGTAGATGAGAATATTGAGATACCTGATAATGCTTCATTAGTATTCATATTAAATGTGTGTTTTCTTTGGGAAATATGGCATCGTGTTCGAATTCTATTCCTCATTACTGGTTAATGATTTACCTGAAGTCACCCTGTTGACCATTTAGAGAACCAATTTTATTTCAACATTATTTATGCAGGATGCTGTATGCAAAGCTCTTTGATAAGGGCTGGGATAATAGGTAGGGTAGAGAAAAATCAAATAACTGATTTATGATAAAAATGTTTATAAAAGGGCATTATTATACTAAAATTTCAATTATAAAAATAAGGAGAGATTAAACCAATATATTATATACACATGCTAGCATTATTTATCTCACATTAAAATAAGCCATGAGAAATAATATTTGCAAGTAGTTTTACACAATTTTAGTGAATCTTTTCACATAGATATGACATAGAAAATAAACATGACTTGAAAAAACATACCTTTCTCCTTGCTTCCCGCCACTTTTGGGGTTTACAAAAACTAAAAGCGGATGGGTACCAGGAACAGGAGTGATCTAAAAGAAAAGGCGGTTATGCAGACAAATTACACATGTAGATGGCAAAGATCCCTTGTTATTTCTACATCATGAAATACCAATTAGCAAATTCAAGAATATGGCTCTTTGTTTTTAAATGTGGATATCTACACACATAGATCTACATAGTAACTCTGTTAAATACGGTGAGATACACGTGTTTGTGTGTGTGCATATAAAATTCAAGGTCTGTCTGGAGAAAGCCCAACCACTGTTAATGTAACAAGAACAGTTTGTGTGACATTGATGTAACTAATCCAGCAGCCAAAGAGAACAGATTAGAATGCATGTGACTGAGCAACGATGACTTCACTGTCCTAGGTAGTGGGGGTGGGAGATGCCATTGAGTGAGCATGTGCATTGTCTGACCATCATACTCAAAATGACTGAGTAAAGCAATGAATCTGCATCAAATTTTGCATTGAGCTTGAACATTCCTTTGCAGAAACTATTCAAATGATTCAGAAGGCCACAACTATGGGCAACCGGTGATTGGCAGCTTCATTATGACAATGCACCCATTCATGCATCTCGCCTTGTGCAGAGTTCTTTTGCAAAACATCAAATCACCCCAAGTGACTCAGCAGCCTTACAGCTCAGATTCAGCACCCTGCAACTTCTGGCTTTTCCCAAAACTAAAACCACCTTGAATGGAAAGAGATTTCAGACTATCGGTGAGATTCAGGGAAATGCAATGGGGCAGCTGATGGCAGTTGGGAGAACTGTGTGAGGTCCCAAGGTGCCCACTTTGAAGGGGACTGAGGTGTCATTGCCCTATGTACAATGTTTCTTGTATCTTGTATCATCTTCAATAAATGTCCATAACCCAAAGAGACCTCAAAATGTAACCTAATTTGCCAGCACCTGGACATTGAATTTACAGCGTTTAGAACTGTGAGAAATAAATGTCTGTTGTTTACACCATCCATTCAATGGTATTTTCTTATAGCTTCCCAAGCTGATTAATAGAGTCTCCTGTAGAAACCCCAGGTGTGCTCTTTAACAATGAAGAGTGAGAGCTTCTAGTCATCATTCTCAAGACACCAGCATAGAATTTGATATTATGACCAGCATCCATCAGTGATCATGAGCTGACCTTGAACACGCACAGATGGAGGAAGGAAAAGACAGTATCAGTCCTGATGAAAATGTGGAGCTACCTTACTAGCCCTACTTCTGAAAGTCCTACTTCTGTACTTCATTTACACGAGAAAAAATTATGATTACCTTGTCTGAACCACTGTTATGTTTTCTTTGTTCCTTGTTGATTGCTGTTTCCCTGTTTAAATCTGCTTAATCTAATTGTAATGCATTTTTTCTTGGGAAAAGATCCATAGGGAAAAAGATTTGGATACAGATACAACCAGGCATAGAAGCTTTATCTTTTATCAAACTTATAAATATTTCCAATCCCTGAGTGAAGAACAGCAGAAACTTGATATCAAAGCCTATGAATAGTCCCTATATTTCATTTCATTTTATATTGTAATTCCCATTATTGAACATGGGCATCACCACTTTCAGTTAATCCTTTTGTAATGTAATAGTCTAAGGTAAAAAAAAATGTAGGTATTATTAGATGTGATATTTCAGTTAGTATATTCAGTTCATCTGCTTCCAGATCTTGTTCTTTAGAGCTATCTAAATCAGGTAATAACTAACTTCTACAATTCAAAATTGAGTCGAAGGGGACTAATTTGCATTGTATTACAAATCATATATATTTATAATTAAAGAAATGTAATTAAATGAAAGAAATACAGTTTTTTTAGTTTCTGAAACTTAGTGAATGTGATTTTCATAAATAACATTTTATAGAAATAAAAAATAATATTTTTATTTGACTTATTTTTATTTTTATATTTAAAAACAATTTCAAATATATGGAAAAGTTGAAAACACTGTAGAATTTTTTCCTGAACAATTTCAGAGTAAGCTGCCAAAATGACATTTCATCACTTTTGATTACATTAGAATTACCAACACACAAGAACATTTTTATGTAAATATAGCACTTCAAAATGAGAATAACATGATTCTGGACTTCTTTCTTTTGTTATAATAGCCATTATTAAGACAAATGTTGAAACTTGAATGGAGTCAGGATTAGATAGCACTAACATATCAAATTTATATTCAAGTTCACTAATTCTGTTTTGAACTAACTACATCTAATAGTCCTTAAAATGAAAAAATTTCAATTTTATGTTCATACGATAATTCCTTTTTCCCTTTAAGAAATTATTTATTAAGTGTTTATCTTCTTTCTTTTTATTGAATTTATTGGAGTGACATTGGTTAACGAAATTATATAGGTTTCAGATGCACAGTTTTACAACACATCCTCTGTACACTATATTTCGTTTTCACCACCCCAAGTCAAGTCTCCCTCCATTACCATATATCCCCACTTTATATTCTTCTACCTGCCCACCCCCTTTTCCCAGAAATCACCACATGGTTGTCTGTGTCCATAAGGTTTCACCCACTTTTTGTTTTTTGCTCAATAACTCTGAAATAAGATGCACAACTTAGTTATTTTGAAAACTGATTTACTGCCATCCTAAAGTATCATATCATTTTGCTAAAGATTTTGATAGAGGGAGAGGGGAAGACACAAACACAATACATAAAAACTGGTTATTTTAAAATTATTTGTTCCTGGAAGTAAATATTTATATATCCCTTAAAATAGTGGAACAGTATATAAAACATATGAAAGTCAAGTTGCTGTATTTGCATTATAAAAAAAAAATACCCTGAACCTGTTTTCCGTCTCACATCACCCACTACTGGACTTGAGGCATCTCTATAGAACGCTGGGCTTCTCAAAACAGTTTTTTAAGACACATTCACGTACAGTAATACAGTATACTCTAGAAAATATTAATAGCAGGATGAAGTATTCAAGAAAGATTTCATAGCATGTGTGGTACTTAAAAACCTTGAAGAATAATTATAAATTAGGTGGGAAAGGCATTCCTGAAGGAGAGAGTTCATACTAGATTATTCTCTATAGAGAATAGAGCTAATCAGATGAAATCTTACTCACATAAAGGAGTAATTTCTTATGGAAGATATTAAAGAACATGACTTTAGGGCCAGACTGATTTTGAATCCCTGTTCAACCTCTCCTCTCGACATATACCCCTCCCCTTAATGATCTCATTTTAAATGACAGCTTTAATTTTCATTAAAATGCCTTTCACATCCAAATTCTTATCTGTCTAGTGCCCTAAACTGTAGATTCACATATCTGTCTGCCTACTTGACATTTTCATTTTGATATCAAATGTCAGAAATTTCTCCTCAAACCTCTTCCACCCAGACCCTTCCTGATCTCTCGTCTTCAACTAAGTCAGACATCTTAGAGGTGTCCCTGACTTCTCACTTCTCATCTCGCCATCTTACAGAAAGTTATAGACAGCTACGATGCTTTGTCCTGACACTGCTTTTTTCATTTCAGTTTTGACATATCACTTATAAGCTAGCACTTTAAATGTATGGAGACAGAAACTTGCTTTAAAGCTTGTTGCAATACTCAAAGTATAGAGTAATAATTATGGACAGAGAGGGAGTTCAAATGGTACTGGAGAACTGATTATGAAACAGTCTACAGGCTTGAGGAGCCCAAAGTGGGCAAATGATGATGGACTCACACACACACACACACACACACACACACACACCTATCAAAGAAAGGGAATTCACTTTTATAAACGCACCATACAGTTGTGTATAGTACATATGTGATGTAGTTTGTCTTGTCGATTACAAGAATGAAATACTGCAAATAACAAAGACTAGGGATGGGGAGAAACAGTTGAGGTAGGAAAACATTGGATTACTTTTAAGTGTAAAGATCCCTCTTTGCCTTGTTTTAAGAATATTACGAACTAGACTTTTTGGTTCTTAAGTTATCCTTTCATTTGAAAAGTTTTCTCAAAGAATAATTAGGAACAAAGTAACTTTAGTTTAACATATTTTAAACAATCATTCTCATTTTCTATTTATTTGTTCAAATGTGGATAGCCATCTGTATTTTTACGTCTCCTTCACGCTAAGATATTGTAGCTTCAATTACATTTGATCATATATATTAGGTGTAAACCTAGGGTGTGAGCAATGACAAAGACAGAGTGCCTAACCACCTCTATTTGAAGTCCCCTAGGACTTGGGTTAATTAATGAGACTCATCCTAAGGTTATACATGATCTATTACTTCCTCTAATTAGAAATAATAATCCTGATCATTATGCTGGTTAGCTGGAAAGAAGTAAGATGAATGTGCTTAACTATGATTAATAGTCTCTTTTAAGCAGTGGAGATCTCTTCTGTCACTGAGTTATATGCAAACTGGGAAGCAACTCAATGCTTTTTTTATGATATATATTTTTAATATTCTAAAAATTAATTTCTGGCAGCTCTCTGCACCTTTCTGATTTAAAAACACTGTATTATTTTAAAATTGATTACCACAATAAAAATTAGTTCTTTTTTGTTTTGCATGAAAAAGATAAACAAGAATTTAATCTTTCACCTTTTTAAATATTTTCTCCAAAATTCTGTGAACACCTATGTGTATCATATGTCATCCCATTCCACTGACGTAAAACAGACGAGATGATTCTATACCAAATACTGAAAATTCAAAAAGTTACAGTGATGATGATTACATGAAGTGATAGTCATTCACGACTGTTTAGTAAGGGCTGATGGCCATCCTTTGCTCACTGGCAACTCTCCCTGGCACTTCTGTGTGTGCCACGGAAAGCCCGAAAGTTGCTGGGGAGAGGAGAGATGAAACCCATCCACATAAAAGGTTCATCATCTCCTGTTTTTAGTGTGATTGATTTAGTCGGAATAAGGTGGAATATTCTTCATTTTGTGGAACAGAAAGGAAAATTCAACGTATTCATGACACAGTTTAAAATACTATGCACATTCATAGTCTGAGTAAAGTCTGATTATTCAAACCTTAAGTAACTGAGATGAAAACACTTATAATTCTAGTACATAGTTTTATTTTTAAACATGCAACAGTATAAAAGTAAATAAAATAAAAAAGGTGGTCAGAAATTTAGCATTTATATACCTGCTAAAATTTCTTAGCCAAGGAGATAGTGCACCTTAAAGGCAAAACACAGAAACTCTGAGTCAGATGGTCCTCATTCAAAACTTAGTTTTGCTGATGACTAACTCCAAGACCCTGAAAATAAGTTTAATTTTGAACACCAATGTGCTCATTTTTAACATAGTAATAATAATGATATTTTTCATATGAATATTGTGGATAACTAAGAACTAATATTTACCTCATATGTGTATATGGAAAATTCACTTAACATGTATAAAATATTACTATAGTGCCTAGCGAAAACTATTTAACAAACAATGCATGTTTCCCTTTTACACTGAGAAGTGCCCTTTTACACTGAGAAGTGAAACACACTTAAATTTTAAAATTTGGTTTCCCTGCCACTATTTTTAGAGCTCAGAGTGAGTAAAGATACAAATTAATAAATATTTTCAATTGACATACCAAATTTACAAATGTTGAATGAAATTTCTAAACACACAGATGACCTCCGCAAAGTGTACATCCTGTTTTCCTCTTATGATAATTAACTTTGATGCTCTCTATCGAATGTAGTAATTTTGTCATTCAGAACTTCCTTTTTTATTTAAATTTATTAATTCATAATTGATTTTCCATTTATAATGTGTTTTATTAGATCAAAACAAAACAATAACCTAGATGTCCATATTTTTTAAATTATTAAATTTTCAATGAGTTTTTCAAAATAATAATGAAACAATTATTTAAGCAACTACTGTGTGCTCTGAACTGTGCTTTCAAATGATGGACTATGAAAGATATACTCCGCCCTGACTGGCATAGCGCAGTGGATTGAGCGCGGGCCTGCGAACCAAAGGATCGAGGTTTGATTCCCAGTCAGGGCACATGCCTGGATTTCAGGCCAGATCCCAGCAGGGGATGCATGAGAGGCAACCACACATTGATATTTCTTTCCCTCTCTCCTTCCCTTCCCCTCTAAAGATAAATAAGTAAAATAAAAGAAAGATATACTTCATAGTGTCACAGATAAAATAATAAATGAAACAAAAAGATACAATATAATGTATATTGAGTGCGAGTGTGTGATGTATATCTTTCTGTGGTAGATGGCTGGAAAGTTTGCCTGGAGAACATGAAACTTACAGCATATTCTTAAGGAGAGAAACATATAGGTAGGAAAAAAACTTCACAATTTTATAGAATAAGCCTTCATTGATTTTTTTCATATTGGAGTGAGAAACAGAGGCAAAATAAAATATATTTAATTCAATGTACAGAATATTCTAAAAAACAGATTGAAAGAAATCTTCTTTCTGATGTCAGAGACCCTGAGGGTACTTAAAGAAGTTCTTTAAGTACTAAAAACATGATATTGAGTTACCTATTTTTACTTACATTGGAAATATCTTTGAGATTTCAATTTTGACTTAAAACTTTAGAAAATAAATATGATAATAAGTTCATCATTTTTTTTACTTATTTAGAAACAAAAGTATTCACATAACTAGAGTTCATTTTATTCTTCCCAAAGACCTATTTTGCCATGAAAATGACTCTTCTAAATGTATACACTAATATGGAAAACATATACTTATGAACAAAAATACATATATAAATAATAAATGTGTATTTAGTAATAAGTAATAATAATTGAAAAAACTTAGGATTGGCAGACCCCTTTCCAAACTGAATTTAAGTGAATGCAACTTCATAAATGGTTAATCTAACCAGAATGTCACTCTCTCAATCAACTACAATACTAATGTCTTAATAAAGTAATAAAGATTTTTCTGAAGTAATCTGCTAAGCTAATCTTTACATTAAATGAATGTGTTGATACCTTGGCATACATCCCCTCTAAGAGCACAGGAGTAACAAACAGGAAAACTACTAAAATTTACATTAAAAAGATCGTACCTGTAGACCTTGCCCGTCCACAGTAACTGAGTTGGCTCTTTGCATCTTGTTCTTGTCAGTCCCTTTGTTCGGCTGCTGGGAGCTGCCCTTTTCCTTTTTCACTGTTGCTTGTCTTTCCTGTAAGGAAAAAAGACCCCCCAAAACTCTTTTATAAAATGTTGAATCATTTTATTATAAGGGTCACAGTATAGAAGAGTCTCATGGGTAATTTGGGCCCAAATTCCTAATGACTAATATGAAAGCTGTCACTTTGAACTGGTGTATATATGTGTATACACACACACACACACACACACACATATGACAAGTGCATAATCAAAACATTCACTAAAGAAAGGGTATGAAAGAAAACCAACTTGTATTATCCTTAGGGGGTCAACTCTAACTTTTGATAGAGTCAAAACTTATGACTGTAACTTATGACTATCAAAAGTTATTAAGAACCACTGAAGCTATTCTTTTCATAAAAATGGTAAAGAAATAATATAGAATTACAAATTAAATATTGGCACTGAGTCCTGAAAATACTGCTTACATATACAGGCAATATTAAAAATGAATACATGATGGAGCTTTAAGCTACTATAAAGCTACTATCAAGGATATGAACCTTAAACCTCACATTCCACCCCAGCCAATCCCTCTGTTCTCCTTCATGCACAAAGTTTGTTATAGTTGTCTGCTCCCTATTTCTATGTCCTCTTCTCTCTCTCTTCAACTCAACCTCATAAATGTTACCATCATTAATTCACAAATCAGCGTATATTAAACTCGCCAATGACCTCATCATCACACCTGTTGCTCAGTCTTCCCTATCTCAACTTTCAAGCAGCACCGGACATAAGTAATGTCTTCTTCCCTCTTGAAAGCTTGCTGCTCTGGGAGTCCAGGACATAGCTTTCTCTTAGCAATCTTCTTATTTCACCAACTGTGCCCTTGTGGTCTCACTGTTGGTCCCTCCTCCAGGCTCATGTTCTTTAACACTTAACCTCTGCCATGGACCTCTCACCTTTACCAACTACACTCACACCCTAAGTGACTTCATTTAATCCAAGGCTTTCCATTTTAATCCTAGGATGAAGACTTCTAAATATTTCCCATTCAGATTGCTCCCTTGAAACTTACTACCTGTATAGAAATGCCCTTTCTAGCTGTCCACACGAGTATCTAAAATGTATATGAATCCCAAAATTATTTTAATTTCAGCCTAGCCACTTTGAAAATAAATTGCATTCTAGACAATAACTCACCACCCCCATCATTATATGATATGAGCCACGGTAATGTTATCTGACTGAATAATATAACAGTGACTGAACGGGTCCTTTGGATTCCAACTTGGGCTCCCCACACTCAGTTCTCTCCTTCCTTCACCCCCCTCCAGCTGCACCTACCTCCTCACTGTGCCATAACCGCATCATGCTCTTCCTTCAGGCTCCTACTGTCACGGCACGCTCCTGGAAAGCTCTTATTTCTACATCCCCGGGTCTTGCTCCTCACTTACTTCACATTTCTGGTCAAATGTCAGGAATGCTTCTCTATTCACTGCAGCCTTTGTGTGTGTGTGTGTAAGTTAATACAGCCTGATATGTCTGTTAAATTTGTTTAATACTGGTCTTCCTCTACTTTAATCAAAAGCTTCATAAGTGAAAGAATGAAGAAATATATACATTTTAGCATTATAAAAACAAAAAAAGGAAGTGTCTAAAGCATTATTTTGAGAAATACTTTTGACCTTGTCTAGGCTGGGTGGGAACAGTCGCCCTGATCAATAAGCAGTGTTGTCCTCGTGCGTTTAAATGCTCCAGTGCCGCTTTCTTATCGCTTACTCAGGTATTGATGTCTTAGTTTTTGTATTTGCCGTTTTAGAGTACAACTTAGCTTCCTGTGGTTTAGGAAAATATTTTTCAGTAGACTTAAAAGTAAAACCCTATTAAAAGATACATCAGGGACAGATGAATCAGGAAACTTCTTGAACCAAAATAAATGTTAATCAGAACAGTCCATCTACTTTGCAGTTTCAGGTGCAAAATTTTTTTTAAAGTATATATATATATATATATATACACACATATACACATACATATATACATATATATGTATGGCTGAAAATTGGTATATATATATATATATATATTTGTGTATGTGACTAAAAACAGATGGTACAATAGAATTTCTGAAGTTCAAATTCTTTGGAAAATGATGTATTTACAGATAAACATAATTTCTGATAAAAATCAACATTTTAAAAGATTAATCATGCTTTATAGGATTACAAATTATAATTTTGTCCATAAAAGTTTAGTATAATGTTCAGAAAGAATGAATTACATGATGAGGTTTGGGACAAAAGAGCCTGAGATGAATCCCATCTCTGCTACTTAAGTATTATGTAACCTCAGAGAACTTATTCTTTCTCAAAAGGAAGGTAGTAAATAATGCCTATTTCTCTAAGTGTTTCAAGATTAATAGAAAATGTACGAACTCCTAACATTGTGCCTGTATTAGAGTATGTGCTCAATAAATGAAACTTGTTAGGAATAATATAAAATGAGTTGGTTCTACCATGGAGGGGTTCATTAATACTACCTTTATGAAAAGTGTTTTTATACTTACAAATGCATATATATACATAGCACTAGTTACATTAACATCTGTTTAAACAAGTGAAGACCAAGATCAGTCTACATATGAAAACCCATAGTTTGTATTAAAAGTTCAAAAATGAAATAAAGTTGGTGAGTATATAAACAACTTCATCTTCAGTAATTTTTTTTAGGTTTGCACTCTAAATCACAAAATAAATTTGTTATAATTAAGAAAATATTGTTGTGCCAGGTAAATTATCCCAGATATAAAAAGACTTGGAAAATTATTGTTTTAATCAATAGAAATTATTCAAACACTGAAAAGAGCTACTCTAAGAAAACCATGAAAGAATATAGAACATATAACTACAAAATACAAAACACAGTTATTGATATTTAAGTGTTTTCAAATATCAATCATTTGTGTTTGCTAGACAGACATTTTAAATATAGAATTCAATGTTTCGTGATCCTTGGACTCCACAAGTCGCAAACAGATTGTAACTAGGGAATATATTGTATTACAATTCCAAAGAATAATCACCATAATGAACACAGAAGAAAAGCTGAACAGACCATTCACAGAACACAGAAAGATGAAATAAATGAAATAAAAAGACCTCACTTTAAATACGTGCTCTAAAAAATATTTTTCTGTATCATGCTGGTTCTCAGATGTTTTTAGTATTTGTGTGTGGCTGACAACTGCTTTCACAAAAGGGATGTTTACCACAAACCTTAAGCCTGCTGTTATCGATCATCCACAAACTACAAGCAGCAAGTGATGATTACCTCAAGAACAGGGTTTTCTTCTTTTTGTCCAATCTCAGCATGAGATACAAGCAGCAGCAAAGCACCACCATTGGTACAAAGCACCAAAGAAGGGGAGGGGGACACTCTGCTGCCAACAGCATCTTTCAAAGGAATCCTGCCACTTACTTTCTCTGCTAGTTCACCAATTGCTTGAATGGAGACATAGCCCTTTTGGCCCCTAGGGCTAGGCCACAAAAATTTCCCAGAAACTCTAGAATTTAACCAAAAGTAACACTGGGACATTCTTAATATAAAAATCTCTCTGAGGCAAAAGTGTCACCATATCATTGAGACTTATAAGGGTTAGCAGCTCTGAGAAACCAATTTATTGACAGCCACAAAGCTATACCTTTGTTAAGTGTGACTTTACTGTGGAATTTGAACATTTCTCTGCCCAGAGAAACGCATTCATTTCAAAAATGGCAAAGACTGTAAATTTTTGGGCAAGTGATCTACTCACTGTTGAACTCATCTATAAAAGGAAAGCTTCGTGTAATGATACATTAAATACTGGCATAAAATCAACAGTACATGCAATAATTTTTAAATAAAAAATGTTATAGTTTATAATTAAGTTTAAAACAAGTAAGATGCCAAAAGAACATATATGCATAATCGATAGACACAGACAAGGGTGTGGTGATGGCCAGAAAGAAATGGGGTGGGGGGCAGGGGGTGGGGCAGAGGGAGGGAAATGAGGATATCTGTAACGGTGTCAACAATAAAAATAAAGCTAAAAAAGTATACTATGCATTAAAGCAAACGTACATTTTCAAAGGAGTTAAATATGGATGCCCTGAAGGCCCATGAGGAAATCCTTTAATTTGGACTGCTTACTGGCAAATGGTACTGAGATTCTAAAGTTGTATGTGCATGTATGTGCCTCAACTCCACTCCTGCTCCATTCCTTTCATAAAACCGTACTGACCAATGCCCCAGGAAACCTAAGGTCAAAAGCAAGGAGGCAGCTTTCTTGTATGGACACATTATCACTTCTTTCTACATGTTATGTTCAATAACCAACCTGGTCATTTCTGTGTGGTACCCAATCTGCGTATGCCAGTTCCAAGTAGAATTTATCTTGCTTTTGTAACCAGGTAAGTTAATTATTTCTCATGCCATTGGATTATGTGTATAAAGTGAGTTATTTCTCTAAACTACTTGCATTATTTGGAAAGAGAGACTAGTATCAGGTGTATGTGTGCATGTCTGTTTGTAGGAGGTCGGGTCAACTTGGGTTTGGACACAATCGACTATAAAAACATGGAGAATTAGTAATAACAAGTAAAGGATTTTATTTTTTTAATATTTTATTTATTTATCTTTAGAGGGGAAGGGAAGGAGAGAGGAAGAGAAACATCAATGTATGGTTGCTTCTCGTGTATCCCCTGCTGGGAACTGGCCCCTGCTGGGAACTGGCCTGCAACCCAGGTATGTGCCCTGACTGAGAATCAAACCGCGATCGTCTGGTTCACAGGTCCACACTCAATCCACTGAGCTACACCAGCCAGGGCTAAAAAATAAAGGGTTTTAAATACCACTTGTTCCACAGATATCCTTAAGTTTTGGTTATACTTTAAAACAACTGAATGGGTCTTGGCTGGTATGGTTCAGTGGATTGAGCACGGGTCTGCAAACAGAAGGGTTGTGGGTTCAATTCCCAGTCAGTGCACATGCCTGGGTTTGTGGGCCTGGTCCCCAGTTGGGGGTGTGCAAGAGGCAACCCATCGAAGTATCTCTGGTACATCATCAATGTTCCTCTCCCTCTTTCCCCCTCTTCCTCTCTCTCTAAAAGATAAATTAAAATCTTTTAAAAAATCTGAACAGAATTAGAAACAATTGCTTTCATTAATATACAAATACCCTTAGACCAAATAGGAATGTTTTTGTTTGACTTTAAAACAATTGATAATTGAAATTTATGGGTGAGTAAATGGGGGATAAAAGCCATTTCCAAATAGTAGCTATGCCCTCATAGAAAAGGCCTTTATCCTGTCAAAAGTGTAGTCAATTAATATCCATTTATATAACATGAGTATAATGTTGAAGGTATGCATATATCTTTCCATAAATTTTCTTACCTACACTTTAACCACTTTTTCCATTAATCAACAGGCAATTGTTTCTGAGGGTGGAGCACTGGGGTCTGTCTCTCTCTCTGCCTGTGTGTCTCTGGGTATCTCTGTGAGTGTGCGTATTCACACACTCATTTATATTGCTACACATGGGCTCAAGAAAAATTCTGGAAAAATACAGTTGAAATGAACCCACACAATGATGTTAAAGGATAGCAATATTTTTTTAAGATTGCATTTATTTATTTTCAGAGACAGGGAAATGAGGGAGAAAGAGAGGGAAAGAAATATGGATTGGTTGCCTCTTGTAGGCCCCCAGCTGGGGACCTGGCCAGAAACCTAAGCATGTGCCCTGAATGAAAATTGCCTTTTTTGTGCAATTATTTTATTCTCTAAATAAATTCATACTTAGATGGTTATTCAAATATTATAAATAATAATTTTAATAAGAAGTAGATTCAAATTATCATTGTAAGGAAATGATGCCACTTGAGCATAATCCTTTAGAGACAGTAACAATTGAATTTTTGTCACAGAATAATATGGAGGTTTTGCTTCATTAATGCATGGTAAAGCTAATACTTCACTGAAATCAAATGTAGAGCCCTTCCTGGGTGGCTCAGTTGGTTAGAGCATCATCCCAGTGTGCCAAGGGTGTGGGTTCGATCCCCAGCCAGGGTATATGCAAGACTCATTCGGAGAATACGTAAATAAGTGGAACAGCAAATCAATGTTTCTCACCATCTCTCTCTTTCAATATTTAAAAAAAAGAAAAATATAACAATGCCTACATTTATTTTCTAAACAAGTCACTTATCCTGTGACTGTATTTGATTAGCATGACTTTCTATATGACGTCATATGCTAAACGATTAATTAATGCAGGTGTACTGTTTTTTACAGCGATGGACACTTGAAAAGGGGCAAAGTTTCTCAACATACTATCAGTGAAAGCTATATTTTAATGGCTCAGAGGATCTGTTTTAGGTTTAATGTATTTATATTTTAACTTGACAAGTGGTAATGATGCTATCCTTGTATGCTGGTCTTAGTCAAAACTCTTTGCAAAGTAACCTTTATTTAGCTCTATATACTTTGTTTCATGTGACTTCTTGTTTTTCTAATGTTGGTCACAAATGTAGATTGGAAATGCTTTGAGTCTATCCCATCATGAAAATCTAAAGATCCCTAAGGACATGAGAAAAAATAAAATATACAAATTAACGTTAATGGTCACTAAGACAACCCAACATGTTTTTATAGCACGAGAGGTATAATGACCTATAATTGCAATTGTGAAAACCTTTTTGGCTTACGCACCTCAGGGACTGAACCTCCTGAAGTGGGCAGAGTCTGTTGAAAAAGAGAAGTTCATATTAAAGCTGAAAAAAAGGTCAAACTGAAAACAAATATAAGTGAAGATTCTTATATCACTATTCTCATGTGAAATAAGTGAATAAACATCAAATGCAGTTTCTGGTCATAGTTTTTTGCTTACATTCACTCATTGCATAAATATCTTTTCACAAAATAAAGGAATGCTCTAATTCAGAGTTGGCTAGGTTGTGGAATGGCTTATCCAAAATACAATTTCATCCACCCAAAACAAACTGGATGACACCTTTGGCCTGCTCCATTCACTTCTTTACAACAACACTTACACATTACATTTATATTTTGAAATACAAACTCCTCTCCAAGTTCCATTATCCATTATGAATAACCCTTACTCATTTTGAAGTCACATGTTTGCCCAGCCCACTTTTCCACCTTCCAATCCATCTCTCACTCCTTCCTAAAAATACTCAGTGTCTTTTTTATGTAGATATAGCTGATGAGGATGATTTTATTTTGCCATTCTCTAAAAATGAAGGGAGTATTAATATTAGTAAAAAACAAAAATGTAATTAAATAAAAAGCAAGATTTTACTCGAAAGTAATTTTTTTAAATGAGGGTAACTACACTGAAGCTAGATTTCATGAGACTGTATCTTCAATGACCCACCACCCCTCCTTTTCTGAGTCACATTGGAAAGGTAATTCCCAAATCCCATGTCCTATGAGACTTAGAACACATTTGGAAGAATTTTCAACACTCATAATGCCAGATAAAAGTTTCCTAAAGTTGGGGCTGAAGGAAGGAAAGTAAGAAAATTGGATAAGTAGCTGGCAGTTGTTAGATATCTTAAAAAAGAAGAAGAGGGGGATATATTCTAGTTTTCTCCCCAGGACCAAGCTTTGTGAGGACTCTGGGTAGATCCCCAAAATGGGTCTGAGACGTCTAAGAACATGGGTCTTAGTTGGCATGTTTACCAGACAGAACTTTGGGAAGGCAGCAAGAACCAAAAGAGTAATTAGCTACTTCTGAGGTAAGTGAGGCCTCACACAACTTCACAGATGATCTGCATAGAGATGGATTAGAAGGATCCAAGACACCCAAAAGTGGACCACAAGGAGAAGGAGTCTAAGACAGCCCCAGAGAAAATGGAGGTGTCCAGGAATACAACTTTGTTTCAAAGATGTTTATATAAGTAAAAATAAATGGCAGGTGCAGATTTTTAGTCAAACAAAATAATAAAGCCTGTTTAAAATAACCTTGATTTTACTATCCCACTTGCAGGAGAACCCTGTGGAAATAATTGCTGTTGTTTCTCAGATGAATTGACATAAGATTTGGAAGAACGTTCATGGAAAGCTTTCGGATTTCAGTATATTTGACTGAATATACTTCAATCCAAGTCCGTCTACATACCCTTCAGGCAATGGGTGATGGGGAAAATATTTGTACTAGTTTCAGTTTAGGCCTTCTTAAAGCTCCTTGTCAGCCTACTATTCTTCATCTTTCTCAGCTTTTGGTTGAAGCTTAGATCTGAATAAACACTTTATAGACGTGAATACATACTTCCATCTTTATTATAATATATAAATGTTTCTTCTTCCTCAAATCCATAGTTAAGTGACTTATACTATGATTCCTTACCTATCTAACGCCGTGGCCCCAGGGATACCCAGAGACTCTCAAGAGATCAAACTGAGACACCCATTGGGCAACCTCTAGAGCATAAGTCACAGGTCCCTTCTTCCTCTGAAAGAGTTTGTTAACTACACATAAGTCTGCACAAAGCCAAGTAAAAAGATTGTAGTTTTGTCCAAGGTTCAGCATAACAACCAACTGCAATCCTACCTTTAACTGGAACCTAATCAACAAAAGAAAAAAGCAAGCAAAATAGAACCAGAGACATTGAAATTAAGGACAATCTGACAGAAACCAGAGGAGAGGTGGGAGGGGATAATGGGGAGAAGGGTTTTCAGGAACTACTATAAAGGACACATGGACAAAACCAAGAGAGGTAGGAACAAGGGAGGGAGGTGGGTTTGGCTGGGGTGGGGGGAGGGTAGGGGGTAAATACAGACAACTTTAATTGAACCACAATAAAATAATTTTTAAAAATTTAAGTAGATTTTATCCATACCACCTCTACAACAATACCTCCATAAAAACATCAAAGACATTTTAAAGATAGTTGTGGGCATTTGAATATACACAAGAATCATTGCTGCTATTCTACAGTGTGATAATAATATTGTAATTGCATAGAAATTTTTCTTTAATCTTAGAAAATGCCTGGTGGAATATTTGGAGATTTACCGTCAAAATACCTGCAATTTGCCTTTCAAAAGATTCAACTTAATAAAATACATATTATGTATGTATTGCTGTAAAAATGTGTATACAAGCACACATATATTCATACACACACACACACACATATATATATATATGTGTGTGTGTGTGTGTGTGTACACACAATTGATGGATATAGGTTAGGAGTTTCCAGTATTTGTGCAACCCAATGCCACAAAAAGCAAAGACTGCGTAGGCCTTGTTGGATAATGAAAATCCCATTTAAGGCACCCCCCAACACACTAGAGGATGAAATTGAACCCTAGCAGGCACTCTGTTAGCACTTGTGTAGGGAATTGTAATTTACAGATATTCATGTCAGCAGGCTTCCTCCTTCTCAGAGCAGAGGACATATGGGTCATCTACTGAGAGCAAACAAGTTTGGTAGAGAGAAAGCAAGATGAAGAAAGTAAGGAAATAGTCCAGATTTTGTCACTGCATCTCTGAGGATGGGAAAGCACTTGACTAAGGATGAATAACGGGATCAAACAAAACTGAGCCCTCAGCTGAGCTAGAAGTCATAAATATGGAAGACAGCAAGCCACCAGCATTGAGAATTTTTTTCTAGCAACACTCAGACATCTGACAGCAACACTACAAATTTACTCCAAGAATAAGGGTGATGAAACTATATTTGAGCTCACTTACAATTAAGATGTACAGGCAACACGTGTATATTAAATTACCATGCCTAGCATTAGCTTATCCCTGAGTCACAATAAGTAAACCATAATATCTGTGTAAATGAAAAAGAAGCAACTTGTTAGAAAACAAACTGAGATATTACATTACTTTGGTTTTATTCTCCTATATGTAATTTTTAAATATCAAGGATGAGCAGTGTAAATGTTTTAGGTTCTTTAAAATTATCATGAGTGTATAATTCTAAATGTAATATATTTTTAATTAGAATTAATACAGGAACTGTATATTTGTATTTAATCATATGTGAGGTGTGACTACAGAAGAATGTGATTGATTTTATTTAATCAGCATCATTTTAATTTTAAATAGAATACACAGTACAGATAATTAGTTTAAAGGATGCATTTGCCTCAGGGCACTTGTTAAGTTCAACCTAATATCAAAGAATTTTTTAAAAACCTATTATTCTAAAGTATTGAGATATCTCTTGTCTTCATATTTCCTAAAATGGAATCATTTTAAATTGACAATTTAATCCAAATTGTCACAGGACAAAGAAAAATCTTTGTTGGAGAGATTATTAAGCTTTGACTTAGTTAAAAATATAATAAGAGAATAGTATTCACATTAAAAGGGCCATCAGTTATTTCAAAACTAAAGTAACATTAATAGAATTATATATCATACCTATACAAGAATGTTCATAGTTTTGAAATATTGCTTTCATGTTTATTATTTCATTTAATCCTTCCACTAAACTGGGATACAGACCCCATTTCTCAGTCTGGGAAACTGAAAATCAGAAAGATTAGATAACCAGCGTGAAAAAATGAAGTTAGTGACAGAATCCAAACACAGTGCTTTTTTTGTCTTAGGCTTTACTTGATTCAAACAACAGGAGGTTCAACCAAAAAAAAAATAAATTTCTTTTTTAGCTATGTCTCTATTTTTTAAGTGATTTGGAAACCAAACAATTTTAAAATGTGGTTGAATACAACAAAGTATTTAGTCACCTCACTATATATCCTTTCTGCCTAAAAGAACTGGCTTGGATATTGCATGGATTAATTGAACAGAGAATAACTTCCAGTGCAGTGGAAAATGAAAGAGGCCGAATAAAACTATTTTCAGCGGCTTACTTTCCTTACATATAATTCAATATCACTGGCATCAAGAAGTGAGAGACAGGAGAAAAGCAGGTTTGGGAAGAGAACAATTGTCTCCCTAACACGGCACACTGCCTCGGCTTCAGAGCTTGAGGTGTTTTTCCCTCACACATGATAATAAAATGCAGCAACAACCACTCTAAGATACAGAAACTAAACATATTTTTTGGTTTCCATGGATGTTATTCTCACATTCCAGCTTCATAATTTGTTTAACCTTTTCTGACTTTTCAAGTCCATGGGTATGCACACTCTGAGATCAAAGTAATTTTAATACTACTGTTGTCTTTATCAACATCTTTAATCAAAGATTATTTCAATGTGTGTCAAGTAGGTCAATTATTAAAAATATAAACTGGGTTTGTTTTCTTTCCCACTGGCACTTTGACATACCTAATAAAATGTAACTAGCAAAAATAAAATAGATTAGAAAATAGTCATGTTATAATCTTAAACAGGGTCTTTTTCTTAGCCACTTCTCACCTGAGCCAAATTAAGCTTCTTACGTCAACATAAATTTAATGGTAAAAATATTTTTACCAGGGTGATTCAACTACCTTTGTAATTGCTCACAAAAATATCCTGTTCTTACTCCTGTAAATGTAATCATTTATGCCTCTTTGCAGAGCTTTGGTCAGGAGACACTGAAGTGCAGGGACTGTGAGGCTCCCTCCGAACAGCTCCCTCAATACGTGCACCTGTCTGTGTCCAGAAAGGAATTTCCTGGACCTGCAGGAGAGTCCACCCAGTGCAATGGGTATGTGGACACTTAAGGAGCACCAAATGTTTTCAGTGAAAAATGGATATTAAAGCTACATTTTTATAAAGATAGCTAAATTATTTCAAACATAGATTTCTGCATATAAAAGCAGTTGGCAGGAATAACTAAAACTCTGTCTAATATTGCTGTTACTGTCTTGCCTACTGATTAGTTAGTGGAGTAAAACCATAAGAAATATTATCCACCCTGGTTAGGTCTCATCACATCATCAGAAGCCAATATGGTTGAAGAAAGTTTCTTTGGGGATTTTTTAGCTTTGATCTACAATATGAATGTTTCTATATTTACACATTTCTGAAATAATTTCACAAAGGACTCGCACCCTGTGTACCCCACTCTGTGATATATACTTTATTATTCTCCTTTTTCTTCACTTCTATTCTAATCTACTTTTCTCCATTGTTTTTCTTCCCATTCTTTTCTGAAATGCTGGTTTTGAAATTTAGATTTCCTAAATCCTGAGTTTATTTCAAGCAATTTTGGGGGACTACAGCATGAACATTAAAAATAGGCGTAGAACAAGAGATTTGGGGCAAGGCAAACCATTGCTTCTGCTGGTTGCATGTTGTGTGACTTTAAATAAATTTCTTAATATCTCTAAGCTTTACTTTCCTCAAGTGTACCATGGGTATCATAACTATACCTACCTTTAGGATTAATAGGAGGTCTGGCAAATTTAAATTCTCAATAAATGGTACCTTACTAATTTTAGAACCTAAACAATATCCTTAGTTTTCACTGCCTGCATAGAGCTCAACAAGAAAGGACAGATTGCACTTTCTTCATCTGAAATGATTTTTTATAGTTGATTAAGTGGATGGGAACCAATGGACATTTTAAAAGTGAAATATCTATGCTAGGGCTATCACAATAGAGATAAAGAAGGAAAGACGTGCCCTGGCTAGTGTAGCTCAGTGGACTGAGTGCCAGACTGTGAACCAAAGCATCTCCTGTTCGATTCCCAGTCAGGACACATACCAGGGTTGCAGGCCCAGTACCCAGTAGGGGGCACATGAGAGGCAACAACACACTGGTGTTTCTCTCCCTCTCTTTCTTTTTCCTTTATCCTCTCTCTAAAAACAAATAAATAACATCTTTTTAAAAAAGAAGGAAATACGGAAGACAGGGGAGAAGAGACCAAAGAGAGAAAGCAATGGAGAAAAGGGGGAGGGGAGGCTTAGAAGAAAACCCTCCCTACTATTCTCTTCAACCCTGAGCACTGTCCTTTCCAAAACCTCAGCAAAGAAAACAACAAAGCTGAGCAAAAGAGGGATGGAGTTGATATTTAGATCACAGCTTGAGCTTTTTGTTTAATGTACATTGAAAAATGCTTAAACATCAGATTCATCCATGGCTTATTATTTTTTCAAATTATTCTTTGGCATTTTTACTTTACATATAATTGACAGGTGCCTATTTATGATTATGTGTATGTACATATGAACACGTGAATGTTTGGGAAAGAGGTCTGAGTACAGGGGGTGGTTTGAAATTAAAAAGAAAACACTCTGGAAAAAGAACCTAATATAATAGATTAAGAACACTTGCTGATAGGGCTACATTTGTCCTCACCAAATACATGAGCCATTCTAGCAACATTATCGTTTTACCGTTAGTGTACCACTGCTTTCCAAAAGACAGAAAAACCACTGTAGGATATGAAAGAATATCGATAGTAATATTTAAATCATTAGGCTGTTAGGTTTTCATTTTCATCTATCTTGGAAAACAACTTAAAGAACAAATAAGTTATCATGAAATTTGTTCTCATCCTGTGCCCCTCTAAATACCCACCGATTTCACACCAAAGCATTTTCTAACCAGGTTAAAGTCAAATTCCACACTCACATTAGGCTAAGATTCAATTGACTTAAAATTTTACACTAACTGCCAGTCAACCTTATCATGAACTTTCATTATGTGCATGTAATTAATTGGGTCCAACGAACAATAACAGGACTGTGTTATAGACTCTTTTCCCCCGACCATATAATTAGAATATAATTACCCACAGGATATCAGAATGATGCAAAACCTTTCCTCTAAATGCGCCCTCATTAGGAAACAAGTCTCAATGTACATTTATTCAATCAGTGTGAATTAATTAAAATGTTACTGAAATGAAAGAGGGCAGCAATAAAAAGTATCTGACATCTATTAAGAGACTATCACTTTAGAATTGCACACACAGTTCATATTTAAACCCACTGGACTGAAGGAGGAACTTTATCGTGTAATGTTACGCACAGGCAACATTCTTTAAAAATCTGAGTAACTGAAACATCGTGTGTCACTGTTTTTGAAAGAAACAAAGTACATAATGCGTGCAACATCTGAAGAATCCCCACAGGATTTTAGAGGCCCCACTATTTCCTGATGAATCCAAAGGAGTGTTATCATCACACAGTGGTGGGCAGAAATCATTTTTAACTCAAAGTACCCAGGGATTAGTTGTTCATTCCACACCTTGCTATTACAAATTTTACATATGTATTCTGATGTGGGTCAGGAGATAATGGTCTGAAGAGCCTAGACTTATGAAAACACTAATTATTATTATGTTTTAAATAAAGAAAACAGCCTCGATTATTTAGGGTAGCTCAAGTTATTTCAACATCATATTTTCTTTGAGCAGAACATTCATGTGCACCCAATAATATGTTCTTTAAAAGAGGATGAATAATATGCCACACAGTTGGAATATGTAAAACATGGAAAAAACAGTAAGTCTGCAAAGCAACTGAGGGGCATCTGATGCATGCCCTAGAAGAAGCTGCAAACCCATGCAAAAACACTCCTTCTAAAAGCTAATTATCTTGGTTTGTCTAGTATTTGTCTAGTATTTGGTTTGTCTATATATGGTTATATACAATAAAAGTGTACTGAATAAATTAATAAATAAATAACCCTAATACAGAGGAATATTCATCATTTTTACAAATATCATAAATAGTAGCGAAATTTTTTAAAGCTGTATGTATGTTTCAAGTAAGATACCTGTGATTATGTCACACAAGTTTGCTTAATTTTTAGCAGAAAACTTTTGAAGAATATCATAACAAAGACATGCAGCTACAGTTGCTAATTAAATGCTATGATTTGAGTTACATTAACTAAAATACCACATAAACTAAGGGTAATCCACACAAATAAGAACAATAAAATCCTACTAATAGAATACAAACAATTTTCAAGTTCCATTTAGCAGTAAATACCAATTTTCATTTTCTGAACACTAAGAGTGAACATTTATGCTATTTTTACATGGACTGCTGCATTGTTTAAGCTGTATTACTTTATAAAATAGATTGTATATATAATTTAATATCTGGGGGAAAATGCCTTGATTCTACTCAGAATTCTGAAATATTCTATCTAAGCTCTCTAGTACTTTATTTGAAATATTAGGCATTTCATAGTACCATCTATTGGATATTTTATATAACTACAACAATGTTACAATCACTAGTTTTTCAAAATTTAGTAATAACTATAAAATACTTCTAGTGCCACTCCAGAAACTAAGCACAATAATAATTTGACATCCACTAATGTTACCTCATCATCACATACTTTGCACTGATTTTATTAGCTTACAACAATTAAATTCAGTTTTATGGGATAGCAATGGTTTTAAAAAATAAACCTCTATCACTCATTCATTGTAATCTGTATTTGATGTCTGTTACTGTTTGATGTATTTCTTCTCAACACAGGAAAAAGTGACAACTGATAGAATTAATAAGAGTTCACTGAATATCATTTATTAATACTGTAAATATTTGCTGACCATCTAATATATGTCTAAATGAATTAGACAATAGAGATAAAGAAATTAAATCCTTCTAATGTGAGCATTAGGAATGATGATGGTGCTATTCAGTGAGCATAGGGGAGAGTTTCACAAGAAACAACTTAAGTTCAGGTCATCGCACATGGACTTTGAGGCTTCTGTGGGATATCTAAGGGGAAATTTATAACATGGAGCTGAATATTCAGATTTAAAGGGGTAAAGGACAACACACTTGCATAGACATATTCAAAAGTAGTAGTTTTAGTCATGAAATTGCATGAGATCCCTTACAGAGAGTATAATAACATAAGAACATAATTTAAAATGGAAGCATACATATATATCAGAATAAAAGGAAGACAAGGAATTTAGCAGTATCAATAAAGTGTGGCTAGAGAGATAGTAGAAGTGTGTTAGACCAATGTTACATGTTAATTTTTAATCCACACCCAAGGACATGTTTATTAAGGATATGAGGGGAGAGGAATGGGGAGAGAAAGAAAGACAGACAGACAGACATCAAAATGGGAGAGTAACATTGGTCAGTTGCTTCCCATAGGCACCCCAAATGGAAATCAAACCCACATCTAGATATGTGCCCTGACAGGGAATTGAACTCTCAACCTTTTGATGTATATATTATGATGTTCCAACCAGCTGAGCCAACCACCCAGGGCAATGATTGTTACAGTTTATGAGAATAGAGCATGCATTTCAAATATGCTCAAATGCTGGAGGGGATTCAGATGAGATCCTTCTTGCAAAGGGAATCTAGCAATCCTGTTGGTGGCCCAAAGCTTACCCCTGTTTCCTGGCCAGAACACCTACCTATCCCCAGCTGCTCTCAGTGCTGACTGCAAAGACCTCTGAGATGCCCCATTTTCTGAAGAATTACTCTTTGCTCACAGGAGCAGGGCCTCCTGAGAGCATCTCCTATCTGGAGAAGACCACAGCTAACGAATGACTGATATGGGTTAGAAAAGGCCACCCTTTTGCCTTGAGTCAAGATGTGGGCTAGGAAAGCCAGCTCCTTTACATAGAAGAACAATCCTATGGTATGACTGTTTCCCAGTGTACCTAAGATTCAAAGCAAAGCTTAAATTCTCCCTGCGAAAATTTATTATTCAAAATATGGCCACCCCTCTCCTGTTTCCTCCCTCCCTTAAAGATTTTTTTATATATGACATACAGCCCAATCATTGGTTCAGTCTTTGCTCCTTGGAAATCCAACCAGAAAGTACCACTAGATTTAAGATCAATGGCAACAGCAGTTTTACATTATGAAACAGTCAGAAATTTGAATTATGTGGGTTGAGAAGGAGGAGGGGAATCTGACACAGTGAGGATATTTCACACCTGCATATGTTCATGGCTACATTAAAAGGCAAGCAAAGGTCACATTCATGTACAAATACAGAAAGTAACTACACAGGAGAAAGAACACCTTTCTCTGGTGTGGGTTCTAAGGCAGACACACAACTAAGGATAAAAAAAATGAGAAGTTCAAGTACTGAACTCAAATCATACTACTTTCAAGTATTACCTAACAGATGCACATTAGATTATACCTTGTTTGGGTCTTTCCTTTATAAATCAGCATATCAGTAGAATGTCATTACAGGTTATGACAAATGTCACAAAAGGACAAAAATGAGTTGGAAGAGAGGCAGAAAATGCGAGAAGGAATTGGTGGAATGTAGGTATTAGATGACTTAAGGGTGTTGGAGAAATGGTAACCAAATGAAAATGTCTGAAACTGTTTGTGGTTGGAATGACACAGGAGTAAGGAAATCAGCAACTGGACACAGGTGGTGCGCTGCATGCCACCAAGACCTCGGTGTCCTTGTACAAATGAGTTCATCAAGGCTCCCATGACTATCAGCAACAGAGTGTTAAATGATAGATTTTATCATCAAATCGGATAGCAAGGAGTGGGCATGGAGGTCTCAACAGAACTAAACTATTCTTATTCCATGAAAACAGGGCACATAGATTTAACTAAGGAACGAATAAGTGAGTCAAAACTCATTGCAAGTATGCACAAAATTGATATACAAGCAGACCTCATTTTATTGTGCTTCTCTTAATTGAGCTTTACAGGTGTTATGTTTTTTACAAATGGAAGCCAAGCCCCTCCAACAAAAAAAAAGACTATGTCTTGCTTTATTAGGTTAATAGGGAACCAAAACCATAATATCCCCAAGGTATGCCTGTAACTCGCTTTATTGTGGTGGTCTGGAGCCAAATCCACTATATGTCTGAGGTATGACTGCATAAACCTAAATTTATGTGTCTATCAGTTTGCTTTGATTTCAAGTAAAGACTGAGAATAGACAAGTTTTAGCTACTAATAAAACAGAAGAAAGTATGTATATAAATACTTTACAATCACTACCACTCCCACTTCATCTGGAACCATTGAAACCACAGGTTACCCCTGTAAGGTAAAATTTATCCATAAATGTCTAGTGCTAAAGGGATTCTCATTTTTATTGCACTCAAAATTTAAAATTTAGAAGATGGAAATGGTCATTTACTTCCACTGTAATCAAATTAGACCTGGATATTTTGCCTGCCCTAACCCCAATCTTCCTACAGAGGCCAGAAGTAGAAATTCCAACACAGAGGTTCATGTATTTGGGAGATTGCCACAGTCTGCAGCAAATTAGCCTAATCAATGTTTAATGGGAAGTGTCAGTTTTGCACATTCTTACCAACACTTAAATATTAGCATTTTTAAAATATTTGCCAAAAAGAAATTTAAAAGTGTATCTCATTGTTTTAAGGTGCTTTGTTGATTATTTACAAGGTTTAACTTTCTAAATTATTTAATAAATTATTTCCATCGATTTGACAAGATGGTTTTTTTGTTATAATGCCTTTTTACCTTGATTGTGAGTTTTCATTTTTATTATTTTTTAAATAAATTTTTGACTGTTCAAGTCTGTCAACATTTTCTTTTTTCTTTGTAGAGAAAGGTAAAAGGGCATCCTACAAAGCAAAAAATTAAACCTTTAAACAATGGTTGATATGTTTTGCAATGAGTGTAAAGTAGAATTTATCTTAATTTAGTTTTTCATATGATTATACAGTAACCTCATCACTTCTGATCACCACCATCCCTTGCTAGATTTGATGTGTGATCTACATTATATACATTGTTACTTATAGTTCAATATGTTTTAGAGTTTCTACCAGTTGTTTTTTTTTAAATTTTTAAACATTTTAATTGTTCAGGTACAGTTTTCTGTCTTTTACTCCCATCCCAGCCCACCCACCATGACCTCCCTCACTCCCTCCCATTTCCGCCCCCCTAGTTTTTGTCCATGTGTCTTTTATACTTGTTGCCATAAACCCTTCCCCTTTTCCCCTGAAATTTCCTCCCCTCTCCCGTCTGAACACTGTCAGCCTGTTCTCTGTTTCAGTGTCTTTGGTTATATTTTGCTTGTTTGATTGTTCTGTTATTTAAGTTCCTGTTAAAGGTGAGATCATCTGGTATTTGTCTTTCACCACCTGGCTTATTTTGCTTAGCACAATGCTTTCCAGTTCCATCCATGCTATCACAAAAGGTAGGAGCTCCTTCTTTCTTTCTGCTGCATAGAATTTCATTGTGTAAATGTACCAGTTTTTTGATCCATTCATTTATTGATGGGCACCTAGGTTGCTTCCAGTACTTGGTTAACTCCTGACACACAAAAGCCCTGGACCGGATGGTTTCACAGGAGAATTCTACCAGTTTGTTTTACCTTCTGGAGACATTATTATATTATTTTGATCACTGTAACTTGAATAAACATATGCTTCAGATTTGTTAAAGTAAATCTTATTACTCTTCTATCCAGAATACATAAAGTGTTTGGGTAACATTTATTCTTCCCAGCAAACTTTGGAATCATTTTGTCAAGCCAAAAATATTTCAGGAAAATAGCCATAAGTAAATGAGTGATTAGAAAAATATAGAGTCTTTTTAGCTAAATCTGATTTCTTCCATATAATTAGACTTCATACTTCAGTTTTAATTATTTTTATTTTGTTTAGGGACAGCATGAACTCTTTCCACTTTGTTGAAATTCTTCTTTTGACTACAGATTTTCTTAGTCCTTTCCTGAACATTATTGATTTGAATGATTGTCCTCAGTGTTGATTTTTCCCCCCTGTGCGGATACTGAAATATTTTAGTTTTTGGTAGGCATTACTTTTCCCCTTTATCTTTTCTAAACCTTCTAGTTTTACCTTCTAAGTTAGTATATTGTAAAGTAGATATATTCTTGACCATGTAAAGCAATTGCCATTAACATTTTCTTCTACACCATGCAATAAATTTTCATGAATAACATTCATCTAACTTTAAACTACTATGCTTTTTTGCTTTCTGGTGTCAAAATTATCCATACTACTACTATATTTTGGCAAACTGGTAGATTTATTTACTCTAATATGCACTTTGGCCATAGCCATTAATCTCATTGACCATTGCTACCAAATACCAAAATCATTGGAAATATTACTGTATTGAGTACAGCATTACTGTTGAGGAGTAGACCCCAACCAACACCATTTTATGTGAAATAATTTAATCTAAGATTTCATTAACAGCAGCAATAATAAAAAGTGTTTTCTGTAAGTAAATGGCTTGTTTCTGTGCTGTAATTACTGTCAAGCCTATATTTCCTTCTTTTTCCTGAGGTTACAAAGAAACTCAGGGACAAATTTACACACTACCTCTACTAGTCAGTGCACAAAGTTTTTAGATTGTTGTAACATGAATTTCTAAGTCTAACAATTTTGGCACAAAATTATTATATTTCATATTACTGCTGACTATATATTTACATAAATTGCCTCAAATATAATTGTTAATAAATCATAGAATAACTTAATTCATTAAAACAAAAACACATATCCTCTTTTGAATGAAACAAACGTATAATTTTGTTTTTTTTAATCCATTTCATAGATTTTAAATTTTTGAATATTTTATTCTGTCTTTAGAATAATGCTCAGTTTTGGCTGTACATGTTAGGTTTTTATGATTTTAAACTCATTGAACTTCCCATTATATCATATCAGCTCTTTTTTGATATTCTATAACCCCAGACTAAGCCAACAAGGTAAAAGTTTTTTCCATAAAAGAATTATAACTTACTCTAGATACAGCTATATCTTAGGCATAACTTGTCATAGAAATTGTTAGCAGTACTTTTTGCCACATTATTATAAAATAAACTAAAATTAATATTTTAGAGTTCAAAATAGAACTCTACCATATTTATTTAAGTAAAAACAAATATAATGAGCCATAATATATAATTTTTGTTCTAGATTAGACCCTGTTTATAAGTACATACATTCCACATAATAGAGCCTACCTGGGTTAACATAAAAATGGTTTATTCAGAACCTAAAATGATGTAACTGATAAATGGCTCACCTCGCAAGGGAAGGATAGAATCATGGCTTAGCGATGATGCATCCTTTTCCCTGCCTTATGTTGTGCCCCTTTAAAGTATATGTACATAAAGAGGTGTCCAACCAAAATAAGTATGTTCAGGTTTTATGTAAATGAAGGCTCTCTAGTGTTTAACATGTCTCATATTAGAATTTAAATCAGAAAACCATTAGGGAAAAAAAGGAACACACAAAATTTATTTCTACGCATTTTAGAAAATACAAAAACTCAAAGCTACTCTCCATTGTGAACAATACCATAAAATTGAGTCTGAGTTAGATTTTCAAAATATGAGGAAAAGGAGACTCCTCTTTGCCTATAATTATTATGATGACAATTATGAATTGATCTATAATGAATATTAATTAAATGAATATTAAGAAATGACATTGATGAAACATTTATTGAGCACTGCCCATGTGCTTTGTCCCACTCTTTAGAGAAAAAAGAAAATGGCAAAGGCACAAATCCATGGTGCATTACATAAAGAATTTCAAGATAATTGATGACTTCGGGGACTGGTTAAGGGTTAAAGAAGTAAATGGGAAAGAAGGGGGAAGCAGCTGAAGCGACAATAATAAAAACTAAAGCTCAGTGCAGCAAGTCACGTCCATATCCAGTTGTGCAAACCTTTCCACCAGACTCTGAACCACTAAACTAGTATAAGAAATTAGGTTACAGAGAATTCAAAATTCAAATTTCAGAATCACAAAGAACACAAATATACCCCTCCCTCCTTTAATTGGATGATGTTTCGTTTTGTGGTAGTCATTTGTTGCTACTTAAAGATAAGTGACAAAACAGAAAGAACCCATAATACTTGGTCTGCCAGGAAGAAACACAAAGTAAACTTCCAGACCCTAATAGGCCTGTGGACATTGCTGAGTTGCAATGACGTGCATAAACGCATGTCCTAAGGAAAGGTTTAATATACTCTTGCTATTTAAGCCTTAGTCACCATGTCTACAATACATACTTTAGTAGATTTCTCATCACTGTGGACATGCAGGCAAGACGGGAAGAAGGGAATTTAATATAGCCTGTGGTTCTGGGGGCTTTACACGTAGAGATAAAGAGATTGCTGCTTCAGCAACACCATAAGGTAGACAAGTACAGAGTCACAACGGAGATTAGACAGAGGGAGAACCGGAACCATTAGAATTAAATCAAAAGAATGTGTTCAAAATTGCTATTTTTTAAATACTTTTGTTTTTCTTTGTCTGAACTGACAGGCCCTGTTATTTATCTTCTTGGTGTTCTTAAAGGTTTATTTTAAGTAACATAGGATACTGTAACGAGAGAACGCATTCCGGGGAGCATACCCCACATCAGTCCACAGGATGGAATGGACGTGTTCTTTGTTTCATGTCACATCACTTCCTGTCAATGAATATCACCTTTACTGTGTGTTTTAATAATATTATGTATGTTTAAAAGTGAAATAAATTAATGACCTAAAGCTAATTTCTAAATGTTTAACCAATTAATAGTTAACTTTAAAACTAATGTTTGGTTCTAGAACAGTCCAATCACTATGCTCCTGATTTGGAAATGTATTTACAGTGTCGAAAGAACTAAACTGCGACACCTGATTCACCTGTAGAACAAAGTAACACAGTGCAGAAAAACGATACTTTGTAATGCTGATGAGAGAGTAACCAGGAGTAGCCACTCTTCATGAAGATGGTGCTTATAATAAAAAAATAAACATTCTTGATATATCTAGTTTGAACTAAATTATGATATTTTCACATGAGATATTACACAGCCACTATATGGAAATAAACATTTAATGCCATTAGCTTAAGTGTAAAACTAGGAAGTCACATAATGTAATAAATTTAATTACAAAAACATTAAAAAAGTACACCCCAAAATCAAGAAGACATTTTTAATAGTGATTCTATTAATATACCAATAATTGTTCTAGATAACTAATTACAGATTTCTATTTTTCTGTTATTTAATATTATTTTTATAAATTGTATTAGTTATTTTATTTTAAATTATTTTTTTAATTGTTGTTCAAGTACCGTTTTCTGTCTTTTACTCCCATCCCAGCCCTCCCTGCCTCCCTCCCATTTCCATTCCCCTAGTTTTTGTCCATTTGTCTTTTATACTTGTTCCTGCAAACCCTTCCCCCTTTCCCTTGAAATCTCTTCCCCTCGCCCCTCTGGACATTGTCAGCCTGCTCTCTATTGCAATGTGTTTGGTTATATTTTGCTTGTTTAATTGTTTTGTTGTTTAGGTTCCTGTTGAAGGTGAGATCATATGGTATTTGTTATTTTATAAGATTAAAATTCACTTCTTGATTTCAATATAACACCTAATATAAGAGTGATATTAGATGATATTAACTGAGCACTTAGTATTTACTAGGTATACTTCTAAACAATATTCATATATTAATTTATCTAATTCCCTCTTATGAATGGAATACAGGAGTACACATTATGAATGATTTGCCTCATGTCACAAAAAGCCAGGATCTAATACAGACAGTATACTGCCAAACGGTATCCTGATGCTGTTGAACCAATTAACTCTCCCACATGTGTGAAAAAGCCAGTTGCTTTAAAGCTTATCCAAAGCTTAGGATTTTTAGTGGTCATAATCATTATGATAGGTGTGTGGTGTTATTTATTGAGAGTTAAACATGCATTATCCAGATGAGTAATAATAGAAAGCACATGTCTAATATGTTTACCGGTGATGTGTATATGGATATATACAAAGTCTGTCTGGAAAAATCCAACCATTATTAATATAATGAGAATGGTGTGCATGTCATCGATGTAACCTGGCAGCCACAGAGAGTGGGCTGGAATGTGTGTGCTTGAACAATGATGACTTCACTGTACTAGTCAGTGGGGGTGATAGACATCTTTGAGTGAGCATGTTTAGTGTGTGGCTTTCACATTCAAAGTGACTGAGCAAGTAGATCAATGAATCTCCATCTGATTTTGCATTAAGCTTGAACACTCCTCTGTGGAGGCTGTTCGGATGATTCAGAAGATTGCAGCTATGGGCAACTGGTGCTTGGCAGCTTCATCTAAACAACATACCAGTTCAGGCATCAGGTCTCATGCAGAGGTTTTTGGTGAAACTTGAAATCACCCAGGTGACTCAGTCCACCTACAGCCCAGATTTGACACCCTGCAACTTCTGGCTTTTCCCAAAACTGAAGTCACCTTTGAAGGTGAAGAGATTTCAGACCATTGATGAGATTCAGGAAAACACATCAGGGCAACTGATGGCAATTGGGAAAACTGTGAGTTTAAAGGGGACTGAGTCATCATTGTCCTATGTACAATGTTTCTTGTATCTTATACCTTCTTCAATAAATGTCTCTATTTTTCATACCATATTTTTCACAATGGATACATTGTGGACAGACCGTGTATTGTTCAAATGCTGAAGTCATTTGCTCATTTGAATTGGATTGTTAGTTGCTTATTACCGATTTATATAAATTATTTTTATGTTCTGGACACCAGTCATTGGTAACCATTCTGTAACAATTTGACAGAAACAACTTGCCCACAGATGCACAGTTCACATTAGAAGCTTAAGTTTCTAGTACCCTATCCTTTTTGGTTTTCACTAGCCTATGCTTATTTCTCATTAATTATCTTCCATACTTCACCTCATTTGAAAATTTTTCAATGGGCTCTCTGGAATCTTTGCTTAAAAGAAACAAATTATTTTCTTTTCTAACTCAGCCACTTTCCCTATAATACTTCTTTTTTTAAATATTTTATTTATTTATTTTTACAGGAGAAGGGAAGGAGAGAGGGAGAGAAATATCAATGTATGGTTGCCTCTCGTACATCCCCTGCTGGGAACTGGCCTGCATCCCAGGCATGTGCCCTAACTGGGAATTGAACGGAAATCCTTTGTTTCATAGGCCCGTGCTCAATCCAATGAGCTACACCAGCCAGGGCCCCTAAAACACTTCTGAAAAGAGGTTGCTCATTGATTGTCTCAACCATTATTGGTCCTGCAGTTTTTAAGAGACTCTCTTGGCCTTCCATCAAAATCAACATTTCTCCAGCCCCACAGCAGAACCTCTTATCATTTGAGGTTCATGAAATTTAATTGTTCTCCTAGCTACCCTTATCTATTAGTGTCATAGCAAGCAACGCATAGCAAGTAACTCCCTATTTATTTTCTGAGACTTAGCTCAGACATCATTTCTTCAATAAAGTTTTCATTTACTCTATGAATTACCTGCAGGATGAATTAAGGTGGTTTCTCTTGTAGAGTCCCTATATGTGAATATTTAGTACACCAATAGAATCTAATCTATAAAAAACAAAGAACTGTTCTGTTTCAATTTTTAGTCCCATTGACTTTGATTTAATTTTTTTATCCTTAACCAAGGACATTTTTTCATTGCTTTTAGAGAGAGGAGAGGAAGAGACAGAGACAAATAGAGAGACACAGAGAAACAGAGAGAGATATTCACTGATGTCAGAGAGAAGCAATGATTGGTTGCCTTGTTCTATATACCCCAACTGGGGATCAAATCCACAACTTAGGTATATGCCCTGACCAGGAACTGAACCCACAGCCTTTTGGTCTACTGGAGGACACTCCAACCAACTGAGCCACACCAGCCAGGGTAGCTCTGTTGACTTTAATATAAGACAATGAAAAGAAGAAAGAAGGAGATAAGAGAGAAGAAAAATAGAAAGAATCTAAATCAGAGATATTATACATAAAAATAATACATATATGAACAGTAATGATTCTAAAATTACTTTCAAATAGAATAACAGTATATAAAGAGTGGATACTTTTCTATAATAAAAGCTAAAGCATTAGGTAAAGAGCCTGCGAACCACAAGATTGAGGTTTGATTCCCAGTCAGGGCACATGCCTGGGTTGCAGGCCAGTTCCCAGCAGGGGACGCATGAGAGGCAACCATACATTGATATTTCTTTCCTTCTCTCCTTTCTTTCCCCTCTAAAGATAAATAAGTAAATCTTTAAAAAAAATAAAAATAAGACATGCTGATATCACAAAGGACCAAATAATGAACCCCTTAAAGTACAGCATAGGGTATATAGTCAATATTATAATAACCTTTTATGGTCAGGTAGATACTAGATAGATACTAGATTTTTAGATGATCACTACATTATATGGATATAGATATAGATGATATAGATATAGATATATGTGTGTGTGTATATATCTAACATCACTGTGCTGTATACATTAATCCAATATAATATTGTATGTTGGCTATAATTAAAGAAAATAAAATAAAAATTTAAAATAAATAATCAACCCTTTGCTTAGAGAACAAGAACCTAGCCTTTAAATAATAATGTACTGAAACCCTTTTATGTATAGAGAAAACTAACAAGGGGCCAAATATAATAATATGAGTTGCATGATAATCTGCTTCATATTACTGTTCAAACATAAAATTTAAATGCCACTCCTCATGAGATATTTCAAGTCTTCTTTTGTTGGTAGTGGCAGAAGAAAATGAATAAAAGTCTCTTTGAAACTGAAGAATCATTATAAAAGTACTCCTAGAGACCCAGTTTGCCTGATCATAATACACACACACACACACACACACATATGTACATATAACTTGGCAAAGATATGAGACTATACCATCATTTTATAGAAGTTGATCAAATTTAAAGCTTTCTCCATGAAATTACTCTAAGAATCAATGGGACTTTAACTAGTCAATTCCACTGATTTCTGTGATCTAACAAATTTATATGCCATCAAAAATAATTTTAAAGTACTAAATGAGACCATTACAGTAAAGGAAAATTTATGAATAGGATAGTAATAAAGTTATAGATTAGTACATAGAAGTAAATAGCACTTATACCAACATCATAGTCTAGTGTGGGTATAAATTTGACTATATGCTCTCTACAGATAGCAGATAAAACATAACCATAATAAGACTGATAGGTCTGAGAGACAATTAACCATGGTAAACAGCCAAAAGTAATCTGCTAGGTAATGACAGCATCTCCATGTTAGGTAATGACAACATTTCTTTGTTACAATAGGGTGTTTCGTGTCATTTTTTAAAAATAGCATTCAATGAAGGTTAACAACATAATGGTAAGTACAAATTTAATGAAAGCAAATCTGTATGGGACGAAAACGACTTGCAGCGAGCCTGCGTTGTGTGAGAGGTAACATTTAGATCATGAAGCGTGACTGGATCGCATGCCAGTCAGGCCATGCTCCGTATGTACTGTCACACTGATGAGCATGGGACGGATTTCCGAATGTGATCTGTAACTAGAATAAAAAATGCCTTCTTAAATGAAGCCCATTAAAGAGGGGACATCTGCTCTGACAGTCAATTGGTAAGGGTTAGTGGCCTTTTATAAAATTTAAGTTGCTTATGAAGAGTTGAACTGAATACACTGGATTCATGTTATAGTTGTTTGGAGGTGGGATGAGGGAAGACCAAGAAATTTACATTTGTAAACAGTTCTGAAGTCACTTTCATCATAACAGTCATTGTACTGTGCTTGTCAAACTTTTTGCTAGAAAATTTTCAAAGAAAGCATTTTAAGTACCTACATACATTAAAAAAGTCATAAAAGATCTTGGTAAAATCCCTTACACTACATACATTTTAAGCAAAGTATTCTTATGACAGTATGCTTAAAACATGCTAGATACCAATTGCAATCCAAGAAAAGAGTGATTATATCTGATGTATCGAATCATTGATGACTACATATAGATTTTAATTTCAGAGTAGTTGGGTTTTAGTCCATTTCTATGGCAACAGGCACTATTAAGAGCCACTGTCTGTGGAAGCCATTTGTAGTGCATGCTTATAAAAGCACATCATCAGTGCAAAAATAATGCTTACTTTAATAATCTCCATATCAGTTGGAAACATAACTATTGAATTATTCACTTAAAGTTAGTAAGTATTAGGGAAAGATTGAAAGGCTAAGACAGGTATTATAGAAATGTTGAAAATATATGTAATACCTTAAAAGATATTCTCAAATGCCAGAAGACAGCTTGACTTTGTAGTATATATCAGCAAGATGCATCAACTAAGATATATACTGAGCTTATGTCACTCATTAAATAACCAATCCTGACCACAGAATCAAAGCAAAGGAAAAGAAAGACCTCAATAAAACTAGATAGCCTAAGTCTATATCTTATATTTTTCATGTAACAGGTATGGTATTTATTGCCATCTTGCAAAAACCAAATCTGGACCTCACCTGCTTTACTTTCAGAAACTGGACTTATAATTTTTAAGGAAGACAATTGTTATTAAAACTAAAAAAAACAAAACAAGCTATATTATTTGTGTGTACTAACAATTTTCTTTAAACAAAGGATGAAAAATAATAGCAGTGATGAGGTATGAATCATTCCTGGAATATTATTGAGAGTATACAAATTGAGAAGTCTCAGAGGCCATAGAGCAGAGTAAGCAATTTTCTGGGCAGAACAACTTTATTAATGTGTTTAAAATATTAGTATTTAAACAGATAATGGGTTTAGCATTCAATGTACTTATTTCATGATAAGAAAGCAACCTTTTGTTTCTACTTATCCAGGCAGAACAGATTTTAAAGCAAGTGTGGGCTCATTTACTAACATATGCAAAATCTCATAGGCTTTACGGAGCAGTTATACTTAGAGAATTACAAGAAGTTTAAATCATTTTTGATATCTAGTACGTAAGATGATATGTGAGGCTTGGGTAGGCTGATCTAGTCAAAGCCTTGTTTAACACGCTAGAGAGTTTGAAACTCAAATAACAAATCACTGAAAACATTACAAAAATACTAATGTATTTAAGTGGAAAAATATATTGTTGTCTTTTTAGAACCAGAATAGGGAGTTCATGGAAAGAAGGCAATTTAGTCATCCTGATTTGACGACAACCCTGGGGAACAATTTCTGAGGGTAGCCTATGAGGCGGTTGCATTTGGGCTGAAGGAAAAATAATTAAGAAAGTCAAAGACATCTGCCTAATGATTAATTTGATATTGAAGATGAAGCAGGTGATGATGAGTCAAGTTTCTGGTGGAGAGTTGAGGTATTAAGGTTCTATTAAGGGTGAGCCTGGTGAGCTCAGTGCCCAGTTCTGGAGTGATGCTCTGTGGTCTCTGATCCTGAGTTGCTATTTCATAGCCATGTGACAGAGAAAATGTATATAACCCCTGTGTCTCTGTTTCCTCATATGTAGTAAAATGAGAATGTTACAATATTAATCTCATGATGTCACTGTGAGGATTAAATAAACGCATACGTATCATTATCAACAACCACAAACCTTTCATGTCAATTGCTACCTCAGTCTCATAATCTGACACCAATAACCTTGATTCCAACAATCTTTGATTTGACTGTAATTTGCAATGTATTATTCCTCATATCCATTGCTGTGCCTCACTCTTCCGTCCCAATTCTCTCATGTCACAGCTTAAATTCCATGGTCAGTTCTTACAATCACTCTCATGCACACACTCTCCTTTTATCGTATTTGATGAAACACAGCCTTTTAAGGCTGTGCTGTGCTTATTCTGCTCCTGGAGCTGGAATGTAATTGGAGAAATATAACTGAATATGATTAGAAATATGCACATCTAAGCTTACCAGTATTGTTCTAAATTTATAATTATTAATAATGAATTACTTCTCATTACTCCCCACCAATCCATGGTATTTTCTTGATCCATTATGCTCCCATTTTCCTAGCTGAATGTTGTGTACCTTCTTCCCAATGCTCAAAGCTTTCCTGTCTTATATCATCCTTGCTCTTGGCAATGACCCAGTTTCTCTCTCTCTGAGAAAAGTGAAATCTCATACTCTTCCCACTGTTGCTCCCTCAACACAAAGGTAGATTGTTCATTTTCATTTTAAGTTAAAATTTTCTAATGGCGTCCACCTTCATTCTGAGTAAATGCTAATAACATTACTATGGCCTAAATTCCTCTACAGAATATGAAAATCTTATGACACCTTTGACCTTCTCCTCCACCGTGCCTTCCTCTGCCCACTTGGGCCCTTATTTCCCTGATGCCCTTCAGATGTGTCAGGTTTTCCTTGCTCTTCCCTTGGAGCATTTGAGGTCTGTGAAATTCTCTCCTCAGATTTCCACGGGTAACTCCCTCACATTCCCCAACTCTCCACTCGACTACCTCCTTGATGCACTCTTTGTGGACCACATCTTCTATCACAGCCTAACATTTCTTCTCTTCTTCTCTTTCTTTGTTTTTTCTTTATGTTCAAAATGCAACCCGTGTTTGAATGTAATTAGGTACTGAATAATTACTTATTGCATTGTTTATTTTCTATATCACTTTACTGGAATGAAGACTCTATGAAAACAAAGATATTGTTTACATTTTACTACCCCCCCTATTTATAATGTGATCTATAATTCTCAGTAAATACTTGTCAAGTAAATGGGTGAATATTTTAGCATGGTAGCGGATGTAGTATCTGTACTCGGGAAATACGTTATTCTGATGATATTAAGTAATTCTAATATATTGGCCATGTAAAATAACATGGGTTGCAACTTTACAGGTTTGAGATTCAGAAGAGAAGGATGAACTCAATATAAATATGAATATAAATTGACAAGGTAAAGAATCAACTAAATAAACAGGAACCCACTGGGAAGACGTAAAGGGGGGAAGAAGTTAAGCGTGGGAAGCTGTGGCAGAGCACAGAGATGTGTCAGCATACGGTAGGCTGAAGCCCTGAGAGCCAGGAAAGATACTGAAGGAAGAGATCGGGGAAACAGAAGAAGGACCAGGAGAGCATGGTACCAGGGGAGTCGGTGAAAGGCAGAAAGTTTAGAATGAGATGGTCAATGGTGCCTAATACTTCAGAGTAGGTAGTACCAAAAACATTTTAAAATAGCAAACGATGAGATATATATCATGATTAAAACGGCAGTAAGATTTAGTGATTGAAAACAAATATTTAGAATTAAAAGTGTCTAAAAAAGCAATAAAAGAGTTGGCAAGACTGAGAGAAGAAAACTCATATGACACGTGTTCTCTGCCTTTGATTCTCTCAAAGAAAGAAAGAATAGAACAACAGAATAGAACAAAAGGAATCCATCTCATGACTGACTTTATGTGACCAGAAGTTGACACAGGTGGGCAAAGAAGTAGTCCTCTGTCTCACCTCTGCCTCACAGAACTGAGTAGAACTTACATAGGCAACAGGATGACAGGTTGACGTAACAGATTAGCTCTCAGAGTTAAAATCTGAGCTTGAGAATGTATCTAAGCTAGGAAAATTACTTCAATTTTTTAAAAAGTAAAAATATGTAAAATTTCTGCAAGTCCTTTTTCTTTAAGAAGATGCCACAGAAGCATAAAAATGACACCAGAATTCATCTAAAGTAAAAATGTTTTTACATGGCTCTCATTAATTTTAATTAATCTTATTTACTACAGGATGTCTAATAAATTTTAGATGAAGAAAGGAAAGTTAGAATTAGTTATTGCTAGCCTCAGCAATGTGGAGGTATTTTCTTTTGCTCTATATTTATAGTTTGAGAAAATGAGGAGGTTTTAGTAATTTTTAAATAAGGACATTTAAAATGCAACCAGTATTTTACAGATAATTAAAAAATGAACCATAAGTGGGTGCAAATTGAGTAATTTGACTAATTTCTAAGGTGACCTTTAGAAAAGTATTTGTCTAACATTTCTTAGCTGTATTTTTATTATATCCAGCTGAAGTTCCAGCTACTTAGTTTTCATATTGTTTTTAAAATTGAGAACTGCATTATGGATATAAAATAGTTTGTTTTGTAAAATACCAGTTTCATTTTAGAAAGGATTTGGATATTGAAATGTAATATGAATATTTTCTTTGAATATCTGCTTCTCTTTCTACCAAGGTTTATTCTTTTCAGTGTTATCTTGTCTTCCTTATGTATTTCTCACCTGTGTGCTGAATGAATTAAGTAATTACTTTTCTGATAGTTTGACTTATTGTTCACTAGTGAAAAATAAAATACACCTAATGGCAATGCATAGCTTTCTTCAAGGTGCCCTCAATCTAGGGAACCTCTGACCTGGATAAGATACCCCACCATTGCAGATATATAATGTGCATCCCCAGCAAAACGGCCCATAAGAATAAATTCATTATTCTGGGAAGCTAGATCTATAAAACATGTAAAACGTAGAGGAGTTCTGCCTATACAATTTCTGGTAAGTCCAGCATGACTAAGTGATAAAACCTGAGTCAGCTTCAGTTAGAGCATACCTTACTGAATGTTTATTGTACCATGAAGGAAAAAGGAAATACAGTGGGCAAAGGTGTCTCCTCCGAAGTAATGAGGTATTTTATATCCATTCAGCTCTGCCTTGATCAATGGACAATTAGCTCTGGAAGCGTTTAGTGGCGTAGCCTACCAGTTAGTCATAGAAACCCCAGGTTTTACAGCAGGAGGATAAGAAGGGAAAACTCACCAGTACCGCTGGACAGATTGTGGTGGGTGGTAAAATATGGTCCTTCAAGGGCCCGCAGTCACATTCCGGCTTTAGATGAGAAGCGCATTTATTATGCAGCTAGGAAAGGAGAAAGAGGACACTGTCAAAGGTTGCGTGACAGAAGCAAACATGGGGCAGATTATATTTCAACTCAGAGACAGCAAACACCTTAAAGGTACATAAAAATAATTAGAAGAACAAACAAAGAAGACCATAAAGTGATTCATATTATATTTGCCCTTATATAGCTACCTTAAATTAACCATTTAGCAACTTCTTGGACCCAATCTATGTTTTCTAATTCTCAGAAATGTCGATACTAAAAATGTACATTAGGTTTTACAGCAAAAAAAAAGCCTGCTTTCTTTGACAAATACACATTATGGTCTATTACAGTCCTTCCCTAGCAAAATCTTGAAACCACTGTGCATGGTGGATGTTTTTTTTTTTTCTTTCTGACCCTCCTGTTTTCTCAAAGTCATTCCAAAGTGCACAGCTCAGTATGGGGCATAATTGATCCCATCATTAGTTTTAACTTTGTAATTCAATATGTAAATGTAACCAGAGATTCATCTCAGTAGGAGCAGGATATAAATATAAGATGATTATCATTATAAAAATGTTTCTTTATATTGTATTTATCAGCTCTACATTACTTTACTGCATAATCATACACTGTGTTATTTACTTTTCAACATATATGAACCTAAACCAATATTTTTATCAATGTTGGACACAAGTTTAATTTGAGGTGTTATAACATAGTATGTTAAATGGTGATTATTTTTTTGAATTGAGGTGTTAGTTTTTACTGGAATCATACAGATATGATAAAGTCACAGTTGTTTAAAGGCATCTAAGGATTTCTCCTGATTCCTCATCATATCAATTCAACATGATGTATCATGCTTTAGAAAAATTATACTTCTTAATAAAACAGCTTCTTGGTCAAAACAAAAACAAGAATGACATCATTTTTCAGTTTTGAACCCACAGCCAGCCCATGGAAGTCATGCCTACATTCAACTTCACAACACACTTACCTATGTAACAGTTCGTTAGCGGCCAAGGATAGGAGTCCAATGAGGGCTCCTATTTATTGTTGGGGACAGAGCTGCACTGCAGGGCTATTTCTGTTGTCCTTCCCCCTGAAACACCTGCCATGCTACGCCCCTGCCTTGGAGTGAAGTCTGCTTGTACTGTAGCAATATACATTAGAGTGCATTACATGAAATAAACGTGCCTTTACACGTTCATTCGTAACTAGCAGCTCTGCTTGTCACAGGCACGTAAACTCCTTAGAAAAAGGGTAGTTTAGTCTAATAAGGGACTACTGATTTTTATCAAGAGGTGTTGAAGATAAAGAAGCAGTTGAAGCCACATGAAAAACAAAACTAATTATATGAACACTCGGATTTGGCAAAAGCAACTGCACATTTCCTCCAAAATGCAATTAGTGACTGGTTTAAATATATTATTAACGTATTGAACTTAATCATTTTTCTTAGACTATGTCATGGCCCTGGATTTTCAATTCAGAGATAATGGATCACCAAATGTTGTGGGCTGAACTGGGACCCTCGAAAGATACGTTGAAATCTTCATCCCCAATACACATAAATGTGAGCTTATTTGTAAATATGTTCAAGTTCAGATGAAGTTACAGGGAATTAGTTTGCACCCAGATCCAATGACTGGCTCCTCAGAGAGCGATCTGGACACAGAGAGACAGACGTGGGGGCAGACGGCCGTGTGACAGACAGGCTTCAAACCGCAGCATTCACGGGTCCTGCCTCTTCTGTAAAATTGCCAGTGGAGCCCCAGAGCAAAGGAATTGTGATCTTTTTAAAAATGTGGTGCAGTGGTTTGCCTATCTTTGCATTTTCTCAGGGTAAGAAATAGAAGTCCTCAGGTCATTGTTTTATGCACAAAAATTCCCATTTATGTTAAGAGAATCAGTCCCACATCTAGGAAATACATAGAATNTCGTAGAGAGCGATCTGGACACAGAGAGACAGACGTGGGGGCAGACGGCCGTGTGACAGACAGGCTTCAAACCACAGCATTCACGGGTCCTGCCTCTTCTGTAAAATTGCCAGTGGAGCCCCAGAGCAAAGGAATTGTGATCTTTTTAAAAATGTGGTGCAGTGGTTTGCCTATCTTTGCATTTTCTCAGGGTAAGAAATAGAAGTCCTCAGGTCATTGTTTTATGCACAAAAATTCCCATTTATGTTAAGAGAATCAGTCCCACATCTAGGAAATACATAGAATATATACCAGCTTTTCCTAAAAGTGAAACAAATGCTTGGAAATAATCTCAGAGTTTATGGCAATTTCTAACACCACCTAATTTAGAGCCGGGTCTATATTTATTAGAGAAAGCTGTCTCAAGAAAAGAAAAGGGGTGTGTGTGTGTGTATTTACTGAATGGAAGGTGAGGAAAAAATTGGGGCATTGTACTGAGAGGGAAGCAGAAGAATCCAGGAATGAAAGAGGAAAAAATAGAAAACAGATTTTTCTAAGAATTTTAAGGGGGAAATAAAGAAAAATAAGTCAATCTTCTGGGGAAAAGAAAAAAAATACTAAATGACCTAAGTTAAAGGAGCATTTGTTGGATTGTACATTCCTAGGTCTCTAACATTTTGAAATTTCAGGGTGCTGGATTATTTCTTATTATTATTTATGCCTTATTGTTAAGGCATAAACCTTCCTATTGGAAAGACAAAACCTTTAAACACTACTGCTTCCAGCTTAATATTTTCATAAAAGTAGCAGCTTCACACGAGACCAGAGTAAATAAACCACAGCCATAATACAGGCTTATGTTGTTAAACTGAAGTAAAATGCCTCTCCCTCCTGCTCAGGTGAGACCTGCCTGAGGAACGACATTTTACTACAACCAGGAGCAAATCGCAACCTCTTTTAAACAGAAGTCAAGGAAACACCCTGGGAGAAGGAAGGAACAGGTACACAGTGGGATCTGAAGGATCAGGAGACATGAGCAGGAGAAGGAACAGAGAACCAGCAAGGACATCGAGCTCAGCTGACTGAATTATAAAGCACAGGAAAATGGTTGCCTCAAGGTCAGAAGATAGTTCACACTGTTATAACTTACAATGTTTCTATGGTCATGTTCTTAACTGGTTAGATTTGCTAACCAGAAAGACTGCAGTTCTAAGAGCCTATCTTTATAATTACAAGATGGCAAAATATTATATATTCTATGAAGAAATCACAGGTCCTGACTAAAAAAAAAAGGGCATTAGAGTAGGTTTATGTCTTTAAGAATTTGTCTGAACTCAGTATATCTGATGCAGATTTTCTATTATAGGATTATAGGAGTTTTTAAAAAACAGAATTTAAGTCAGACATGTTAAATGTACATTAACAGTAAGAAGGATAGTCTACCAGACATTAAATTGAACTTACTGAGGACCTCCTACAAACTCGGCATTTCAGCAAGAACTTGGGGTGATTAGAAATAACGTGTATACTGGACCAAAGCCGGGCCCAACCCTAGACTAGCAGCGCAGTTGATGTTATAACGTGCGGACAATATGCAGAGGTTTCTGGAGAGCATCTCGGCCTTCCCTTCTTGTGTGGATTAAAAATACAGAAGGGCCCCGACTGGTGTGGCTAAATTGGTTGGGCATCATCCTACAAAATGAAAGGTCGCCAGTTTGATTCCCAGTTAGGGCGCATGCCCGGGCTGTGGATTCGGTTCCCTGCCGGGGCTCGCACAAGACGCAACAGATCAGATCAGTGTTTCGTATTTCTCTCTCACATGGGTGTTTCTCCCTCTCTCTTTCTCCCTCCCTTCTAGAAAGAAGAAAGAAAGAAAGAAAGAAAGAAAGAAAGAAAGAAAGAAAGAAAGAAAGAAAGAGAAAATTATTTTTAAAAATATGTAAGTTATTCAGAAAAAAATACCAGTGCCAAGGGAAATTTCAAGGAAGATACGGAATTTTACTTGGTTCTTGAGATTTAGTAAAAATTAAAGTGGGTGCGCTGAAGGGAATGCACTAAGCAAAACAGCAGGTGGGGGGAGGGAGAGCATGGCCTACCCCAGAGAATGTCAACAAATACGCACGGCTCCACAGGCGGCTGTGTGTAGAGGGAATGTTACATAAGCCCTGTGCCTTACGGTCTGATATTTGAGGAACTGAAAACCAGGTCGGGGTAGGAGGAGGTGAGGGCTGCATTTATTATCACCAAACTATTATGGGTTGCTGAAGGTGGCATATGATAACAAACTAGTATTTTCAGAAGATGGTTCTGGAGGTGGAGAGCAGCCTGCATTATAGGAAAAGTACCTTCTGTTAGGGAGATAAGCCAAGAGATTCTGATCTAATCTAGTTAAGAGGTGCTAAGAGCTTGCACTTGGGCTGGGGAGAATGGAGATGAAAACTCAAATCTGAGAAATCTATTTTAAGGAGAAAATTTTAAGTTTCAGTGATAGGTCGACTATAAGAGATAAAGGTGAAAGACAAGAATAAAATAAATTGACTTCTAGCTCTATTTTCAGTGACTACAAGCATGATGATATATGTCTGATAGAAAAGAGAGTTGGAATAGTTGCTATTTGTGAATCATAAAGAACTCAGCTTAGTCTAGGATTTAGTGAGATTCAGGACCACATGGTTCTGGATGTTTTCAGAACATGTAAGTGCTGTTCTGCCTTCTACCGGGAAATCGCAGATCCCTACAGAAGTGAAAAGAAAAGGTGTGAGTAATATTCATGGAGTGCCCTCTGAGAGCCCAGAGTAGGGTTTTCTGATCCCCCATAATGTTTTACCCAGGTTTGACTACGATGATAATAGTCAATGACTGAGCACTTATTCTGTACGAGGTTCTGCCTTAGACACATCTACTCATTTAATTGTTAGTAACAATCCTATGATATGAATATCATAGGATTCTGAGACTCATGCCATTCCAAAAGCAATGTGCAAAAGGAAGTGATATCATTTGAAAGCTGTGCAATGAAGTGCACTTTCATCCTCTGTGTTTCTCTCTGCAATCCATTCCTCCTGAACTTCGTTTAGCTATGCCGCCTCCTGGACATCGATGTGAAGCTTCACACTGATGGCTCCCTATCCCATCAATTTCACTTCTGTTAGCCCTTTGCTACAATAATAGCACTTTTGGGAGAGTAGAAGAACATAAGAAAGTAGATACAGTTTGCTTAAAGGCAATTAGTAGTAATAGGTAAGCATCAGTGAAGAGCAAGTCAACTTTATACTAAAATTTTCATACAGTGATTAAAGAAGAAACTACAAATTATACTAAATGCATAAATAGTCTAAGGTAAATTATTCTGTTTAACTTAGGTACAAAATCAATATATTAATGAGTCCTTACAGTTGCTTAAAATTTTCAAAAAAATGCACAGAAGCTAAAGTAACTTAGCCCTGAGAAGGCTATACATTTTTTTCAATATATGAGAACTCTATTATTGCTTAAGTCTTGTTTCATGAACCAAATACCCATGAGACTCCCAGACATCAAGGTTTACAACCAATAAGCTTGTGTTGGGGTGGGAGCGTCAGACTTTGAGGCAGCTTAGTAAGAGGGCAGCCGTTTATTTTCTGACTCCGTCTTACACTACAGTGTCTGTGTTGGGCTTGTTTCCTGAGTAGAAGAACTCGGAGTATAAGGACATCTGCCACTTGCACTGAGTTCTTCTGTAATGAACAATAGAATTACCTTCCTATACACACAGATCTTTAGTCAAGAAAAAGATGTAAAGCCCTGTTGTCTGAACTGATTTAAACATTAAAAAATGCATAGATTTTTAAGAGTATAGTTTATTCTGATGTAGATTTCTCTTTTCTTTTAAAAGGAAGGGCCTACTTTCTTGTAAAATTAGGGCCAGGATCAAGACCAAGTATGAATGTGTAACTCGTGAATAAAGAAAATGAGAAAAAAATGAAGCAGAATATTAAACAAAAACAATTTTTAAATGCTGTAGTATCAAGAGACCACTGGTAATGGTAACTTTAAGGAGAGTGATTTTCACAGAATGGAGAGAGTGGAGCATGTACAATACTTCATAAAGATTAAATGGGGAAAGTAGGAGAGCAATCAAATAGAAAAAAATTCTAGAAGCTTTTATATTAGGAGAGGCACCAAGGCACATTCTTAGAGTGCTCAAGCTAAGTATGTATTTAAAACACATGGATTTTTTCAAGAAATAAAAAAAGTAGAGAAAAATAATAAATTTAAGACATTGCATTTGAAATTTTTGAAGAATGAGAAAAATAACAAAATACAAAAAAATAAATTCTGATAGTCTCTAATTTCAGTTTATACAGAAACTATAACTAGTGAACAATGTACTACATGGGAAACATAAGAGGGGCTGGATCCTAAAATGTCAGAAATAAAAAGTATATATTTTTACAGATGTATAGTAAAAAGTGGCTATATTTAATGTGCATGATTTTTTAAATAAAATAGTTGTGGTTTTCTTAAAACTGAGAACTTGTTGTGTTTGAGTAATTCATATGTGCAATTTAAATTACTGTTAGACAATTTATTATAATAACTGAATGCTTCAAAAAATAAAACTGTTTTTCACAATTGAGGAAATTTTAAATGTAAATACAATTTAATAGCTGAAAACAATAGAAGGAAATGTGTTCACTTAAAAAAGTACTTAAATTTATTTTTGAAATGCTAGTCACAGTTTGTTTTTCTCATTATCCTGTGTGTTTGTGTGTGAGCTTGGGTGGGGGCAAAGTGAAGGACACCCCAGAGAAACTTACTTGCTAAACCTGAACAGTGCTCTCTACTGTTTTATCCCCACAAAAGCAAGAACAATTTGTCCTGTAACAAGAGGACTCAAACACTAGCTAGAAAAATTAGTTGAGAAAAAAAACAGCAACAGAAAAAAGCTCAATCCTTAAATGACTTATTATTTTGTTGTCAAAAATCACTATTCTTAAAAATGTGCAGTCTAATTAATCTCCAGAAATTAAACATGAAACACTAGACGTATCATCTAACAGCTGCATTTATTCCAGAGATTATTTGGAGTCAACTTTAACAATCATGCAAACCAGACGGAGTCTTAAAGTTTTCCCAGAAAGACCAATTTTCCTCTTCTTTTTCAACTGTCAATGCCAAGAACGAGCTTAGCTCCCTATTTCTTATCCCTCAATTTGTGATTGAACTGGAGGAACAAAGTAACAATGCAGAGAAGGGACAAGTGAGTTCATAGAAGCATCAAGAACTAAATGTGAACCCACTTGCCTCTCTACCTAACTATATGGTCAAGGTCATTTCGGTTAGTTTTCCTTAGTTTTAGTATCTTTACTATCTAATTAAATCTTTGCACCTTGTTCATTCTACCTTTCTCACCCCCAGAGATCCTGTGATTAAAATGAATTTACATCTGTAAATCAGAAAACTCTACCAAAGAAGGGTTGCAGTGTAGAGGGAGAGATGCACTCTACTCAGTCAGTATCCCATGCTCCTCGCCCACACCTCACTGTGATTGCTGATCACCTTGCCCAGAACTCCTAAGGCTTCACAGAGCACAGCTGAAAAATGTAAGATGGTATCATATCTAACGGTGGCACCAGCTCTAAGATTTTGGATTCTATGACTCCATCCCTCATCCCTTTGAAAGCCAAATGAAATCAGAAACTTCCATGGTTTTATGCATAGTCAGAATTCAGGGTGATCATGTAGGGGTAGGACTCTTATGAAAAGGGTACGAGATGCACAGTTTTCAAAGTGAGAGATTTCTAGAGACTCGTTTTTTGGTGTTACTCACTGTGATGTGACACCAAACACAATGCAGTCCTGTGAGGCCCTGGTAACATTTGACGGTTTTATGGCACTTATCACACTTGGTTGGGCAGTTGCCTTCCACCCAGTAATGGTGCATGACCTAGGACAGAACAGAGTGTGGTGGTGAGAGGAGGCGTCCTCACACGCCTCCTCTGGAAAGCCCCCCGGGGCCTGCACTTACGTCGGTGTTCTTCTTGGACTTCACATAGGTCTTGATGCAAGAAGGAGGTGCTCTGGCCACACAGCGCTCGTGCACCGTGTACTTGCAAACTGTAAGGAAACACGGACACAGATTCAGAGCTAATTCTGGTCCTGCTTGCAGTTTTATAGGGAAAGAATGACATTAACAGAATCTCATTTCGTGTCCACTGCTCCCTAATCAATCCAATCAGCCACATCAAGAAAAAGTCTAAGTCGACTGTTTTCGCCATGGAATACAAAAGACCGATTAGCACAGGAAATATGATGCATGTGAAAGACCAAGACGCCTCTGTCATGGCATAGCAGGAAATGCCTAATTAAATCAGACCTCCCTCAAATTTTTCCCAATAACTTCCAGATGACAAAAATATTAAGGACAAATTGATGACTGCCAAATGGCTTGGTGTCATTTGCTAGAAAAAGAGATCTATATTTTATGAAGTATAGGCATGAGAGCAGCTGGCGGGCATGGGAATAAAAGACCATGAGTTTATGCTATTTTGTCTATTGATTTATCTAAACCTTAAATGGCTGATTAGTCTATTTCCAGAGAAGAGATTTCATCATACAGGCCAGGCCTTTAGTAACTGTTCCTCCCTCATTTGTCTTCACAGCAGTGTTTGTCCAAAGGGAATGACTTTTGCTAGGCAACATGGGACATATACATATACATCAATGGGAATATTTATGTTCATAGGCAATGCATATCTATATGTACACATACATATACGTGTGTATATATATAAAGTGTGATATATTTCACTGGCATATTCACAGTATTTATTGCATAGCTTGATTTTGAAAGTGACTTAGGGTCCTATACAGATGTTCTTTTACTAGAAGAACAAAATTAAGAGTTCTAAAGGCATAAATGCAAAGACAAAATTAAACCAGAAACAACCATGGAGCCCTCTTAATAAAACAAACAAATACTAAACCACTGGATAAAATTAGAATGAAAAGTACTAAATCCATGTAATATTTATATAGTAAAATGTTTCCATATTTTCCACACTTCAGATTTCCTTTCTCACCATTAAGGAAGAAAACACACTTTTTTTCTCTCCCATATTGACAATATACTGCATTTGCCACACTAATCACTTACAATTTGTGAGCAAAAATTCTCACTGTCTCTATGTCATCTCAGCTTTTTGGAGAATTATCATGTTTCTTATGCTCCCATCAGCAAAATCTACCATGAGAAATTATTTTTCTTAAAAATACCTGAACTTTAAAAACAAAGTACTTCCCTGGTACATGGAGAAGCTTCTAGTGTAACCAGCTCTTCAAATGAAACCACGAGAAACTGCCCTCTAATGTCAGCATGGGTAAATACCATGTAACTTTATTAAAATCCTAAAATAAGACATCACTTAAAGTTGGCAATGAAACCCGGTTTTTAATGTCAAATAATACAGCTAAGTAGGAGTCAATTCCCAAACACTCTACCAGAAGTGGCTACCTAAAAACGGTATCTGAAAATGATGCATTGCGTGGAAGCCAAGTAAGAAATTCGATTTAATACACATACTTAAGAACGGGATGTGTTTAATACACCTGACAGTTCCACAGCAGAAAAGGGTATACGATGGACAAATCACTGGACCAAGACAACCTGGCACTCGAGTGAGGAGGACAGGACACACCCTCTGCTTTCCCACAGACATCGATGAAAAAATGTCTCAGGCATGTCTGGTGTAGATTCAAAAACATGTAGGCGACTTATAAATGAACTGTAAAGTACACTATCAGAAACTTTTACTGGACAGCACTCACTTAACACAATGGAAATTGAGAAGATGAATGTACTGAAAGGAAAAATAATGGCACAACCCGTGAACTGGCAAGGCGTGGGGTTCCAGTATGCATTAATCACATGTCAGGAGATTCTTCATAATAGCGTTAAAAATAATGTGCCTCTGGTGTAAGGTTAGTTTGTGTTTCTTTGGGTTTCTTAATTTGAATGCAAATTGACAGTCAATTAATTTAACGATTTCCTAAAAGACCTGACGAACTGATTCACTATCAGAAGCCAATGTGAATAAGGTGGGTAATTTGGAAAGGAAAAAATAAGATAAATATGAGTTAGATATAACAAAGAGAAACTAGTAAAATTTTTATAATACTCTCCATAGAAATAGGAACATGATAAATTAAACTACAGGGGAAAGAAAATGGCTAATAGATTGGAAAATGTCCTTCGCTCCTTCCAAAGTGAGGGTTTTCCAAAACTGAGGAAAGTTCGAAAGGGAGTGACCCAACTGCTCAGAAATGGATCCTCCCAGGGGCGTATAAATCACAGAGACAGGGATGGTGAGGATCATTCCTGGGTCTGCATCCGCAAACAGGACTGTCCCATAAATATCAACCTCTCCTGGCCGGAGGTGCTGATTCCCGGGGCAAACATACTCACAGGAACAGCAGAGGCCCTGCTTCCCCACCCCGATCAGCATGTTCAGGCAGAGATTGCAGTAGGCAGGTTTGTTAAAGTGCTTGAGTCTCCACACATGCTGTCCATCATCTTTCACGTTCTGCACGGGACGTAAGAGAAACAGATTGCACTTAATGAAATAAACAGTGGAATATGTAAGTGCCAATAAAACTCAGAGCTGGACTGAAGCACTTGAAGACAATCTGTTATTTCATCCCTGACTTTCTCCAAGGTCGCCACAGAGTCTAGAAAAACACATGTGCTCGTAGCGGAATGGGATCCTGCTAACAAATCTCGGAGGCTATGGCAACCCACAAACTTTCGTCCAGTGTCAGCAGTTCAAGGGCAAGTCCCGAACCATCACAATGACCTGCCAAAATGAGGGACGTGTCTGCCTCAACTTTGAATACTTCATCCTAAATACCATTCCATAAAGAATAAATGAATAAAGAGAAAATGAGGGGAAGAGCTGCACAAATGAAAACTTGGAAAAAAACGTTAACCCTTGCTTAGCAGTCGGAATATGGGAGTTTTATGATGGTGGTTAAGTCTCATAAGAAAGCTGAAGAATGGGACAAGGAATAATACTAACAAGGAATAATGCTAAAAGGTCAGTCATTGGTGATATTCTAAGGCTTCAGCTGAGAGTTGCCTATATGTTAAAAGTTGATATTACTATATTTTTTAATTTTATTTATTTATCTTTAGACGGGAAGGGAAGGAGAAAAGGAGAGAAATATCAATGTATGGTTGCCTCTCGTGAGTCCCCTGCTGGGAACTGGCCTGCAACCCAGGCATGTGTCCAGACTGGGAATCGAACCGCGATCATGTGGATCACAGGCCCACCCTCAATCTACTGAGCTACGCCAGGCAGGGCAATATTAATATATTTTTGTGGGTCTCAAATAGTAAATATTAAAGAATAGACCTTTTTAAAGACCTAAATGACATAATCATTTTGCTTTCTCCTTTTAAAAAATATGAATAATTTCAATCTAATAAAGGGGGGTAAAATATTAAAATTGTCTTATTATATTTATAAAAATCAGTTATATGCTACAATAAAACCATGTTTAAATTCACATTTTAGGAAAACAACTGTAATTTTTATTTATTCTTCTAAGGAAAACTGTATATAATGCCATAATAGCAACTTCACTAATAGGTGTTTAATTACATCTGCACTGTTCAAGATTAAGGTACAATGAAATAACAACACCTATGAATGTCCTGAAATCATTATGAGAAGTCTATAAATGTATTAAACGAATTTATTGCATACTATTACTTTTACTACCATTATTTTCATATTAACATCTAATCCTTATATATCATTCATCAAATTGCATCAAATTCAATTAATTTTAGACATCATTTATTAGTTTTCTATCAAAACCATTATAGGTCATAATTAGCCAAGTTGTCATATTTCTTAGAATGCATTCACCCTATAATTTTTGAGTACCTACTATGTGCTGGGGGCACACTCTAATGCTAATTCTCTAGTAGTGGAACAATATAAACTTGTCCAGATCATCTTGTTTCTCATGATTAAAAAATATCAATGTTTCTGAACCACTTTTTCTTATTCTCAGACAAGAGAATAAACCTCCGGATCTGTAGAACCAGATTAGATCCATAATAACTAGTTCTTACATTAGCCCCAGAAATTTCAAATTTGCATCATAATACGAAACATTAGTGGAAATGCTTCCTAGGAGCTAATTCTCCATGGGTCTAAAATTTCTACACATTTTGTAAGCAGAAGCAGTCTTTCTTTCCAGGCTATCTTTTCAAAGATGTTTAAATAACAAACCACTTTAGACATAGAGTCATGTATCTCTCCACAGCAGAGGGTGGATAAAATAAAACATAAATCTTCCCCATCTCAGCAAAGGTCAAGCAGGTCTGTTTACTTCACATTATAAAAAATGGAGTCTCTCCAAGCCAGAGGTTCCAAGCTCAGATGGTCTGCACAGGAATTACTCGGGCCATACCCTACGTCATCCTTCTGATGCGCACCCAGAGAACTGACTCAGGCATGAAACTCCCACTTGCTTTGCCTTGAGCTAAAAAAAGTCCTTGGTCTCTGACCCAGGAGTCTCATGTCCTCTGCCAGTATCCAGGGTGAAACTGGTGAGCTAACCTGTTCACTGCTTGCTAAGTAGGCTAAATGTCAGACCCTTCACAGTCCTCGACAAGGCTCAGATGTCTGACAAAAGAGCAACAAGTTCTCCACAAAAGCAGTAACCCAGAAGGTATGATGGAGAGGGCTTCGGAAGACATAAGCATTTTAATTCTCTCCCAAACCTTACAAAATGGTCTTTGTAGTCATTTCTGGATCCAGCTCTGGCTTGCTTCAGTCATAAGAATTTTAGTATGTTGATTACATGAATGGAATGCTTTACATAACTGTTAACTTTGCTATATTTTCCCACCTGTCTATATTTTTCGATTTCTGTTTTTCCAAATAAGAATAAAACATCCTGATCTGAAAAGTTTAAGTAATAAGGTTAATTTTCTAAACATATTAATAAACTAAATGCTTCAATGTTTAAAAAATATTTTAAGTGAATAGGAGAATGGGAAAATCTAATTTTTACACATATTAGTGTTCTCATAATCCTTGTCATTTTATTTTTAAACGATTGTCCATTACATGTGAGTAAGCCTCACCCTGTTGAGGAGCACATATGGACCAAGTTAGCTGGCATTTCCTTATCAAGAATAAACAAGTCTGAACGTGGGCGTTCTGTCAATCAGAACACTTAGCCATGTTACAGGCTGCACGAGATGTGCAAAGACATTACCCAGACATAAAAGACTTTACCAAAAAACAAATTAAATAGCTTTAGAGCTCTTAGCCGGATATATTGCCAAAATATGCAAAAGATGAAATATGTATGTGACTTCAAGAGAAGAAATTGAAACTGAGAGCTGGCTACTTCTCAGCAGTGCAAATTATACTGCAGCTCTCGGTATTTTCGTGCCCTGTCTTGTTTGTCTCATTTAGATTGTAAACTTGATGGGGGAGGAGGAGGATCTGCCCCCTGCTATATTCTATCCGCCAGCCGAGCATGTTCCGATCAGTACTTCTGTTGCAAATAAATATTTATTGTCATAGAAAGGAATTCATTTTTATAAGAAACAAACACAGAGGAAATGCGGACAGCTTGATTCCTGGCCTTCTCTGAAAACCTAGATAAGCCATTTTGCTTCTCTACTTATTTCCCTCTCTAGTAAAATGAAAGTACCCCCTTTCCTCTCCCAGGCCGTGGTGTGAGCTTTCATTATACAACACCTGTGAAGTCAATTTAGCGCCTCAGAAGGCTGGTGTTATGTAAACAGCAAATATTATTAACATCGTCAGGTCGAGTTGTATAGCATTCTACTGTTTTACCCAAAAGATTTTAGAAGGATGTTTAATAGTTCACCATACTTCATTAAAAAATGTTCCCATGATTTTTTTCATAGAAACATATTCCTGATATTTAGAAAGCATCGTATCTTACAATGAAGCAGTTTAGTTATGTGTTTATGATCAAGAAATGCTTAATGAATCCTGGGCAAGTTCACACAGAGAAGCTCCGGGTTCTTCCTCTCCTTTTAATCCCCCAGTAGTCAAAAGGAGGTTTCAAAGGAAAAAATGCCCTTTGGAATTTTTGAAACCTATTTCATTATCAATAGTGACTTCTAAAGTTAGAGTTTTTCCCCCTGAATACCTATATTCAAGATCACATATAGTGTGCAACTGAACTACGACTATTATAAATAATGTCATGTCTTCAAAAGACCTGGAGGAGAAATTTCACTGACCCCACCCCCAAAATGCCCCTACTCCCACACCAAGCCGTGTCACCACTCCCACTGACTTCAGTTATAACATACAGAAGAGCTGATGTGACAATTAATTCCAGCTCATGAAGTAATAAGCACCACTAAATTACCTTACTTTTCTATCTACGTGAAAGAAAAATTCCCTTTTAGACAAAAAGATACTGCAGAAAGAAGCTTTAAAATTCTGACTGGAGCAGCATTCAATGGTTCATCTCCAGGCCACACTTTTGGAAGTGAGGCTCAGATCCCGCCACTCTCGAGGTTCAAAGGCAAACTCCACTTGCTCTGTGAGTGATTGCTCTGATCAGGGATCTTAAGAGCTGTGGAGTTTACCCTGCTTTGTAACTCTTTTCTGACTGAGTGTGTAAATAGAAGAACAAGTCAACCAAATTCAATCTTACAAAATAGAGGAGAGGACATTCATTTTTCAAATATAGCTCAGTCTATTAAGAATATGCCATCTTCTACTCTCCATCGTACTCAAAAATTTCATCAGGGATCACATTTCATCAGCAATCAGGAGGCAAACCGAACGATTGTTTTTACTCTAGTGAGTCAGGCATAAAAATGTGTCCTGAAGCATTTCACTCAATGGCTAAGTTTGAACTGCCTGTAGGGTTAAAGATGAGGATTCTGGGAGCACATGTAGTGAAGTCAAAATGCATGAAATCATACAGGTCAGATTCTAAAATAATACAGGTCAGATGTAGCCACAAAAGTTCAAAACTAAGAAGTTAAGGTAGCATCATTTCATTTTAAGTGAGGCTCCTACTTAAATGTGTATTCCTGTTTATATAATAATATGAATTTAGGAATTTTTCTTGAAAAATCTAGTAGAGATTTAAGACTATAGATTACAGGAATTTAAGCATTATTATTTATTTTCTTTTTCTAGGAAAAGGAGTATCTGTGCTGAAAGAATATTAGAAGGAAAGGAATATGATTGATTAACATTTTGTATGTCTGGAAAGAATGACTGGCAGGTCGAAAAAATGAGCTAGCTAATTAATAACAGAGCCAGGGTGAAGAGCAATTTGATGAAGTTCACTGTTACTATGCTCTCTCTTCAGTAGTCTTCATGTCTTGGGGGGGTTTCTAATTGAGCTAAAAGTTATTAGAGGTCTGTCTCCTAAATGACTAAACATAAATTACAAACCTTTGTGTTTGTAATATGACAGAGTAGTCATAGAATAAATCAGGGGTCAGGGCGCGATGGTCCATGGGTAGCGAGCAGGCCATCCGCCCACTTCTGCAGGTGAAGTCTGCCTGGAACACGGCCCTGCTGTTCCCTTCACTTGGCGTCTGTGGTTGCTTTCACTCTTGGCTGGAGAGCTGACGGTCACAACAAAGACCTGTGCCCCACGCAGCCCGAATTATGTACTCACTGTCCCTTTACAAGGTTTGCTCACTAGAGCACAGTTTTCACTAGCTACTTTTTTGAAAGTCATTCAAAACTGAGACATTTTTAAAAGTAAGTTTTCAATGAGTTGAATACCGAAAAAAAAAAGAGTAAGTCTCAGGTGTAAATTTTTATTGCAATCAAAATCTTATACACCAGCCAAAGGTACTATTTTCCATCGGTGAGAGAGTCTGTACTGCTTCATACTGGGTATCTTAAAGTCTGACAGATGTCATGTAAGAACGGGGGGATGGCTCTTTTTTTATTACTTGATATAGACGTTCAGATAAAAACTACATTTCTGATTTTGGAACTAAAACAGATTTTTTTAAAAAAATAGGGTAGCTTTTAGAATTCTGTTAATGGAGAAAAATAAACTACAATAAAATTACAGCTGTTCTGCCTTATATTAGAAGCGCGGATTACTCTCCGAGGACGACGTTCTTCTCTGTGTCATTTGGCTGGAACACCGCAGCCGGGCTCACACACCCTCACACACACTCTGGGATTTAACATGCGCTGTCAATTAGCCTCTGCTCCCCGAGCTCCTAATCGACAACAGACAAGAATATAGAGGACAGTATGACAAGACTGGCCCCGCAATAAATGGCTGAATTCAGCCTAAACCTTCTAGAATTCCGATTTGATAAGCAACAGTGTATGTGGGGCGGGAAGAGTGGCCTGGGGGGAAATAACACGATGAATCAAATTCTCTACAGGTAATAACATAATACATTAACTGCCTACAGAAAAGGGAATAAATCTCAATTACAAAAAAAAAAAAAGGCCCTCAGCACTCGGTTGACAATATGTCATTCCTGCTTTGTGAAAACACTCTGCCTATTAAAAAGCTTATTTCTAATAGATACTATATGTTTTGTGATCATAATTACATGGCTTATACATTTTGTTAAATGGCAATTTAAATATTATTGGCTTTTTTTTTTTTAGAGTAAAGGAAAAAGGATACTGCTCTTAAGACTTGTTTGGTACAAGGGAAAATCTAATCTTGGTTGTTGATTTTCAAATTTTAAACGATGTAGCCCTGCCATCTAGTGTCCACCTTTGGGAATACAGCTTTGGAGAACACCAGGTTGCTTACCTTTAAAACCCTAAACTGCTTTCTCCTATTAGGCACCTAAAACATTATCTTGTTTACTAAAAACATAAACTATAGATTTTATAACATGATTATAAGATAAATTAGAAGTCATGAACCTGATGTGTACTAATGCAAAGAGCTGTCATTCAGATGACATAAAGTTACTGCTACACTGGAAACTGAAGAGGTGTTTATTTGTTTAAAATATTTTCAGTTAATGCAGTATAAGGAACTATACCAAACCATGCTATTTTCATAACTTCACAAGCGTCTATGATTATGAACCAAATTGTAAAAGGTAGTTTTCAAGAAAAACAGCCATAATTACTATATGTTATCCACGAGTAACTTTTCTTTTCCTCCCTGACCATGTCTAAAATCCCATGGACCTCATGAAGAGTAAGGTTAATCTGAATGTAAAAGAATTTGAAGATCCTTGTGAAAAAGAGACAAATGCTACTGCCCTAAAGCCCGTTTACACGTTCCCAAGCCTGTGAGTGAATGTGTACCAACAAATCTGTCAGTACGGCCACAGGCTTTACAGACACAGCCTGTAAGAGTTCTTGAGACCAACCTCAAATGTTGGTATCCCGAATAACTGTGGTACAGTCCTGAATCCGCAAGACTGTCATGGCTGGTCATAGGAAGTATGAAAGGTGTTAAGGTCAGCAGGAAAGTAGTGGACACCATGTCCTTGTGTCTCAATCACTAAATATTATATCTGTCATGGCACTCTTAGTAATGCTCTTGAATCTAATTATACATATCATAATACACATTTTATTGTTAATTTAAGTTTGCCTGTTAATGCTAAAACCAAAACTCTAGTATTGGCTTGGGTTTTCTAATTAACTATTATTAAAATTCATAACAAGGCTGGGGAACAAGATTTGCTTTCAAAGTCACTATCATACCCCAGTCTGAATTTGGATTGATCTATTTTATTCCCCTAAACCAGTATTCCATTACCAATGCAGGCACTGATATCAGAAAACTTTTGACAGCCTTACAGCAAAGGCCTGGCTAAGCTGCTCAAATGTAAAAAACAGCTGTGTATGTGTGTGTGTATGTCCTCTTGGCCACATTAATATATAATTGGCTTCTCCAAGAATTACTTATCAGTCAAATAGAATATCTTCATAGGGAGGGGACATATGTATGGGATGAAAAACCACAGAGTGCAATAGCATTGTGGTTTCTTGCATTAGATAAATGAGATAGACATTAATGCTTACACTTCTAACAGAGAAGAAAAGAAAGTATGTATTCGGACAAGTGTGGCTATACAAGCAGTTACTGTTGAATTGTACTGTGCATACTCATTAAAAGGTCCAGACACTCACTACATGCTCACTGGTAGGAAACGGCCAGATCAACTCATAATCAAAGTGAATAATGGAGAACCCCACTGACCTACGACCAGGCACCTGCCCTGGGAGCACAAAAACTTACGTTTTCCAAGCCTAGGAGCACAAGAAGTGGGATTGTTGTCATGCCTCCTTGGATCCATTCCTCCAGAGACACCGTCCCATCATGATCGTAGTCGATTTCTTCCATCATTTCGTGGAGGATCTGAAGCAGAGAAGTAGAGGGAAACCTTACAATAAATGAATAACACACAGTTCACAGGATACAAGGAAGCAGTGCATTGGATTGGTTTGAACTGTGACAAGCAGCTAAGTGGAGAGTTGAGGTAAGTATCCAGGTGACTTTGTACAATATTAATCTTATTACCGAGTATATAGTGGCTTTGTTCTGATTTCCAGAGCCTGATACTTTCACCGGTTGGCTTTTAAAAATAATGGCTTAACTCTTTAATACATAGTCACTGAATGGTACAGGTAAAACAAGGTTTCTTTAATTTAAGAGTAAAAATGGCCTTTAATTTCTTTCTCTAGATTATTTTTCAAATTCAAATATATGCCAGATAACGTCTGAACAAACTAACTTCAGGGCAAAGAGCTGAAATACTTCTCTTCAAAGTGGTAAATGTGGGGGCATTATTTGTTTTTAATTGCCTACCAGAACTTAAGAGGGCCAGAAAGTTAAACAATCAAGTCATTTTTAATTAGTTTCTTCTCTTAAAGATGATTCGCACAGAGTGTCCCAAAATGTCCTCTACAGTCTGCGTTGGTAACACCCTTGAGAACATTGCAGTAAGGATAATATTTGATTCCAAATTTTGTTGTGAGGGTTAAATATGTTAATATAAGTATCTTCAAAGAGCATCTAGCATATACAAGCATAGCACGTGTGAGATAGATGTTGTTACTGTTATTTTAGCAGAAACTATAAATCAGTTCCAAATATATTACCATTGGCTCTGGGAAGGCAAAGTACTTCTCACCTAACTGTACCACAATGGCAAATACAGTAGAGTTCCAATTTAAAAAAAGGTAACTTGGCATCTTTCACATGGACGTTTTCATCAATTTGGAAAAAGAAACACAGAGAGCTTTAGAATAAAAGTTTGATAGATGTGTTGTTTCACTAAAATTCCTGAACTTGATTCATTGGTGTCTTCTCTCAGAAAGTATGTAAAAATCAGATTATTTTCCTTCAGAAGAAACTAATAGGTATTGGAAAGAAATATTTTTTTTGGAACAGAATGATGGCAACCTAATTATTTCCTTATTCTCAAAATGAAACACGGACAAATTACTTCGAATTTGGCAAAGGGCATAAGATCAAGGCTCTGGTCAACTAGTATAAAATGAATAAATGAGAAGGGAACTAACATACAGAGCATTTGATTCAGATGGCTGATGCTTTCATTTGGTACCTAATAAATCTAATGTTATAGCTTGGGTAATTTTTTTAATTCCTTCCCAGGACATCTCAGTCTTCCCTACTGCCTACCATAAACCTCAGATGTTTAGTCCTCTTCACTCACACACATATCAAGGTTCTGACAACGTGAACAAATGCACACACTTGTCTAAAAGCGGGGAGCGCACCGCTGAATCACCAGGCAGGAGGAGGCTGTTCCTGGGACGGCTACCGTAGTACCCAAGGTAAGCCTCTTATCTTGACTTTCTACTATTTATACCACCCATGGAAATGGCAGGCTTATCTGCGTGTGCCACAAAAGACAAATAATGCTACATAGTCCATTATTGTAAATACCGATAGGTGTTTATCTCACGTAGCCTACCCACCGATTCCTTTCTTCCAGAGAGCATTCGGATCAGCCTTTTCTCAAATCCACCCTCCCCGAACAAATCTCTTTTGGGGGAAGTGGTGGAGCCAACTTCTGCTTTGAAAGCTGGTGGAAAAAAGAGCCCCCCTTTCCTCCATCACCCCAGTAAAGAGGTTTGATCGGTAGATAAAAAGTATTCACGAGTATTGAGGTAAGTAGGATGGAGGAAGTTGTGTTAGATTAACATCAGCAAAACGGACAACAGAATGTATAAGAAGTCCCTCGACACCATTCATTAGAGTGAATCAAGCGGCATTCCTAAAATTAAACACGGTATCGTAACGTTATTATTCCATACAAAATCGACAACACCGCTATGATATCTGAACTCAGTAGGCACAGTGCGTGCATTTCCACATTCCAAAAACAATCAGTTGCATGATATGGTATGGGACGTCATTGTAGTTCACTGGCGAGAGCTTGTAAAGCCAGGGAAATGCCGTCCGAGCTCTCGTTTCCCATAACCATGCCTTCATCATGCTGTTAACTGCGTAAAGGGGAATCGCGTCTGCAGATCAAGCTTCTGAATTCAAATCAAATATAAAGCATTTAAATGAAATTGACTTCTATTTGCTTAACGCATGTACTATTTGCTGAATTTAGCTAATTTCAAAAAGAAAAAAAATATAAATAACACTAATTAACTCTCCCCAACATATTTCTTGTAGCTAAAGTCAGTTTCTAATCATGCATTTTGTAACTTGAATAAACCTATGAAAAATGAGAAGTTTTTTTATGTTTTTATAAGCATCGGTGAATACCATTTCTTTTGATGATTTGATTAAGTAGCTTCAGAGCTCTTGATAAGTAACTTTAACCTTTTGGGATTTCAATTTACTTATCCTACAGTGAGTGGAATGGTGGTATTTACCTCAGAGAGTTGCGAGCATTAAATAGCACATACACAAAAGATAGCACAATACACTGTGAACAGCGAACTACCATCATCTTCTTAATCACCTTCTCCCTCTTACAGCAACTACTTTAGCAATTTTCATAGAAGGGCAAGCATAGAGATCAAAGGCACATATCAATTCTGACTTGTGTATGACATGGCATGACAGTGGCCAGTGCATCAGCAGCTCCTAGCTATCTCCGTGTATATGAGACCGGCATTCAAAATAGTTTCCATAAGGAAGAAAAGCAAAAGGCGCTGCTAAGAATTTCATATACTCTTCCTTATTCAAGGCCCATTTTGACTTCTGTTTAGAAATAGTATCTTAGAGTTATCATAAACATCAAATGACAGTAACGAATGAGGGTTCCAAGAAAGACAAAAGAGAACGGCACCTTCTAGAATTTAGCCAACAGTGAAATCATTAGGTACATACTGGATTAAGTTCGGTGACGTCCCATTCAAGGTACTCGGCCACATGCATCATCTGACTAATGATGTTTTCTAGTTCCTGGAGCAGAGAGAGAGAGAGAAAGGAAGATAAAGACTTTGTAAATTCTTTCACTTTGACTTGCAGGTATTCTTTGTTCATTATGTTGTCCCCAAACTTAAAAGTTACATGATTAATATCTTTTTAAAAGGCCTGATGAACTATATCTAAAAGAAGGTGTGAATTCATTTTGCATGTTGTCTAGAAATCTTCACCAGGAGAGGGCACCACTATACAAAAGAAGAATTTCTTCCAGCAGAAAAGTGTTAACGAAGAACTCTCCAAAGGAGAGTCTGATAAGAGAAGGAGCAGGGGTATTTTCACGAGGCGTGACTTTTGTCACTGAGTATCCTGACCTTCTGGCTTGAAATCAGGTGTGGAAGGAAGTGTCTGAGGGCAACTAAGAGGTTTATTTTTATTCTGATAAAAATGAGACTGTATTCTGACTGTTTGTGCCACTTACCGGGAAAATATGCTCTGCTAGAGGAGCCTTCAGGGTCCAGATTAAAAGGCTAAGTACATGTAGAGTTTATTTTATGAGGGCATGGAATTTTAGTTTGAATTCTTACATTATTCTACTCAAATGTCAACCCTTTGAGGAATACATATGGCTTTGCTAAAAAAATAAAGCATTTTTCAGATCTATTTATTTAATGTTTTTATTCCCATCTCTAAAAAACACTAAAGATGTACTGTAAATGCCAGTAATTTAAATGTAGTCAGTGACATAATTAAACTAGTATTATATAGTGTGATAATTTAAAATATAATTATATAAGAATAAGCTTGAATGTATGAGGTCTATCCAGAAGGTACCCAGCTATGTAATGTGAAAAATAGGACATTTATTAAAGAAGATACAAGAAACATTGTACATAGGACAATGATGCCTCAGTCTCCTTCAAAGTAGGCATCTTGGGACCTCACACAGTTCAGACCATCATTAGCTGCTTGGAAGTATTTTCCTGAATTTTATCGATGGTCTGAAACCTCTTCACCTTCAAAGGTGACTTTAGTTTGGGAAAGCGCAGACGTTGCATGGTGCCAAATTTGGCTATAGTGGGGCCGAGTCACTGAGGTGATCTGATGTTTTACAAAAAAACTCTGCACAAGATGTGATGTGTGAGCAGGCACATTGTTGTGATGAAGCTGTTAATTACCAGATACCCATAGCTGCAGCTTTGTGAATCATCAGAATAGTTTCTGCAGAAGAATATTCAAGCTTAAGGCAAAATTTGATGCAGATTCATTGGTCAATTTGCTCAGTCAGTTTGAATGGGATGGCCACAGAGTACCCATGCTCACTCCAAGGCATCTACCACCCCCAGTGACTAGCGCAGTGAAGTCATCATCGTTCACACATGCGCATTCCAGTCCACTCTCTTTGGCTGCCAGTTACATCGATGCCATGCAAACTGTTACTGTTATATTAACAATGGCTGGACTTTCCCTGGATAGACCTCACATATCAATCAAAAATTATTCTATTTGAATCTCTCATCTAACATATGCAGTCAATATTCATAGAATCAAGGTGGAAATATGTTAGAGAGGTTTTCTACTTGGAGGTCATGTATCCCTCTGATAAAAGCCACACTCCCTCTCTGCAGAANATAGTTTCCGCAGAAGAATATTCAAGCTTAATGCAAAATTTGATGCAGATTCATTGGTCAATTTGCTCAGTCGGTTTGAATGGGATGGCCACAGAGTACCCATGCTCACTCCAAGGCATCTACCACCCCCAGTGACTAGTGCAGTGAAGTAATCATCGTTCACACATGCACATTCCAGTCCACTCTCTTTGGCTGCCAGTTACATCGATGCCATGCAAACTGTTACTGTTATATTAACAATGGCTGGACTTTCCCTGCATAGTCCTCACATATCAATCAAAAATTATTCTATTTGAATCTCTCATCTAACATATGCAGTCAATATTCATAGAATCAAGGTGGAAATATGTTAGAGAGGTTTTCTACTTGGAGGTCATGTATCCCTCTGATAAAAGCCACACTCCCTCTCTGCAGAACAGATGTAATCACGAAAATGTTATTGATGTAACAAAGGTTGTCCCAGAAATAACACAAACATGTGTGTGTTTATTTATTACAGATAGGAACATTATTAAACACAAATACCTTGGAATCATAGGTTAGAATTGTGTGTGTGTTACTAATCTTTCACCTACAATATTTCTGCTTACATAAGCCTTAATGGTTTGGAATGGTGAAAGTCCCTGGGTATTTTTTTAATAGAAACTATTTTTGGCAAACTATTGCATAAGTTTGTAATATTAGCTAAGTACCTGAACCTCTCTTAGGCTCAGTTTTTTATCAGTAAAAATATTACTTTTAATGCTCTAATATTACCTAGCTCACAGAGTTGCTGCAAAGACTAAACATACTATTACACTATACAAAAAGCATTTTTGGTGTCCGTCTTATTGTAAACAATTAGCAAATATTTATTAATAGTATTAGACATAGTGGTCATTTTTCAAAATATCAATTTTCCTCTGTTTTTGCCTTCAATATGTGATGGGCCACACGTTTAAATTTCTAAGACAAATGATATCAGAAGGTATAATTTCATCCTAATGTTAAAGGAAGTATACAGAGCCAGTCATTTTTGTGGGAAAAATCACAAAAACCAGTTTATTCATAAACAAACATATTTATCTCCAACCCATTGTTTAATATTGCAAATATAGCCACAAATATTACTAGTAATTTACTATATGTTAACAAAAATAAAGATAAAAAACCCATTTGATTCAATTTTCAAATCAGCTGCCAACCTATGGCTCAAAGCCTAGCAAAGAAACATCCTTATAATTTAATTAAAAAGAAACATTAAACAAAACAAATCTGCAGTAAAAATATAATTTGCATTAGTGTAGTCAGAAGTGCTACAATATCTATATTGAAATATCTAGAAAAAAGTCTAAACTTCTAGTTGTGAAATGCCACCAGAAAATGAGCAAATGGATCATGCAGCTTAATATTCCTAAATAAAGAACATGAGCACTAGACACATAAAAGTAATAGCATGTGAAAATAGAGCCTTATACATAGGAAACCCCACACTTATAACATCGATTCAGATTGGTGCTCATTTCCTAGAGCGGAACTATGTATTTTTATTGCTCTCTGGAGAAACTAATGTACCATCACCCTACTCAGTGTTACAGAAGTGTGTCTCTAACCACACTGCTTTGCCTGTTTGAGGTCTGGCATTGGGAGGGACACCAGATGATGAGAGAAACTCATTTCAAAAATAATGTTTATTTTAATCAGTATTAAATATTTCAAAAACATTTGGGTTTTTTTTTTTGAGGTAACTGTGCACTCCAAAATTCCATAATCTGACACACGTTCTTTTACCAGTATTTAGTTAAATTTATGGGGGTGACACTGGCTAACAAAATTATACAGGTTTCAGGTGTACAATTCTATAACACCTCATGTGTACGTTGTGCTGCGTTTTCACCACCCCAAGTCAAGTTTCCACCCATCACCATTTATCTCCCCTTTACACACTTCCACCCCCTCCCACCTCCCTTCTCTATTCTTAACATTTCCTTTCTAGAACAGGAAATAATGCAATATGTAAAATATGTCACTAGCAAATATAGAGTATATTATTGGCTGGAACCTGAGACAGATATACTTATGAGGCACTAATTGTGCAAAAGAACTAAGAGTATAACTTCTCTTCTGAAAACTATAATGGTTTGCATGTTAAAAGTAAAATAAACCTGTAATCTTTTCTTTCAGTTAAATAATACATATAGGATATTTTTCTTTGATTGTTTTTTATAAATAAAGCTTTAGTGTGTGCAAGTTGCATTTAAAGTTGAGTGAGGAATTTTAAAAAGGGAAGTTTGTCAAAGCAACTTTTAAACATATTTAGCTATAAATAATTATACACCTTAAATAATTAAGAATACTTTTTAAAAGTGGGAAAATAATAAAATTATTAAAATGACTACAACTTCTTTAAATTGTTTGTATGCTCAATATTTTCCACTGTGTCAAATCTCACAACTATTTTTTTTCTTTCTAGATCAATGCTTCTCAACTGTCTGATGTTTTATTCAAATAAAGTTGGAGCCTCTTTTACCTTTCAGTGCATAAAAAGTCACTTTTATGTGGTAAAATTATTCAATAGAACAATTGAAATCCTAACGGTTTCCTCAGATTACTCCTTTTCAAAAAGTCAGATGATAAAAATGCTATGTGAGTGCATGAAAATGGTACTAACTCTGTCTTCTATGATAATAGGTACAAATTTATTCATTGCATTTTTTTCAGAACAAACTACTTCAAAATTTTCACAGAATATTTGAGGGAAAAAATTACCGAGCTGTCCAGGAAGCCATTTCCATCTGTGTCATAGAGGCGAAACATAACTAGAAACAAAAGATACATTGAAAAAAAGATTATAGGCTAGAAAGATTAATGCTTATTATAAGGCATATTCTTCAAAAGTATATTTTCTAATGAAAACAAATACTAAGTCCCTCCCATACTCAAGGTAATTGATTTGTGAGATCATTTCTCAAGCTTAATTGAAAATGAATTAATCAATTAATAAAAATACTGGCAATCAGATATAATGTCTATCAATTTTTGTTATGTATCTAGAAAACATTACTGTTTACTCAAATTCCTTATTACAAGATCATCAAATGGAAACTCAAAAACAACAGAAGAAAAACAATTCGGACATTCAGAGTCTGGATATTAAATGGCAGAGTAGTTAATAAAAATCAACTGATTCAGAGGACTGGAAATGAATTATAATTTTAAATTTACCATGCACTATTATGTGAGCTTATGTGAGCTTACTAAACCACTTTTCACTGTCTGTAAAATTAGAATAACCGCTTTGTCATAAGACACATATTTGCTGTGAAAGTCAAGTGCAGTGATACACGCAAGTGCCTATCAAAAGCCGTAGGTCACAACACAAATGTAGGCCATGGTTTTGATTGATCCCCCTAGTAACGTGGGAAAGGAAGGATTCGTGCAGAATAAGGGGATTTTTCTGATGGAGGATGACAAGACATCAAATGTGTTATTGTCATGTTTGTCGCAGTATATTTTATTTAAATCTGAGATGCAGTTTTACAGGGTAGCCACTCTTTGATCAGGGAAGGGAAGAGTGCTGCCTTTGTGGCAGTGAACTCGGGAAAGCGGGGTGGCAGAGGCCACGGCTGGCCTGAGGACCCCCTGTGGAGTCCACACACCACCAGGAGCCTGTGGAAGTGGCTGCAGGTGCCGCACTGAGTCACACAAAGAAGAATGACCCAGCTGTAAAAACAGACAACTGGAAGTGAAGGTTTGTGTTGGGTTTGTATAATTTCTTGGAGGATCTTGATGTCTGAGGTCTATACTATTAGAGAAGGATGCTGGTAACAAGGAGGCATAATTATACAATGACCTTAATCATATATTTGCAACACCATTTTATTTTTGTACCTAAAAACATGACTATAGCTCACCAACTCTAAGGTACAATTATTTATAAGATGCAAAACTAGTCTACATCTAACTAAAAGAAAAAAATGCTGCCAAACTATCATATTCTACATATGGTAAAATGCAAACAGTCTTTAAAGACTAAAATACAAAGGGAAAATGTGACTGAATAAAGGAAAATAATAGGCTGGCTAAAAGACCTAAATGTTTTTATTTGCAAACCAGGACAATTGTTTTCTCATATACTTATTAACTGAGAATAAAATTCAGAAGCAAAAAACCCTACCACTGCATGGATATTAAGCATTTCAAGATTTTCTAGTACAGCAGAAAATGGTAACAATAACTTCAGAAATGGCAAGATTTCTCACACCACTCAGAGAATGGGCTAATTACCAGGAACCAGGCAGGAACTTAGAAAAGCCACTGTAGCTTAGAATGAAAGATGCTTGTACCTCTGGTAATCCTTGGTGGTGTAAATGACTGCTAACCCACTTCCTACAGCTCAGACACATGGAAACCCTGTGCTGGCCAACCTCGTGGAAACATGAACTCAAAGATGTAACACAGAAATGGGGTGCAATTGTGGGTAACCATTATTCACTTTGGCAGCATCTGACACTTCTTTCTGTGTTTTGAAAGCCACATTTTAAATACACACCACGACCACAGCTGAAACACCAGATACATTTTCTTTACTAGCTTGAAGAAATTGAGGGTTGACTTCACACATGACCTAGGTTCTACCAATCAGAAGCACAAGCCCAGATGGTCAGATGCTAGCGACCCAGGAAAAAAAGGAGCCGCTCAACCCATTCTGCTGATGGGGTGCAGCAAGCAGCAGTGACTAAAGAGAGAGTGTCCAGGGTCCTGGATGCGTCAGGGATGCATGCTGTCATTGAAAGGAGCATTGTCTGAGCTCAGGGAGGGAGCGATGGATTTTTTCCCCCAGTTTGTAGTTGATGTGGTCCTTGTTCCTAGAGAAGTAGCCTCCAAACCTAGTTTCCGCCTCTCCTAATAATTCTATGTGTCCCTCAATATCATTTTTAGAATATTAATCTGTTTTTTAAGCAAACTTAATTAAAAACTAATCTGTTTCGCTATCTCCCTCCAAGATACTATAAACTAAACATTGGTTTTAAAAATAAATGTATCACTGAAATATTACTTATAGAGAAATCTATTTAATAAATTATCAAAGTAAACGCACCAATGTATCTAGTTAATCAAGTCAAGGAATGGAATATTAGTAACAGCAGAAATCCTCTCATTTCCCCCATCATTATTTCTCCATACATTTACAAAGTTAAACACTATCTTGGATTTTATATGCACTCTTTTGATTTTAGCATCCTTTACTGAATATTATGTTTCTGATCTTCGTGTGTATTGTTATGTGTAGCACTAACTCATTCACTTTCTTTTCTACCTATTAACCCAATGTATAAAAGCATCACAGTTTATTAATTTTGTTCAGGTTGTCTCCAGTTTGATATGTCTAGTAATACTGGTGTTATTTCAAAAAATTCTGATATAAACCTCTTCTAAAAAGTGTGCTTAGATGAACATATGCCATTTGGTTATTAATCAGTAAAAGGAATGCTTTGATCATAGGATTTGCAAATGTTTACCTTTAGTAATATTGCCAAATGTTTCAAAAGTGACTTGACCAAACTAGATTCTAAATAGCAGTCCCTAAGAGTTTGAGTCGCTCTATGCCCTCACCAGCACTGGGTAGTGCCTCCCTAATTCAACACATTCTGGTGAAGACATAGTGAGCCAAATGCCACTGAGGTTTTATGCCCATTTCCCAGATTACTAGTGATAGTCAGCTAATTTTCGTACATTCATTTTCCAGAAGGACTTGGACTTTCCCAGGATATTCTGGACTCCTACCATTCGGTTTGAGCCTGTCTGGATGCAATTTACATAAGACCTACGGTCAGAACTGCCAGTTAAGCATTGTCTAGACACAAAATGGGGGGGGCATATTTTACAGTAGAAGAAGAAACAAAATGGACAACCAATTATGCAAGCACTGGAAAGAGAACCTCTACTTGCTCTGCTGTGCCAACACTGTCATACTTACTGTGTCCATGTAAGTTTGGGGCAGTTTCTAGATTCCCCATTTCTAACTCTGTTCAACTACAGCTTTGTTTTAGAAAATCAGATGCTGATTTTAAAGTTTGTATCAAAATAAAGAAGGACTAAGGATGCTCAAGACAACCGTAAAAAGGGAGAACAAATTTGGAAGATTTGCATTTACTGACTTCAAGAGTTTCTAATAACCAAGGGTAATCAAGACAGTGAAGTTTTGGCTAAAGGATAAACAAATAAAACAATGGGAGAAAAGAAAATCAAGATGTAGAGCCACACACATATGGTGAGCAGGATACCGAAATAGTTTGGGGAGACAGAAAATCTTTTCCCCTATATCACCTATAGGGGAACAGGGTGAAGGATTTGCAGGAACAATTACAAAGGACACATGGACAGTAACAAGGGGAGGTGCAAACAGGGGAGGAAGATGGGGAGGGCTGGGGTGGGGGGGAGGGGTGGGGGAAAGCAGAAAACTGTGCTTAAACAACAATAAAAATGTTAAAAAAAGAAAGTGCAAGAATACAAACTAGCAAATGATACAATAAAATCTTTGCAAAAGTTGGCAAAGGAACAACTAGATAGATATCCATCAAAAAGAACCCTGACTCTTACTTCACATTAAACACATACATTATATCAAATGATTTTGAACTTTAAACTTTAACTTCTGAAAAATAAACTCTAATTTTAACATTATAGCTGAACTATAAAGATTCTAAAGAAAAATACTTTCACAACATTAACCCTCTAACATGAATCAACAATGACAAAAAATTAATACTAGATAAATTAAACTTTATCAAAATTAAAGCTTCTGTTCACCAAAAGTGAAAAAATAAATAAGCCAGCCACAAATTTGAAGCATGTAATCTGACAAAGAACTTGTTTCTAGAATATATGAAAAAATCCTAAAGCTCACTAATAAAATAACCAACAACCTAATTAAGATCGAGGCAAAAAAATTGAGCAGCTACTTCAAAAAATAAATATATATGAATAACCAATCATAACAAAGTGGTCAAAATCATCAATCATAAAGAAAATGAAAACTCAAACCACAATTAGAGAGACCATCAGATAGCTACTAAAACAAATCTGGAATTTTAGTCAAGGCCAGTTCACCAAAACTGCTCAGTTGTTCAGCCTCTCAGTTGTAATACTTAGAATTTACTATTTAGAAACAGTGGCAAGCCCTGGCTGGTATGCTCAGTGGATTGAGTGCCCGCCTGAGAACCAAAGGGTGGCCATTTAGATTCCCAGTCTAGGGCACATGCGTGGGTTGTGGATCAGGTCCCCAGTAGGGAGAACACGAAAGGCAACCAAACACTATTGTTTCTCTCTTTTTCTCCCTCCCTTTCCCTCTCTAAAAATAAATAAATAAAATATTTAAAAAATAAAATAAAAACAGTAGCAAAAACCAACCTCCTCTCTCCCAGAAATTTGACCCATAAACCTAACTTGTCCTGATAATTTCCTGAAATTTTTTAGATGTAAAAAAACAAAAAACCTTGTGTCCAAATTTTCTGGTTGTTTCCAGTAAGAAACCTGGTCTAAGAACATTTAGTTCACTACTGTCTAAAGGAGAAGCCCTGCTGTGTTTTACATAATTATTTTCTAAATACATTAATAGGGGTTCACTACTGTCAATGAACCCTGTCTACTTCATAAAGGAAAAAACTTGGAGAACTTTACATTTTCATTAATAATAATAGCAATAATAAAAATGTATACATATATAGAGAGCAGTAAGAATCATATACTCTAAAGCTCCCCAAGTGTAAATCAGGGACAAATGTTTTCTTTGGTTCTGGATAAGAGAGAAAAATTCAAGAATTTTAATTTTCAGAGTAAGCCTACCTCCCTATAAATTAAAATTGTACTGGGGTCAAGAAAAATATGAAGTATCAAATACACATATTTTCCTTGGCTTTCTATGGAAGTGCCACTGGAGATAGGCACTGAAGAGGCATAAGTCCACAAACAGAAAGAAAATGGGAAAGGGGGAAAGAACAACCAAATTTCAGATGCTGGATAAGAAGTGGAAACTGACTAAGCCTGAGAAATACGAACTTAAGCTGGTAGTTCAGAAGAGGCAAAGATTTGAACAGAAAGGGTAGTGAATTAAAATATATTTGATAATCTTCATGAAAGGAAGTTAGACCCTCAAGTACTATGTGTCATACCTTGCACCTGATTAAAGAATAGATACAGAGCACACGTTTCAAAACAAATGTTTATGATGGAGGATTTGGGAATTACTTAGCTATGTAAAAACAGAGAAATTAATTCTCTAAGGAAAAAGGCAATTATTAACATTTTGGAAAATAAAAATTCGTTTTGATAAGCATGTAGAAATTTTCCCTTTTAAAACTATTATCTCTCCCCTCTCCCCTCTGGTCACTGTCCACCTGTTCTCTATTTCAGTGTCTTTGGTCATATTTTGCTTGCTTGTTTGCTGTGTTGTTTAGGTTCATGTTAAAGGTGGGATCATATGGTATTTGTCTTTCATCGCCTGGCTAATCACTGGGGAAAAGGGGAAGGATTCACAGGAACAAGTATAAAGGACATATGGACAATAAATAAGGTGGGGGGTGGAAATGGGAGGGAGGTGGGGAGCACTGGGGGAGTGGGCAGGGTTGGGAATATAAGACAGAAAACTGTACTTGAACAATAATTAAATATATCTAAATTAAAAAATTAACTGAAAAAATTTATCTCAATAATATTAATAAATTTAATACCTCTCATCAAACATTATAATAAGTTATTTCTTCTTAGTATTTAAAAGTAAAATTAGGTCCAGGGTCAAGTGAATCAGTGAACAAATAGATCTTATTTTGAAAACCAACATGATAAAGATATAGATTTTCAGGTACAAAAATAATTTAAGCCCAATATTAAAATTATTCTATCAACATGATAGCTTCCAAAGGTGAGTACATGTTACATAGTTACAAGCTACTTTAACCCACTTCTTCCCTATTTTTATGCTCATGTAATTATACTTTATATAGAAATAATTATGTGCCCACACATGAATTTGGTTAAAAGATCAGAGTGAAGGCATATTATACAATAAAAGGGTAATTCTTTATCTCTAAATTTTTTCTCTTCCAAAGATTAGCAGGTTTCTATCTATTTTTTCCTTGAATATTATTTTAATATACTCTGGTTTTTATAATATGCATTTGCTATTGATATAAAACATTAATTTGTAATTTATTCTTAAATATTAGAAAGTATACACTTTAAAAAGCATTTTTGCTAGAAATTTTTTAATTCACATTTTTTAATCATTTTGAATGTTTCAAGATCTACTTAAACTTTAAGAGCAGAGGTGAAATAATTAGCTGATTAGTTTGTGATATATGAAGTAATGGAGTGATATTTTCTTTTTCATGAGAAAAAAATAACAAAAAACAATGAAACAAAGTTTTACAAAATAAAAATAGAATTTACACAGTACATCAGAAATCATGGGTTTTGGTCACAACTAGATAAACTGCTGGTATAATTAATAACCAGTCCCTCTGTGCTTTTTTCCTTGACATTGTGGGGAAGCTGACTAGATGATCTTTAAGTTCTCCTCAGGGTTGAACTTCAATAATTCTGAGATTAATACTTCTCATAATACTAACTAACATACAGAATGGGCTTCATTATCTCATGTCAATTATTCGTTTTCTGGTTATTTTCCTATTTCTTTTTCTGTGGTAATATATTTTCAGTAAATGTAAGCTGCCTGAGTTGTTATTATAGTTAAGCCATTGACAATGTATAAATACTCATCCAAATAAAAATATCATGTCTTTTTAAGTCTCAGTATAAATAAATGTAGTATTATTTCATGCCTTAAATATTTACATCACATTCTCATCTTGATGTAAATATTTACATCATCTTCTCATGCACCCATTAACTTTGACACAATTCCATTAAACACATGAGAGCATTTCTGAGCATCTATCTGTGAAACACATGTACATACAAACACACAAACACATGCACACACAAATTAGTTGCTAGGGTGGGAAGTTACACACTGTGCAAGGGTACAAGTAGAGAGAGCCGAATAAATGCAGTGAGGAGACAGGAATATGAATTATGATATGAGCCTGTCCTGGATCTGATGTTCAATGGGAATGAACACCCACGACAAATACCCCTGATGAGCAAAGGCATGAAGGTGGAAAGGTTCAAGGTCTGTCTGATGACCGAAAAATAAATCCATTTGTGCTGTGTGGGCAAGTCAAAGCCAAATGCAACACTGGCGAGTTAGCCTGGGATCAAATTGTGGAGCCAGATCAGTTTATGGGTGCCAAGTTAAGTATTTAATTTTGTATATTACTCAGTAGGGAGCTATCAAAAAAACACTTATCCCCAGTCAAAAGAGAAATAGGAAAGTATAGGTCTAAATGTTGGCAAGTTTGAGGTAACATGAGAGGAAGTCATAAGAATTTGAACTTTCTATGTGAGAAGATGATTAAACAGGCAGGTGTTTGACAAAACGAAGCCTCCAAATGAACTTTTAACTAAAAGAAGTTGACGACCAGAGGAACACTAAAACTAGTTGAGGTTAAGCTGTAGAATTATACTTAGATAGCTTTATAAATCTCCGCAACCTCAGTATGCAAGCAAATACAATGCATGCCTGAAACTAAGTAGGAAAGAATGGTTGGCGTCATAGATTATGGGGTCAGTTTCTGTTTGAAGGGATATGAGGCCAAAAAGGCCACAGGTAAATTCAGGAGAAAGTGAACCGATTAAGAGATAAAAATTCTAAACTTTCATTTCACCTCACAGACAAGTATGTACACTAAAATATGGGAAGAAATGTAAGTGATCAAATATTAGTTCATTTAATTCTCATAGCAAACATACGAGAGATATTTTTGTTGCAATTTTACAGATGTAGAAACTGAGGTGTAATGCATTGTTTTTATTTGTTTGTTTTTTAATATGCTCACATCACTCAGATGGGAAGTATCAAAGCTAGGATGCATGTGATTAGGGAAATCAAGGCCCAAATTGAGCCTTGACCTGCAAAAGTTAATTATGCTAGGTGCTTCATCATATCTATTTCTGTGTTCATTTTAATTATTTTTCTTCTTTTCTTTCCTCTAGTTTATATTGTGTTTAATAGTCATAACTATTTTGGAAATAAGTACCTATTAAATGAAGAACTATTTAATTTATTTAAAGTCTTACTAAAAACGTTTAAAAAACTGTAATTATAAAAGAATGCATGAATGTTAGAAATGTATAAATGTGCAATTGTAGCAAAATTAAAATGTCTAGAACAGAACATTGTTAAGAAAGTGGGTGAGGGGAATGGATTCTGATTTAATTGATCTAGGAAAGGGCCAGACATTGGCCTTTAAAACTAAATACAAATTCCAGGTAATTAAGGACTACCGTAAGGTCCTTCAGAGGAGAGGAGAGTAAGAGATGAGAGAGCTGGAACACAGATATACCTTAATGTGCTTCTGAGGTTGAAATTCATTTACCTTGAAGATTCGGGCAAAAATCACAGTAATGGTGCCAGGGCATAACAAGTCTGCCTATGAGGAGAGTCTGAAGAAATGTTTAAGAAAAAAAAGGAGTACAACTAAATCTTGCGAAAGCTTAAAAAAGAGCTTGAGCCCTGGCTGGTGTAGCTCAGTGGATTGAGTGCGGGCCTGCGAACCACACGATCGAGGTTTGATTCCCAGTCAGGGCACATGCCTGAGTTGCAGGCCAGTTCCCGGTTCCCAGTTCCCAGTTCCCGGCAGGGGACGGATGAGAGGCAACCATACATTGATGTTTCTCTCTCTCTCTCTCTCTCTCTCTCCTTCCCTTCCCCTCTAGAATAAATAAAATCTTAAAATAAATAAAATATACATTTTAAAAAAAGAGCTTGAAAATGCAGTCAGAACAGAAGGAAGGGGGTTGGGTAACACTTGAGGTAGGTAAGTAGAAGGTCAGGTTTGACCTGATTCACCAAGTGTTTTTGAATGACTTGTGAGTAAGCGTTCTGTTTGTAACTGCAGACAAAGACGGTTGATTCATAGACAAAAATTGAGAACTTGAAAGCACGCCTCTTAGGAATTCTAGCTTTAAAAAGATACTTCTCATTGACCTAAAATAATTAATCTGTAACACAAAGACTACATTGGGGAGGCAGGATGGTGCTGTCAGTCTCAGAGCTGGGGAAAAAAATGTCTTTGTATTTCTAAAATCATCACTAACACGGTCCTGATAACACCTGAGCAAACTTTTTCTCTGGCTGTAACTTCAATAGAAATTCACTGAACATTAATATTTACTTTGGAAGGAGAGAGATTTCTGTAAAGTTCTTAGGAATACAAATAAATCTTGAAATGCAAATATTCAACATTTAGGAATGATAAATATTTACTTAAAGAGTAATGTTAATATATCTTATTCATAAGCAGATGTGACTTGAATAATCATACTATTGAAAATTCTTTACCAATAGAAAAACTTTCATCAATAGTTTACTATTAACTTTAATTAAACATACTTCCTAATTATAATTCTGAGACATGACAACACATTTGCTTTAGAAATATCACATTTAGGATTGATTATCTTCACCATCATTTCAGTAGCCAAATTTTTAAATTCATTTTAATAATATCTAATATAACCAAGTTAATCAGATCACTGAACAAACCACCAGTCCTAGAGGTAGCAAGGGCTTTGGGGACAGAAATGATTGATAAATGATCAACTTGACTTATGAGTTAATTTTCTTGCATTGCAATGAGTACCATTTGCCACCAGAGAGAGCTCGATGACTATATTTTATAAGCAAGAGCAATTTTTTTTTTCTTTCAATTAGACAGAAATCCTCTATAGGAAACACCTGCTATATCATAGAAGAAGCAAACAGTAGCTATTGTTTAATTATTGATAATATCCAGAGTCAGCTTCTATACATGAAACTCTCATGTTTGGCATTTAAGAAATCATTTGTTCATGTCAAAGAAAATGGGAAAAGGACTCATGGACATAGACAGTAGTGTGGTGATTGCTGGGGGAGGGAGGCATTAGGGGACTAAATAGTAATGAAAAAATACAATACAGATTATTTTTTAAGCGTTAGGGCTAAATCTTTTAAGAAAGATTTCCAAGGGAGAAAGGCTTGTACTGTAACACGAACCCTCTTGCTGACTAACAGAAAGACCTCCTCATGTCCTAGAAATATTTTTTTCCTTTTTCAAAATAACTCAAAGTATACTTTCCAATATAATCTTGTTACCAAACTGAGCAATGTTTTTTTAAGTCACTTATTAGACAAGAAATACTGGATAATATATTAAACTTGATAAATAGCCTGAAATCAATCAATATTATTAATATACTGTTTGATTTTTCAATTGCAGTCATTTTTATTACGCATCAAGATCCCTTTATTTAACAAAAATTGAGATAATCATAGTAGATACAGTTTTAAGTTAATCAATTTTCATTCCCTTTCCCTAACCCCCAACTGTGACAAGTAAACCAAAGGAAGAGACACATACACTCCAGTTTGTCCTCAGGTCGTCCTCTTTCCAGGAGGGACAGGTAACAGACGATGTCCTTCAGATGGATTACTTCTGGAGAACAGGTATTTGCAGGGGAAGTACGAGGGGGTGTGATGGCGCCTTTGTTCATTCTCAGACCTGAAACAAAAATATTTGTCTTTATATTATGAAAAATATTCAGTGTTTTTCAGAATAGGGAGACAAATAGGGAGTTAAGAGCACAGCCCCTGGGGAGAGCTAGATATTTCCACAGGATAACCAAACTCTCAGGGCTCCAATATAGCAGTCGGACATCCTGTACGGGCTGTTGCGAACGATGCAGTTTCTTGGCATTTGATGGCAGAGGACCGCTCTGGCTGCCTAATGCAGAGTTTTAGGGTCAGGGCCCTATCACACAGGGTGAGTCGGTAGGCAGATTTGAACATACCGGGAACCACTTCCCTATTCCACCTGCCTCTGCTTTTGGCAGCCACAGCTATAAATCAGATGAGAAGATACATAAAATTGGCTGCTTATTAAAAAAAGAAAAACTTCTTGAGGAAGAAATTTGGGTCTGTCTCAACATGATTTATTCGGGGCTCATTCATTCATAAAAACATTTATGCCAAATATTTGCAAGTACCACGAATACGATCCTTTTTGCTGTCAAAGGAATCTGCCCATAAGCAAGAGAGAAAAGGACAGAAACAAAAACCTGGATACACTGGGCAGGCATTCCAGTAAAGAGCTAATAACATATGACTGAAGTTTATTTTTATACAGTCCACACTTAATTTCTGAAACTCAATCACTGTGCCTATTCCAAGACAAGGGTCGAGAACTTTAATGCTCACAACAGCTGACAATTACAGATTATCTGGCTGGTGATAATGACACTGACGCTGGTTCACAGTAAATGGTTACTTCCGTCTTATACAGAAGCCTCTGAAACCAGATCACATGTACTGAATGAGACCTGAAGGTAAACCCCAATTATCCTCTGAGGTATATTTTGCCTCACCAGTGTTTGGGTGCGACTGCTAATGGGCTGAATGCCTACTGTGTTCCTAATCAACCAGGAGTCACTTGAATAGAGGGAATAATCCCAACCAAATACAGTTCTACAAGATGGCCATTCCTTAGCACAGGTCCACCTGATCACACCCTTGCTCTGTTCTACTCCCTTTGATGTGTATCTCCGATTCATTAACCATTATCTCTTCCATTCGTCTCAAAATAGCCAGCAGATTATTTAATGCATTGCTAACAGTTACGAATTAGTTTCATCACTGGCAATGCTATTGCTAAGAAAAGCAAGAGCATTATTATTAGCAAAAGCAATGCTATTATTGAATGGGTAATATGTAGTAGGACATGCGAGGACTTCAGCAGGTGCCCTCAAACTTAACTCTCACCCTAACCCTGTGAGGTAGACTGTGACTCCCGTTTCACAAATGAGAAAGAAGCTCACAGGGGCTCATTTCCCAGGGATTCAGAGCTAGAAACCCATCCTTTTTTTCCTCTACAGTAATTGTTTACAGACTATTGTTGATTCAATACTGACACTAAGAGGAAGAAAAAAAAATTGCACTTTCATCCAGATGATCATTTTATACAAACATGCACATCATTAATTAGTAGGTTTCATAACTGAACCAATATTTTTCCTTCCTTCCCCTTTTCTTCTATTCTACTTCATTCTTAAAATTCTATCAAAGACTCTCTAAATTGAAAGAATTATCCACTAACGTAGCCCTACCCACAGTTTGAGAAATACTGCTTTATACCTTTCCTCCATTTTCTTTACCAAAGTTGTATTTATTTCAAAAATATCTCTATGGTCCATATTTATTTTACTTCTCTTTATAGTTATTAAAACAAATATGAATATTTAAGAAATAATTTTCTTCCTTAACAGAAGCATCACAGTATACCTAATACAAAGTAATATAGTTATTTTATAAGCCAAAAGATAAAAATGGGCAAAGAGTTAAAGACAATCTTGAACTTGGAAAAAAACTCACCTTACTATTTCTAATTGACAAACTAAAGCTTTGCTAGCTGCAGGAACAAGCTGTATCATCTTACAATAAAAGACAATTTGGCACTGAACATAGACATGACCGTAACTTCCAGCCTTGGAGAACAGAGCCCTTAAATTATGGTCAGATAAACCATGACCTAACTCACCCTGCCCACTGAGCTAATCCTCTATTCCTAGCTTCCCCCTTATGATACTGAAGTGATTTAATCAGCTTGTTCTAAATCTTTCCTACAAAAACTCAAAATAAATCTAGAAAGAATAAAAAGAGCATGCCACGTTTGTTGGAAAGAATGCCAAATGCATTATACGTTTCACTTACTTAGAACACTTGATGATCATGTGTTTATACTTGTAAAACGAAGGTGCATGGTATTCCATTATAAGCTTTCATAATACTGACTATAAACAACTGGAGAATGTGAGGCTACATGATTTTCTGTTTGCTTTTCCTGTATGTAATTTATATACATACTGAACATGAACATACATATATAACTTATATTTAGCCCCAACGTTTTGAAGAAACCTGTTACTGTACTAAAATTCATTTTGACAAAATGAGTAAATAGTTCCCACTTTCTGTCCATGACGTGTTGTAAACTAAAAGCTGCATTATGTAGGTAATTGTCATAATTTTACATTTTAAAGAATTTAAAAGTATATAAATAGAATTATGAGCATATACAAAAGTACAAACTTAAGAACTAATCAAATCTTTGTCAGCTCCAATTATACCAAATTTGAGATGTAAAATATCTACTTTTGGCAATGAATTATGGGGTGCAATCAAGAAAAAAGATGCACTAAGACCTTTTCCACAACTACTTTATAACAAAGTGATCTGTGCAGCTGGACTCTGCTACATCTCTGCGTGTGGAACTGACGGAAAAGCTCACTGGTTGTCCTGCTCCCACCCACTCCCTAAGATCAGCCCACCTTCTCTTATGTGGTGAAGATGTTTCTAAATAGTTTCACTGAATTTTCTAAAAGTATGTCCTGGGCCTCAATCTGTCTGCATAGAGAATGTTGTTTACACCCTACTCTATCATTTCTCATTTCTTCCCATTCCCTAAACCTGGATGGAGGTCTTTTCCACTACATATCTCCCATCCATATCTTTGACACTCCAGTGCCCTGATAAAAAGTCATTTTCCTTTTAAGCAGATTGTGCTGAAGATTGTCTAGAACATACAGGAAACAACGCACACAGCAAACAAGGCATCGCCCGCCTGGTTCTCTGCCCGTAGCTCTTCAGTGAGACGGTAAAAGGATTCTACACTTCTCTTTAGCAGCAAAGGGAAGAGACTCAAAAATCTACCTTGTTGGGGTCTGCTCTGCATGGTTTCAGGAGTCATAACCACCCCCCATGGCTAAGGATGAGTGAGTGACCTCCGGAATGCCAGCCACAGGAGACAAAGCTTGTCTCTGGTAGCAACACTGCTTCTGCTTCCTCCCCTGCCCACAAAGCATGGTCGATGTCCACCACGGACAAGACTCCTCACACAGAGAGGGGCAACCTAAGCCAGACACAATCACTTGGGAGGCCATCATGGAAGGACTGGGGGAGTGGGGCTGAGACAAAGAGGGAGCGATGGACCCTCATCCCCCTGCTATTGTGACATAGCCCGAGTCCCCATTTCTGTCTGGGAGAAGCGCTGCCTGGCTCTAATCCACTTAAGCCTAAAAACTTGTGATGGGAGACGGTGCAGCTCCTTGCCTTGCCAGAGTGGTATGGGGTAAATCAGGCCTAAGAAAGAATATGTAAAAATCCTGTGAAACCTTATTTGTTTAGAATGCTCTCATTTAAATGATAAAGGCCCAAGAAAGAAGTTTGTTCCTCAAAGTTCTATGGCTCCTTAGCTATCTGACCCTGACTGAGCCCCCATAGTTCTCTGAATGCTATCTATTGTTTGATCTTAGTAGTTTCACTTTCATCCATGGGGGGGGCAGGACGGACTTTGCAGGCAAAGTGCACACTACCCCCCCATTAACAAATTCCATTTTAACCCATTCCGTTGTAGCTAAAGCCCTCTCCTTACATTTGGAACTGAATGTGAAACTAGGCAAAACAAAAAAGTATGATTCTTTTGCCTCAAGGGGTCAATATTTAGCTCTGAAGATCATGCAATTGACTGACACCCACTTTGCATGTTCTCTGACCTGCCTAAGGTTATGCTCTTTTAAATATTTTTGACAAATTGAAGCAAGTATACACACACAGAGAGACACCGTTTACATCCACATATCCATGTATGTGTGAATACATATATTCATATATTCGCAGTGCACAACAAAGTGCTGAATAAAGCAGACCGTAAGCACTGTATTTAGAGTGTGTGTTTTATCAGGAAAAATTACCTTGGGCTTTGAGGGTTTTTTTGCTTTTATGATGATTTTAGTACATACACTAAAACATATACTTACATGTAAACATTCTTTCCTTCCCAAGGTTTAACTACAAAAAACTGTCCAGTTGAATACTGCCTACTATTATATCCTTTGAGCACACGCATTTCATTTTATCCCGATCTAGACACTCTATTTCTGGAAACAATAATCTGGAAAAATCTTTCTGGAAAGATTTGTTCTAAGAGATACTCTTAACGCCAGTTTCAAGATTCAATGATTAGTGGATAAGTTTTGCGTACAGGTTCCATTACTACCTCTGCTCCAGTTTTCTTTTCAAACACTAGCATTTCAGAGAGTGAAAACACTAGCATCTTATCCAGTTTTCTTTCATCTACTAGAATGAAATATTCAAAGCTAACAACATAAATTACATTTCTAAACTTCTAAGGCAATAAAACAGTCTGGCAATTTGAATTTTCCATTTTCTTAAATACTGGTTCAATCTGCAGAAATTTATCAAGTTTATGAGGTAATTTGTCACATATTATAATCCTACTTCCCATATGCATATTACTAGTCATGATGAACAACAGATAATCAAGAGTAAAAACAGATGTTTAGTATTATTATACAATTTGTGATTTTTAGAGTTGCCTTTCCAATTATGCTGGTCTTAGTATAACATAATTATCTTTTTAATTTTTTGTTTTTATGCAAACTAGAAGCAAAATCAGACAAAATTAGGTTGGAAATGAACAAGAAATGTAAAATCCACTGTGATTCCTCATAAAGTGAGGGCAGGCATCGGGATGCAGCACCTGACAAGAAACTGAGGTCAGCAACACCCTTCTAAAAACGTACTGTGATTTATGACTAGACGTTGGCAAAGCCCCCCAAACAAACAACTATAAGGAACAGGACTCAAAGCATTGTGGATAATGTTCTAGCAGGGGTGTCCGACCCATGCCCATGGGCCGCATATGGCCCAGGATGGCTATGAATGCGGTCCGATACAAAATCGTAAATTTACTTAAAACATTATGAGACTTTTTTGTGATCACACATCACAGTGTATTTAATGTGTGGCTCAAGACAACTCTTCTCCTTCCAGTGTGGGCCTGAGACATCAAAAGGTTGGACAGCCCTGTCTTGAGTCATTATTATTGAGGGAAGAGCAGTCACAACACTTCTGGCTGTGAGCCAACAACACCTACACAGAGCAGTGTTATTGGACACAACCAGTGATTTTACAGACGCAGGGGTTGCAAAGTCAGAAAGTAAATGGCTGATGGTTCAGTAGCAACGGGGGAGTCAAGAGCTGAAGACATGTCCTCTAACTCTAAACGTCGGGCTTGTTTCAAAAGCAGTTAAAACGGCCCTGGCTGGTGTAGCTCAGTGGATTGAGCGTGGGCCTGCGAACCAGACGATCGCGGTTTGATTCCCAGTCAGGGCACATGCCTGGGTTGCAGGCCAGTTTCCGGCAGGGGCCAGTTCCCAGCAGGGGATGCACAAGAAGCAACCATACATTGATGTTTCTCTTCCTCCCTCCTTCCCTTCCCCTCTAAAGACTATTTAAAAAAAAAGCAGTTAAAACGTAATGCTTTCCAGTTCCAAATGGTATATGCCCACATCAGTCCTGTCCAGTAGAATATTCTGCTCTCACAGCAGTGGAATATATGCGTACTGCTCAGTGTAGTATAACCGCTTGTGACTGTTGAGCACGTGAAAGGAGAGTGGTGTGAATGAGTTACTTAATTTTTGTTTTATTTCAATGTAAATTAAATGGCTGCATTAGGGGCTGGCTACCATGCTGAATAGTCCAGGTAATATATGGTCTGTAGTTAAAGAATTCAAGTTATTTGAATTACTCTGAGTTCCTTGAATATATTTAAGTATGGGAATAAAACCACCAAGTATTAAAAGAGGTCATAACACCAACATTTCTATTTTTCCACATTATAAAGAAATCCCATTAATACTGGGATTTTAAGTACTGAATACAGTACTGAAATTTTACTGTATTCTTTCAGAATGTATGACATCTTAGAAAAAAAAAACAGTATACCGAACTTGACCTTTATCCTATATCTGCAAAATTATAACACTGAGAAATAATCTTTTTAAGGAATAATGGAGTAGCTGGCATTCATTGAACACTTATAACGTACCTAATACATTACGTTTTTAAGTCCCATTATCAAGTAAGAGAGATGCAGTTATTATTTCCATTTTACATTCAGCCAAACAGGCAAAGACAAGCAGTACAGGCACATTCAAAAGGCAGTCTAAACTGGGATTTGATGCTGTAAGTGCAATTTTGTGAGGCCAGAAAGGAAGAAATAAATCAAAGGAATCTGTCTACTGCCTCTCAATAAATGACCTTTTGTTTTAAGAGTCAGGTTTTCAAGACTTCTGAAAGTGCACACATTGATTATTTCATAAACTTTTGGAAGGAAAATTAGAAATCTTAGACATGGCTGAGAGCTCCAAATGCTCCTCTTATGTCCACACCATTCCCTGAGGCACCCATTATAATACATGTCTGGGAGAAGTGGGTGGGCATGCACATTTCCATGCATAGACAGGCACATACGTATATACACATTTACCTCAGAGGTTAAGAATAGGTTTCTGATGGCTGTGTTTTCTGAGAGGAGTATAACTAGCATGCCCTTTATAAACATGAACCAAAATAGATATTAAGGACCTAAAACCAGGTTTTAGGCACGGAGGATAAAGCATCAAACAGGGCAGACGAGAAGTCCCATTTTCACAGAGCTCTCATTCTAGTGGATCAAAGTTAATGCTCCGTAACGCTGCATATTTTCTGGCCATTACTAGGCATTTTTTAGAGCATATCACAAATTTAAAATGTTATAATTGCTCTGGGACTCTGCAAAGTACTGAAAATTGTGTTTGCCCTTATTAGAATCTCAAAAACTGTAAAAAGTATTCATGAACAGGACAGTCCGAAAATCTCAAAATAAACATTGTCATGTAATATGCAAGTATTAAGTTGTAGCTTAACTACATCTTTGTCCTGGGTGAATACATCTAATACTAAAGATGAGAAATTCAAATACCAAATTTTTATTTGAAACATTCAGAAAGAATAATAAATCAATCTGAATGATGAAGTTCAAAATATTGAATAATTAAAGGGAAGGTTATGGGGCAACTTTTCCTTTACTGACAATAATTTTATCATAAATTGGCACTTGATGTTGTGGGGTTTTCTCTGGTTTCAGGGAAGGGTTTTCAGGGTTTCATAATAGAAGATTTAGTAGAGTTAAGTAATTTTCGAATAACTACTACTAACAACTGTAAGTGTGACTTCGATACTGAAGGAGCATAACAAATGCAATGGTTGATATAAATAAATGCTAATTGGCCAATAAATAGACATTGTTTTCTTTTTATTTCTAGAGCATTTGTATGTAGGTATGTAAGCTGTACAGACCACATAGAATCATTATTACGAACAGTAAAAGTACACCAACATTACTGAATGTGAAACTATACTTTTAATGCCTACAGGGCACTGAGAACTTCCCTATTTGGTAGCCATAAAGCCTTGCACTCTGTACACTTTGGGTCTTTCGGGACCTTGTCTGCCCATTTTAGCATTGTGGACACTGAATTAGCTTATTAGACAGAGAAGACCCATAAGGTTACCTACAATAAAAAAGTACACACATGCAAACACACACACAATTTTTAATAACCTCAAGACAGTTCTGATAAGAGTAATAGTTTCTTCTCAGCACAATTAATGAAGTGTGTCTTTTGGCAAGAACATTCACTAAAGTCATTTGGCACAAGAATATTTCCAAAAGGATCAAGTACCTCATTTTCACTGGGTAATTTTCTGTTCTTAATTTGATTAACTTCCATATGGACAAAAAGAAATTGTTTTTACTTTTCTACATAAAAAAGGCACTTGGTGTTGCATTTCTCTGGTTGCAGAGAAAACATGAAAAAAGCTGAATTCCACAACTGATAATGTAGCTTAACAGCCCAAAATGAGTGTGCATTGTCACATCACACAGGCAATGAGAAGGGGCCAAAGAAAAAGTACCCTAACTTTTTCAGAGATAGTTATTATTCTCAGTCCTAAATATCTTCTGGATATATATACCTCCGGCCTCAATTCCCATCATGGTAGCCACCACACCACTGGCAATGTGATTATTTTCTGGCTTAAAACCTTTTAACAACTTTCCAATTTCTTCTAGATAAAATTCCAAACTTAGCATGACAAACCAAACTCTATCACATGGCCTTGGTGACCTCCCTGGCCCCTTCTCCTCCAGCACTTCTCCTCCAGTCTCTTGACCATATAGTAGTCCAGGTAATCTAAGGCACAGACCAGAATCTCTTAATGTCCCCACTCCCTTACCTTCCTCCAACCCCTAAGGCCATAAGGATTCTGATTCTGCTAAGGTCACTCCCTCAAACCCACCTCCGGGTTGTCTCTAAAACACCCAAGGTCATCACTACCATCTGCTTGGGGACCACCTCTTTATCACCCTTATTCCAATTTCAGTCAGTCACGCTCAGCTCTGACCCACACTTTCTATATGATTCATCTTTGCCAATAACACTCATTACTACCTGACATGCTAAATATTTTTTCTTATTGATTAGTCTTTCTCTCCCCACTGGAATGTAAGACTATGGGGTGGGGGTGTTGTATTGCACTCACTGATAGATCCCCAGCAATCTGAATCATGTGTGACAAGCTTAAGTTATTAATAAACATATTTGAATGAAAAATACTGAATATCTTACATAATTTGTGTTTTGTTCTTTGATGGGACATTCTTTATATTTGAATAAAAATGTGCGGGGTGCCTTCTGTTCTTGGCACTCCCTTCCCCTTCTCTCCCACCCATACCAGCACCTACCTTTACTTCGCCACGATAATTTCCATTGATGACTAAAATCTTAGTCATATCATCTTAATAAGGAGATCACAGCATTTATTTCACTGTAATGCATTTGATCACCTAATTGTCTGTCTCTCTGCTTTACTCTAAAAGACCCTGAGCTTTCCCATAGAATTCCTGGCACAAAAAGTGTATCTAAAATTGGTTGGTTTACCACGTGACCTCATTTAAAGGGTGCTAGGAAAATCCTCTCTCACTCTTCCTTATAAAGCAACTAGTAAGAAACTTTAACAAAACTTTTCACACTGACCCATGGATAATAATGGACATTCACTATTATAGTGTCAATGTTTTAAACATGTGAAGCTCAATAGGAATGCATAGTATGAGTATCTGAACCAGTTAACAAATCATACCATGTTCCTTTTTAATTATTGCGTTCTTAGATAAAATAGGTTACTGATTACTGCAATTAATTACTATCCTATACAAAAACAATGATGATTTAGTGAAGGTAGTTAATACCCAGAGTTTTTGCCAAGTTTGGCATAGGTGAGAACAGGAGAGAGTCGAGATGCACCAGCTAGTATACAAGATGCAGACGCGGTGACTTCTACAAGGATTCCAGGGTGGTTTCCAGTTGCATTCTCTAAGTAACCCATCTTATCGATTATTACATTTCTAGCATGTGCTATTGAACTAGAGTGAAGCATTAGCTGGGGCTTGAAAAAGCTAGGTTTTACTGTGAAATGTGGGCAGAAAGTTCAAAATCCCAGGAAAGTGTAGAATTTTTAAGTCAGCAAATAATTGGACATGGAAAGAGCCTGGAGTGCAAGGAGCAGAAAGACAACTTTGGGAGGTAGGCAGAGTCTATAGGCTGCAGAGTCTATAAGCACCACGCCATGCAGCTTAATGCTGTGCAACTCAGATTTTATCACCTGCTTAATTAATGACATTGCACAGGCCCTGGGGGCTCATTAAGGGCAATTCGGGGGCAGGTATCTCAAAACATGGGGAGAAGGCAAAATGATGACGAGGAATCCCTGTTATGAAATCTCTCCCGCCCTGCCTCCCTTCACCAAAGCAACTCTGCTTTTATTGGCTTTAAGTATCAAGGATTTGAATTTTCTTGGAAAATTACAGTTAAAAAAAAACAAAACAGAAACACATTCCATGAAGTGATAGTGAAGGCCGAACACTTGGGAAACCAGGAGTAATATAATCAGGCTTCTGTGTTAGAAAGTACACATTGGAGATGTGAAGTCAGGGCCTCTCAGGGTCCATGAGTGTGGCTGCCTATAATGCAAACAATAGTGAATCAAACTGACATGGACAGAAAGTCTGAGAAGTAGTTGCCACGAGTAATACAAAGCATTTGGAATTAACTAAACATGAGGCAGTGCAGGGAGGAAGAATCCAAGATTTTTAGTGTTGGAAAATTGATAGATAATTGGGTTCCCTTCAGCAAGAGAGAAGACAGGAATTAGAAGCAAGGTTGCATCGAGTACAATTACTTGACTTTCAAACATACCTCATTTGAGTCCATATGGAATACAGCTAATTGGAATATATTCATTGCGAGCTGAAGAAACAGTCGTGGGTTATGTAGGGAATAACTGAGGTATTTTATGTTAGTGAATATTTTTATGTGATGTGAAGAGAAGAATGTCATCTGTTGAGAAGGAAAGAGTTGCATACACTAAAAAAGGTTTGCAAAGTTGTACCTATTAGATCTAGCAGAGAATATAAAGAATAAATACATTTTACAAAAGATTTTACAAAATGGTTAAGACCGTGTTAATACTGGGTGTTAGGAGCTTGTAGCAGCAACGATCAGCAAATTTATAAAATTTCTCTCTGTTTTTTGTCAGAGTTCAAGTTGTAGGAACCAAAACATGAGATTATAATATTGATTCATAGCTAAAGGTTTATAAGCCACATTCAGAAAATCAAATTTTCCACATGCTCGAACAATTCTGTAGAGAGACAAGTTCAAGTGGTAGAATTTAGAGACGAAGGTATGATCACAAATTGATCACTGCACTAGCAAAGGGGTTAGGGGTCAGGGACCTGGCATTTACAATGAAGCAGAAGAGGCTATGATCACATCAAAAAGAGAGTGCAGTAAGGATACCTTCACAAATTAAAAGTCCAGCTCTAGCTGGTGTGGTTCCATGGATTGAGCAATGGCCTGTGAACCAAAAGATCACCAATTCAAGTCCAGGTTAGGGCACAGGCCTGGCTTGCGGAGCCAGGTCTCCATTTGGGACCTTTGAAAGGCAGCTGATTAATGTTTCTCTCATACATCGATGTTTGTCTCCCTCTTTTTCTCCCTCCCTTCCCCTCTCTCTAAAAATAAATAAAATAGCCCTGGCTGGTGTAGCTCAGTGGATTGAGCGCGGGCCTGCGACTCAGATGATCGCGGTTCGATTCTCAGTCAGGGCACATGCCTGGGTTGCAGGCCAGTTCCCTGCAGGCCAGTTCCCAGCAGGGGACACACGAAAGGCAACCACACATTGTTGTTTCTCTCCCTCTCTCCTTCCCTTCCCCTCTAAAGATAAATAAATAAAATCTTTTAAAAAATAAACAAACAAATAAATAAATAAATAAATAAAATATTTAAGAAATTAAAAGTCAAGCATGGAAACATAAGTAATCACCCTATAATATTTCATCAGTGATAAGAAGCAGTCATATTGCAACAAGATGTTTCAAAAAAATTCCACAAAGCACAGCTACAAATACAACCTTTATACCTACTTACATTTAAAAAAAATTTATTATATAAAAACTATTTTTTTATTTTTACCTATCTCCTATACTTGATTTCTATTCATGAACAAGAATAACATTTTATTTTAAAAAACAGAAAAGAAAGAATAAATTTTGTTTTTCTTTTACTGAGAAGACCACACTGTTCAGTTGATAGTTAGCAAAGCCCCACAATGGACACTGTACACTTACGTTTAGAAAATGAATCACAGCTTCGTCCATTACTGACGTGTGAAAATCACACAGGCTCTCTTTCGATTCCTTTCAAGTAGGTCTGAATGCCCCAAATCAAGTGCAAGCTATTATTTCTTAATTTTTTTTCCATTTTTTGACCTGATTTGATTTCTATTCCTTGCAAATTTGACATCTTCTGTGTGGTACTTGCCATACGCTATTTGAAAAAAAAAGGGCTTGAGATTGGACTGACAATGCTGCCTTGAGCACTTTGTGTCCTCCATCCTGTCTGACACAGTTACTCAGAGAGACAACATACTAAAAACTGTTCCACCTTCTCTTTTCTTAAAGCCAAGGACAGCATTGCTTCATGGACGAGTAAATAAGGAAAACATTGTTATTTTATTGTGTCTAAGGTACAAGATACCCATTCAAAGCATGAAATGGATAAGTGGGAAGTATTAATTTCTAGATCAGAATAAGGAACTGCCCCATTTAAAGACCTTCAGCCCAGAACTCTGGAAAGTGCCGGCACCATCGTTCAAGGGCAGGCTAGATGGAACCGTCTCAGAGAAACACAGCAAGTGTGAGTCTCTCAATTCATGATGCCAGGGGAATTATTTTAGAGACTAAAATATGTTATGTTTGGGTAGTTGAAGGGTAGGATAGGATAAACATTGTTTTTATAGATGTTGAAGGGATCAAAATACAGTGTGTGGAAGGTGTATGCTCATTTTTAAACGCTTGGACCAAAATGGCTGTAGGAAAAACATACTAACTTTGTTAACAGAAGGGGACACAGCACAACATAGGGGTTCACCGTGTGGACTCTTCGTCGGATTGCCCCAGTCCTCTGCATGGCTGAGTCATCGATGTTTTAATGATAGGTTTTAAAATGTTCACTGATTTGAAGTTCCTCGCACTTCTCCTCCTCTCCTTACTCACTCCTCCATCTTCTATTTGATGATGCTCAGTGGCTCCCTTGGGATTCCCTAGGCCCCTTTCCTGGGGTTTATAATGTCAAAATAATTTCAGTGATGATTCTGAGATATCATTTGCTTTTCTCACTCTCATTCTCTCATGAGAGGACAGTGGCATTTCCTAGAGGCTCCATGACACACGATATGGCAACAGAGAAGCAAGTATGGCTATTTAGCTAACTTCACTGAGGCCTAACTTTAAAGACCTTGCAACAACGTAAAACCAATGCCCCTCTTCTCAATATTTTAAGTCATTTTTCAAAAAGATATGTATTTTTTTTTAGCATGTAATGGGCTGCTCATGGATATTTTTAGACCATCTCATCTTGAAGGTGGTAAAGAGCAATAGATATCACCCACATAAATAAATGCATTTTGGGGTTATCAATAATAGCAAGGGCACGAAAGAGACCTAAGATCAAAGAGCGTGGGGAACGCCCCAATAGACTACACTTCTCCACTGCCGGTGAGAAACCAGGTAGGCTCACAGGGTGCACCACAGAGATTAGAAGGCATGGAAGAGAAGGGGCTGGTTCCTGCTAGTCAACCCGCACTTCCTGTTAGATCTCGCCACCATTCACCCTTGCAGCATGTGTTTCCACCAGCAACAGGCTCTAGTCTCTGCTTATTTCCATGCCACAAAAGGCACAGTGCGCTCTCCTTACAAGATCCTGCACAGACCATGGGGATGGTCCTAAGGGGTCTGACATCCAGGGCTGCAGGCTCCTAAACTACCGAAGCCAGCCAGAACACACCCCCCTCCAGGGAAGTCAGACGCAAGATCTGCCAGACCACACCCTCCCCTCAGAACTCTGCATCCCAGCTCCGAGGTCCTTCCTCCAGCGTCTGGGTTGTTGTTACCCCAACCTAGGGGCAGCTGCTGGCTCTACCTCTGCATTTCCTCAGCGTTCCTTTCTGGTTTTTCAACTCTCTAACACGGTTTTCACTAATTTCCTATTTCACATCCTCTAGAGTTATATGGTGAGATTTCGGTTTTCCTGACTGAATGGAGAATGATATAATTAGCGAATGGAATTAATGTGTTACACATCTCTGAAAAGCTATGCACAATAAAAGAACTAATCATCCCTATGGTGACAAAAATTAATTGTCTAAGAGAAAAATCAACCCTTGTCTGAAATGACAAATGTAACAGTTGAAAAGTATATTGGTACTTTGCAAAATGTATTTTAAATATTATGTTCTCTAGACATAACTGCTTTGTTACTACATTTATATATGTGTGTGTATATACATATATATAGTCCAATTTAAAAGAGAAATTTTCCATATTTGATGAAAGTATCGCTTAAAATTACTTCCTAAACAAAGACTTTGACAACAGTGAATGACAAGTGATATAAAATACACTTTCTCAAATGCTTAGCTGTTATTTCAGAGACATTTTAACTACTTTGCACAATCTTAGTATGAAATTATAACTCCTGCAACAAAGGTAATTTTTAGGCAAATCATTTCTTGTGTCACAGAAAACTTGATACTGATTTTCCCTCCCAGTTTTCGTTTACTGTATGTAAACTGTTCAAATAGATCATCACACTTACCACCTGAAAGCAGAGCAGGCTTACTTCTTACATTTGGACTGGAGTGAGGAAACCGGTTGCTAAATGACATGAAGAGGTGCGCTGCGAAGTCATCTGGCAGCTCGGCTTCTAAGAATGTCTTCATAAAGAGCTTGAACCCTTCGAAATCTATGGTCTGAAAAACATCAAATACATATTTTTACGACTCCGCCAACGTTAAGATTCTATGCTACGTTCAAAATCATTAGTAATAGAAATGACCTCATTTTATTTCCAAGTCTACAAAAGGAAGGAAGCTATATGATGAGAACTAGTTCAGACAGTCCTGGGTTACTAACATCCGTGTGTAAATCAAATGTACATGTCTTACCTCTGGCCACGTAGCAGGAAGAGGAGGAACATTCCATCAGGCACCTGATTTCCACAGTATCTGTATGACCTTAAACATTTACGCTATGAGTCCTGGTTTCCTCCTCTGTAAATTGGGATTAAACTTCCCAATTCCACAGAGTTGTCGCAACCTTAAGTCAGGCCGCCAGAGTGAAGGTGCTGATGCAGGTTCCTGACTACTCCAAAAAAGAAAGTTTTTTTCTTATCTCCTTTTCTTGTCTCTGATGGTGAATATTGTTTTCAATGACTCAGAAAAAAAGTCATTGATAGTAAAGTGTCACCCTAACATCAAGGTCAATAGATACAAAATTCCAAACTGAAATTCTAATACTTCCCATGCAGGCTTTCCAAGAAGGCTGTTTCAAGATCCTTGCCCACCCTAACTCACAGGAGGGTTATAGAAGAGCAGACATTTCTTTTGGAGACAACCACGGCTACTTGAGGATCTCCATGCCTACTTAGGGAAATGGTGATGGAAGCCACCTTCTCCTCTCAAGTCAATAAGAGAATTTCACAGGAGAGCTTGAGAGCTTGCCTTCTCGAAGAGGGCAGTAAGCCAACATCTGACTCCTGCCTGGGAAACAGAGGGCAAAGGCAAGTAAATGGCACTATATAGGCTTAGCCAACCCTCCCTGTGACCACAGGGGCAATGACAAGTAACCGTTTCCTCTGAAATGGATGTAGACCCCATGGAACTGAACAGCAGTGAAGCCGTGCCAGGTCCCATCAGTGGGTCATTTGGAAAGAAAAGGAGACCTACAGAGAGGAAGCAAGAACACAAGCCACTTCCATCCAGGTCAGGAGAGTGCAAGGACTAGAGGCCTCACAGGAAGCCCTTGAAGGGCATTTTCCCCTTAGCCTGTTTAATGAACCAGAGATGAAACTAAAAATAAGGCAGAAATAAAATTTGGCAGACTGATGCCCATAATTTTTGTTCAAATTCCTGGCAGATGATAATAAAAGTAATTCCTTAAACTGGTATTTTGGATAGGAAAAGTCTATTTTTCATATGTAATAATACTGAGGTAAGGTCACCGAGAATAACCAATTTTATTATTATATTAATTTGAATAAAGCTTAAATGGAATATGATATACAGGGCTATCATTAGAGAAAGTAGATTTTTGTTCATTTGAACATACACAAATTTAGTATACGTACTATGTATAATTTTGTCCCTAATATAATCTCAAGCCAATAAAAAAATAAAGCCAGAATCTTCACTTTATTTACATGGTTCTAAGACTGTCTACACATTAATGTGGCATTTCTGGTTAGTTTAGTCTGCTTGGATTATTTATTCTCAGAAGGGAGCTTCAGACATTTATATTGGTAGTAGTACAGACTTCATTTTCTTCCATTTTTAATAAATCACCACTACCATACTTTTTTTTTTAAATTCTACTAGCAGCCTTACCACACAACTAAAAACTATGAATATAAAAATCTAAGAAGAGCCTCATACACCAGAAATATTTTCAAAGAGCAAGTTGCCGGAATGAATGAAACCAACATTTGGAAATACACAGATGACATCACCTGCCAGAATGCTGCTTACAGATACATTCTGTTGGGCAGGGGCACCTATTATTACTAATAGGGTTTCGTATTATTACAGATAGGGTTTCTTAGAGGTAGCCCCTGGAAAGAGAAGTAATCCGCTTTCAGATGGATGAGTGACCAACAGTAAAAGAGGACATAACCTTCAACATGTTTGAAGACCCCTGGGCAACCACGAGTTCATTTTATCGCAGTTATAGGAAGTCTGTGTGACGAACATATTCATGGGCATGGTGGTTAGCAGCAACAGGTTCACAGTTCCAGTTCCTTCCACATCCCGTCTTTTGTAGCCAGCCATGTGTCAGTTTGAAGTCAGTTTACCTGCATCAACACTTGGATCCAACACTCTCGAGCTGAGGGCACTGGGCAGGTATGGCACCTCTCTTAATAAGCAACACATCACTTCCGAGTCCCTTTCTCAGTTACCAGGAGACCTTTCTAAATTTTCTCACATGCTGCAGCTCTCTCTTGCTCAGCAAGCAAAAAAATAGCTTCTTAATTTTATTCTTTGACAGCCCTGACCCTCAACTATCTGCATATAAAATCAACCATTCAGGGTTGTTGTCTGAATGTAATAAATCAATGTAAATAGATGTAAAGGGTATGTAATGCACCCTTGGGCCCATAACATAAAAAAAATAAATAAAATAAAATGAATATATAAAAGGAAGCATTAGTTCATGGTTAGATAGAGGTTTTTATTATCATAACTTGCCCTCCTCTTTATTGTTCAATAAAACTGGAAAATTCACTGTATCTTCCTACATCAAATCCTCGGTATTTAATATCTTAGACATTTTAATAAAATTGTTCTGAATCAGACAATATTGGCAAATTGTTGCTTTCAGAAATCAAGAATTTAAAAACAGACTGTCTTACTTTAAAAATAAAAGCCTATTATAGACATAAGAATGGAATATGAATTTCTTCATTTCTTAAAGGATTTCTATGAGATGATGTAATTCTATTTATTTCTAAAGTGTTACTGATGATGCAAACTGCTTTCTTCAAAATCTTTGTTTTTACAGTGTTGAAGGGAGCAAATTTCCTTTCTCTTATATTTCCTATCATTACACACAAATTACAATGTTGCAAACCAAAACTTCTTCAAAGTGAGTAATATTAGCTGCTTCAGTATGTCCTACTAATTGAGGAATTATTGTTTCCTGGTTAACCCATCTTATTCTTCACTTAGTAAAAAGGTGCTCAAATCTCTCCTAAAATTCTATGTTGTCCAAAATGTTGACCATTTCCATATGTAGATAGATACTGTCCTCAATCTATAGAATTTTTTATCTCGTGGCTTAGCAGAACATTCCCAAGTTAAGTACGGTGTATTTACTGCTGTCATGTAGCAGAATCAGAATTTGTTATTGAACATTGTGGTGTTGAAATTAATGAGATCATTTAAATGTGTACCTAAGGAGATGCTAATGAAAAAACACTGGGGCACGCTTAATTGAATTGGCTGTAAGCTCAGAGACACACACTGAACAAAGCCTAAAATTTAGAACTATTCTTAATTTTTTCTCCCTAAGGAGCATCCACAGACTATTTAGGGAGATGATATAGAGAATCTGTAAAGAATACAGACTGATGAAGCTGCTCCGATGTTGCTGCCAATTTGGCACAAATTTAAATCACATTTCTATATGCCTTTCATTATTATTGTACATCTAACCATCTGGATCCTTTGTTTTTAAATCCCTGTTAATACTAAAGAAATGGCACCAGTGCTAATCCGAGTAGATTCAAAGTGAATGAAAATAAATGCCATCATTCTATCATTACTTTATCTGGGCAGTTCCAGATAAAGAGTTTCTCATCCTGGAACTGGATGAGTTTCTCAAATATTCTCGGTGCCCCTTCGCACCGGCTTTGTGCTGGGCTCTGCTCTAGGAACCGGGACAAGCTGTTACTGGAATATGTAAAAATCCCTCCATCGAGCGATTATCCTCTAAATGAATGGAACAAGAAAATCGGCTAAATGTAATGTCTGATGACATTAAATTTTGTAGGAAAAATACAGATGACAAAGGTTTACAAATTTCAGAGGGATGTGCTCGCAGTTTCAAATCTGATGATCAGGAAATGAGAATTTGTTCTTTGAATAAAGATGTGAAGGCAATATGGGACAGAGCTTTGCATATCTGGAGAAAGAATATCCCAGATAGACAAAACAGGTAGTTCAAATGCCCTGAGGTGTGAAGGTGCTCCTGCTTAGAGGAATCACCATAGGACGCAGTGAGGAGGAGAGGGAGACGGGAGCAGGAGCCTGAATGAGGAAGGAGAAAGCACCAGAGGAGTAGGAGGTTAACGATACAATCTTTGGTGATGTGTGGACTGACGCAGGTCACAAAAGACATCAGACCATCAAACTTATGACTTGAAGGCAGAGCGAGAGGAACAGATATTGGAGCATTTGCAGCAGGAAATCACATGATCGGACAAACTTATTAATTAGCTGTGGGTACAAGTTTGTCTGAAAATGTGGACACTGAATATGGACTATCTTTTGTCCAATACAAGCAATGTCGTTATAGTCGTATGATCATATTAATTAATAAGTGATCTTTCAGTGACAAAAATGAATCATTTAACAATTGTAGATTAAGTAGCTAACAAAAACCTTGAACAAAGAAATGACTTTAACTCATTTTTCAACAAGTGTTGATTGAGGGCCGACAATGTATACTAAACTATGTTAGCAACTGGGAAAAAGATCTCTGAGCAAACGAGATACGTAATAACTTAAATGACCCAGTGGTTTTCTTCACTATTTCCACTTCAGTGTGGCCATAAAATTTATATAGTTAACTAATTATGGTAAATTAAAAAACTTAAAGTCCATGGAGCCAAAGTATATAAATTAATATGTAGCATAACAAAATTCCTGAGGTTTCAAAGGCACATTTTGATATTAAAATACTTTCACAAAAAGATACACTTTAAACGTCTCATTCCTTATGCTAATTGTGCACTACAATTGATTATTCATAACTTGAAATATCAGAGAGTCCCTAATGTTTGATAGTGAAATGTTGGATAGTCCCCTAAAACTGTCGAAGACAGACTTCTTTTACAGAGAGAGTGAAAAGTGCGGACGCCTGGAATTTTTTAAATTAATTATGGCAAAAGAAAACATGCATACCACCTCAGAACCACATAATCAATCAATTGTAGCTTTACCTAAGACTAACAATTATTAAGAAAGAAAACTGTACTTGAACAAGAGTTAAATTAAAAAAAAGCCTCAGTAGAAAGAAGTGTATTTTTTAGTAAAAGACAGCAAGTAGCAAGAATAACAAACAATGATAGTCCAAATTATTTTAGTGTGTAATTACCAGATGCAAATAATAGATTAAAATAACTTTAAGCAGAATGTATTTATCATGATCTTCATGACCTTGTAATCAAGGGTCTGTATCCAATTAGGTTTTGCTCTTCTGTTGCAATCTACTCTAGCGTGACACTGTCCCCTACGTTCGGTGGCGTCACTCGGACAGGTGTGAGTGGTTACGGAGGCACACCCTTGTACTCTAAAGAATTTAAAGTAATTTTTCTCCTCGAAAAAAAAAAATAAAACCCAGCAAGAGTTTCTTGAACAACTATGTGTATATAATAATGTTAGTTTTTAATTATTGTTTACTTGTATGTTCACCTTTAAAGAAAAGTTCAAAAGGGAGCTCTCTTAATGCAGAAATGCGTGCAGGCAAATTTACAAGTTTATCTTCTCTTCTGCTAGACTACAAGTCCACCATGACATTGTATCACAGTTTCGATAGAATGTCTTTTACATTGTAGAGTCTCATTATGTATTTGAAGTATGGACTCTGAAATAGCAAAAGTAAAGTTCCATTCAAATACCTCTTTTTAAGCAATCTAGCAAGAAAAAATTGATTTAGGTGGGATGATAAGAAGTTGTATGATAGAATGAATACAAAAAGTAACTTTGCAGGAGTATATTCTTTTGCTTAATAAATCTCAAATGAGATTATTTTAAAGTGTAATAGTGCATGGCTTTATATTTAATATTGAAGCAGACTAAAACAAAACAAAACAAAACAAAAAACTAATAATAACCAAAACTTTGAAAGGATGTCAAATATATGCTATACCATCACCTTTTTTCTTTTGAGTCTATCAAAGCCCAAATCTCCAAGGGCTAGTATGTGAAAAACATCAAGTTGAAAAGGCATAGAAGACTGGGCAATACTCAGTCAACATGTAATAATGAGGGACTAAGATTTTACTACTGGGTCAAGGAACCTACTATTTATTTTCAAAGTATAAGAATTCCCTGAGTTAAAGCATTCTGTCAGCAATCTGTGAAATAGATGTATTAGTTTGACACTCTCTGATAGCAAAGATCAACCCAACCATTTATGTTTCTCCCATAGGACCAAACATTGTCAAGTGGATACTATAGATGCAATAAATGCATTTGGGATGCAATCCAATCACTTCTTTCTGTTCCAAATGCTTTTGTCACTTTCTGTATGTTTATCTTTCATCGGTGGTTGTTTTATGCCAAACTCCTCCTTAGCTTCTCATCTCTCCTTACAGTCTTCGTAGCCTGTGATACATTCCACTATCCTTAACTGGGAAGGAGACACTAGACATTTGATTAAAATATCTGTTGCATGTAAGGAAAATACCCAAGGTTCCTGTGTTCTAGCAACTACACTAACTTGGTTATGTGTAGACTCTACCTAGTCCCCATCATGGCCCATTAAGGCTGTTATCACTGCTATATACGTGAGGATCATAGAGTTAAATAAATTGGCAAGGTCTAAAAACTCTCAGGATGTAAACATTTCTAACTTCAAAGTTTACTATAATACAGTTGACCAAAGTATAATTATGGACAGGTTTTCCAATAGTCACATAGCGTGACATACTTTGCCTCTCATTTATCACTATCAATGCATTGACTAGACTATCAATAATCTCGCCATTTCAGAAAGAAATGATACATAATAAAGTATAAAAATAAAAGTGATGGTCACTTTATAAGGTATATACATATCGAATCAGTATGCTGTACACCTGAGGTTTAATATAGGAAATCAACCCATGATTGAAAAATAAATGAAAAAATACATATACACACATACATAAATTAACCTTTAGAAAATAATAAGTAAATAAATAAAAGTAATGGCATTATCATCTACTTATTTACCCAGTCTTCAAAAATCTGAGTTGACTCTTGTTCTTTTCATACCCTGTGACAGTCCAAGTGGAACTTATTCTTTTTAAACATATATCAGAAAAGTGTTCTAAATCTGCCGCAACCTCCATTATAATCTCGGGCGCTGTCCCGGGTCACCTCACCTCGTTGTACTGCTTTATTAACTCATACCTGGTCTGCTCTTCGACTTCGCCACTGTCCACATTGCTGCATTGCTTTTGCATGTATTTTTCTAAACGGAAAGTTTAACCTGTTAATTTTAAAAATATTATTTCTGATTTTCTTTATCTATTAAAAAACCTTAAAACTCTTAGACATTCTAAGATTTTTCTATCCAAATCTCTAGATTTACTTTCCCCTAGTATCTTTTTACTGCCCCATTCAAAACAGCTATTCCTCATAATAAAAATACACAAACAAAAACAATAGACAAACCCTAAAAATAAACTCTAGGTATAGCAAACACCTAAAGTGTTTGTTGTACTTATTTTTTAAAAAATGCAAACAGATTACCTGAACATCCCAGCATCAGTTTTTTTCTAACCTGGGTTTTAACTCCTATATAAATTATTGAATACATGTTATCAAAGAACACTATAAATAGAGTCTTTAAATTCCACATTTCAAAGTTGACTGTCATTATTAAAACTATGGAGTTAATTTATTTCCACATTATGTAAGCTTGTTTGTACAACTCACTTGTAGAACAAGCAGTTGGAAGCAATTAGTATTATCTTAAATACTTATTTTTAAATTTCTTTATGTTCAGAACAGAAGTTTAGGGGAGAAACACATCAATTGTTATTCACATTACCTAGCCCAGTGAGGCAATCAAATTGTTGATTTAAGCTTTCAATTTAGCATAAAATGTAACAGATAATCCGTTCTCAAATTCTATATGTTTTCATAGATAAAAGATACTGTATTTCTGTAAATGTTGAGATTTGCTCATCTGTACAATTATTAAAAACCTTCAAAAAGCCATTCAAAGTAATATGTTTAATGATATAACTAATTAATCTCTTGTATTTATATAAATATCTTCTCAAATTGTTGGATGTGATTTCATTCTAAGCTACATTAGTTGACTATTGAAATGAAAGGTGTTATATACTTCAACAATAACTAGTACATAGTCAAGATCAAGTTAATAACAGAATTGTAGTAGGCATTCGATTACTCAATTTGTTGGTTATGTTTTCAAAACTGTGATCTGGTTGCCGGTTTGATGAGAAGAGGAAGATGGCTGAAATTGTTTCCACGGCAATAGGGGAGAGAAACAGAAACGCCGGAGGACACTACTGCCGCTCCTTGCTAACGGACTGGGCTGGCATTTATGCAGTTGTGGTAGGAGTAGTGGATACAACAGACACCATAACTCTCCCACCAGGACAGCGTTCTGGATCGTGGCCAAGCTTGGCAGGGAAGCAAATCCCATGTCACGTAGTCCACCCAACCTCACTGTAGAAGGAAATGAGAGCTGGAAAAGGCACCAGTATTAGGTTCACTTTATAGCTGAGAAAAGGGAGACTCTGAGAACATCAAAGTTACAGGATTGTTTGGGGGTATATCTTAGATATTCTCACTTTTATCTTTCAGGCAAACTCCAGAGCTTTTGTATGAAATCAAGTTGATTGCTAAAGTGTGACCAAGAGACACTGCCTTTAAATATCAATGGAATACCTATATGTCAGATATGAAGTTACCGTATTTTTTGGACTATAAGATGCACCTGCCCAAATGTGTGTGTGGGGGGGGAGCAGTGTGTCTTACAGTCCCAGTGTAGCTTACCTGGCTCGCTGGGAGTTGGTGGTGGTGGAGTGGGGTCACAGGTTCTTAAGCATTTTACCACATTTTTTCTTCAAAATTTTTTTCCTACTTTTCTCCTCTAAAACCTAGGTGCATCTTATGGTCCGTTTCATCTTATAGTTCTAAAAATATGGTAATTCTTTTTCATAGATTTTAACCCTTTTAACAAATCCACAAGGCAGACACTCTCTTCTTTTTATAAGTAAGCAAACTGAGGCTAGGAAAGACTAAGTAACTCGTCCAAGACCTGCTAATATGTGGCAGATGTGGAATTTGAAGTCAGTTCAGTTGGATTCCTAAGACCACGTTTTCTGTTATACTTTCCAGATGCTTTCTTTAATGGGAAAGGTTGTTTTGGTTCTGGAAGGACAATTATAGCTTACAATAAAAGAGTGTTTATATTATTGCTAATAATTATATCAGTGTCAATATCCTTGTTAAAGATATTTAAGATATTACGGTAGGCAGCAGCAGTATAAAATGTAGGTTCTAAATTCCCAGGTTACTTATTAAGGGATTGAAGCAACTTACTTGTCTGAATGTAAAAGCTATATACATGAACAAAACTATAGTACAGAGAACCAAGTAAGAGATAAGGGAAACCCAGGGAGTTATGAAAACATAACTTAGCTTTGAGCCAAGGAACACATACTGACAGAAAATGTGAAGAGGACATCCCACACTCACAGGATACTGATAGACCAAGAAAACAGAGAGAGTAACAAACACGCATGCCCTCATTCTCTAGTCTCCTTTAGACCTCCTCATCTTCTCATGTTCTTTCTGTTCTGTAACTGGAATTGCCTGCCTACTCAGTCACTGTATATGGAACGAAGGCTGAGCAAGGAGGACTATATAAGAAAGAAATTCATTTGGCTGATCCCAAAAAGAGACAGAACTAACTTTGACACCAATTTTAATGCAGTGTCTAGTGGAGGTTCAAGTCATACAGAAAAGTGTGTTGACTAAGATGCTCGACAAATACCCTTCAATAGCCTGCTTCATAAAAGCAGCTATTTACCCTGAGGAGTTGCTTCCCAATACCATAAAACTTAAATAGCCCATCTTTGGAGTAGCTAGTAGGTTTCCACAAAGTTCAGGAAAGGCCATGTTCTGACAGAGGCTAGTAAAAGTCACTATAGTCAATGAGTTGCCATTTCAGTTGTGCCTTACTTACTGTAGGGAATGTAATTTGTAAGACCTCTAAATCAGTCAAGATCATCTGGTGTAATCAATTGTACCGTAACACATTTAGGATGCAATTTTCATGGTGTTGTCATTGAAATTACAGGGAATCTTGTGAATAAGAACCTGCTAATCCATACAGATCCAATATTGTCCAAGGAAAGAATATTATGATTTTAGACAATGTATGTATGTTAATAAGACATATTCCTAGTGTGCTAGAAACATCCATTTAGAGAATTCAAAAATATATATTATAATTCTCTATATCCAAATGAACTATGGACCTAAAACTTGCTCCACAAAATGGATTTTACTAGAAGAGAGTGGCAGAGCAACAACTAGGTTACTTTTTTCCCAGAAGAGCAAAATCTAATCGCTTTTTATTTTCCTCACAGAACTAACAGCACTAGTGACCAAATTTTAGAAATCCTTATCAATTGTATTTAAATGCAACTTTTGAACCTCCCATTAATAAATTAATAAAGTTTTCATTAAATAAATTATTTTACCAGAGCCTGTCTATATTCAACAAAATTAGAAAATTAAATTCAAACATCTATAAAATTAAAGCCTATACTCTGGACACTTTTAGATTCCAAGATCGATACATCAGTTTTTCCATTTGTAACTTTGATTTGAACAAACAACAGTAAATAATAACTTTCTAAGTATTACAGGTGATCTTGTATATTATTTCAATATTATTGGTACAGAAGTACAGCTCAGTGATATAGAAGAGAAATGCATAGCTCACATCAGAGTAAAGAAAGATAAATATGAATAGAAAAGAAAATATCTTACTTGGTTAAGAATGTCTTGTTTCTGAGCATGCAAAGAAAGAAAGAATACATGTATTAATGTAAGATAATTTATATTTATTATCTCATTATCATTAATAATTTAACTGATAGGTCAGGATTACAGATTGATTTTAAAACATACCCTTGAACCCTGGGTCTCAAAATGTGGTTTCTAAGCAGCAGCACCAGACTCAACTGGGAAACTGATAGAAATACACATTTTTGAGCCCCATACCCAGAACATAGAAACCCAGGGGAGGGATGAACAAGCAGGCAAAAATCTGTGTCTCATTAAGACCGCCACGTGATTCTGATACAAGCTGAAGTTTGAGAATCACTAACTGGATCAATCTTTGATGTAACAAGCAAATAGTTCTAATTGGCATATGATAAATATAATGAATAACACATATAGTATAATTACAAATTTCCAGAGATTATGAAATATAATAGCACATGTAAAGATATATTGCTTATTCCCCACACTTAATGTTTACTTATATTGCAATAACATCCCTAGCCTCTCTCCATGACTTTAAAGATAAATATCTTTTCATTCATATAATACTACTTTATTTCTTCCTATCATTTAGATACCAATCAAACAATTTATAGTTAAATTTGAAATTGAGGGCAATTATAGATAGATAGATAGATAGATAGATAAATAGATAGATCATGGATACATTCAATGCCAAATTTGTTATTTCTTTTCATCAACTTCTACTGCCCTCATAAACTAATGTATGTCCTGACTCTGTTTTACTGTGAACATTTTCACTAAGATTGAATGGCAACTACTAAGTACCTGCAAATATAGCCTTAACATATTATTTACATAGGATTAAGTAGCGACTAACAGGCCTGACTTAGTAGTAATTATGTACACTGAAAAATGCCACCCATTACATACCAAATGGCCAGTGTACTCCTATTTCACATACACTGAATGATATTGCTTATGTGAGACACCTTCCACATCCCCTTATCCTTCTCATTTCTCAAGGGCCTCCCTTTCCTTCTACAGGTTAATCAGTGAAGTGAAGAGGGAAGGGCGACAGTCTTAAATTATCATTTCAGGTAACTAGGATTTAATAATGGTTATTGTCATAATACAGTAATTCAAGTGAAGGAAAAGAAAATAGTAAATCTAACATATAAGCAGTTTTACTTTGTAAGGAAAAAATATTTTAGAGATATTTAGACAATTCTTTCTCTGTAAATACATTTTATGTAGATGATAAAAGTCATGTTCATTTTAGAAAACAAAGGACTAGTTATTTATTCTAAAACCAAACTAGATTAATCACTTTTCTAATTTTTTCTTATATAATTGAGCATTAAGTATTGTCTGTGCCAAACAACTTTGAGCTCAACTTGACCTGTCAAGACAGAGAGAGAACTTCACATGTGAATTGACGGTATGCATTCTTCACAAATTCTTTCTGAATTCTCTCATATGATTAGTGTAATTTTATAACCTAGGTGGAGTCAAGTACTAAAGAGAACCTTAGGCCTTAAAGATTTCCTCTTCAACATTGAATATTCCTAATTATTTCCTTGTGAAATACATATTAGTGTTTTAAAAGTCATATAAGCTTTAAATTATTCTCCCAAAGGGAAAAATACATACTAGTGTTAACACTGGAGAGTGGTTTCACTCTTAAATCAGAAATATTTTTGGATTATAATGAGATCTAACTTTCTTATTTTTCAACTGTTCATTACTTTAATAATGCACTCCAAGAGCAGATCCATACATTTATGAAGAGGTGTTACATTATTGAAAAGGCTGACATCATATGTATGTCTAATAATTAATCTAGCAATTACTTGAATAAATTCAGCATACAGTGACGAATAATCCTCATTAAACATATAATATCACTAAGGCTAAGTCTTCTGAGTCCTTTAAATAAGAAATCACTGTAGTAAAAAGGCTACTATGCAAATAACATCACATTTCAACGGAATTTATAGCCAGCAGCTATCTTTAGGGAGAAAAAAAACTAGTTTTACCTCTGCATGTAGATTAGATAATATGCATGTTTTCAAATACTGTTGGTTATTAATGACATTTTCAGCCTGATATTAATTCAGTAAATTTGACATCTTTAAGTTTCCCACTCCCCTTTTTTGTCTTTTAGATTTTTCAGTTCAACTAATTCATCTGCCAACATTTTTTTTCTTTATAGACAATCTAGGAAGAAACAATGTAAGGAAATGTGTATCAGATGTCTCCTTCTTTCCCCAACATAGGAAAATGGGAATGGCTTAAAATTACCTACCTTCCCCATAATTTGTAGGCACTAAATATCAACTCTTTCAAAAAAGAAGTCTTAGGTTTAGGTTAAACCGTTTTTTGAAGTACTGTAACGCATCAGAATGTAGACCGAAGAAAATATGGTGTGCAAAAGAGCTAATTTTTAAAAAGAAATACTGAAAGAAAATTATAAAACAATATGAACGTTTTATGGTTGGAATTTAGAGATTGGGTTTTGATTAAAATATAAGTTCTATAAATCCCAGAGAAGTACAAAATTGAAGGGCAACCAACAACTCTGTTCTTCTAAACATTCAAAAGCACAATAACAATAATAACTAGTCATATTTTAATCAGCAAAATAAAATCTAGATGGATAGATACTACGTCCAGGCAAAATAGTCTTTTGCAAATCTCAGTTTGTTTTAACTCCCATAAACTCAACTATGATTTGGTGAAGCTGCAAAAAAATTCAGAAATGATGATGAAACATTTAAAATGTAACATCCCGCAGCTAACATTAAATGGAAGGTTATTGAACAAATAATTAGGAAGGAAAAGGCATCCATTCATGCACAGCATTCAAAAGCAATAGACGGGACATGAAGTTATAATAAGGAAAGAATTTCAGGAACTGATACTAGGTAAAAAACAAGATAGGAGCAAAAAAGTCCACTCTTTTTGTCCAAGCTGGCTCTTAAAGTAATAGATCGGTTATATCCATCACGCAATCTTTCTCAAGTCAAGAGACCAGTTTCCTGAAAAGAGTAACTCCCCGGTCCTACATCAATGTTCATTTGAGGTTTAAATTTCTAGGTCATAAAGTAAGAGTCAGACACCCTTTTTGTCCCCTTCTATCTAATTCTGCTTCCTGATTCCAGGATAATGACCAAAAACTGTATTTTAGATGATCTATACTCTTTCATGCACAGACCCAAAAATATCATTTTCATGAGCAAAATGATTTTGGATTAAAAAGGTAGTAAAGTACAACATTTAATATAACTCCCAGTATAACTCCCAGTATTTAATATAGCAATTCCAGTACTTGGACGACTCACTAAGCTATCCCTCCTCCAAGTAGTTTTATCAAATTTAAAGAAGAAAAAAGAAGTTTTACCCCTTCTGGATTATATTTTGCAAGCACACCATTACCATGGAATTCTTCAAGAACATCCTTTAATTTCTTTGTAGAATCTATAAGAAACAGAAAACACACAAATGATACACATGCCTGCTGTGATTGTGAAACCTAGTTGTGAAACAAAGACCCCTTAAAATATAAATTATCTCCAACAGATGTTAATTTTAAAGTGAACATATAAAGTGTTCTTAACCATTATTGAATGTCTACTTAATTGGAAAAGGTAATCATATAAAGGAAAAACAAAAAAAAGTATGTTTTGCCCAAGTGTATTACCCAAGAATGGAGCCACTGACTATGTATTGAATATTATATGAATTGATGAGCAAATAAATGAATAGGTAGAATGTTTTTTATTTTGATAATGTAATATCTAAATTAATGAAATAAGTTTAGTCCTTTTAAAAAAATTTTATAGAGAGCGGAAGAAGAGGAGAAAGACAGGGAGAAAAACAACAATGTGCAAGAGAAACATCAATCTGTTGCCTCTTATTGGCCCCCAGACTGGGACCTGGCCCATTACCCAAGGCACATGCCCTGACCAGGAACTGAACTGGCGAACTTCTGGTTTATGGGATGACATCAAACCCACTGGGCCACACCAGTCAGGGCTGAAATAAGTTTATTTTAAAAAGAAAAAGAAAACATAAGTATTCCTTAAACTTACATCATTTATACTGTGCACTTTTTACGTATTACAACATTAACTACATAAAAACCCTGCTGAATAAATGAGAAAAATAAAATGTGTATCTAGACCTCAGTGGTAAATCCATTCAGAGGCATGCTATAGATTTTAGTATTTTGTAGGTATTTGGGGGAGAATTTTCTGAATATACATAAAGGTCAACACTAAAGCTTATTTTAATTCAATTAAGAAACAAATTTAGACATGTTATCAAAAGTACTAATATTTTCTAATATTTTAATATTTTAAAATAAATTTTAAGACTTTAAAATGGTGACAAAAGAATGTTGGAAAATAATATTATGAAAGAATCAATATTAAACTTTAAAAATTATATGTAAATATATTATAAATATATTTATTTAATCTACTAAAACAATGCTCTCACATAATTATCAAAACATAACATTTTGACTAAGCAATATCAGAATTATAATATATTTAAGGTAGAAGAAAACAATAGTTAACAAATAAGTCATCTAACCCAATCATAGTTGAATAACACTGATTTTTAATAAAGCTTGTAATTAAAATATAAAAAATAAGCAGAAGATTCTTAGTTTTCCATGAGGAAATAGGGCACATAAATTGTTTCCTAGAATTTGAATGTAAGCCTCTGGCCTTTCTCCAAAGTTCCGTGATATTTCAACCACCATAATATGTTTCCTAGTCCCCCAAAACTAGTTTACAAATGAACTTTTGAAAGACCATATTAGAAAACCCACTCTTAGATGCCCTGGAGGACATCATGCCTATTATCTATTTGGTGATATGTACTTTCATTTGGAATGTACAGCTTTGTTCCTTTATAATGTAAATTCCACGGGGTTTTCTATTTGTGTGACTGTGTTTTTTATTGCAATAAAATTCATATAACACAAATTTGCACTTTAACAATTTCAAAGTATACAATTCAACATTTTGGGGGTATGTTCACCAGGCTTTGAAACCATCCCCTCACAATAAAACCCATATTCTTGACCCATTACCCAAACAATACCATACAGTACATTATCTTTGTGATCTGACTTCTTTCACTTAGTCCAATGTCTCCAAGGCTCCACTTCCCCCACTAAATGAAACCAGAGTGTTCCTATGGCACATTTCATAAACCAAAATGGCTGAATAGTGAAGAAGCAATTACCATTTATTAAAAGCAAGAATTCTCTTTGGACGTTCTTTAGGTTAGACAAGGCAGGTACTAATGTAGGTCTTTTGTAAAGCAAAATGTCATAAAGAGAACTTTCGGAAAGCAAGAGATTCCTGTTTATGTGTGTTGTAGTATGTTTTATTATTTCATCCTCTTTTTATAGTTAAAAACATTTCATTTTCTGGATATAGCACTTCTCATTTACCTCTTCACCCATTGGTATGAGTTGCTTCCATATTTTGGCTTTTATAAATAGCACTGCTATGAACATTCAAGTGTGTATATTTCTATGCAAAAATGTTTCAGTCCCCTTAGGTATATACCTAAGGCAACTGCTGTGTCATATGGAAACTCAATGTTTAACATTTTGAGGAACTGCCAAACAAATTTGCATAGAACGATACCAGTTTACATTCCTGCTAGCAATGTATGAGGATTTCAATTTTTCAACATTTTTGGACACTTAATTGCTAATTTTCTGTTATAGCCATCTTAGTGGTTATGAATGGTTTTGATTTACATTTGACCAGTCATTTGCTAATGACAAACTATGTTCAATATCTTTTCATAAGCTTATGGCCATTTGTGTATTTTCTTTGGAGAAATATTTCTTGGAGTCTCTTGAACATTTTTTAAATTGTTTTTGTGTGTGTGTGTTACTGAGATCTTCTGGTGTGTGTGTGTGTGTGTGTGTGTGTGTGTGTGTACTTGCATGCTATCAAATGCACGAAACCTGTACAGGTTCCTATGTATTTCTTTTTCAGCATATATTTTGCCAGCACTTTCAATTCTTTGATCAGAGTTAATATATTATGCCATGTCCCTGGCTGTAGACTATAGGTTGCCCTAGGGAAGGAAAGGTACATTTTAACTTTTTGCACAGCACTCAAACTTATTCCAAAGCCCAAACAATAGAATTATAACAAATGTTATGATCCAATGGATCGGGGCTATTGCTACCTGACAAAAATGACAGTAATAGCTTCAACATATGTCTTAGAAATGTGCATTACTTCAAAGACCAGCTTGTGTATCTAAAAGAGACATGAAGCTGACACCCTACACCCAAATTGTGAATGATTAGGCACTATTATAAGTTAGCAGAATGCCTTTTAGTTCCTCTTGTTTATGGAAGTAGATGTAGACCATTCTGTACATACCTTACAGAGATACACAGACACATAAATTCTGGGATAACATATCCCATTAGACTATACATATTTTAAGCATATCTTAGCCCCATGATAGAATTAAAGGGGAAGAAAAATTTTGGTTTCTTACACACAGAGCTTCCACAGAGCTACCCAAAGATGGGCTTTTCATTTCAGGTTTCTATACAAGTAAAACGCACAATCAGTAATCATTTATACATGCCCAGAGAAGAAGAGAAGATCTCTTCTTCCAGAGAAGAAGTAACAATTCATGTCATTGTTAGTAGTTCACTAGTTATTTATATTGAAATATTCTTAGCAGGGTAACTATCTGGAATAAATTAATAAATTAGAGCCAAAATCTGTGACTGCCATTTCTATGAACTGAATGATCCTCAAGGCTGATCTTGGTTTGAGACACTCTAAGGAGCCCTAATTCACAGTAAGATGAATTACCATCAACTCATTTTGCTCCTTTTCCAACCTCATCCTATTTTAATATTTTGACATCTGAAGTTTACCCATAATCTAGTCCCTCTTTCACAATACAGTTTGGAAATGAGAACACTATCTTGTTCTTCTATCCTGTTCCAATACCTGTCTGGGGCCCATTTTCTCTAAGACTGAGATCTTCTCTTGCCTGGCCAGTGTTCTGTAGATGGGGATTTCGCTATAAAACAACAGAAAGTCCCACATACCCTGCCAGGACCCCATGGCCTCTCAACAGAATCTGGTATACAAACTGTCTACATACCTGCTTAGATTTTCCAGTTGCATTAGATTGGGAGGATCTGCTGTGTTCTACCCACCTTCATAAGAAAACACACATTTATTTATTTTATAGCTCAGGTTCTTTTCTTGATTTGTTCTTATTGCCTATCACCATAAATATTCCTATCATTTTGATTATGTCAGCTCTAAATCCCATCTGTTCTAAACGGCGATGGGGCAGAAGGGAGGAGAGAGAACGCACCACTAGGTCTGAGCTATCCTCTGGTACCAAATAGACAGTAAGGAAATGACACCTGGGTGAATAGATAGTAGGCAAGTGAAAGACATGGTCTCAGGCATATTTCAGCTAATGTTGGAACTCCAAGTACAAGAGCACAGTGACAGATTCTGGGCTGAGCAAGGCTGAGGAATCCAGGCAAGCAGCCAGCCAGGCAGGCAGCTGTAAGCTGGGGGATCAATTCACAGTTAATACATAGCTGCAACAGAACAAAGGCTTGGCAACCAAGAAGACTGACAACTGAGGTGCTGGGCTGCTAGTTTTTAATACTTGGGATAAGGGATTGGTACAGATGCTCCGCACAAAATATTGGATCTCCTAGAAATCAAAGGAAGGTCGTGATTTGAGGCAGTTCTGAAAACCAGGGCTAGTGCCAGAGGCACTGAAGTTTGGCTTGGCTAACAGGACAGAGCCCTTGGAGAAGAGCACAGGATACACTGTTGCTTTTCGACTAGTATATTGGTCTTACCGGGAAGTAGTTAATAATAACAACCACAATAGAGAGAATTTTTTCCATAGTCTTGTTTATCCCTTTATTAAAATTTATATTTTATTGTATTTTTGCCATTATCACTTCTTCTTCCTCTATCCCCAGCAATCACACCACCCGTTGTCCATGAGTCCTTTTTCCTTTTTGCTCCCTCTCTCCCCTAACTAGCCCCTACCCTGAGAGAATGGGGTCATCTTAGATGGTCTTTTCCATCACCATCAATATCATCCAAGAACTAAGGTAAAACTGAGCCTAAAAGTGGGAGGAATTTTGTTGGGCAAACACCTTTATATGCTGTGACAGATAAAATGTGTATGGGGACTCATGGAGTAGGTCTTATGGCTTGTCTTCCCCACACCCACTCTAGTGCATTTGTCCCCCGTGAATCCGCTCACGTTTGGCTGACTCAGGGAATATACAGTTCCGTGAGAGCTAAACATGGTACATTTTAGGAATGCACATTTAGAAATCTTCTGATTTTTTACAGGATTTTCAAAGAAAATTTAATTCCTTTTACATAATTTGAAAATAAAAATCAACAAGTGCATTTGGGCACATTTAGAAAATGGAAGAATCAGACAATTTCATGTGTCCTAAAGATGCGGCATGAAAAATGAAACGCTTTTGGTTCACCTCATATCCTTTTAGGTGTCTGTTGCATCTTGAATGAGCTTCCTTCATGGTTTGACTGCCCCTCCGCATGCACTTGTCAGAATAATCACAAAGGCTCCGCCGTGGAGTAATGGAAAGATTTAAAGCCAGATAGATTTGGATTTAAGTCCTGGCTCCAGAGTTTTTGGCTGGATGTCCTTGGGCATATTTTTAACCTCTTTGTGGCTTAGTTTTCCAATACTCAAAGTTGGAATAATGATATGGACTGTGCAACTGTGTCTTGCAAAGTGTCTGGTGCCCAGCAAATCCCTGCTCGTTTACTCCATCTTAAACATGACTTCAAACACATGATCGTCATTTGATAGCTTCCTGTGGTCTTTGGATTAAAGCACAAACCCCTGTTCTCGGCATCGTGTGTCAGAATATGACCCCAAACTACCTACCAATAATTATTTTATATGCTTTTTAATTTATAATTTAATACCCAGTCATCCAATTACCAAGGTATCCCATGATTTTAGAGTTCTTTCTTGCTTCATGGTGTTCTTTTCACCCAAGATTCCCTTCAATGTCAAATGAAGTTCAAGCATGATGTGTGTCATTGTTCACCTGCTACCTTGTAGACAGACTCTCTCAGGACCTCCTTCGAGGACAAGAGATAGCCACCTACCCTCTATAGAACTCCCCATAATAACTTTCTTAGAACCCACACCTGATTCATGCATTACATACTATTAACACTACGAATTAAACTTCGCATGTGTAGTGCTTTACATTGGAAACTGTTTTCCCTTATTGTTTCTCTTAAAACTCACATTCACCTGTGACTGTATCAAACTACATCTGCAATTAACTAACACATTAAGAAATCATGGTTAGCCCTGGCTGGTGCAGCTCAGTGGATTGAGCGCGGGCCTGTGAACTAAGGGATCGCGGTTCAATTCCCAGTCAGGGCACGTGCCTGGGATGCAGGCCAGTTCCCAGCAGGGAACACATGAGAGGCAATCATACATTGATATTTCTCTCCCTCTCCTTCCCTTCCCCTCTAAAGGTAAATGAATAAAATATTTAATAAAAGAAAAATAAATCATGGTTAAAGAAATCATTACTTCTTCAAAAATCACACAGCTAAAAGGGCTTGAACCAGTGATCCAAACTCTTGCATATGACCCAAACCTGTTCTCTCTACTTGGGGGAAAAAAAACAATAGCAGTTCCCATTACAATGAAGGCATCTTCTTTACACTCCATGACTTTTTGCCAATTTAGTTCAGGAACTTTATTACCTATTTTTCTAGTACACAGAAACATTTTATTTCTTTTTACAAACTTGACAGATGAAGAATATATCTTCAATATATACAAGAAATGTAACCAAGATCACATGGACATTTTTTAAATTAAAGTTTTTCAATGCATTTTATTTTATTTTTATTCAGGATTACATTTCTTTTTTAAAATAAAATTAGAATGTGTGTGTGTTGTTCTTCTGAAAAACTTTAACATATATGTAGATTTGCCTATCTATTTTATGTAGTTATAAGAAAGCATCTTTAATAATCATTAAAATTATTTATGTTGCATTATAAGGGGAAAGTATATAGAAAAGACAGGACTATTGAACAGAAGTCAAAAATATTCTGCAAATAGCACATTCTCATTATGCCTCATGACAAAACCTTTTTATTTTTTTGGTTGTTCCAAAGTAAATATACTTCAATGTCAAAGCCAATAGTTTTACCATCCAAATAATAGTCACAGCTGCTGTGAAAAGATGATCACATTTCACTGTTAACACTAAGATGATCCAACTTATACAATGCTTCTGTCATTTGTATAAATAACACGTTTTTAAAGAACTGGTTGTAGGTTAATAATGTTATCCTTCATTTGCCAAAGTTGGCAATGCCACGTTTCAATGAGGACACATGTGTTTCCAGGGAAAAGCGAAGGCTCTGACTGGGGGAGAGCGCCTGCCAACCTCCTCGGTCTCACACTCACACAGGACTATGGAAAAGCCATCTTTCGGTTCTTTCAACCCAGTGCTTTCAAAAGTTTCCTCACAATCTAGGCTTCCCTACAGTTTTTGCCCCTATCCCAAAAAATATTTGCAGCCTCGTAATGTTTTTCTATATGCAGCCAAAGAGGTGGTTTCTAAAATCACCTCTGCAGTAGCTTTTTTTTTTAAGTAAAAATACCCCTGCTTAAGAGAAGTCTTCTCTCTTAAGAAAGTCTTTTCTCTTACATGCATATTCATGAGCTAGCATGAATGTGCATGTAACATATTAGTATTGAGAACAAAGTTAAATTTGATAATTCAAAGTTCTATTAGCAATACAGTATTTAAAACAGAAAAAGAGCTTTATAATTGTCCAATTCAAACAGTTTTATGCCTAGCCCAGTGGTCCTCAAACCTGGATCCATCTTAGGATCATACAGCTCGCTCTTAAAATATACAGATGTCATCACCAGATGACATCCTACTCTCCATCTATGAGTCTGTCCTCTTTTGCCTTGTTAGTTCAGACAGTGAGTGGGTGGGGGAGTGGAGGAGTGGTTAGGTGATGGAGGGACTGAGCAAGAAGAAAAGAGGACTCGTGGACATATACAACAGTATGATGATTGCTGAGGGGAGGGGTTATAAGGGAACTGAATGGTAATAGAAAAGAACATAATAAATATTAAATCAATAAATAAGATATATGAATGCCTGGGCCCAAAAGCACAATGATGAAAATGGCATTGGACTACAATGGATCCAGACATGCAGATTTTTAAAAAGCTTTTCACAGGATCTTACACGCAGCAAGGATTGAATTTAGCACTGCTCTGATCCTTTAAAAGATGCACAAAGAAATTGAGAGTAAATAAGCAATCTTTCCTGCTATATTTTCTTATATATGTGTGTGTATGTATGTATATATACATATGTTTTTTTCTTGGTTGTTGTTCAGGAGACTTTATGCATAACCATAACTTATTAGAACATTTTATTCAAAAATTTATCTTGACCTCATGTCACAAGTGCAAAAATACATTATTTTGGAAATCCAGAAGACCTAGAAATTGATATTGTTACTAATGCAATTTCCCCAGTGATATAAAAGATGTTCTCCTTAAATTGTAGTCAGCAGCTGAAAAGAAACACCCACAGCACTATTGAATAAGGTATTTGGAGAACTAGTCACCAAGAGTCAGAAGTTCATACCTACTTGTATGAGAATTGCAATAAAAGTACAGAGAGATTGAATAAGAAATACAGAACTATTGTAAAAAAACAGTGAGTCATGTTGTAGCAGTTTATGTGCTAAGTGAAATCTATAAACCTGGATTTTTAAATACCCTAAAAAGAATATTCTAATGGCACAGCTAGACTTGGAAGAGCTATGAAACAAAAGCTCTAAATCTGAGTGCAAGTCTCCTCTGTATATGTCCCTGCTAAACTCTTGAGATCAGTGTTACTTGAAAGAATGGCACAAGGTCTTAGAGAAATGCATAGAGCAATACACACTGCAGTGACTGTTTCTATTTATCTGGAATGACAACTATTTAATTCTAGAATAACTGTTGATTTGAGACTATGAATAAAAGTTCCCTTTCCCTGTGGATGTTCATTATTTGCTAATAATCCTCTTAAACAAGCATTCCTTAAAATTCTTTCTTGCATTTGGTATTATTATTTTACCCTTCATCTACCCATATTTAACTTTTAGATGGTGCACCTAGTCCAATATCTTGGGCAACCTATTTGTAAGAGTGGTTCTTTGAGGAGACAAAATATTGGAAAACTTTGTTAACAGACCTAGGCCAGCTGGACACTATGCTAGAAGCCCATCAGATACTTACATCAGATTCTACTAAGGAGAAAATTATACTAAGAAAATAGACATGTGTTTGAGCCACTCATCTACACAATAACCAAAAATTGATACTGGAAACATAATTTCAATGAAGAGTTACAACTGGTGATTAAGCTGACAGGTGTGATTCGGTGGTGTGCTGGTAAAGGTTTAACTGTTGAAGGTGCTAAGGAGTCACCTGCAGTTTGCTAACTGGCCTGCTGCAAATTTTCCCACCACGGCCATTTCAAGATTCCAATACAACATCACGAACGCGGAGCTGGGAAGAGATGCTAACATTCAACTCACATGAGCACTAACTTTTGTATTAATCAATGTGTATACCTCAAGGAGAATAAACAGGTCTTTCAAAACAAATAGACACAAAGAGCAAAATTTCAAATATTTGAGTGGTATGTGTTGAGTTAAAACAAGTACTGTTCCAAGTACTTGGAATATATTATTGCACAAAACAAAATATTCTTGCTCATGCATTTTGTAGTCTAGTGAAGGAAAACAGAAAATAAACATAATAAATAAATGTAGTATATTAGAAGATTCCAACTGCTATGAAAAAACAGTATAAGGTAAAGGGGATAATAAGCTTGCAGAACAGTTTGCGATTTTAAATAGCCAGTTTAGAGTATACTTCTGTAAAAAGGTGACATTTGTGCAAAATTCTGAATCTGATTTAGGTTTTAAAAGAAGCACTTTGTTCATGTAGAACAAATGAAATTGGAAAGCTCTGTGGATTATACTAATGTCCCTGTTTTAGTTTCAACAGTATTTTATAAACTATAGTTATATAAGATGTAAACAGCTATAACCAATACATACGATCTCCTTGCCAGAATTTTTAAAAAATAATTTTCTGTAAATCTACCATTATTTAAAATTATTTTTTAATAAGGAGCACTCCAACTATGGTATCTAATATAGACTTGTACAAGAGTAAAAGCAGGGAAATAATTATGGAATCATTACATTAATTTAGTCTAGAGATCAGATTACTTTGCATAAAGATATTAGTGGTGGTGAGGAAAGATGGACTATTATGAAAGTGGAGCCAAAGGCTTTCCCAGTGATTGAATGTGGTTTGTGAAACTGAAGGGCCAGGAATGATCCCCAGAATTCTGAGCAGTAATGAGCAGTTAGAGGGATGAAGGTGCCACAGAGAGGAACAGGGAACAGTGCAGAAGGAGAGAGTTTGGGATGGAGGGTTTTACTGTCCATTTTAGGCACTTGATATCTGAGAAATCTATTAGACATCCAAATTTAGCCACCAAGAAAGCAATTATACATGAATGCAAAATTCAGGAGAGGATCTGGGCTAAAGAACTAACTTTAGGCACTGTTTGTAAGTTCACTCTCCAAGTAATATCATAGAACTGTATGATATCACCTGGAAAGGGACTTTGGAAAAGATACCAAGGACTGGAGCACTCAGAGTTTCAAATGTCAGGAAAAGAGGAGGAATCTGCAAGGAGACTAAGAAGAAGTAAGTATCTAATAAACTAGCAAGAAAAGCAGGAGAAGCAATGTGTCACAAAAGCAAAGTGTCACATAATATCAAGTAAGATGAGAGGCAGAACCTGATCACTGGATTTAGCGAGAAGAAAGCCATTTGTGTCCCTGTTTAAAACCATTTCAATTTAGTAGTTAGGACAAAAGCCCAAGGCGTTTGCCTTAAGAAAAAATAAAATGGGAGGAATGGAATGCAGCAAATATAGGCAACTCATTTAAACAGACTGGCTCCAACGGAAGCGACAATTTGAGCAGTAGCCGAACTGCAGGAAGTGGATTTAAGATAACTCTTTAAAGAGGAGGGAGAAGAAAACAGCATGCTGATAAAAATGATCAAAATTGAACATGAGGAAAAAGAAGGGAAACACCATAGCATAGAATGGTAACTTTAACTGTGTCAGAAAAAAAAATGCAGTCTCATTCACAGCAGAAGGTCTGACTTTGGATGGATGCATGGGCAGTTCACCCAAAGGAGAAGGCAGAGTATATGGGTTTGCAAGCGGGGAGGGTGTAGATGTCCAGTTGGTGTGCGTAAAGTTCTGTTGTGACTGCTCTATGTTAGTAGATGGAAGAGAAATAAAGACCACCAGCTGAGAAAAGAGGAGAGGGTGTGGTTTGAGGAGACTTGAGAAAAGTACTGAGAAGCCTTGATGAAAATCATCCAGGACATAGCAAAAGTGAATGGACCAGGGAAATGTGGGGTGTTATCCAGGCCACTCAGCTATAAATTAGGTGGAAAGTTAACATTAACCAGGTTTATGGTTTATCCATCTAAAGGGAGTGGAGTGGAAGGGCAAGGAAGTTAAGGAAGAAAGGAGATGATTTTAATGACTTCTCATGAGGGGCTACACTTGCGTTTTCCATTATTACTTCAGTTCAGGAAGAGGCCACTGTGTGCCTTGCTGGTCTCCCTCTTCAGGTTGAGAAAGGACAGTTTCTGGCATTACTGTGTTTTTTAGAGCTTCACACCCTCGACTTAAAGGCCAACCTTCTCTGTACCAGCCACAATGGAAGGTGGGAAAGAGAAATTTTAATTCAGGTCACTTTCTATAAGTGTTTCCCAAGAGTTTACCATACTTCTAAGGATCTTTTCCTTTATTTTTCCTTTTCCTTCATTTTTCTACCCTGTTAAGTAGCTACTTATGCTCGGATGTATTAAATTCTGACTAATAACTGTCTTCTCAGCCTTCTTTCTTGACCAGAAGCTGATAAAATAAGGAGCCCAAGCAGTTCAGCTCCAGGAGGAGCCATCATTATTAATGGGGAACAAAAGCACAATTCTCTAGAGAGGCATTGATTTCTCGTGTCCCCGCTTCACTGCCCGGGCTCCTCCCTTCCCGTCTGCTGATGCTGTAACCTTCCCAGCATGCACTTGCCTCATTCGTTTGGAACAGGTTGAATAACAACAGTAAAATAGTTCTGGAGACTTTCTGCCCCTCGATGACACTTTCCAACTTGTAAGGTTGAAGTTACGTGTTTTTTCCCCTACTCCTTTAATTAAAGTATGCTCATTTATCCTCTATTTTTTTCTATCATTTTTAGAGTAATTTTAGGTCACTTTTTTTTTTTACAAATTACATTCATTCTATTCTCCCCAGAAAGGCAGGCTGCATTTTAAAATAGATATAATTGCAAGAAATCATCATTTCACCCAGTATTGTTAAAATACTTTCTTCACAAATACCATGTGAAATCTCCAGAGTAATAAAACCATTTTCAACTTGATATTTAGACTTTTACATTGACGAGTGCTGCTTAACTACCATTCAGTATTTGTGGTGACATGATTGCTCTCGGTAAATGGGGATAAAAAATATCTCATTGTGCCTCTGCTGGGATGAGTGCCTGGCACACAATTAATATTCATTAACTCAGCCCTTACCATCATCTGCATTGTCAAATTTATGCAGAGGTCTAAGTTTATTTTTTTATAAACTTGATTTCAGGTTATTCTCAAATTTCTTCATTTCTTTTGCATTTTTACTTAGATGCTTCAAACTTCCTAATTCCAACAACCAGGCTATAGAATAAACTGTTTTAAATTAAAGTTATATTTAAATGATTAATTTTAATTTTTTGTTGCAGGAAATGTACTTTCATAGGTAACAGAATTAAGAACAGTCATAATGTGACTTTCAGTAAAGGTATTTAATGAAATGCAACTATGAGTTACAATTTTGAATCTGTACCTTATTAAAAATTTTAAACCCACACTAGTTCAGAACATGAAATCTTCATATTTACATTGACAGTTCTCATGTGAGTTAAAAAGCACTGAGAAACCCAATATCCTAGCAACAATAGAGTATTCTGTAGTCACAATGCTAATTACATCCTGTTTTAAGACAATACAAAATAACCAAGGTTCCCAATCAGTTACTGACCATAAAATTTTCAGCTCTGTACATTTAACAACAAACACAATATTTGGATATCTGGAAAAATCAAAATCTATTTATTTTTTGGTATCTATATTTCAAAAAATGTAATTTTCTCACATATAAGTTTTAAAGAATATAATCCCTAAAATTTGTCCCCCAAGTTTTAAATTCAAAGCCAAACTCAGAGAAATGCACTGCATTTATTTTGTGGTTTTATGTATCTACTTATCTTTACCATGCCCTGGAGACTGTAAAAGCTTCAGTGTGAAAAGGAGGGTTATAACTATACATGGAATTAGAAGTAGTTGAGAGATTTGCTTCCAGACCTTGGGTCTTAGATGATCTGTATGGTCCTCTTGTACTATTAAAAGTATTATAAATACTGTGAATATTAGTAGAAAGTCCCCCCTAGAATCAGAGGGACCTCCATTTTCATCCTTTAATACTGGGGAAATTAAGCCCTGGCTGGTGTAGCTCAGTGGATTGAGCGCGGGCCTGCGAACCAGAGTATCGCGGTTCGATTCCCAGTCAGGGAACATGCCTGGGTTGCGGGCCAGTTCCCAGCAGGGGATGCATGAGAGGCAACCATACATTGATATTTCTCTCCCTCTCTCCTTCCCTTCCTCTCTAAAGATAAATAAATAAAAAATCTTAAAAATATTTTTTAAAAATCTGGGGAAATTAGAAGAGACAATACTTAAGGGGTCTTCCGGCCGTATCATTCTATAATTCAGTGCTAAAGATCCTGTAGGAGGGTACTCATTCCCACACCACCTAAACATTCCCCTCCTAATAGTCTCATCTCTAATTGTCACTTCCCTTAATTCTTATCTGACTTTTGAACAGAAAGTTCAGTTTGAGGAATGTGGACATTTGTAATCTGCTACCAAATAAGCTAAAAAAAGAGAGAGAAGCAAAGTTGTCAGTGAATGCAAAATATGTTTTTCTACCCTGGCTGGTGTGGCCCGGTTGGTTGGAGTGTCATCCTATAAAAGGCTGCTCGTTTGATTCCTGGTCAGAGCACATGCCTGAGTTGCAGGATTATTCTCTGGTACAGACAAAAGGATCCCAAGGCTGGGTGTGTACATGAGGCAACCAATCAATGCTTTCCTCTCAAATCAATGTCTCCTCCTCTCTCTCTTCCTCACTCTCTAAAAGCAATGATAGAATGTCTTCAGATGAAGACATTGCTAAAAACAATAAAATAATGTGTTTCTGACATGTCAATTCCCCATATTAGAAACTCTAGTAATATTAATACCAGTGTTTTATGAGAAATATGTTTAAAATAATACTAATTGTGATAAGTAATCAGTTTTAATCAAGTTCCCTTTAAGCTAAAATTGGTAATTTTAAACTAAGAACTTTACCTACAATGTGACAATGACACTGTGTGTATGGACGTTGTGGCTTAGTTCCTCTGAATATCATTGTCACACAAGTGCTCAGAGGGAATCTATGGAGGTTTTTTTGTTGTTGTTTAAATCTTGCCTCGACCCACCTGCTTCATGCTTTTCATTTATTTTTTAAAGATTTTATTTACTTATTTTATTAAGAGGTGAAGAAGCAGAGGGGACTGCCACTGCCCCTCTTTGACCCCGCCCCCACATACAGTGTCACAACCCAGCGACTGGGTCGCCCCTCCCTGGTGAACACCTAGGGCTCTGCCCCTCATATGTAACAGGGGTGAACAGACCAAAATATGGCTCAAGAGGAACTCAAAGCACCAGAGCCAATAACTCTAAGCTACCAAGAAATAGCTAACCTATCAGATGCACAGTTCAAAATACTGGTGATCAGGATGCTCACAGAACTGGTCGATTATAGTCACAAATTAGAGGAACAAATGAAGGCTAAACTAATTGAAACAAAGGGAAATACACAGGAAACCAATAGTGATGAAAAGGAAACTGGAACTCAAATCAATGGAGTGGACCAGAAGGAAGAAAAAAAATGACCAAACAGAAAAATATGAAGAAACAAGAATTCAAAAAAATGAGGAGAGGCTTAGGAACTTCCAGGACATCTTTAAATGCTCGAATATCCGAATTATAGGGGTACCAGAAGGGGAAGTGAAAGAGAAAGTAGAAAACTTATTTGAACAAATAATAAGGGAGAACTTCTATAGTCTGGCAAAGAAAATAGACTTCCAGGAAATCCAGGAAACTAAGAGAGTCCCAAAGAAGTTGGACCCAAGAAAGAGCACACCAAGGCACATCGCAATTACATTAGCCAAGATTGAAATGAAGGAGAGAATCCTAGAAGCAGCAAGAGATAGGGGACAGTCACCTACAAAGGAGTTCCCATCAGAATGTCAGCTGATTTCTCAAAAGAGACATTGCAGGCAAGAAGGGGCTGGAAAGATGTATTCCAACTCATGAAATCCAAAGACCTACAGCCAAGATTGCTTTATCCAGCAAAGCTTTCATTTAGAATGGAAGGGCAGTTAAAGTGCTTCTCAGATAAGGTCTAATTCAAGGAGTTCATCATTACCAAGCCCTTATTATATGAAATGTTAAAGGTACTTATCTAAGAAAAAGAAGATAAAAAATATGAACTGTGAAAGGACAGCAAACTCACAGTTATTAACAACCACACCTAAAACAAAAGCAAATGAAGAGGACAGTAAGATCAGGGGCTGAAACAGAGAAATGAAGGTCACATGGAGGGTTAGCAACAGGGGAGTGGGAGGAGGAGAAGGGGGGAGAAGGTACAGAAAATAAGTAGTATAGATGGTAGGTGGAAAATAGGGTGGAGGGCAAGAATAGTATGGGAAATATAGAATCTAAAGAACTTGAGACACGTGGACATAAACTAAAGGGGGGAATGGTGGGGTAGGGTGCGCAGGGTGGAGGGGAATGAAGGGGAGAATTAGAACAACTGTAATGGCATAATCAATAAAATATATTTTTAAAAAGAGGTGAAAGGAGGGAGAAAGAAAGGAAAATAAATATCAATGTGTGGTTGCCTCTCACTTGCCCTCTATTGGGTCCTGGCCCACAACCCAGGCTTGTGCCCTGACTGGAGTCAAAACAGTGACCCTTTGGTTCCCAGGCCCATGTGTAATTCACGGAGCCACATCAGCCTGGGCAGAGTTATAAAAATTCTAAATTAAGAATTATGAAATTGTCTCTCTCACAATCTACATTATCACATTGGTATAGTCACTACAACAACCTTCAAAAAGCTGCCATAATTTGCTATCAAATTTTTAAAAAATCACTAAAATGCTAAAGAAATATATCAGCCATTCTGAATGAGAGGATTTCTCACCCCTTAGCTGAATTCCAGCCATTCACCTAATAAGATAAAGGCAACTCCCCATTCTTTAAATATTTTTAAAGTCTAAAAAAGAAGTAAATGACTATGACTTTGTGTTTAAAAAAATGAGTGTAAAGAAAAGAAACAAATAAAAAGGTTAGTTACAAATCAAGCCTGAGATGGCTTTCAGAAATTTAAGGACTGTGCACACTACAGAACTTAAAAATCAAGAATGAGAAGGTTTCTGTGAGAGAGGCCGCACCAGCCTCTCCAATGAACTGCAGGAACCACTGATCAACGTGCTTCCACTACAGAGAAAACACTCAGTCATGTTTGAGAGAGAAATATAGCCAGGAAAAGAAATGCTCCCAAAGATAAATAGCACTGTTTATTTGTTTCTCAAAACTGTTGTAAAAATTACCACCCTTGGTGGCTAAACATAGCAGATATTTATTTTCTAGTAGTTCTAGCAAGGGTGTCAAACTCACTCTCACGGGGGGCCACATCAGCCTCGAGGTTGCCTTCAAAGGGCCGAATGCAATTTTAGGACTATAAATGTAACTGCTCCTTAGCAGTTAAGCGAGAGCTCGGTGATTGCCAACTGCTAGAAACAAGGTGCCAGGTGGATAAAACAAGGTAAGAGCCAGATTCAGCCCTTGGGTCATGTGTTTGCCACCTGTGCAAATTTAGAGGATAGAAGCCCAAAATTAAAGTTTTCTTAAGGGTAGTTCCTTCTGGGGGCTCTGAGAAAGAATCCATGTCAGGTATCTCCCTTAGTTTCTATGGCTGTTAGAAATCTTTGACATGCTTATCTTGTCCACCAACCACATTAATCTCTGATTGTGTACTCACACGGTGCCCTCTCCTGTTTCTCTCTGTGTTTTTCCCTTTGTCTTTTCTAAGACTATTGCACTTAGAGCCCACCCTAAATCCATTATGAGTTCTTCCTGGGATCCTTAATTATATTTGCAAAGACCCTTTTCCCAAGTAAGGTCACCTTCAGAGGCTCCAGGGGTTAGGACTCAGACATATGAGAGGGGATGGGTACTAGTCAACCCACTACACTCTGGTTTTTGTTAGAAACTTTAAAACAATGTCAACCAAAACTTCTATGGAGATATTGCTATGAAAAAAACCAGGGATCTTAATGGAATTTTGTAGCTTATTTTTTGTTAAGTAGCAGGTTGAATCACGTCCTCTGAGAAATACATACAAGAACTTCTAGAGAGAGCTCTGAAGGATTAAAAGGGGAGCAAGGACTAGGCGGGGAGAACCTTCAGACCATGAAGCAGGTCTATCCCTTGTAAAAGAGGACAGAGGAGAAAGATTGGGTAGCATGGCCTCTGATGTAACACCACTTTGAGAAAGTCTCTACCAGGCCAGTGAGGAGCTCCTGAGCTCACACTGCCCATGGCAAAGAGTGCTGTCTTGTAACCTGAAATTATCACCACCCCAGACCTTGGTCACTGCCTGGGAGCAGCCCAAGGAGGGCATGGACTCGGCATCAATACCCAGTAAATTCAAGGTGTAACAACTGAATGATGAGAAGATAGATAGTCCAAGTTCAGATAGAAAGCCTTCTGTCACATTTCATCAAAGTTCCAAGAAATGAATTCTTCTTCATGAGAAGAAGAAACATTTGGCAAATATAGCTCTTTTGATCTCTCTAGGGCATGTGCTGCTTGAGGACATTATTCCAGGATTATTGATTATGAGATAATGTATAAGTGATTTTTATGTCTTTCAAAACCACTGTTATTACAGAAGGGTACTGGCCACCTTGAAGGGTTATTACATAAGGTTAGTGATGTAGTATCTGAGGTGGGGTACTAATGCAGATGACTTTTCTCTGATGAAGGATTAAATAAATGGCCCTGAGAGCAAGAAGATACTCAAATTGGTCAACTGTGTTGCAGAATAGATCTCCTGCCTTAATGGTAAAGTATAAAAAAATGACATTGTTTATACTTTTCTGCTAAACTTCCAAAATTCTTATGAATAGATATAGGCCAGCACACATCTCAGATCTAGTAAAAAGGTCAGATTTCCTGCTGTGGACAGTGAAAATATTTGAGAATAGTCCATATACAAATAGTGAGGAATTATAGCAAGGAATTTGTTCAACTTAATTATGACTGTGGATTGGAAGAGGAGAAAGCATAAATACTGGATATAAATTTTAAAAAATGTAGATCATGCATATAAAAATAACTGGGCAAGTGTATGTGATGATGACATGAATATGAGTATCACATATTCTCACACTATCACCAATTATATTGGCACAAACCAAATGAATGGAAACAAATGTGGAATCTGAGTTTTAAATCTCCTGTTGCTGCTCTCTGTGACATCAGTTGATAGTCCACAGACATTTGTTCCCAGAATCAAACAAGCTGACAGGAGAAAACTGGCCACTGGTTCCAGGTACTGGACATAGCCTTTTGCTTGGACACATCCGAACCTCAGGCCTTACATCTTCCCTCTCCCACCCCTTTACCAGCTGCCTCCTACTCGTCCTTCTCCTTCAGGAAACAACAGTTCTCACTACATCTTCCAACTCTCTTTTCACCACTGAACTTCAATCAGGAAGTATGCAAGAGTTTGATTGTTTTTGCTTTGTTTTAAGAGTTATTTTTTAGTCATTGTGTCTTTAACACATTGTTCATACTTGAAGTTTCTTCTCTAATTGTTACTTCTCTTAATTCTTACCCGACTTTTGAACAGAATGGTCAGATTGAGGAAACTTCTAAGGTAATTTATATCTAATAATCTTACGTAATTTGTATCTAATATTTTATACAGCAGTATCATTGTGTACTGCACATGTGCACTGATAAACCCATAAAGTGTTGGACAGTTAGGTGTAAATGATTAATTAGTGCTTTAATGCTTTGTTTTTATGCAAAAGTCTCTGCTGCGTTTTGTATCTATGTTTCAGTATTTATTATTACTTAAAAATAATTGGATAGGTATTTTCATAGGTTGAAAAGGCATGCTTGTTTTTCATATTAAATGGTAATGGTATAGAGGCATCTACTATTAAAAAAGTAATAGTCAATTAATTTTCAATAATGGATCAGATTCAAATAAGGAGGAATGCACGTGTTGCACTTATTAAGTAGAAATAGAGTGCATATAGGAAGTGAATTAAGTCAAAATATTTAAAGAACAAAGGTGGTAACAAAGAAGAGACCAGAAAAGTGAGAAAGGCCAAGAACAGCAATGAAATTTAACCAAGTAGATTGAAGGGTCCAAATGATCTGAACAGTATAATCCCCGTCAGCTGGATTTGCAACATCAGCTGCTCAAAACCAGGGGTCCTACCTTCAGGTCTACAGTGAAAAATGTAGAGTAATCAATAACAAGCGGCATGGAAACACGTAATCAGACTACCTCCACAAAGTTCTGGAAAGGATTATGGAAGGGCTTTTGCAGTGGACAAAGATGAGATCACCAGGAGATGTAAAGGGACCATAAATAAAAACGATTATATTGGCTCACACTTGTGGAAAGTTCTTTTGTATGGCAAACTGTCAAATGTCATGATAAAAGCATATTAATATTAGACAAATACATTTTTATGAATACATATTGCCCCACACGTTTTTTATGGTGTCCACTGAAAAGGGGGAAAAACAGACAATAAGCTCCTTATTCTGGTGGTATGACATTTGTAAGTTGGCTTGAATTACTAGAATGTGTGGCAGACAGCTGTCTGGTTTGGCTTTTGGCCCTTACATGCATTGGTGTTATTTTTCTCTCACCTACAGAATTGGAAGGACTACAAGGATGAGTTAAAAGTCTGTCTGAGTGACTGGGCAGAAAAGTTTCAGAAGCCATGGAGAAATCACCCGGATATTGTTTTGTGATAGAAAGATCTGACAAAAAGTGGGGAAAGTTATCTCTTCCAAAGTTAAAATTGGTCTGGAGAAAAGCTATTTGAATTAGAGACATTCAAGAAATTAAACTTCCAATTACTACCTAGCAAGAGCTTTGCCTAAAGCATATTAACCAAACACATACAAAATTATAAAGATGCTTCTAAATTGTTCTACTTAAAATCAGAAATTTACAAAAAGCCCAGAAGAGACAGTGTAAATGGAAATGTCAAAGATCTTCGGTTTCCTCCTATTCGTATATTATTATCATTGTCATTTTGGTACTGGTTTTGCTTAAATATTTCTCTGAATGAGGTTATCGGATTAATGGCTTTTAACAACTGGCCCTTTGAAAATGTTATTTAAGTCTTAATCAGATTATAATTGGGTATCCATCACCCTTTTCTTTAATTTAAAAATCTATGTAGTCATGTGCAGCGATCTTCAAATTAATTAGTCTTTTAATGAAAGTCCATGTTAATAAAGACAGATGGCCAACTAAGTAAAACTGACATCAGATTTATCCAAATTTATGAGATTTTTCCAAAATAATTTGTTATTGTCTCAGAATTCTCCAATTTCTTTCCTCCTCCTCCTAAGCCTTCTTTTCATCACAGATGGCTCCACTGTCTAGACGGCCATCTTATCAGGCTGTATGGAAAGAAGGCTGTTAAGATGGAAATAATAATGTTCGAGAGCAAGACCCTTCTATATTTTATGATTATAAAGTTAACAATACCCATTAAAAAGGAACCCAGAAAGCACTTAAATATAAAAAGATAAACCATTGATAGTTTCTCTACTTGAAAGTGACCACTGTCACCACTGGAGTGCTGTCCTTCTGAAGTGTTTTCAGTGTGTCTAAAAATGAGTCTTTATAAAACTGGGATTGAAAATTATGAAAATGGGAACAAAGATTGCATGGCACTTTAAAGCTGCTTCTGCATTTAAGATATCTGAAATATTTTATGTTAATAAAGACACATCTCACCATCATTAATACTGGTCAAATAGTGTGTGCTTGTCTGGCGGTACCAGTTTCATTTACTCGTCTCTTATACCGGAGCACTTAAGCTGCTGTAAATTTATATTAATATTAAAAGTACAACAGTTGTGATATGTGTGTGTGTGCACCATATCTTTGAACATATTTGATTCAGTTCTTAGGATGAATTCCTAAAAGGCAGCATGAATGGATACAAACATTGCTACACATTCTTAGCCTTTTTTTTTTACATCATGCTAATTTCCTCCTCAGCAACTTTGCATCAACTTAGTGTGTAATAATAGCGTGTAAGTGGAAAGTATCTGTTATTGTGTACAGAATCTGAAAATAAGTCAAATTTGATGCAAACCAACTTTCATTCTAGCTACCATAATCATATGCTCAAGAAAAATGCCACATTAATCCGTATGTCATGTCCCTATGCATAAATTAGCAGACATAGGTCTTGCTAATAAATTCTGTTTTATTTTTGTTTTAAGCCTTGTAGGAGAGCCATTACTGACCATCATGCTAATGAAGAATATCAAGATTAAGTGACTGAAGGACAACAGTGCTCTGAAGTGGAAAGAGCACAGGATTCAGAGGGCAAAAGTATTCCTTGGATCTAATTTTTCTTATCTGTAGATAAAGATGATAAATTGGGCAATTTCTCAGCCTTTTTCGGTTATAAAACTTTCTATTTGTGCTATACTTCAAGCACCATTAAGCTAATAACCATGACTTATTTTCTTAGTTTTTTTCCCCCACAGCACCTAGCATAAGTACTTGGCATGAAATTGTTACTTCTCTGTGGCACAAAGACCGTGTTAGAATCTATTTTGAAATGAGTTTGCTAGCTGCTTATTAACTAAATCTCATTACAGAGAACTGTATAAAAATAAAGTAAAAATCTATTTTCCAGCATTAATTATTCTGTAACTTTTTCAGATGGAACCATTCTTTAAATTGCTTGATGTTTTCAGAAAGTAAAGAAGAAAAAATTGTGGTCTCATGCAACATGTAGAAACTCAAAATATCCAGTTGTCTAAGAGAGCTTGGTTTTCTATTTTTGGCATCAGCCAAGAGAATTGAAGGAGATAACTTTTAATTTTCACTGTTATAGAGAGCTATGCATTTTAAACGTATGAGTTCACTTTTGTAAATGTTAATAAAATATGAGTTACTCAGTAGAAAGAAGAAAACGTGTTCATATTTTTATTCCAGGTGTTTAAATTAACAAAGGAAAATTTTGAAGGATTTGTCATATCTAACAGCACTAGTTGTTCTGCGTAACATTACCTTAAATTATAAAAGTACTGTGGTTATAGTCACTACTTCAGAGTACTATGACTAAATTAATTATTAAAACATTCATTCAATACCAAAAAAATGAAAATAGAATAAAGATAAAGGCTCCCACAAACCTCCGAACTGACTATTTTGGCCATTCCTGTTGTATGTAGTCAGTCATCTGTTTTTGAATCACAACATCTATTTACATTACCTGATACAAAAGAAGAAAAACACGTATCTATACCTTCCACCAACACAGAGAGATATTAAAATTATAGTGGTTATTTTGCTAGTTTTAGTTTTCCTGATTGACATTTTATACTAAAGATTTCACTAAAAACTCTATTGCTTGATCCTTTGTTTTCAGAGTGTTGGTTCCCTGTTCTCTATGGAGAATGGGAATATTGTTTACACTCACTTCACTATCCTCTTTTCAACTTTTCTTAACTACACCTTTCCTTGCACAATTGTACTGTGTGATAGAGATTCTTTTTCTCTTATAGTTAATGTTGCAGCTGGGCATGTGAACAATTTAGATATAAAAACAAGGCATGGAATGGAAGGATGGGATCTTTGTTAATTCTAAGTCGAGACACCTAATGTGTGTCCTTCAGGTCTTCTCTGTCAGGCTTTCACAGGCTGAAAAACGAACAGGACATGCACCCTCCAGCCAGGAGTCTCTCTGGTGAGAGACCCTGTGATGTAGAGCTGTCCACCAAACTGGAACGTTCCCCAGCTGACTGTTTCACAGGAAAAATACAAACTTCTTTGCTCTTCAAATCTTAGGAATTTTGTTTTCTCTGTTTCAGCACCTTTGCCCACGTTAACAAACATGCATCAATATTTTGCTGATTTGTTGACTATAAAATTTCAAAATGATTTAATAACATTTATAACAATAGTCATATAATAGCACAATTTATTTTTTAACTAAATAGTGTGACTGGGCCCCAGGAGAAGGAGCTGTAATGCTACATTAATCCTGTCATTTGAAAAATAATGGTCCAAACATCAACTATATTCCATCTTCTTATATTCAATCATTATTCAAATCATGTCATATTTTAGTTTACATAGTATTTTGAGCATTATATTCTTTTAGGATGTTTTTCAAAATTCCCAAATGTTTTTCCCAAATGTTCTTTCTAAGATATTTACTAAATAGATGTGAGACATTATAGCTCTCTATTATTTATTTTGTCCAATGTTACTTATCTTTATTCCAATAAAGATATGTGTTACTGAAACGTGTTACTTATCTTTATTCCAATTTCTTTATAGAATTTTTTTTGTATGATGGAGTATTCTCTTAAACCTCATTAAAAGTGATACATATAGCCCTGGCTGGTGCAACTCAGTGGATTGAGCGTGGGCCTGCGAACCAAAGGATCGCGGTTTGATTCCCAGCCAGGGCACATGCCTGGGTTGCAGGCCAGTTCCCAGCGGGGAACACATGAGAGGCAACCATACATTGATGTTTCTCTCCCTCTCCTTTCCTTCCCCTCTAAAGATGAATAAATAAAATCTGAAAAGAAAAAGTGATACATATAAATGCTTTATTATTTTAGTATAACTAAGCCTATAGCTTAATTTGTGCAGAATTGATCATTTTTTCAAAATCAGATCTTCCTGGTTATTAACAAATAAGTTGTTCCTTTTCCTCATGTCACCTTTAATAAATCTTCACAATATTTTATAACTTTCTTGAATAGGTTTTTGTAAATAGTCTGTCAGATTTATTTTTAGGTAGAGGATATATTTGTTGCTATTTTGAATGATACATTTTTACATTTTCTAGCTGTTAGTTTTGGAATACAAAACTTTTTCTGTATTTATCTGACATCTAGAAGCTGATTAATTAAAAATTCTCAAAATGTATTCATAAGGTCAATCAAGATAGACTCACAGAGAGCAGGCTGACAGCTCTGAGGATGGGGGTTAGGAGGTGGAGGGATTGAGTGAAGAAGCAAACAGACTCATGGACATGGACAACAGTGTGGGGATTACCACACTGCGGGGGAAGAGGGATAACTGGTAATGGAAAAAAACACAATTAAAAATGATCCACATTAAATACAGAAAAAGTAATGGTGGGTTTCCCAGTTGTCTTGGGCTTCTAACTTAGCCTCTTAGATAGATAGATAGATAGATAGATAGATAGATAGATAGATAGATAGATAGATAACCATATCACCCATGAACTATTTTATTTGCTCTTTCTATTCTAATCTTATATTTTTTGTTTCTTGTCTTATGTTTACTATCAAGAACCTTCATTATAATGTTCAATAGAAGTAGTGACAAAGGGTATTCTTGAGTACCAGATTTTGGAGGAAATACTTGTACTGTTTTGTCATTTAAAATGACTGGTGTTGTACTTTTCTGTAAAATACTTTTAATCAAATTGATCATTTCTTATAATCTTGGTTTACAAGAATATTTAACTATAAATATGGGTTGAATTTACTTAACACTTTTCATATTTCTTTTTCAGCATGATTCTGTTATTATAAATTGCATTAATTGCATTTTATAGTGTTAAAAACTCATTCCTAGAGTCAATGCAATAAGATTATACTGTACAATTTTCAATTATCACCACCCAGTCTGTTCCCCTCAACCCATGTTCCTTTTCATACTCTACTGTTTTGCATGTTGTGTCCTGAAATCTATTTTTTGAGTGTTTAAACTATAGATCAGTCTATACTAGTAAAGTCTAATTTTAATAATATCTAAACATTAAAGAACCAGTAAATATTTTAACTATGTCACCTCCTTTCTAAACTATATGTAACATTTAATTAGGATTTTAATTTTTTTTAGTGGTCAGAAGTAACTATTACAATTATCTCTATTCTTAAGATTGCTTTAATTTCCTGATATTAGAGCTCTCTCCAGGGCAACGTAGTTCCTTCATTCTCAGCATCTTTCCTCTTATTTGGCCTTTGAGAATTTTTTATACTTATGAGTTCAACAATAATATACTTTAATATAGGCTTATTGCTAAAAGACTTTTCAATATGGCTACTCTACCAGTCTTCTGAAAAGGAAAGTCTCATTCTTTTCCTTGAACACAGCTATCATAAACTGAAGTTCTGACAGGCTCTCTATCCCCAAGGGCTGTTGGAGGTAAGAATGCACACTTTCTATAGGAAACAAAGGAGTAAGAAAAATCAGCTAAATATTTACAGTGACTTCCATTCACATATTTCCAATTTCCCTTGGTAGTGGATACTTATTTCATCATGACTTTCATGATCTCATAAAAACAGAATATAAAAAGTCGTAAGATATAAACATATGACACTTCAAAGGTTTAGTAAGAGCTAATTGGCTTTTTACAGTAATTTCCAGGTAGTTTACTATCAGTTTCTGAGGAGAAGTATAGATAATGGCTGGGGTTTTTTTTTTTAAAGATTTTATTTATTTATTTATTTTTACAGAGAGGGGAGGGAAAGAGAAAGAGAGGGAGAGAAACATCATCACTTGCCTCTCACACCCACCCCCAAATGAGCCAAAAACCCAGGCACTGCCCCCACAGGAAACCTAACTGGGGACGTTTCTGGTTTGTGGGATGATGCCTGACTCACCGAGCCACACCATCAGGGCGATAATGGCTCTTCACTCACTAATTCTAGCAAACAGTTTCAGTCTTTCCTTTTCTAATTTCCTTGCCTTGTCATTTAACTTATTTTTAAGTAAAACATTTTGGTTCTACATAGCAAATAGACAGATAGAATCTCTGTTTTGCACACATTTTTCCCCAATGTGTAGCTTTTTCTTTCTTCCTCACAAGAGGATCTATGGTACACAGTTTATTTGGATAATCCAATTTATCTAATTTTCCTTTTATGGTTTGTGCTCCTGGCTTCAAGGCTAAGAAATCTTTGCCTAAAACTGGAACCCAAACAGTTTCTAAAATGTTGCTGTACTAAATTTTATGGATATCTGTTTAAAATATAAAGGCGTGATGCATCTTTAGTTAATTTTTATAAAGTGTAAAATTTCAACTCACGTTTATTTGTTTGTTGTATTTAATGGATGTCCTATTGCTCAAGTATTGTGTGTTTACAACATATCTTTCCTCCACTGAGCTTTTGCCCTTTTTATCAAAAATTAGTTGGGGTACTTTTGTGGGCTTATATTTGAGATCTCTATGACTCTGCTGATTTATGTCTCTATCCTGGAAATTTGAGTCTTGATCATTATCACTTTATAAGTAATTTCTCCAAAATTATTCTTTTATTCTCCTAAGTTGTTTTGGCTATTCTTGTTCTTTTGCCATTTTTCATATACTTTTGAGTAATTTTGTATTAGCTACTATTAAAATCTCATTGGAGTTTTGATAGTAGTGTTAAATCTCTTACTTTATGGAGAATTTTTTCTATGTTGAAACTTCTATACTACAAACATATCTTGTTTATTTAGATCTTACTTGATCTATTTCATCATATTTTTTTTAGTTTTCAACAGAAAAGTGTTGTACACATTTTATTATATTTTATGAGTAAATTTTTGAGAAATTATAAGTGATATTATTTGAAATTTCAGTGTCTGTGTGTTCATTGCCAGTATATAGAAATACATTGACTTTGGGATGCTAATCTTGTATCCTGACAACATTATATACTCCACTAATAATTCAAAGAGGGTGGTCTTTACAGATTCTTGGGGATTTTAAACATAAACAGTTATGTTATCTGCAAATAGTGACATTTTTTATCTCTATGATTTTTATTTCCTTTTTCCCCTAGCTTCACAGTCTAGAAATTTGAAGTACCAGCACATGCAACAATGATGCATTCCAAAGCACTATGCTATGTGAAAGGAGCCATAAAACAGAAAAAACATAAAACAACAAAACAAAATTTAAAAATTTATTTTATGATTTCATTTTTGTGATATTCTTGAAGACAAAAAACTGTAATAACCAAAATCAAATCATTGGTTGCCTGGAGCTGGTTGGATAGGAATGAACTGGCCTAATATAGGCTACAAAGAACTCTTTGGTGTGATGAAAATAGCAGATTAAAATTTTAAAACATTTAAAATAATACTTTACTACATGTCTAAAGTCCTTTGCAGATGCTTTGATACATTATCTCTTGTAATTTCTATTTCAGCTCTTCTATGTAGCTCATCCTATCCTTGTGATTTAAACTTAATGAGACTGAGAACCCAAAATTTCCCAAAGCCTCATGGAAAAAATGGTAGAGGCAGTAAAGTATCTATTGGAAGGACTAGTCTATAGATTTTCTGTATGTCTCATGCTATCTTTCTTATACTATGTTATGCTATGCTATATTAGTACATCATTTTTAAAACTTTACACCTCAGGTAGAGTTCTAAAATAATCCAACAGTATGTTTTAAAGGATGACCAAATAACTGCAGGGCCTAATAAGTTGCAAACTAGTTCTGAAGAGAGACAATGGAAGCACATACAGGTAAGACACCATAATCAGTGTTGTTTGCTGATATTCATAAATGTATTTTAAATAAATAGAAAAACTATTTGGTGCATCTTGAAAATTAAGTCTTCAATCTGCTTTTCTCAAAGGTTCATGTAGGTTGTTTTCTGCTTTAAAATAAAGCATCAAATGGTTTCCCTTAGAAATTAAATATGAGCACATCTGTCTTGTTATTGGCTATGGCTTTGTCAAATGTTCCAAAGCAATCAGAAACAAACAGTAAGATGAATCACAGATCAGAGGGCACCTTGCCAGCTGAAATTGTCGAAAGAATATTCTGACAGGTTTCAGTACTGTATTCTTTAAAATAGCCAAGTAGGTGAGTGGCATTGTTATTACTGTTCTAAGAAGGAATCAGTTTGATTACAAAAGGCTGAAGGCCTTGCCAGAGTTCTGATTGATAGTGGTACTGTCATTTATCTTCCTTTGCCTTCCCAGAGCAAAATGTTTTAACAGTCACCAAATATGAGAAATTGAGGGTGGTATTGTGGCTTATTCACTCAACTCTCTAATCCCCATATCCAATTAGCATGCAGCCTTGTCATGTAGCGACCCATCTAATGCTTTCTCAGCAACATGCAGTTCTGTAGCTCTGATTAAAAACAGTGGGTGGCCTTGATCACTTAGGATGCTGCTTATAAAATCATTGGGAACTTGGCGGTGAAAGAGAATGAGACCCAACAGGAAGAGAGAAACTACATAATAGTCCAAAAGAAAACCACATTGACAAATGCCAAGAAAGCATTTTCATCTTAAACCATCCATTGACAAGATTAGGTGAGGAAGATGGAAAATCAGATGACACTCACATCATTGTGATATTACTGTGAACAATACAATATGGAACAGAATGAAAACATAATTATTGTGGCTACTGTATGTCACATACTTTTCATATTTGTATTCGTTATATAATTAATCCTCATACTGATTTTTTACAGTACATATTATTTTCCCCAGTTTTCAAAGGAGGTGAATGAAGACCAGAGGCGCTAAACATCTTATCCACGTGTGTGGATCCAGGAAGTAGCAAAGAAGACTTCAAATCCAGGTCTCTTTGAACCTCATGGCCAAGCTATATTTTGGGGAATTTTTTCTGTCTCTAAAACCTATCATTGTGTAATTCCATTTTCTAATTTATCAGTTAACCTTCTTGCTTTTGAATAACTATAGTGTTTTAAATTGCCTTATTATATTGTTGAGGTCTCTATTTTAAGTGGCTTTATATAATCTGTATAAATAAGAGATTAACTTAATAACTGCCTGGATTGAAAGAAGGATACTGCCCAATTAATAAAATAAATATATCTAGCTTTGGTAATGGCTGCCAAAAACTATTAGAAAATAAATTCCATTAAGTAATAACGAATACAATATAGGCTCTTAAGAAACATTGAGAGAGGTTTCTATATACTACTATGAAAATAGTTCCAGAATTTAAGTAAAAAGAGCAGAGTACACTGGAATTTATATACCTTAGAGATATTTTGTTTAATAAGAAAGAAGGATAATAATATGTATTAGATTTTGCTTGCATTTGAAAAGAGACATGGGAAAGGTAAATAAGAAACTAATAAAAAGAATGACCAACAGAGAATCAGAGATGAGGAATAAGATGAATGGGAAGAGTCCCTCATTGTTACAGAGATGAGACTACAGAGCACTCCCATTTCTATGGTTTTAACTTTAAGTCGTGCACATGTTTAACATAATCAAAATAAGAACACTGTTAAGGACACACTTAGTCAGAAGAGTTGTCAGTAGTTGGTTAAGGGGTATCTAGCATACAGTCTCAACAATGGACTGTTCCACCCAAGAAATGAGGTTAGAAGGCTTAGATGAAATCTCAGATGGGATAAACTTGGACCCTAGGTCAAACAATACCAAGTTTAAATACCGACTTCCTGGTAGGCTAGCTATATGATCACTGCAGATTATTTAACATCTCTGAGTTTCAACTGAATTATTCCTAATAATAACAGCATCAATTTCCAAAGGGTGTAATGAAAAAGCAATGAATGTAAGATCCTTGGCACTTAGTGTTTGATTACAGTTAAGAATTGCTATCATTATCACCATTGTTCTCATCATAGAAGTAGAATGGACATAGAAAGTACCTCTTTGAACCACCCAAAGGATTTGTACTGGGAAAGTCTCAAGTAGTTGGACAATGATAGGCAGAACTAAAGGCAGGGTTTCATATATTTTAGCAAAATCAACCTCTTTTTCTGATATTTCTACTGGTAGATTAAAAAATCTTAATATTTATAATAAAAATAGATGGTGGACTGAAGTCAAAGATAAATACTAAACCAAACAAACAAATCAAAAAACTCTGTTGAGTAAATTTTTGAAAGTTACTTCATAAATGCAACATGAAAATGCTTTTTGTTTGTTTAATAAAGTTATATTCCATCTTTTTTGTAGATAGCTTTAAGGAAAAGGCACAATATCTACAATATCATCATTAATCTCTTCATAATTTTTTAATCTAAATATTTCATAATCTAAATACTTTTGATTCAATCGACTAAGAAAATTTCACTCGGATATACAAGCCTGATCTTATAAAAAGAATTGTATAAGACATTAGTTCCACATTAAGCTAAATTTCTTGAATCCATCAATTAGGAAGATACAAAACATTTTTGGATGCAATTATAAATGGAATTTTTTTAGTAATTCTTTCTTATAGTTTATTATTGGTATAAAAATGCAATAGATTTCTGAATATTTATTTTGCATCCTGCTACTTTACTGAATTCAACTGTAATTGGAAAAAAAATACTCTAAAAACAGGAAATCTTTTCAGTCTTCAGCTGCTTAAATTTGTAAATGGAGGATTCAATTAACATCAACACTCAGTCGAAATGAACATTCCCACCTATCATAAATATCCTCAGCAGTGAATTATATGAAATTCAGATGTACTCTACATTATTTTTATTTTTGATGAGAATTTTGCTAAATGAAAATATATCAGAATTTCTGTGTTGCAGGACAGACTTCTAGCAGTACTATAAATGGTGGTTACATCTGTGTTGATGTTTCATGTTTTACTTTTTATGCATCTCACTATTACCAGTTGAAAAAAATTCAATGAAGAAAAAAGAATATACAAATTAACTCTAAAGAAAAATGTTCGTTCAGCAGAAGCAACAACATTCTAATTAATGAGAAACTGGGAAAAACAGGTGTATGAAAATATACACAAAAATAAAAGGTCATCTGATACAAAATCATCAATTAAAATTCTCTTTTTGTTAAAGATTTTATTTATTTATTTTTACAGAGGGAAATGGAGGGAGAAAGAGAGGGAGAGAAACATCAGTGTGCGATTGCCTCTCAAGGTCCTCCTACTGGAGACCTGGCCTGCAACCCAGGCATGTGCCCTGACTGGGAATGGAACAGGTGACACTTTGGTTTGCAGGACCATGCTCAATCTACTGAGCCACATCAGCCAGAGCAATACTCTTTGAAAAAGACTGCCCATACCAACCATACCTAATATAATATGCATGTTAGAGGAAAGAAGGAGGTGAAAATATAGGAGACAAGCTAGGAAGACTTCCTTGAATTCATAGAAGAAAAAGATACATTGATTGGTCTACATAAATATTATGATGAACATTCAGAAAAATAATGATAGTCATTCTGCCAAAGGGGCATTGGAAATATATTCTACGAGAAATGTTACATGAAATTTCTTAAATTCAGAAGACAGAACTATTAGAAGGGATTCCTCTACTGCTTTATTGGTGATGGCATTTCACCACTACTCTCCCAAGAAAACATTCTTGCCTTTTTCCTCCCTACATCTCATCTATGGTACTCACATACTATTTCCTCTTTTCTGTTTCCCAGATGCATTGTTCTGCTTTGCCTTCTCTCTCTGGGTTTCTGAACCTCTTTAGGATATTCAGATTTGAGAAATAATGGAAGACCATAAGCTTTCTAAATCACTCAAATATTTTGTGTACTTAGTGCTTAAGAGCTTTTATGAAGATGAAACAGAGATGTAGAGACATCTGTTTTCACAAAAAGTATATGTACAACCTTTTTCTTTTCTTTTCATAAGCTGATGTTAAATGAAAATGATAAAATTAACTGTCTCCATGAGAAATTCTTGTATTACATTTATGTTAAAATTACAGTCAAAGCCTGTGATATCACCACTAAATTGATTCTTTTAAGTAAAGAGTTTGCTATTGTATTACAAAATAAAGACCATTCACATCATTTTAATCATTTCTATACTAAATTTAATATCCAATTGATGAAATCACTGCCACCCTAATAACTGCCATCTCGTGTTAAAGGAGCAAACAATTTTCAAATACATTTTTGCCTTTCTTTTGTGTTTTAATTTTATAAATACAATTATTTTTCTGCAAATGTCCCCTGAAACAGCAAGGAATGAAAGGCTATAGCATTTAAATTGGTAGACCCATTACATTCCAGCCAGCTTTATATGGTCCATAGTATGCACTTGGCTTCTCTCTGCCTATTTTGTGAAGATTTTGCAAAATATTATTTTTAATTCAGTGAATGTCCTTGAATATTTTTAAATATTTACTTATTCTTAATATAACTATGTATAAAACAATGTTAAAATTTTACCCAATTATGGTGAGTAAAATTATCATTCTGTTAGAAATAGTTCAACTATGCCGAAGTTTAGAAAATAAAATCATAAACATGTGTATCTGCCACATAGACTTAGCTAATGTAAAAATGCGTTTTTCTTCAGTTCATTGATAAAAATCAACATTAAATTTACAGCTTCATTAAAATTTGTATACACATTGCTTTCAATCCCACCTGTAAACAACCACAATCATTAAACTGGAGTGGATCTTAACCATTCTGACTGTATTTACATTTGCTGTATGTATATGTGCGCATAAGCAAAAAAAGAAAATATTTTTATATTTACATAAAAGTTTCCATTTTCTTAAAAGTTTTCAGTAATTTACCTTCATGCATAAAAAGCTATAAACATCATGAAAATTATTGTGGAAGTGATAGTGTTAAAAATATTAAGCAGACAAGGAGTGCTGAGTGTGTGAGCTGCACATTAGTTGTAATTTAAATAGAATAATAAATATAGGCCTCTTGAAGAAGGTGGTATTGAGAAAAACATTTTAAGAAGAACGATTTATTTTCTTCTATTATTATTACATTGTTATTATATCTAGTATTTTTACTATTAATTATTGCATCTATTATTACATTGGTTTCCTCTCAATACAAATATAAAGCCTTCTTTATCTTCATAATGTGTGTGCTCTTAAGCCTGTTATCTAATATTGCTCTACGAGCTAACTCTATGTGTTTTGCATAACATGATTTTTCTTCACTCATTTAAGTTTTTCTTCTGGATTCTATTATATTTGTAGTTTTCTTTTTTATCACCTACTATGATCTTTGAAACCTATAGATACCACTTTTTAAATATGCTTATATGTTGAATCTAAATAATCCATATAATTTTTCTAATAATTTCTAAAATATTCAATGTCACTATCATTACTTTGAAAGAATGTTAGCATGTTTTAGCCACAAGTGAACATGTCTCCCACTTTCCATATAACAACTGTCTAAAATTTTAGTACTTTCTTTTGAAACATATAAAAATTGCTTACTCTTGTTTTTCTCAATAATGCATTACATTTACCATGTTGTTCCTTATATAGTTTCTCTACATTGAGATCTTTTTGTAAATGTTTAAAATTATTTTATTTAGAATTTTTTTATAATATATTTTATTGATTATGCCATTACAGTTGTCCCATTTCCCCCCTTCATTCCCCTCCAACCTGCACACCCTCTCCCTCCCACCCACATTCCCCTCTTTAGTTGATGTCCATGTGTCATAAGTTCTTTAGCTTCTACATTTCCCTCACTAGTCTTGCCCTCTTCCCGTCTATTTTCTCCCCATCATCTATGCTACTTTTTCTCTGTACCTTCTCCCCTACTCTCCTCCTCCCACTTCCCTGTTGCTAACCCTCCATGTGATCTCCATTTCTGTGGTTCTGTTCCTGTTCTAGTTGTTTGCTTAGTTTGCTTTTGTTTTAGGTGTGGTTGTTAATAACTGTGAGTTTGCTATCCTTTCACTGTTCATGTTTTTTATCTTCTTTTTCTTAGATAAGTCCCTTTAACATTTCATATAATAAGGGCTTGGTGATGATGAACTCCTTGAATTTGACCTTATCTGAGAAGCACTTTATCTGCGCTTCCATTCTAAATGAAAGCTTTGCTGGATAAAGTAATCTTGAATGTAGGTCCTTGCCTTGCATGACTTGGAATACTTCTTTCCAGCCCCTTCTTGCCTGTAAGGTCTCTTTTGAGAAATCCGCTGACAGTCTGATGGGAACTCTTTTGTAGGTGACTACAAAATTTTTGCTCTAAATCTTTGCTCTACTTTATTTTGGTTGTGCGAGGAGGCACAGTATTTCCACCTATACCTCCATCTTGGCCGGAAGTCTATTTAGGGAATTTTTTGGTGCTAAAATCTGAGACTGTGCATCTTATTTGCCTCCACTCTTAAACCAATTATTATCAATTTATAGAATTATACTTTTACTTAATTTTCTTGAGCATTTTGAATTATTTTTTTAATTGTCCTCTAATATCTCTTTTTGCAGAGAATGTCTGCCTCTGGTCTTTTATGTTCTTTTCATTAAATTTATCAATCAAATTATATAGTATTCAGGTATATAATTCTATAATAAATCATCTACATATTGTATTATATGTTCACAACCTTAAGTGAAGTCTCCTTCCATCACCATTTCTTCTCTTTTTACCCTCTTCTACCTTCCCCATTCCGCTTTCCCTCTGGTAATCACCATGTTGTCTGTGTCTGAGTTTTTCCTCATTCTCTTCACCTTTTTCAGCCAGCCTCCCCAAACTCTCCCCTCTGACAGATATCAGTCCATTCTATGTATCTATCATTCTGTATCTATTTTGTTTGCTAGTGTATTTTGTTCACTAGATTCCATCAAGTAAGTGTAATAATGTGGTATTTTTCTTTCTCTGAATGGTTTAGTTCGCTTACGTAGTAATCTCCACACACATCCAAGTTGTCACAAAAGATAAAACTTCCTTCTTTTTTTATAGCCAAGTAGTATTCCATTGTGTAAATGTACCACAGCTTTTATTATCCATTCATCTACTGATGGGTACCAGGGCTGTTTTCCAATTTACAATCTTGGTTATTGTAAATAATGCTGCAATGAACATAAGGGTGTATATTTCAAATTCATGTTTCAGATTTCATTGGACGTATTGCCATAAGTGCAATCACTAGGTCATAAGGTAGTTATAGTTTTAAATTTTGAGGTAACTCCACACTGCTTTCCACAGTGGCTATACCAGTCTGAATTCCCATCAATAGTGTATTAGGGTTTTCTTTTCTCCACATCCTCAAAAGCACTTGTTTGATGATTTACTGATGATAGCCATTCTCAGGTGGTATCTCTTTGTGGTATTAATTTCTATTTTTCTGATGATTAGTGACTTTGAGCATCTTTTTACATGTCTATTAGCCATCTGTATATTTTCTTTGGAGAAGTATCTATTTAGGACTTTTGCCCATTTCTTAATTGAATTATTTGAGGGTTTTTCGTTGTTGAGTTTTATAAATTCCTTATAAATTCTGGACATTAAGCCCTTATCAGATGTATCAGTGAATATATTCTCCCATTCAGTGAGTTGTCTTTTTATTTTGATAGTTTTCTTTGCTGTGCACAAGCTTTTTAGTTTGATGTAGCCTTATTTGTTTTTCCTTTGTTTCTCTTGTTCAAGGCAGTATGTTAGGAAAAAAAATATATTGCTATGTGAAATGTCCAAGGTTTTACTATATATGTTTTCCTCCAGGATTTTTATAGTTTTGATTCTAATATTTAAGTTTTTAATGCACTTGAAGTTTATTCATGTGTATGGCATAAGGAGGTAGTCTAGTTTCTTTTTATTTTTGTCATAAATTTGTTTAATTTTTCAAGTACCATTCATTGATAGACTGTCTTTAACCACTGTATGTTTTCTCCTTTATTTTTGTCAAATATTAATTGACCATATACACATGGACTTATTTCTGGGCTCTCCCTTCTATTCCATTGATCTATATGTCTGTTTTTATGCCAGTACGAAGCCATTTTGATTATTATGACCTTGTAATATAGTTTGAAATCAGATAGCATAATTCTTCCAATGTTGTTCTTCTACCTCAAGATTGCTGTGGATACTTGGGGTCTTTCGTAGTTCCATATACATTTTTGGAATATTTTTTCTAGTTCTGTGAGATATGCCATTGGTATTGTAATAGGAATTGCACTGAACTATATATAGGTTGCTTCAGGTAGTATGGACATTTTAATGATGTTGAGACTTCTAACCCATGAACACCATATATGCTTCATTTATCTGTATCTTCCTCGATTTCTTTCTTCAGTGTCCTATAGTTTTCTGAAGACAGGTCTTTTATTTCCTTGGTTAAATGTATTCCTAAGTACCTTATTTATTTTGTTTCAATAGTAAATTGGATTGTTTTCTTGTCTTCTCTTTCTGATAGTTCATCACTTGTGTATAAAAGTGCCACAAATCTCTGAATATTATTTTTGTATCCTATTTTGCTGAATTAATTCTCAGTTCTAGTAGGTTTTGTGGTGGAGTCTTTAGAGCTTTCTATGTACAGTATCATGTCATCTGCAAATGACAGTTTTATTTCTTCCTTTACAATTTGGATGCCTTTTATTTCTTCCTCTTATATGATTGCTGTGGCTAGAACTTCCAGTACTAGTACTATGTACTATGTTGAGTAACAGTGTCTTGTTCCTGATCTTAAGGGAAATACTTCCAGTTTTTACCATTAAGTATGATGTTGGCTATGGGTTTGTCATAAATTGCTTTTATTATGTTGAGGTATGTTCCCTCTATTCCCATTTTGCTGAGGATTGTTATCATAAATGGTGCTGAATTTTATCAAATGCCTTTTCTGCAGCTATTGATATGATCATGTGATTTTTATTCTTCATTTTGTTTATGAGATGCCTCACATTTATTGATTTACAAATACTTTACCAAACTTGCAAATCAATAAATTTGATACAAAACATGTTTCATGGGACTAATTAAAAAAAAACTTCCAGGAAACAAAAGTCTTGAACTGGATGGCCTCACAGGTGAATTTCACCATTCATTTAAAGAAGAACAAACACCTAACCTCGAATATTCCAAAAAATTTCAAGAGGAGAGAGGATCCCCAAACTCATTTTAACAAGCCAGCATTAACTTAATCTATTAACTTAAAAATGCTACAAAGAAAGAAAATTATAGACCAATATCTTTGATGAAAATCAATGCTAAAATCCTCAGCAAAATATTAGCAAACCAGGCCCAGTAATACATTTAAAAGATTGTACACTGCCCTGGTCAGTACAACGCAGTTGGTTGGAGCCTCGTCCTGTGCACCTAAATGTTGCAGGTTCAGTTGCCAGTCAGGGAACATACCTGGGTAGTAGATTTAATCCCCAGCTGGGGCATATACAGATGGCAACTAACTTACATTTCTCTCTCACATCAATATTTTTCTCTCCCTCTTCCCTGCACCCGCCACCTCCTTCTTTCTCAAAGCAATGAAAAAAATGCCCTCAGGTGAGGATTAAAAAAATAAAAAGATCATACACCATGATCAAGTGAGGTTTATTCTGGGGATGCAAGGTTGGCACATCTTTTTAATTAAAATGCATCATATAGTTGTACTTATGTTTTAGAACCTGTGTTTATAGTAATTCAAAGTATTTCAACCTACTGAAACTTAGTCTTTTTTATTTTCATGTAATAACTTCACTATAATTTTATATAACCTAGGACATTAACAGCTCTTTATACTTCACTCCAAAACTAGCTAAAATATTATTTTTTAAAATTTACATTGCAAAATGGCATGGTATCCTATTTCCTATTTCATAAGTTTGCATAGCAGCTTTTAGGTTCCATTCTTTTTATAACTCTAGTTTATTTTTAGTTTTTCTGAAAAGCTAACTTTAATTCAAAGTGCTACAGTGTGAAGTTCAAAAGATCAAATAATATTCTTTACCCAATTTATATTTGGATAATTTAACTAATATTATTTCACATATATATAAATGGCTGTTACCTAGCATTGTACTCATATACTGATAAAACAGCTATAGATCCCACACTTAAGTTCCTGAAAATAATGAGGGTCTTGAACATGTGTAAATTAAAATGTATTTAAGATCATGAACAGTACCTAGTTTGTTATTGCTAGTTATGTAAATAACTCATTCCAAATCAAGGGGGTGGTGAAAACAAATGTGCAATTAATAATTGTTCTCTGCTTTATAAAAAACATGTGCATGGCACCTGTATTGCTATAGTTGGTAAAGTGAAAACCCTAAAATATGGTACTGTGCTCATGCTCTTAATTCACTTGGCATCTCCTTTGTTGATGTATAGTGTCCCCCTTACATTCTCCCACAGTACCTTGCAACTGTCACATCCTATTTTACATAATGAGTATCTTATATTTGCCTATTTGGTATTCACAAGCCACTCTCTGTTTTCTGATAACATACAAATGTCCTTTAAGTATTCGCTGTACTCCTCCTCTCTGACCATGGTTTTTCAGAGGTCCTCCCTATTCCAGGGCTACAGGAGTAACAATATAATCTAAGCTCAGACAATCAGATCCAGGTATTTGTGCAATGGATGGGTAAGGAATATGAGACACCATTAAGTACCAACAGCTCGAGGGTTTTCCCTGAATAGTGTGAAATAATAGCACCTATTACTAGTAAGGTAATCATCTATCACTGCTGGCTTCCATCCAGAAGGAAAGACGGTGAAGCTCCTGGAGAAAAAAAGTCAAAGCTGAGACATGGAGACAAATTCCTGAGGGCATAAAGCTCTGCCTAAAGTTAAATCCGTCCTGGAAACTTTCGGATGTCCATAAATTCATGTCATTTTTCTCTCTCTCTCTTTGTCTCTCTCTCTCTCTGCCACCCACCCTCCTCTCTCTCAGGATTCAATTAGAGTCCAGTTTCTCTAACTGCAAAAGTTTTACCTCACAGATCATATATTATAATTGCCTGCTGGCCCCTCTCTATCACCTACTGTGTTCCTGAGAAGGGAGATCATGTCTTGATAACCACTTCATGTTTAGTTACCATCATAAGTGCCCAACTCAAAAATTGAACTTAAAAGGAATGAACAAATGAGTATTAATCTTCATAGTTATATTACTTGAGTTATTATTAAAGTAACTGGCAAATAATTTTGTCTATAATTCTGTGTTGAATATCTTGAACTGACAAAGAATGAATATGATTTTCCTTCCACTCTGTCCCAGGGGAGATCATTATAAAAAACCGGAATTCTGGATTAAAAAACCAGTCATCTACTGTGGTGTCACATCCCATTGATGAGATGAGATCAGTATTGATGTGCATGATGTCACTACCCTCGGGAGACTACAGTAATGTGGGAGCAAAGCAAGTGAGTTACCATATAGTTTCTGCTAATCTAGTAAAGCCGGGTCATCGCTGGCAATTCATCTATATCCGAGTGAATGTATCCCATCCTGAATTTATATTCTCTTTGTTAGGCTCAGCAATGTTTAGGTTACAACATTCTAGGATAGTACTTACTGTCACTTAAATATAATGCAAGCCACAATTATGTGCCATAAAACAACTGAAAGTCATAGTAGCTTCATTAATAAAAGTAAAAATAAATAAATAAATAAATAATTTAATAATTTACTTTCTATAATTTGATGTTTTCAAAATATTAACATGTTACTGTGTAATTGATTACTTTTAAATATTAATAAGCACATATATTTTACTAAGTCTTGGTTCACTTTATATTTATGGCCCATCTCAATTCGGAGTAGGCACATCTCCCATGTTCAATAGCCACATGTGGCTAGAGGCTATCATGTTAGACTATGCTATTCTAGAATGTTATGCTTTTAAATACTTTACACAGTGTCAAGCAGAGTGCCACAAGCATGAAGATATCTCAAATGTTCTTTTGGTTATAATGGTGTAACTCAAAGGTGAGTCTGGAAGTTTAGAAGAGATCTAATTGAAATGCATCAGATTTATCTCTAACAGTACAATCCCTGTGAGGTCATGTTGCTTCAAAATCTAAACTAAGGGCAATTCTAAGAACATTTAAACTGTTCTCAGTGTTTAATTATAAATAATTATAACTAAGACATAAAATTAGGAAGACTGCATACTTTTAAACATTGCCTGTCATATTTCTCATAAGTCTTAGCATTCAAAATATGAAGTTATTTTAATAATTTTTATTTATCCCAAAAGTATAATAGTAGAAATACAAAGAATAAAGAAATCCTACCTACTTTGAGTAAAAGAATATTAAAATTATTTATGTAGTGATTAAAACACCCTAAAACCAGAACTCTGCACATTGATCATTTTTATCTTTTCTCTATGGTTTCTAAAATTGGTCCTTCAATTTTTTTTTTTTTACTGTGGTACTATTTACTGATTTCACTATTTTTAAGATTTTATTTATTTATTTTGAGACAGAAGAGAAGAGAGGGAGAAAGACAAGGAGAGAGAAACCTCAAACAGTTGACTCTCAAATACACATCAAGTGTGACCTGAACTGACAACCCAGACACATGACCTGACAGGGAACTGAATCAGCGACCCTTTGTTTTGTAGGATGATGCCCCGACAACTGAGCCACACTGGTCATGGCATGTTTAAGCCATTTTTGAGAGTACAGTTTTGTGGCATTAAGTGCATTTACATTGTGCAACCATCACCATCATCCATCTTCAGAACTTTTTCACTCCTCTCCACGGCCACATTATACCCATTAAACATCAACTCCCCATTCCCCTTGACCAACTACCATTTCCCCTGGAACTACTGTTCTGTTCTCTGTTCCTATTAATTGGACTACTCTAGGTACCTCAATACATGGAATCATATAAAAATACTTGTCCTTTGAGACTGGCTTATTTCACTTATAATGTCTTAAGTTTCATTCAAGTAGCAGCATGGGTCAAGAACTTCCTTTTTAAGGCTAACATTTCTTTCTATCTATAAACTGCAGTTTGTTTATATATACGTCCTTTGATGGACACTTGGGTTGCTTCTACCTTTTGGCTGTTATGAATAATGCTGCTATGAACAAGTATCGATGTACAAATATCTGAGTCATGGGTTTTTGCTTTTGTTACCTGTCCCAAATGTGAGGGCTACTCATCTTTCCCGTATTTTTGTTCCATTAAAATAGTGGCAGAATTTTCTTTTACATTAAGATAAGTAAAAAATAAAATAAAAAATTTCCTCTTTGTACTGGGATATAACAGTCGTACTTCCCAATAGAACAGATAATTCACTCCACTGATACTTTAACTTTTTCCTAGTTTTCCACTATATTCTTCTAAGGTAATCATTTTAATGCTAAATCATTTTATATGTATAAATGTTAGCATACTGAATTCTGAAAACTAAAAATATCTGTAGAATGGTCTAAGTTACAGGTTCTGGGCCCCAGATAAATTATCCCAGTTTCACATTTTTCTTGGAATTTTTCTTGTCACATATTTCAATCTTTCAATCCTCTTTGCTCTATTCATTCTCCCTTCAGCTCCCACATGTGAACTATTCTGGGTATTAAAAACTCATTTTTAAAGCAATACAGTTTCACCAACTAAAATAACATGTGCTCAGTTAGGTTAAATTTAGCCTTGTGAAATTGCACCTGAGCAGTTTTGCAGCATCGGTAAGAGCTTCGCCTATCTCCAGTTCTTTTCATCCCCAATCCCCAATCACATTCTATTGTAATCTTTTCCCCTCTGGTAAATACGGTTTTGAGAACCCATGATCCAAACCAAGGAGAAAATTCAACCCAGTGATGTACAAAGCATGGTCTAAAAATAAGAACACAAAGCTCGTGAAATCTTGAGAACTGATGCTCCCAGCAAAAGTCAACTGTTCTCTAACCTTCTCCATGCCATATTTACTGTTCAAAGACTTGTGAGAAGCATGTGATAATTTTATTAACAACCAGAACTATTCCAAGGATCTTCACTGTCTGAGTTTCTAATGCATTCTGTGTTCCTTATTTCTAGCTATTTCCTTTAGCAAGTCTCAATAGGAAAGGGAGAGCGGCACGGATGAGCAATTGTATACAATGAAACATGTAATTTTTGCTTCAATTGCAATAAAGGAACTAGTCTCATTTTAGTGTGCTCTCATCAGGCATACTTTCCAACTCTCCCCAACCAGGGGTGCTCTTGGGAACATCAAGCTGCCACATAAATAAACAACAGTAAGGGACAGAGATGACACTGGAAAATATATAGACATATATGCCTTAGAGTCACTTTGAGTCAGGATTTTTATTACAGAGACTGAAATTACCCTCTAAAGAATTTATTTGAATAATATTTTTATTAATAAAAAACTCAGTGATTTTCCAGATCTTATGTAAATGTTTGGTTACTGGTGTTTGTTGTACTCATTTATGAATGGAAAAGTGGTTGGGTTTGAATTTTTCTGTTTTTTATTTTGTTTTGTATTGTTTTGAGTTTTAAAAAAGATTTTATTTATCTATATTTAGAGAGGGGGAAGGGAGAGGGAGAGAGATGGAGAGAGACATCAACATGTGGTTGTCTCTCGTGTACCCCCGACCAGGGACCTGGACTGCAACCCAGGCATGTGCCCTGACTGGGAACTGAGCCAGGGACCCTTTGGTTCACAGGCTGGCACTCAATCCACTGAGCCACACCAACCAGGGCTGGATTTGAAATTTTAAAGCCATTTTCCACTTAACCTGTAACTAACCCAACTTCACTTTCTTCTGAAAATTTTTACTGAAGAACTAAGTTCAGAAACTAGAACAAATTTTCTTAAGTTTAGAGGTTCCTTGCTTAAGTGCTTGTAAATGTTTTCTTTATCCTTCACATTCAAAAATATCGTGTAAGTGTTCTACGTGTTTCTTTTTGTTAACTCTATCTGGTTAACCCCTTTGGTCAGTGGACTTAGCTCTCTACTTTGCTCCCAAAAGCTTCTTTTAAATGTAATTGCTTCATTTTCTTCTGCTTTTTTTCTCTAGCATTCTAATTACAGTATTTTATAGTTTTAAAAAATTTTTATATTTACTATGTTTCTTTCTTATTTAATTATTTTTTCTATTTCCTACATTATTATAAATAGAATGTTATGAATAATGAAACGTCATGAACTTCAAATGAATACAAAGGAATATAAACAGAAAATGAAGGAATAAGGCAAGAAGAGGTACAATGTGTTTTGTTTTCCTCGTTTGCTGCTTTGTTGTTTTCCTCTTTCCACCTCGTCGTGGCTGTGCAGCTGACTAGAAGCTCTGGTGTTCACTGTTCCCTGTGGGGCAGGCGTCACATGCCACAGTGTCACGGGGCAGGCGAGAGGCCTTCATTAGGGGCCTCAGTGTGTATTCTTCAGACACTGGAAACAGGCCTCTCGCCCATTCTCTCTCCCTCACTAGTGGAATTCCTCACCATAAGCTAATGGAATTCTTGCTCCAAGGTCCCCTTACCAGCAGGCTTCCCTCTGGCAAAAATAGTAGAAGTCTGGCTCCTTTTCACAACCCATTTTGCCTTGTGGCACTCACATGCCCTTGCCATGCCGAAAGATGAGGTACAGGTTGCCCCATGTCTGCCATTCTTTTTCCAGCCACTCCTTTGTCAAGATTTTTTTTACTTGCTTAGGTAGGTGTGGCTCACATTACCAAGCCTGCTGCCTAAGCCCAGATCTCAACAGGGTAGACATGCCTTGTTTTCTCCCACTAGCCAACCTGGCCCCTATGAGTGGTTCTCTTGGAGGCCCAATAGCCTGGCTTTGGTGTTCAGGGATGGAGAACTTCAGACCAAAGAAGTACCCCTTGGACAGGCTGACATTCCCTCTTCCTCTCCGTAGTTACTACCTTATGTGACTGACAGGATAAAAAGGGTCTGTCATGGGATCACAGACCATATACAATCATGAAAAGGAAGAAAGCTGCTGAGAACATATTATGAAATAAAATCCCTGCCTGGCTGGTGTAGCTCAGTGGATTGAGCGCAGACCTGCGAACCAGACCATCGCGGTTCGATTCCCAGGCAGGGCACATGCCTGGGTTGCAGGCCAGGTCCCTGCAGGCCAACTCCCAGCAGGGGACGCACGAAAGGCAACCATACATTGATGTTTCTCTCCCTCTCTCCTTCCCTTCCCCTCTAAAGATAAATAAATAAAATAATAATAAAAAAAAGAAATAAAATCCCTGTACCAGACTAGTTGGGCACCAGGGAATGAATAAAATATAACCTCAGGTTAAACTTAAGAAAGAACGTGCAAATTTTAAATATCAAAGGCATATGTTGCAGGCCATTAGAACATACTTATATCATGTATCTGTAAAGGATAGCTACAAAATCCCTCCGTGTGCTTTGTAGGAAGTGTCTTTATGTTCCTTTTCCTTCTTTACCAGATTGTCCTTTTGCCCCAAGTTTTCGTGAGCTCTTATCCATATCAGTGGTTAGAAGTCATTGAAACAGTCACTGATCAGTGCTTTCAGTCTCCAGTTGTGGTTAGAGGCAAAGGAATTATGGCCACTTGTGAGAACAGCGAGTGAGTAAAGAACATGGACTGTGAAATCAGACCTAACCAAGTTCCATTTGACTGCATGTGACAGCTGGGCCACCTCTTTAAGGCTTGGTTTTAGAAATCTAAAAAAGAATACTATCTCATAAGTTTGATGTAAAGATTAAATGGGGTAATGCAAGCAAAGGGCACAGCACAATGCTTTGCATTTGTATAAATATATATTATTATTATAAGATGATATTTACCTCTTTTTCCATTGCTTTTATTGTAATAGCAAAATCAAATAAGCAAGCAAGCAAAGAAACAATGAGAAAAATTCTGAACCAACATATGCCAAAATTAGCAACAACTTCCTTTAGGTAACCAACATATTTATACAAATGTCATTCAGAGATAAACTTCTGGTAAGAAATTGGACTTTACGACCTGTGCTGCTGCTGATGGGATGCACCGAGTACATAAAACCCTGCAGACTCTTGATTGTTTTCTTCTGGTGAGATGCTCTTTTTCATAATATGAATCAATGCTTATCCTTTTATTTTCATTTCCAATCCCTGCTAAAGTTCAGAGCCAGTTCGAATTTTTGTGATTTCAGAAAATAACTAAGGGCTAAGAGTATCTTAGAAGTTCATCTCCAATTTAACTTAATTCGATTGCAGTCTTTCTCAGGGATCTTGACCTTCGCTTCTGATGATATTGGCTTTAAGGCTGCATCTACCACACACACGTGACTAAATGCCATCGGGATATTTTAAGTTATTTGTCCCACTAAGAATATATCTCACATATCCTTAAACAGTCGGTTCACTGTTGCACGTTTTAATTTGTTAATTGTAATAGATGTCTAGTTAAACCATAATAAGAGTTAAATTACAAAAACAAAAATCCAGGTTAAAAATGTGGCTTTAGTTTGAAAAATATAAAGTCTTGTCAGATATTATATTCTGGGAATATAAAAGAGAAAAAATTAAAGAAAAAACAAATAGAAAAGCTAAGGGATTAAAAATAATCAAGTAGATGATAAATAGTAATAAAAAACTGAATAAATATTAGATTTTGAGTTGCAGAGATCTTGTGTTTTTTTTTTTTGAGGCAGATAATATGTTTCTGCAGTAATTTACCTATTCTTAGAGTTTGAAACAGAGTTATACATTGTAATTAACATACATCTTTTCTTCCTACCAGGGGGACAACATGTTTTCATCTAAAATAAGCACAAATGACACAATGTTTAGATTGCACTGTCAAAACCAATGGTCTACTCAGTGTCTGCTCACATATCCTTGCCACAGATATTGACAATAATGATACAGTACAAAGGAAAGTCTATTTTTAGTCACTTCCCAGTAAAATGTAATAATACAAATGTACATGTGCACGCACAGCACAAAATTATGGTACGATGCTGATCGCATGAACCACTTCTGGTAACAACAATAAAAATGAGTAGGCATCTCATGTATCTTGCCAAGTCTAATTCTGAATTTCTACTATGCACTAATATGAGAGAAAGCAACCCAGATACCAACTGGGAAAAACTCCAGATTTTCTCTTGGGTACACAAATCGTGACTTCTGCTAGGAAACAGTGATAATACCAATGTTCCAGAAGATTAGAACATGAATTCTTAAGAGCCTTAAACCTCCATGGGCTTTTTGAAAGGAGGGGGCTTGGAGTGGAGGCTTAACTACTGAGCGCATTTGTTTCAAAAATATCAAGGAAAATTAGGCCATTGTCACAATCCTCCTACAAGGAACTATTGAAAGTAGTTGAAAGGTATTTTCCAGAAATATAAATAAAATGGCTAAATCAAAGGTGGTCTAATTTTTATTCTTTATTAATTCAAACACGTAAGTCTGCCCCCTCAAACGCATGCTGTTCTAGAATCTGGAGCCAGAAAGCTATAACGAGAATGCCAACCTGCACACATAAAAGAAGAACAATAAATGGGAAGGCGGGGTGGCCTGCTGTGCCCCCAGCCGTGTGGAGAAACAGCCGGTTAGACTCCTGCAGGAACCTCTTTCCCTCTGCCTCCTGTCACCTTGCCAGCATCAGATAACTTCTGGGCAAGGGCTAAGTGGAGGACATGAAGAAAGGAACTATAAAATAGCTACAACATAAGGGAAACAAAAGCAGAGGCAATAGCTCTTTGGAGAAGAAAAAGAACTAAAAAAGACATATGCCTCTCGTCAAATTATTTCACCAGTCAGGATTCTAAATCTACCTCACAGCTGTCCAGGGGAAGTTTCCATTTTGCAAGTGAGAAAGTAATTTTGACAAAGACCATGACATCGATTTTTGCTGAAATTATATTTGGACTACTGCATGCTCAAAATCTATATATTAAGGATAATATTCTAAGGAGAACAACAAGAGATGATGGCATTTTAAGGAACTGCGAGAGACCAAAGGTCAGATAAGTGCCTACTACAAAAATAGACTTAGTTCTGGGATTTAAAAATGAACATAAACTAGCAAATATTTAATTATCCATTAAAAGAATTGATTACATCTAATTTTTAGGCCATTTGCTTTTTTCATTAGGCTAAAACTCAGTCCATCTTTCTCTTCTTCTTGGTTTCCCGTAGCCTATGTCCCATCATTTCCAGATGCCAAGGATTCATTCCCTTTTCATATTCAATTTATTTTTCCTAATGTCTTCCATTTTTCTAAGAAACACAGAGAACCTAGTATATATGACACTAAAAAATACATGGACATAGAGGCCCTGTCTTCAAGTTACATGTATTCCATTTGAAAAAATCAGTAAGTGGAAATAATAATTACTAGCACTATGTCCTAATGACATGTATACTATAATCATCCAAATTTTACAGCTGAGAAACCTGAGGAACAGAAATGAAGTAACTTGCCCAAAGTTGTATGATTTGATAGAGTTGACATTCAAACCTAAGCAGTTTGTTTATGGTTTTCAATTAACCTAAATTCTATATTAAATAAACTTGTTGAAGTTTCAAATTATTTCAGTTTCACAATGATAAGTACCAAAAGAAATGTTCTTTTTTTTAAAAAATATTTTATTTATTTATCTTTAGAGGGGAAGGGAAGGAGAGAAGGAGAGAAATATCAATGTATGGTTGCCTTTTTTGTGCATCCCCTGCTGGGAGTTGGCCTGCAGGGAACTGGCCTGCAACCCAGGCATGTGCCCTGACTGGGAATCGAACCGCGATCGTGTGGTTCGCAGGCCCGTGCTCAATCCACTGAGCTACACCAGCCAGGTTAAAAGAAATGTTCTTAATAAACTTACTATTGATCCTCGGATGGATGGCTGAAATGGGTTATGTGTAAAATGCTGTGGAGGACAGTGTGTATCCTTGGCATAACTTTTCTATTGAATTTAGTTCAAGGAACTCTAGCAAAGTTATTTTTTAAAAAAGGTTATCAGAGATTTATTTCAGAGCTAGAGAACATGGAAAAGTCTGGAGCAAAGTTTGGTTCTAATACAATCAGCTTAGAACTGGGCTCCTGCACCTCCAACCGATCAGCTGGATACTTTCTGACCCGACTTCCGTAGTTACAGTCTCAGACAAGTCTTTTTAGAAACATCTCAGTGTGAACAGGAAATGTGTTAAGCTGTCTATTCCCTTTGTGAACCTGTTCAACCACATTCCAGAAAGGTCTCTATCTCTGCTCTCGAGTTACTTAATTATTAGAAATTTACAAAAAATAGTCTATTCACATCTATGTCAATAACATACTAGTGACTAGGAAGAATGAAATCTTGAAGTTAGAAAATTCTGTTTTTGTGTCAAAGCCTCTTGAACACCATATCATACCTTTTCTCTGACTAGAGCTGTTTTCCCTATTTACCTTAAATTTTAATGAGTATCAGATCCGAATTCACTGAGTATCCATTGTTGAGTCTTAAATTTTCTTCCAAAGTTATGAAATAATAATATCACAAACTCAAGCTGCAATAACCTAAGGGACAGAATGGTATTGTATTACTTTTTTTTTATTTCAGTGGGGAAAGGAATCAAGAATTCAGCTGTAAATCTGTTAAATGTGAAATGTCAATGGGACAACCAATTGAAGATGTCAACTAGACAGCTGCACATTTAGAGCTGAAGTTGAGAGGAGAAGATTGAGTTAGAAAGATATATTTGAAAGTCATTGTCACGTACACAGCATTTAAAGCCTTAGACAATAGGATCACAAAAGAAATGAAAGTTGAGTTTTAAAAGGGAACATAATGCAGGAAGCAGCCAGAAGAACATACAAAGGAGGCTGAGACAAACAGTCCAGAGATTGGCTAAGAAAGTGGAAATTATGGATCTGTAAGCAAGAGACATGAGTGTTTTAGAAAGAAATAATTTGTTATCTAATTAACTTAATGTGTTCAGGTAAAATCAACGATGAATACTGACCATGAAAACCTTAACTTTAATGGTTTCCCAAATTGTTGAGAGCAGACCTCAGGCAGATGAATGGAACAGTAAGTGAGAGATCTTTGAGAATCAGAAATTCTAGAGAACATATATAGGGTGAGAGCAAAATAGAGTTGTAGGCAACAAAAAATTATTCCCCCTCTACTTTTCTAGGTATTTTTGGCTAAGATTATCTGTAATAAAAGACAGCTGACTACAGAAAAATAAACAGAAGTTTAACGATATGTGTAAAGGGGCGAAAGTAGGCTTACAATTTTTTGTACGGAAAATAATACAATAGTTAATAAATAATAATACAGAAATAAACTCTTTTGTGTACTCACAACTGTAAAGCTACTTTTACCTCACCCAGTATACTTCCTGTATATGTGGAAGTTACTCAGAAACACAGTAACTGCAAATGACCAAGCTGCCATCTTGAGTACCATTTCCAGATAAAGACAAAAGAAAGCTGTTGGGGACTGTGGCAGCCTCATTCTGGGAGGTTACCAGGAAGTGCACAGGAAACAAGGGTCGGGTTATTATACAGATTTATTTATTAGGTGCCTTTTCTGCACTAAGAGCTTCGACGGACCGGGTCATCCTCCTCCTTCTTGTACAGAGAGGAAGACACCTTTACAAATGGAGATTTTCCTTAAAAATGCACATGTTTCCTACAAAAGGAAATTGAAGTCTGTTCAAAAGCTTCTCCTGTGTGTGCATTAAAAAAATAAATAAATAACCCGCTCAAGGTCATCCTTACGCCAAAAGGCACATTGTGCAGCGGGAAAATCTGCTGCCCTTCTGAGAAAAGAATTAAGTAGGTGGGTGAGTACAGAATGGGCACAGTCTTTGAGACGGATGAACAAGGGTGCTGGGGGCTTATCAACCCAAGGGTCCTTATCACTTTGATTACAGTTAGCTTTGAATCCAGCTCTACAAATCATATTTTTTCTGTCTCTACACCCCTCACAGACCTCAGCTCCCCCAAGGCAGCAAAAGACATTATCCTAAACCTGACTACTGGTTGCTAGGTCCAGACCTCTGGCAGGCTAAAGAAAACATCTTGACCTAAGTCATGTTTCAGCTTTGGGGCCCTAAGGTAGAATATCGCCTGGCTACTTGTCTGTGAAGCCAGACAGGGGGACTCCGGAGCACACCTCAGAGCTGTCCTCCAGGACTGGAGACATGATTTATTACCCTTACCGTATCTCCAACCAATCAGCTTCCTTCACAGCTCCGGACCTCTAACCCACAGTGGCTTGTGATTTTTGTCCTGTGTGATCTGCTACCTACCTGCCATCAGAAAGTGAGATCTTTAAAACATTAGCTCTCTGCACACTGTTGCCACTCCAGAAGGGCCAATTCAATGTCAAGCTATTTTCTTTTCTAAACTGCAAACTCCTGGTGGAGCACTTCTTAGCCGGTGCTCACAGGCAGATGGACCCGAGTATTGCAGTCTGGTAGCACTTATGAAAGGATAAGTCTAAACTACCAAATAACAGATAAAAGTGTTAGATCCTTCACAACTGTTCCAAGCACAAAACCACAACATAAAGACGTGACGTTCTGATTATGAAACTCTATTTCTAGGAACATTTCTTTTTTTAATCTCAGAAGTCGGGAATTTCTTCGCCTCAATATGTTAAGTACAGTTGGAAATTTTAATCTGAATTCACCAACAATTTAAGTAAATTTATATATTTGTGTGGATTCCTTGTAAATATGCATTGAATTAGTTTTTCTTCTGTTAGTCTGTCTTACGTTACTTTAATTATTTGACCAGCCAACAAAACTAAGTGAGGAAAGGAGAAAAAAATTTCCTTCCTCCACAACAGTGAAAGAAAATAAAGGGCTTGAGCGAGCAAACTAGGAGAGAAACAGAATAAAGAGAAAGATAGAGATTAAGAAATAGAGAAAGAGGAAGATGAATCAAACTCGTTTATTTTGGAGAAGGACATTCGTAGCAAAATATCTTTATTGCATTAAGTTCATTTACACTTATTATTTAAAAAATGACTGAACTGACCAAGTCCTTGTCATATTACAAAGTTATATAAAAGATCATTTAGGGGTCTATTGTTATTGATTATAAAATCATCTCATTTCAGACTTTCTGATTATCAGTTAAAATGCCCATTCCATACTGACAAGTCCATTTGAAACAGCTTATTTGTGAGTACATAAATTGGAGGCAAATGAAGAAAATCATATACAAGGTAAAAAGAAATATTATAGGGTATTTATGTAGCTATTGTTCTGCGTTCTGGGTTGTGTGAAATGTATGGTACCCTACAGGCTGAATTGAGGAGCTATTTCCTAGAACAAGACTGTCCCTCAGATGGACTAACGTGTTCAGCCAGCTACTGGCTAACAAGGCAACGCCGTCACTCTCCTAAAATACATTTTAAAAGATTCATAATTTAAACAAATGACCTGGGGAATTTCCCCTTTCCTTAAAATTCACTCTCTGTTCTAAATAAAAGTGTAACTGAATTTCCTACCTATTGAAAACAAAAACATAGCCGAACACTTACCTCTACATTATGTCAACAAAAGATACACAGTAAGTTGAAGGACTGAAGGAAAACAAATGCAGACATATCTTAGGCTTTCTGACCAACCAATTTCCTTTTTGTCAATTGTATTAACTCTCCGGTTGCAAACTTCCCTCTGTCTACTTTCTGGATTATACCTTCACAATTTCTTGATACTGCTGCTGCCTGAGGCAACCTGTTCAATTTTGACCACTGCTCTCAGGCGCTTGCCCAGCACAGCAGTGTGAAACTTGCAATAAATGAGACAAGCCTCTAAATGCTACTCAGCTTGGTTGACCTCATCAGGCTTCTTCCCACTAAAGCTTCTCATTGGACTCTGCCTACGAGGCATGTTATCTCTTCATAGAACCTTCTGCCCATAATCATTTATTTTTGTGAGTCCCAAAGTGTCTGCCCATCAGAACTATTTCAAGACTGTTTTTAAAAGATATACTGAAAACACTTGAAAAAGTATCCATTTCTCGCCCCAGCAGCTTCTAAAAAATTAAAATACTCTCTATGTTGTCTTCTTAGTCATAGCAAACATTTTTATCCTTTATGAGTAATTTGAATTTATGGCACAAAGGAGTTTCCTAGTCCCTTTATTCACGTTCTTCCTTTTTGGTCTCATTCTTGTTAAGGAGCAATTTTGCTTGTTTGTGCTTTCTTTTTAAGCTAATGATCACTCAAGGGATGAGATATAAAGAGTTAATATAGCAGTGATTAACTGAATGGGTTCTAGACACAGTCTACCTGATTTGAATCAAGGCTCTCTAATTTAGTATCTATATAATCTTAGGCAACTTACTTAACTTTTCTGAGATTAAATTTCCTCATCTGTAAAATGGCAATAATAATAAAATTGGCTGGCCTCACAGGGATTCTATGGAAATTAAATAGGCCAGTGAAGGTAAAGCATAGGTACCTAGATAAATGTGATCTATAATAAACTCATAAGATTTTTGTAAGTGTTAGATACTATATTTGCCATCCAGATATGCTCTGGGTGATAATAAATATCACCAAATAAGGCAAACATTTGACTTTTGCCTTAAAAGTGTAGTACTTTTAAGACTCTAAAATAGACCCAAGGTCTGCAGTGAGCCATCTCTTGCCCTCCTGGGATGAAGTCATGAATAATAGGTGAACCTGACTGCCCAGGACTCCAAAACAATGGTCTTGCCTGCTGTAACCTTGCTGGACTCAGGTGGGAAAACAGCCAAGACACTGCAAAGAGCTACAAAAAGACAATGGAAAAGAAACAAGAGGAGAAAGGGCAGAGGGGAAATGAACAAGTGTTTTGCCCAGTATTTGTATCCTAGGCATGTCTCTGATCAGGCACTCACAGTACTCCATTTCTTTGTGAAACAGGGACTACATGGTCACCCGTTAAAACTCTATATGGGGCAATAAATGGGGAGAGTCAGAGAAGCATTATCCAGGATTTTTGACCCGTGGAATTGCCACACCTAAATCAAAGAGTATCACAGAAAGTTCCAGCAGGTTTTATACTGGCCTTCAGAGAGGTATAGAGCATTTTAAGGATCAGTGACAATAAGGAGACATCTTAGACTCTGCAGTAGACCTGCTAAGTGAACATACACTTTGCAAATCCTGTTTCTATTCCAAATCTATTTCTATAAGACCAAGCTGTATTCTGTATGATTATCAAGATGATTCCTCCAAGAAATTCCTTGCACAAAATAGTGGATAAAGAAACCTGCCATAGGATGATCTATTCCTATTTATTATACAATGTTTATAAAGAAAGTTGGGGATCCTTAATGGAGAAAAAAGACTCATAAAGGCTGTTGCATAAATTCTAAGGAACGATAATTCAAACTACATATTGAAGAAGTCAAGGTATGAGACCAAAATGGGACTCTGAAATATAAGTGTAGTATGAGGTTAGAATGCCATCTTCAAGGGTGCTTATAGAAGAGAATCTGGAGAAACCTGGAGGAAGTGGCAATATCTCCGTGTGCTGGGCACTATGCTATTAATAGTTTAAAATCTCCATTAAGCAAATCTCCATTAAGTTAGGAAATGCCAGGATTGAGATGCTAAGATCTTGACCACTTGACCAAGAGAAGTTAAAATACATGCAATCTTGTGATACACTAGAAAGTTTTTAGAAAGGATTCTACAGAAGATGACTTAGGAAAAGAAAGCCAGTTGAGACTCTAATATATGGCCCAGTGTCAAGCTCTGCCAGCCTTCAGTCTCCCCAAGACATCAGCAAATCCTTGTGGTTTTCATCAATTTAAGTGGGATCAGTCAGAAGTTATGGAGAACCAGAAAAGAACTAGAAATAGCCCTGGCTGGTGTGGCTCAGTGGATTGAGTGCTTGCCTATGAACAGATAGGTTGCCGGTTCAATTCCCAGTCAGAGCCCACAGCTCCTATAGTCTACAGACTATAGGAAAAAGGAGCCAAACACAAAGTATAAACTTCCTTGATACTGAACTTTTCAGATACTCAAGGATCTCAAAGAGTGGATGAAAGGGAAACCATGAGGGAGGAGGAAGAGTTCTCTTACTTTGTATGGAAAGTGGACTCAGGAACACTGGAGCAGTATGGGATTACAGGGCACATGGGATTTGGTCAGTGGTCATTTTAGAAACACCTATTTCCTTAAGATGAATTATTCAAGAAACTTAAATTAATGGTATTTTTTTTTTTACTTCTCAACTCTATTCTCTTTTGATCATACTGGGAGATAAGGCAGCAAAAGGAAAATTTGCCCAGAACTCAATATAATGATGTTGGCAGCCAGGAGTGGACTAAGAAGGAAATAGTGGAAGAAGAAGTCGTGCAAGGCCTTCAGCAGAAAGCAACTTTGAAAATGGCAGAAATTGTCATTACACGGAAGGGCACCATACAGTAGTGTCCCCTAAATGGCCTGTGGAGGAGCAGTGATTGCTGCTTCAGGAGGACTTCCCTGCGATTCACACAGCAGTACCTGATGTCACTGCCACCAAGGGGGGGCGGGGGGGGGAGGAGGCTGAAGATCATTGAGTTCATTCTCTCTGACCCCAAAGAGCCCTAAATGTTTAAAATGTAAATTTAAAAAAAAATTCTGGCATCTGTGAAGTGAATATAAGTGAAAGGCAAAACATGCTCATCCAGAAAGGGTTCTTTAGAATAATTCTGGCTCATAAGTTTAGGAAAAATTGTACACACTGATTTTTCTTCCCATCATAACCACCTCATCTGATGTCGGTGATAGACTATTTCAGTAGTCACATCAAACTGTACTGTTGCAATGATCAGAATGTATCTTCTGCTCCATAAACTCTGAGGGATGCTTTTCATTGCATACTACCTCCTTAAATAACTTTTAACAAAGAGCTTTTAAGAGCCAATTTCTAAAGAAAAACTTTCATATGGCAGGAATTTAAAAACATACCATGACTAATCTGTGATATACATAGGGAAACTATAAACCAGAACTATTTGGCAGAATTTTGTAAACATCTGGGAGACTTTTCTGTCCAAGTCAAAGAATTTTACTCTCTTCTTGATTTTTTCACATAAGAGTTTTGGGTTCCCACTGACTTCAGTAGTGGGATGGATTTCAAGGGACAATGAATTATCCTAACCTAGTAAGAAAATGAGATAAAAAGGTACAGAAGTCATTCATCATTTGGCAGCTCTAGCAGTTCAAAGAGTAACTCATTCTGCTCCAAAGGTACTTATGACATTGGACAGGAAGTCAGCAGCATCCTCCACATCCGTTAAGCCGCATGGAGTTCTCCAAGCATTCGGGGGGGGGGGGGGCACGGGGGGTACTCTGCCTGGATTGAGACTGTTTGTTCCCTTCTCCCGAATTCTTCATTTCTGTGTTTATTCTATAATAAGATGCTGAAAATTAAGTTCACGGTGACTGTCATTTGAAAGAGGTATGTGTGTAAATGTCTCTGTTTTAAGAGGCATATTTCCTTGAATAAAATTTAAAAATTAAGCCTGTTTTTTATGAGTAGTCTCAAAAATACCAGCAACTAAATGTGTTTTCTTTCATCTTCACTGCATGAATAAAAATAAAGAAAGTGAGCCTTCTTCTACCTTAAACGTGTAGAGCACACAGAGGACGACGCGAACGGCCAGTTGTAGGTCAAAGGGAAGAAAGGGGGTGAGAGACCGAGACAAGTCATTTCCAGGCACAAACCTGAGGCTACCTTTATATGGACTAAAGAGCATCCTGTTGGGAAAACACAAATTTTCTTCCACCTCTGGGCTACTGATTAAGGTGGTGATAACTACTATACACTTGGGTTTACCGGGAGACACTTCTCAATGTTTCATGTTTCTGCAGGTTTTACAAGCAGAAATACAGGCTATTTTTATTCCAGGCTATCATTTCAAGAATGCTTTCACAGTGAAAAACCTTGGGAGAAAGAGAGAGATTGCAAGCTCCTCTTGAGCAAAATGTGCATTTGTTAGCTATCTGTTATGAAAGATTCGTGTTCCCCAAACTTGGGATTCCTCTCCAAAAATGGAAGCCACTGCTTGTGCAGAGGTCGCCTGGCCCTTTTCATGTTTCCCCATGGAAACTGAAGAAGGGTAGCCTGTAAAAACATGAGCTACTTGCTGTTCGCTATGGCGTGATCAATACAGTTCTTTTTTTCTGACCTAGTCAGTACCTCTGGCATCATGACTGTGTAGCAAGCTAACTTGTTACATGATGATTAGGATAAAATCTAATACCCACTGCAGTTGTGGCAATGTTCTTCCTTATAGAACACATTTTCAGATATGAGGAAATCAGTCTCGCATCTGAAGATGCCTTGGGAATGCTTTGAAAGAGGCTATAGGACTTGAAGATAAACTATGATTTAAGAGGTTAAAGAAGAAAATTGGGCCACAAGAGCAGGAGGGTATTTCTTACACAGTCCCATAGGAGTGAACTGTAAAATTCAGTACATGATGAAATTAGAAATGTGTGTTTAGGAGAAGCAGAGATATTGAACTGCATAAAAATAAAAGAAATAGGATAACTCTGAACAAACTATGGATAATAACAAAGGAAGCAATAATTAACTTATGCATGGTGGTTAGTGGTACAAAGCACTTCCATACATGTTATTTGGAATCCTACAACAATCTTGTGAGATAGGCTTTATTATCTTCTTAATTACACAGCTGAGAAAATGAAAGTTTAGAAGGTTATGTAACTTGCTAAAGGACAAAGCTAAGACACTAAGAAGATAAACATTAGAGATGAACATAAGACATTTGAGCAAAACTAAAACAAAAACAAAAAATCAAATTGGGCCATAAGTTCAGAATCTTTCAGCGCAAGTTATTTCCCTACTGCTCCATAATAAACATGTCTTTCTCTCTGATGGGAAAGAATAAAATCCCTCTTTTTACCCTATTCACTTTATATATTCAGCCATGAGAAAGGACATCCTGCCATTTGAAATAACCTGGATAGACCTCAAATGTATTAGGCTAAGTAAGTCAGAAAAGAGAAAGACAAATACTGTAAGATCTCACCTACATGTGGAATAGGAAATTAAAAAGTTGAACACACAGAGACCAGATTGGTGGTTGCCCAAGGTTGAAGGTGAGGGTGTGAGAGAAGGGGCGGGGGGGGGGGGATGGGATAAAGATGGTCAAAAGGCACAAACTTCCACTCCTAAGATATATAAGTCCTGGGGATGTACTGTGCAGTACTGTGACTATAGTTAATAATACTATACTGCATATTTGAAAGTTCCTAAGATAATATATCATAAAAGTTCTCTCCACACACACAGAAACTGTAACTGTGTGGTAATGAAAGTTAGCTAAATTTATTGTGCTAATCATTTCACAAAACATTAAATTATTATGTTGGACACCTAAAACTAATACAATGCTATTTCAATTATACCTAAACTAAAAATGTTCTTGCATATAGTACATTCACAGAATGTATTTCATTGCTTTATCATTTGCCACCTTGTTTCTCTCAATAGACTAAACCCTTTGATAAAAAGCATCAAAATATTCATTTCTGTATTACCCAGAGCCAATCAATGTCTAAGAGTAAAAGATACTGAATATTATTAGTGAAGTAATGACCAATGAGTAAAATCACACTTCCCTAGCCTGCATACTTGTGTGGGAGAGGGGAGGGGACACTTCCAGCTATAATGCCAGCTGGGGGATGAAGGAATTGTCCACTGAATAACAAGCTTTAACCTATAACTGAGTAAAGATGGTAGGTAGAAAATAGATAGGGGGGAGGGTGAGAATAGTGGGGGAAAAATAGAATCCAAAGAACTTGAGACACGTGGTTATAAACTAAGGGGGGGAGAATGGTGGGGGAGGGAGGGTGCGGGGGGAGGGGATTGAAGGGGGGGAATAGAACAACTGTAATGGTATAATCAATAAAATATATTAAAAAAATAAAAATAAAATAAAAATAAAAAGAATATCATTTAATGTGTATGAATAGAAGTAACTTGTTATAATTTCTCATACTAATCCTAGTTGTAAAACAAGAGTCTTTATTTATAAATAGGGAGTGTTATCCTCACTTTATAGATGAAGAGACAGAAGCTTGAAGAGATTTAATGATGACTTGCTTAATGTTCCAAGGTAAATGACAGGTTATATTTCATTGGTGTGATACTGGCCACATTAGCAGTTTTCACCCAATATTTCACTTGTCTCCCGACACTGAGCTGACAGAAGGAATGCATTTCTCTGCTCCGTGGAAGCTAGATGTGGTCATGTGGGTCGCCAGGGCCAAGGAAATGTAAGCACATCACTCATTACCAAGGAGAAGCCTTCAGAGCCAGCACCCAACCCACAAGTCCTCCATCTCTCACTGCCATGGCGTTTGCCAATGTTTAAAGCTGACGGCTGCTCCGGCTGTCTGGGACTTGACTGAGGAGTAAAAGTGAACCATTTACTGACTCAGATTTGGAAATACAATATGAGCAAGAAACGGCTATGTTGTTAAGCCACCGAGGTTTTGTGAATTTGTCAACGGTGACCTAATTTTGTTCGCCTCGACCAATACTTCACAGGAATCCTAGCTTCAAACTTCAAGTTTGCACAATCATGAATCTTAATACAATTGGGTTTGTGGCAACTATCCAACATTAAAAATACTAAATGTTTAAAATCATTGAAAATGAGGTCTTTTTAAGATATAAAAATAATGAAAATTTAGATATTCATAATTATTATTTTCTTTATTATTGGCAAGATTTAGTGTTGAAAAATTTAAGACATGCGGACCCAGAGAAGCCACCAACAGGATATTCAGTCTGAAGCGGTACAACAGATAGACAGAAACTACAGCCAAAGATGAGGCAAAAAAAGATTGTGCAGCCAACATATATCCCAGAAATAAAATCTGGGTCAGAGCCAGGAACTGCTTAGTTAATCAGTGTGAATCAGAAGAAACAGGGTCGGAAATGAGAGACATGGATTACCTAAAATAGAGTCGCAGATTCCCAATTCAGACCAAGTGTCAGGGCAAAGTCAACACATTTCACCTAAGCAGCGTAATCAAAGGAGGGGGGAAAGTCCTTGTTTGTTATTAAACTGCCTCAGTCGCCACCCTCATGACCCTCCTCACAGCAATAATATATTAAGCCCTGGTCACTTTACCTGCATCTTCACACTTCATCGATATTGCACCCTAGGACACAGGTGAGGGAACGGAGGTATATAGCACAGCACCAGAACTCACACCCAGTTTTATCTGACTAAATCGTGTGTTCTCGGCCACTGTGCCGAATGACCTTGTGCAAAGAGAGTAATTATCAGTAAGTGGCTTGGCTTCCCAAAATACCATCAGTGTATCATCACAGGGCAAAGGCCAAAAGGAAAAGCTAATTCCTACAAGACAGCTCAGAAAGAGGGCTAGCAAGTGATCTAAACACACCTAACAATCAATTGAAGAAGATACACCCATGGGATGCGGTCAAGTCTCTCTCCCTCCATCCTCCGAACCCCTTCTAGTATGAATCAGCACAAAACATCTCTCAAATTGGATCATCACACTAGACGCTGGGATTCTGGAGAGTAAGGCTACTGGAAAAGGAAAAGAAATTTCCCATATTTTTATTACAGTTGCTTCATGATTTTCTTCTCATCCCCCTTTCTCCTCCCATGTTTTCATAAAGGAAGAGGGAGAGAAGTTCCAGGCACAGGAGGAGTGAGTGTGGGTAGAATTCAGGAACATGCCTCTCCTTTAGGCAGAGCGTTGCTGAAGTTAACGCATAATTAGGTCCAATCTACCAGGAGGAGAGATTAGAAGGACATTTTGAGGCCAAAACCACTGTGAGCAGCTTTGCTCCCTTGCTTTGCCTTATTTGCAAAAACTCTTTGAGAGATGGTTGTTCCTGAGGGGGATGTAAGGACCTGACTCCCGAATTTCAGATTTCCCTGTTTTGGAAGCATGATGTATTGATCTTCGTTAAGAAGCATAGATGAATTACTGTTTTATCTTTGTTACCACTTATTTTGCCATGGCAATGGGCCAAGTAATCTGCCTGAAGGAGGTCATTTGCCTCCCTCCAAGGCTTATTGTGATAAAAAAAATGAACACTTGTATATTGTTTAGCGTATGGTGCTAAAAGTCTTTGCTTTATTATGATGGTGATTATTGTCTCACTAAATCCTACAATACTTTGAGCTCTTCCCAGTGAGAAAGCTGAGGATCAAGGCCACTTATGTAACACTGTTGAGATGACACCACTACTAAGTAGAAGGCAGGGCTGCTGTACAACATTGTCCAACAGTGATTTGCTCACAAAGCCTGCGCTCTTTTCGCTAAGCCAGGCTGCATGCTTCTCTCCAGTGGAAAAAAAAAATTGTATAATACGTCCAAAATTAGGCACGCCAGTCCTTATTGAGAAGAACAGTCCATCATAATTTTGCATCTCTCTACAATGCCAGCTCCTATAAACAGTATAAAATACATGAACATTTGAAAGTGTTCCCCCCATAATAGCCCAGTATTTTTCAAAAATAATTTGCATGCTATACAACACACTTTCTATATAGCCGATAAAAAGCTAATTCTAAGTGACAATATGTGGGCAGATAATGGATTGTTTAGAAATACTGTGTAGGTTTCACATAGGAAATAGTGTTGTCCATGAAGAGATTTGGAGTTTCTTAACCCTTCACTGTGCCATAAAACCACAGCAGGAAACATTGACAAACTGATAATGTGATAACCTCAATTCTCTACATAGTGGGAGTGAGAGCTATCTTATCACTACAGTTTCATGACTTCATATAAAGAGTGGAAATTCAAATGATACTCCTCTCCCACACATCAGTGGACATCTTTCCCACGGAGTGACTCAGCCTGAAAGCTAAACGAGAGCATGGTCTCAGCATGCTGTCGGCAGCCACAGCAGGGTCCACGTTAGCTATCTGCATGCATCATTTGTGGGGGCAACACAGAACCCAGGCTGCGAATACCACCAGCTGCTTTGACCTTGTGCAAAGAATCTAGTCTTGTAACAGAAAATAAGACACTGACCCAAACTCCAAAATGTGGCACTTTTCTATTTGACTATCAACAATATGTTCCAACAGCCAATATAATAAACTCACTCCCTCTCTAGTAAAATAAGGAACAGTTCCATCATAAATAATTTGCCAGGCAATGTTCTTACTATTTGGCATATATTAAGTCAATTAGTACTTACAACACTTGACGTATTTCTTGTTTTCCCCATTTCACAAAGTGCAAAAAATGGGACACAGAAATGTGAAGTAACATTCCCAAAGTCAAAAACCTAAAATATGGTAGGACCAGGATTTGGACACAAACTGTCTGATGTGTCAGCTGCCTAACCAGGAACGCTGTGCCCAAGTCACACTGTGTACCCCAATTCATCATGAGAACAGCCTAGAAGCTGAGAAGTCATAGTTGCAGAGTAAAGTGGACTATGTTCATTGCATGTTAAATGAATATGTTAAAACCTTACCCCCAGTAATTTGGGATTAGAGAGGTCATGGGGGTACAGTTCAGATGCAGTGACTGGGTTAGTGCCCTTTTAGAAGTTCCCAGAGAGCTCGCTGCCCTCCCCTTTTTGCTCTTTCCACCATGTGAGGATACAAAAAGAATTTGACCTCTTGCAACCCAAAGGAAGGCCCTTATCAGTACCCAAACATGCTGGCACCTGATCTCAGACTTCCAGCCTCCAGAACTGTGAGAAATAAATTTCTGTTGTTTCTATAAGTCACCCAGTCTATGGTACTTTGCTATAGCCACATGCATGGGGTGCATTGTGGCAATTGTAGAGAAGACCCCAAATGAGGTAGCATGAGAAAATGACATTTTCTAGGTTAAACTCCAATCATTTTGTTTTTGCTGGGGTAAGGGTTCCATGAACTCATTTAACTTGACCTAGAGTTCCACAGCCCCACCCCACCCCCCAAAATATATACAACACTTATTTGATATAATCTTAATATGTTGCAAGTGAATACTTAAATCTATAATATGTTTCTAACTTAATTATCTACTACATATAAACATTTTTTTCTTTTTTTTTTTAAGATTTAATTCATTTATCTTTAGAGGGGAAGGGAAGAAGAGAGGGAGAGAAATATCAATGTATGGTTGCCTTTCGTGTGTCCCCCATTGGGAACTGGCCTGCAACCCAGGCATGTGCCCTGACTGGGAATCGAACCTCCATCCCTTAGCTCGCAGGCCCGCACTCAATCCACTGAGCTACTCCAGTTGGGGCAACAATTGCTTATTAAAAGATGCATAATGACATCTAAATAGCACATCCAACTGACCACTTTTATGACAGAGTATGGGTGAATGTCACTTTACCAGTACTGCACCCGAATATGAAAAATCTGACTCTTAAACACCGCAGATAAACAGATCATACGTACTGGATAGCAAGGCAAAGTACACTACTTTTATCATCCTCAGGATGATAAGTGTGTTTCCAGTTATGTTTTGACAATGGAAATTTATGACCCGAGGATACATTCTAATCAGCATAGTCTTTGCTTCTTAATTACACAGGAAACTTCATAGAGCAGAGATTTTTAACCACTTTCATCTCATGGCACATACACCTATTACTAAAATTCTGCAGTGCACCAAAATATATATTAGATTTTTTGTCAGGTGTAAGAAAAAAAATCGGTATAATCTTGACTCACTCACACCAGACGGCTATTGCTGTGTTGCTTGTTGTCACTGTTTTCTTTGACAGTTCAAGGTCAGTGGCCCTGACTAAAATAGTCAGGCACTGCATGTTTTTAAAAATTCTGTGGCACAGTGATTGAAAAATCGCTATCATGAAGGATTAAGTCTCACACTTTTTATGTAGTCTTTGTTATTTTTAAAAAAAAATAGCAAGTCAAGGGATCATGGAAATAGCACTATGATTTTTCATTCAATGTTAATCGATCAATTTATCTTCTCATAAAATCTATTTCAATAATGTTCTTACACTTACCATGTTACTTCTTGCTACCAATTTATTGAATGTTCATTCATCTTTGTTTCAGTGTTACAACTTTTGCATTTATGACACTTTTTATTAGGCATTTATGAAACTGATTATTAAATCAAGATTTCTTTTGTCATAATTAAATATACACCCTTTGTTCAATAAAAATAGCAGCCTGTGATATACGCAAGACTTTAGTACTAAATTCTGTTTACCAATTCTAAGGAAATTTGCAATATTTAATTAACAGCCATTATAAATGATATTTTAGCTGTCATGGCAATAATTTACCTATTTTATATTCATGTTTCTTATAAGGATTTTTTCTTATAAGCACTCAGACACCAGAAAATATATTTAAATAATCGAGCCAAATTCAACAAATCTAAATCAAATTCATTGTTTTCTTTACTTAGGGGATTATGTCACCAAAATTCCCCATCCATCTTTAGCTCTCAATTCTATATTTTGTTATTTCCCATGTTCTCCTCTGTTAGTTTTCAGCTGAACCTCCACTTCTCTGGTCTTTTCTCATCATCCATCCACATTACTTAGTTTACTCCAATAGCTCACTGGCCTGACTCTAGTCTCTTTCCACTCATTCCCATAGTTCTCCATTCAAACTTTCTCAAGCACAGCATTGCGTATGTCACTTTACCTCTAAGACCTCACGATTCCTCCTCACTGCCTAACTCAAGTTTACCACTGTGTATGTGGATTCCATGTCATTTTTACAAACTTACGTGCATGTCCTCCTGTAATTTGTGGTGTGGCTCATCTCTCTTCCTCAAAAAGATGCTGAATATCCTTTTATATCTATATCGTTTTCTTCTTCACTTCCCTTAAAACTATATTTCAAGATTTGTCTCAAGTCCTACTACTTCTGCAAACACTTCCCTTTCTCCATCTCAAATTGAATACTTAAGCCCTAGAGAGCCCCCAAATGTGTTTGTGGCACTTACAATCCTCTGCCCAGAAATAACAGTCCATGAGCTTCAGCCTTCGTTAGAATGTAAATTCCTTGAAGGCACAGTCCACATCTGTTCATATTTGCATTACCTGCAACATCAAGCACAATACTGTCCCAAAAGAAGATGCTCAGAAATATTTACTTAATTTGGGGATATAAATGCAAAGAGAATATAGAAATTGGGAATCATAGATACATCATTTTTAGGCAATTAGAAATTACTGATTATAAGGATGTCCACAACAAATGAATCATCCGGGGCTACATTTTCTTTATGTGATAAATGAATGAATTGTACTTTCAGTGGCTCCAAACGGTCTTTGAGTATGAGGAGCACATTTTGATGTCAAAAGTTTGTGACACCCACCCTGTCCAGTGTGGCTCAGTCGGTTAGGTATAGTCCCACAGTTTGAAGGGTCACCAGGGTTGTGGGCTCAGTCCCCTGTCTGGGCACATTCGAGAGATAATGGTTGGATGATTCTCTCTCACATTGCTGTTTCTCTCCCTTCCTTTCTCCCTCCCTTTCTTTCTCCCTCCCTTCCCCTCTCTAAAAATAAATAAATAAAATGTTTTTTTTAATATTACACCCACCTCTTCTATATGATACTTGTATTTTTATTATTATTGACTAAAAAATACTCACATGTTCTTACAGATTTGTGACTTCCTGGTAAATACTCAGCAGCATTCTTCAACCCTCACCCAGAGTACTGCAGCTTTCAAGTTAGGAAAGCTCTAGAAAACTTGTGAGGTTGGATTTTGCAACAGCATGCATTGTTTATTAATCTTCCTGACTTATAATATGTAGCATGAATAATAATATTCATTATTACTATCACATTTATTTATTGTTCCAAATCCCTCTTCTATGTTTGACCATTTTCTCTGCCTCTTGCCACATTATTCGCATTATTCCCAACACCTCTCTTCTCCATACCATAATTCCTCTGTGCCTTACCATCACCAGCTGCTTCAGTTTTCGCATTTTTAATTATGATGAGTTATTGGCTTTTTTCTCTTTCCATTTCTTGCACTCTATTCTCCCAGTATCATGCTATTCCCTTCACTCTCACCGTTTTTATTCTGTCCTCTATGGATTACTTTTTCTTGACTTATCATCTTCCAAATCTTTTAGTGCTTCCTGTTTATTAGTTGCTTCCTTTTTTATCTTTAAGGCCTTGACCCAGTTGCTATATAAATAGCTGAAACTCATTCCTTGAAACAGACATATTTCTAGAAATCTATGATAAAAACAAACTTCTTATAAACAAAATCCTATTGTGTACCTATAAAGAAATTAATATTTAAAAGTACACCACTACATCTTTTCTCCAAATACACATACTAAACAAGTTGTCCTAAGGTCCTGGAAGCTTTTCTTCTTCTTCTTCTTCTTTTTTTTTACAACCCTTAAAGCCAACTCCACAATGAATCTATGACTCCCAACTCACAGTCTTTTTGGAAATACGAGGCTGAGAAACAGGAAAAACATCTCCAATTTCCCTTCCCTCCCAATGTCTATGAATCAGGTCCTGTTGACTCAAGAATAACACCATTTATTTTTCTCTTTTTACTTCCTTATTACTGTCTTCTCCTTCTTCTTCCTGGCTCCCGTCTTGCCAGCCTCCATTCCCCCAGGCTGTCTTACGCTTTGCTTCACTTCTGTTATAGGTGAAGTGTTTCCAAGTTTAGTTTTGCATCTAGCATCTTAGTTCCTTTTCTCCTCAAGTTGACGTTTGATTTAAGTTTACTTTTCCTATGCCAAAAAGGTAGTCTGCCATCGACCTACTTGCAAACACAGAAGACATACCTACATCTATCCCCAAACTGATGATACTCTGTAACCTGTTTCTGTAAATCATCGTACCTTGTTTAGCACAAATGCCAAGTAAAATGATATTAATATGAATACTTACACTCAGCATATTTCTGAAGTTGAGAAAATTCTGAGGGGCTCAGGTGGGCCCACTTTTCCTGGTTTGTCATGGTGATAGTGTTGAGTTCTCTAACATACCAGGTGAGGAATTCTTTATCCAGGTGTTTGGCAGAATCCTATGCTTCAAATTTTCCACCAGGCATGTTTTATGATAAAACACCTCAAGCTTTCAAAATATGCAGTCTGTCAACATGAAACCACCGTGGCTGTAAGTCTGTAGTTTCAATAATGCATTAAAGCACTGCAAAAGGAGAAACGTAAAGATAAAAAGAGTGGCATTACTACACAAAGGACAGCACTGAGAGATTATAGAATGTTAACCATTTTTAGTTCTTAAGTAATGTATTTTAAAGCTTTTCTATTTTGCATAATGCTCAATTTTTAATATCCGTTCACTCTTTAATGGCATTTACATATATTTTCTAATGGGAGTTCATATAAATAAATATGATTCAGGCTACAAGATGTAAAAATGTTTCTCTAGCTTCATAAAAAGATTGTTTTTGCTATAAACTCCACATTTAAAGAGTTGATGAGGGTGTCACTTTTATCAATCTGATTTTATCAATTCTCTAATATCTACACATAATATAAAAAAATTCTAGATCCAAATTATTAAAGGAGTTATATAGCTCTGCAGCTTCCCTGTGCTTACAATTCACTAACATAACAATATTTCCAACAATGTCTTAGGATGTTGTTCCATATTAGCACTAATATTCACAATCATGCAAATCAAAATTGGGGGATCATATAAACTATTTTTTCTCTAGCAATGAAATAGAGAGCATAATTAGTTTTAATAATTTTTTAAAATCCCAATAAAATTTACCAAATTAAAGCAAATTCCTAATGCATGACAGACTTGTATGATAGTCAATGACCCTATTGTGACTCGTGCCTAACAATAAGCCCTAGGTTGTCGCTGGTCTATATTCAGTGGTACATTGATAAGGGCAAACAAAGTGAAAACCCTTTGGGGCTCAACGTTTTATCCGAGATGGTAACCAATTGCTCAGCAATCATGCAGACTGGCAATAGAATTGTTATAGAGAATTAAGTATTTAGAAACAGTAAGAGAGTTTACACCATTGTATGATTAGAAAAAAAGTTTCTGCAGGTATCATTATCTAAATCACAGCACCTTTTTTTGGTCGTAGTCCCTGACCTTTCCTCTGCCTCTTTTCACTATTCTCCATTATCAGCCCCAGAATCTCATTGTCCTGTCCTATCATCTTTACCTTAGAGAACTGTTCTTGTTAATGTCATCTGTGCAGGGTTTCTGCGCTCAGTTTTACAAGGTGATAGTTTTCTATTTAATTGGAAAAAATGAAGATACGGTTGTGTTCACACAGGCCAAATTGCTAGGCCTCTTTTTTCTCCATGGGGATGCTGTTATATACAAGCATGCATTCGTGGACGCAATGCAAACTAAAGGAAACAGGAATGCATGATGGACATTTCCTCATGTCTTCTGCCTAGTATCTTTCTGCTGACTTCATCCTTCACATTGACTTCATCCTAATTTTTTGCTCCTCACCAGTTACATGCAGCTTTGGTGGGACTATAAAACAAGGTGTCCTGTCCTCTCCATCTAAAGTGAGACAGATGATGCAGTCACATTTGGTACATTAGACTTTGCCTCATGAAGCTTTAAATGTTGAGTGGAGTGATTCAAGGTCAGAGTAAAAATAGTTGTAGCTAAATAATTGCAGCAATAATTGGATACCTGTTCCTGTCTGAGAATGACCCTCCAGCTATCTTGTCACTTCTGGAAGCAAGTGATATTCTCTTAATAAATGATACAGTTTCTACTTCCTACAACACAAGCATCTTAACTGACAATAATGACAGCTCGTTTACTTATTCAAATATTGTTACTGAGCCAACAGGTATGCCAGAGAACATTCTAGGCACTGGAAACACAACAAAGATCAAAATACACAAAAGATAAAAATAATGCTCATTCCAACAATGTGTCAGCTTTGTTAAAAGTTTACAGTATGCACGGTGCAATCCTCATAGCAACTGCATGTTAGAACATTTGATCTTCACAAAATAACTCTGAGTGTCCTAAGTTACTTATGACAGAAACTTCTAGAAGCCCACCCAATACCCAGTCTTTCTTACTTCCTTGGTTACAGAACCCTAATTTTATTGAATGAAAATAGGTCCATCTGAGCAACTATATTCCTTAGGTTCTTTGCATGGAGAAGTGGCTAATGACATACAAACAATGTTGAGTGAGGAATATAGGAAAGTTCTGTTTGAGTAAACAGCCGGTAAGAGCTCTTTCAACCATTTTTCTCCTCCTCCAGCTTCCTACCTGAAATATGGTCATGTTGATGGCAAATTAAGCAGTTTCTTGTACTACTGAGATAACTTTTAGAATGCAAGCCATTTGCTAAGAATGGTAGAGTTCCATAAAGTAAGCCAGGGGTAGGCAAACAGCTGACTGTAGACATCTGGCCAACAACCTAGTTTTGTAAATAAAGTTTTATTGAACACAGATGCACCTCTTGGAGAATCCAGCAAGAGGCCAATTTTTTGAAGGGGGGGGGTAATATAAAATAAAGAGATCTGGGCATTATTCTGAAGACAGTAAGGAAAAATGAAAACCCTACAGAAAAGGCCAGAGGACTGATCACTTTGGAAAAATGTCAACAACTTAATTTACTTTCTTTCTTTCTCACATTGTTGTGATAGCTACCTGCCCCCTTGGCTCTCTCTGTGCTTTAACTTGGCTTATTCTTTGAAGCCCAGGGACAGTCATAAACTAAGCTGACTCTAGAGGCCTACCTGACAAATTACCAACAGTAAGTTAATCAACAAATTAGAATAGTAATTAATTAGTTAATTATAGCTTTCCACTAGCTCTGAAATTTATTTTTTAAGATTTTATTCATTTTATGTTTAGACAGAGAAGGGAGGGAGAAAGAGAGGGAGCTAACATCAATGTGTGGTTTCCTCTTGCGTGCCCCCTACTGGGGAACTGGCCCACAACCCAGGCATGTGCCCTAGACTGAGAATCAAACCAGTGACCCTTTGATTCACAGGCTGGCACTCAACCTCTGAGCTACACCAGCCAGGGCAGCTCTGACATTTATTAACATTTTCCAGTTAATTAAGTAAAAGAAACTCAAATTTAAAATAACTAGTTAACATAATGCAGGTTTTCTCATGAACGCTGTTTTCTAGCAAAGCCTCACCTGATCAGGCAATTTAAAGTTATACATTCATATATATCATCTCCATCCATTACACTTTTTTGTTTTAAACATAACTTTCTATTATCAAATATGTAATGTTTTTATACTATTCAGTTATTTGTCTCTTTGCACAAAAATTACAGGCAACGTAAGAGATTTTTAGTCCTGATGAAATTCCACAAAAAGGCCAAAGCAACTAAAAACGTTTATTGCATTTGCCCTTGACAATCATTTAGATGTATTTATTATATCTGTACCACCATCCTCTCATGTGAGCTAAGATACAAGTCCTAACAGAGCAGAGATTTTTGTCTGTTTCTTCATTGCTATTTTCTGAGTGGTTGGTATATAGTAGTTGGTCAATAAACATTTGTATAATGAATTCACTTATATTCTTTTTCATAAAGAAGAACTAGAGTGAGAGAGTTAGAAGGAGCCCCTTAAATCAAGAAGGAAAATGGTGTGTAAAGAAGGCATCGGACCCGTGATGGGTGTGGCTCAGTCGAATGGTCAGGGCACCTGCCTACATTGTGGGTCTTGTCCCCAGGTCAGCATCTCCCAGAGCAACCAACAGATGTTTCTCACTTCAGTATCTTTCTCCCTCTCTTTCTTCCTCCCTTTCCCTCTCTCTAAAAATAAATAAATAAAACCTTAAAAAAGAGAAAAAGGAAGGCATCAGAAACAGAAGCCACTTTGGGTTTCACTTTTCCTAGGGGCCACACCCCTTTCCTTAAACTAAATGGACATAAACAAAAGCAGTTGTACTTAGGGGTAGAAAGTTGAAATAAAAAGGCTTTCTATCACATTGTTTGTAAGTATTTCCTTTTTTGTTAACTATAACTCCATATAAATGAGCATCATTCCCAAGGAACACCTTAATTAAGATGTAAATTAACTAATTTATATAAAAAACAATTACACATGAGCATCAAAACTATCTTTCTAGATACTGAAAATATTTTTCAACCTAACAAAAAATTACTTAGCTTTTTTTCTCTAGCATGAGCTTCTGTTTGAATATTTAATTTTTTTATTGATTGACTTGAGAGAGAGAGAAACATAGATTTGTTTTCCTACTTATCCATGCACTCATTGGCTGATCCTGGTATGTGCCCTAACCAGGGATCAAACCCACAACCCTGGGACAACAGGATGATGCTCTAACCAACCACCGAGCTACCTGGCCAGGGCAATTCTCTTTGGATTTTAATTTGGTTTCTTTTTCCACTGACATGCTTAGAATAAAACCTATCCTCTCATCTTTTCCCAGTGAAAACCTTTAGTTTCTCACAATGTGGGTAGTTCCAAATCTCATTATGTGAAGCAACATGTATCCAAATACACACACACACTTGGGGTGCAGATAGGGAAGGTTTTCCTAGCCAAATCTTTTAAACTAGTTAAACTGACACATCAGAAGTCTGTGTATAGAGAAATGTTGTATGTGTAACATTAAAGCAAGAGGTAGAGCTATTCTTCACGACTCAGAAAGAGATGGGAACAGTGACAGCATTTCTCATCGTCTCTGGCCCTTTGTAAATGTGTAGAAAGAGAATGACAATATTCAGCTGGGATTCCCTACGGCGCATGCAGAGACTTCCTATGGCCCCCAAAAGCAGCTTTCTTTAGGCACATAAAATTTCTACCAGGAAGGATCCAATGATGGAAAGCAGTGTAATTCCAGCATTCTCATCTAGTCTTTGCTTAGTTAGTGATAGAACATAATTATGATGGAGGAGTTAAAGAAGGCTCTGTAGTCCATTGCACTTTGGCTAAAACATATTCTCTGTAATTAAGAAAGGAAATCAATCTCCTCGTGCAGAAGACACAGGCGATAGCTCGATAAATGACTCAGGTGTGTTGAAAGCTTATTTGTTAGCACATTAAGCGTAGGTTTCTAAATAAGTATTAAAAGTAAGCATGTCATGACTCCAATCACTTAATAAAGTTAATACACCTCAAGGTACGCTGAACACACATGTAAGGTAGATCGAGAACTGAAAATATTTACTGAGTCTCAAGGGTAATAAGCCCCAAAGTATAAGGTAGGTAATGCAAAAATCTTAGGAATAAAAAAGGAAGAAGGCCAAAATATCAATCATAGACTTTCTGAAAGAAAACTAAAATAAAATTAAATGGGATATTGATGCTATCACTTTATTTGTTAATTTGTCCATGAAAAAAACAAATCTAAATTAAGCCCAGTGGCATGCTAGGCACTATGCCAGATGCTGGGGATATAGTTATACGTAAAACAGATATGGCATTTGACCTCCTGGATCTTGTTCAGGCACATCTTACATTAAACAAACCAACTACACAAAGAAATAATTGTGGACTGTAATAAGTTATATGGAAAATAAAAAGGCAATGGAATCCAATAGGAGAGTATAATAGAAGCCCTGATGAATATTAAGAAATTCAGAGAATCTGCCCTGGCTGGTGTGGCTCAGTGCACTGAGCGCCCACCTGCAAATCAAAGGGTCTCCAGTTCGATTCCCAGTCAGGGCACATGTCTGGGTTACAGGTCAGGTCCTCAGTAGGGAGCATATGAGAAGCAACCACACATTAATGTTGATCTCCCTTTTTTTCTCCCTCACATAGCCCCTCTCTAAGAATAAATAAATAAAATATTTTTAAAGGGAGGGGTCTTTTTATTTTTAATTTTATTTACTTATTTTTTGGAGAGAGAAAAAGGGAGGGAGAGAAACATCAATGCATGGTTGCCTCTCACATACCCCCAACAGGGAACTTGGTCCGCAACTCAGGCACGTGCCCTGACTGGGAATTGAATTGGCGACCCTTTGATTCACAGGCCGGCACTCAATCCACTGAGCCACACCAGCCAGGGTTAAATAAATAAAATCTTTTTTTAAAACAGAGTTACAGAGAGTAACTCACAGAGTTTCAATTAAACTACATGATGAAAGTTGAATAACAGCTATAAATTTGAGTGAGAAGAACACTGTGAGCAGAAGCCTGGGCATGAGAGAAAGAAGGAATTAGAAATACCAGAGGATCTCTAAAGAAGGTAAGTGTGACTGGAGCCTGGTGAGCAAGAAGTGGCACAAAATTAAACTGGAAAAGCTTGTAAAAGCTATATCATGAAGATTCTCAGTGGCCATATTAAGGATTTGTCATAAGTAAATTATGCAGCCACTGAAGTACTCTGAGTGGGGGATACACGTGACCCACACTTCTACTTTAGAAGTCCATTCTGACCAGTGCATCCGAGAGGACAAGAACGGACGTGGGAGGACAGACTGTGAGGAGGCTGATTCGGTCAGTATTAGACGAGAGCTGGTAGTGGCTTTAGTTGGGGAAATGGTAGGAAGAATGAAGGTAAAAGGCCAGATTCAAGATATATTTTAGAAGCAGGGTTTGCTAATAAACAGGACACACTGTACAGGATGAGTGATCAAGAACGACTCCTGTGGTTTGGGGGTACACAGGGCACAAAAAGATGGAGTTTAAAGAATTCTAAATACCAAAATAATATTAGGATTGAGGATGAGACAAAAATATTTTGTGCCCTGACTTGTGTAGTTCAGTGGGTTGAACATCATCCCACAAACCAAAAGTCACCGATTCAATTCCCAGCCAGGGCACATGCCTGGGCTGTGGGCCAGGTCCTATCCCCAGTTAGGGGCATGTGAGAGGTAACCAGTTGATGTATCTCTCACACATCAATGTACTTCTCCCTCTCCTTCTCCCTCCCTTCTGAGAAGACATCTAAATTGGAAGGACTGGTAGATAGTAAGATAAGCCAAGGGATAAAATAGAGAGATAACGGCATGATATTGTGAGTTGTCTGATACAGATGACATTTGAAAACATAGGAAGGCATGATTTTGCCTAATATAGCAACTATATAGCTGCACTGCTAACTGTGGCATTCAAGAAAAAACCTTGTATTTAGCAGCAAAGACTGTAGTTAGGTGATAGCTTCCCTCTTCTGGTTTTCGGAATCCAATCAGCTTTTGAACCAAGGTCACAGTTGGGGAGCAATGACTAAAGATGATGAATTTCTAGGACCATGCCATTTTTGTCCAATGGAGGAGCTACTTTAGTCATCTAAATTTGCTCCAGAACTCCCCATTGGACTAGCTAAGAGTTCATCAGATCTAATTTGTGATCCGAAACTATTAATGACCACCCCCACTTCCCTGACCTCCTTTCTCTTCCCAGGTATTAGATCTTGGATATCACTGTTTGAAGACTCTGCCCAGTTTTTCTTCCTTTTTATCTTTCACAGGAGTAATTCCCTTATATATTCTTTTGTATTCTTAACTCTATATCCATATCAGTGTTTGTTTCCTGGAGAAGAATCCCATGTTTCAGGATCTCTCAGCGAACAGATGGTGCACTTAAAATAAGTAAGTAGAAATTAAATAAAAGTATTATTTAGGAAGTGTACACAGGACTTAGAAAAACTAATAGAAGTGGATACATGATTCTGGTCCAGCAAAAGTTGGGAACTTATTGACCCTAAGCCTGAAGGGAATAGGGCTGTTGCAGCTAAGAGACCCCAGAGTGGCTATATGTACAGAATCACCTGATGGAAGCCATGGACGTAGATATCAGGACACAGCCTCTCTCAATTGACTTAACTGGGTAGGAGGTGGGGAAATAATTCCCTTGACCTTGTAATTCAACTCTCCCATCTCTTCCAGTGCCTCACATTGACCAAACCCAGTCAAAAGCTACAGAGCAAAGCAGACCATTGGTGCAAGGCCTGTAAAATAGCCTCATGAGGCCCAGAACAAAAACATGAAGAGGGTGAAGGGGGAATCTAAAGGGGCAAATATGAAATATCAAGCACGTATGGGGAATGCGGTGTAAGAAAGTGGGCCCAGGACAAGGCTCTGAAGAGTTCCCATAATTAGAGATTAATTGTGGAAAAGGATCCCCCCCCCCCACCGCAAAAGAAACAACACCCAACCAAACAAAAGAAAAAAAAAAACTCTAGAAGAATGTGAAATCAAAGAGACAACAGAAAAGTAAGAGAAGAATCCTTTGAGGGGAGGCTATAAGGCACTTTTCAAAAGTTGCGAGCAGTTAAACAATGAAAACGGAAGCATCAGACAGCAATGTGGTGGCACTTCGGACCTTAACGTAACAATTTCTCTGAAGCAGAACAAATCAAATTGGAATGGGTTGCACAACATAACCACATTTGGGAAGACTGTAAATGTCATCAACTCTTCGAGAAGTGTGATTTTGAGGAGCAGTTGAGAACTAACAGTAGCTACATAGAGATAAATGTGAAATCGAGAAATTTTTGTTGCCCTGGCTGGTGTGGCTTAATTGGAGCACCATCCTTCAACTGACAGGTGGAGGGCTTGATTCCCGGTCAGGGCACAGACCTCGGTTGTAGGTTCAATCCCCGTCCGGGCATGTATGATCCCTGGTCCAGGCGCATAAGGAGCTAACCAACTCATCCTTCTCTCTCACATCAGTGTTTTTCTCTCTCCCTTCCTCTCCCTAAAAGCAATGAAAAAATGTCCTTGGGTGAGGATAAAAAATAATAATGATGAAAGAAAAAAGAGAAAATTTTGTTGTTGTTTGTAGGAATCACTGGAACACATTTTAAAATCGATGAGAAGGGTTTATAGTGAGAATGGTTCAAGTTTCCAAAAAGAAAGATGCTGACCAGTGTTTTAAAGTCCTTAAAAAGAACTTCAAAAAGGTCCTTTAAAAAGACCTTGAAAGCAAGATAGTTTCAGAATATGGGAGGGCCAGAATTTACCCTCTCGGTGAGGGTGAATGCAAGTGGTGTTTTAGGTTTGGTGCTTAGAAAACAGAAGATTTCTGGTTGATGGCTTCTGTTGTCTCAATGATATAAATATAAATCTCAGTTATTAGCTGAGAGTTTGGGTAGGCAATAATGGGAAAGTAACAGGGAGAAGATGTGAAGAAATTATATACAGATATGGTAAAGTGGGCTCACTGAAAGCATGTATTAAGAACAGCAGAGTTAAAATAGCAGAGTCCTGAGCTGTCTGTCTTTCCCAGGTAAAGTGAATCACTTAATCCCGCCCCCCTGAGTTCCAGTAGCTGTCTCATAAAAAGTGAAAAATACCACCCACCTCCTAAAGGTACTAGCATTTAATAAAATAACATGTGTACAATGCATAAAATGTCCTCATTAAAGGCTTTCTTCTTGCTTTTGTAACTAAGGAGTTAAGATCTATTAGCATTATTAAATTTGAACATATAAAGGAATATTGCTGTTTATTAATTTAGGACTATAACAACCTAATTTTAAAGCATTGACTTATAGACAAGGTGTCAAAGACAACAGTCATATTCTTCCCTTACCACTGTTAAATCAGGTAGATCTGTGTTCTCATTCAAGTTCTGAGCTGTCTGTCGGCCCTACGGAAAGTGAATCACTTAACCTATCTGAGATCCAGTTCCTGTCTCATGAAAAGTGGAAAATACCACGCACATCCTAGGGGTATTAGCATTAACAAAATAACATGTGTACGATGCATAAAATGTTCTCAGTAAAGGTGTTCTTCCTGCTTTTGAAACTAAGGATTCCAGATATATTTGCATTATTAAGTTTGAACATATATACATGATAGATATAAGGGAAATAGATTGGAAGTCTACAGACCTTTCAAAAGATTTATGTGGGTAGCTTAATGTAAGACTCATAATTGTGATATTTTGGGATTCCGCTGACACACACAAAATCTAAAAGAATAAATTGAAGGGAAATCTTTAGTGATGCAAAACAGGGAAATATATCATTTTAAACTGTCTGCATTTGGAATCATAGTTTTGAACTTAAATTATTTTATTCTTTTTAGGCAAATTAATTAAATTTTCAATTCTTTCTTTTCACGCATGGTTTAAAGAACAACTCTTGGAATAGAAATTGAAGAGTTGGGTAAAGATAGTGATGAGGGATGATACAGAATCTTTATCAATATGAAATAACGAATGTAAAGTGCTCTGGTAGCTTTTCTTATCATCAAGAATGATCACAAAAACAACTCTCACCCCGCATACCCTTCTAGAACTCCACGTAACCCCTTCAAGAGATGATGTTTCCTCCCCTTGTCCTGGTGAGTATCTTTGTGACAACCTTTACCAAGAGATGACAGCAGAAGTGATGTTATGTGACTTCTGGGACTAGACCACAAAAACGATCACCCACCTTAGCCTTGCTTTCTTTCTTAGGACATGAATATAATGAACGCATTTTAAGAAAGCCCGAAGGAGCCCATGTGCAGAGCCCACTTGGCGATGCCATCCATTGGTGTACCAGCTAACAGCCCAGCTGAAGTCCCAGCCCATAGCCAGGATCAACTCCCAGCCATGTAAGGAAAGATGCCTTCAGATGATCCCAGCCCCAGCTGTCTAGTAGTCCCTTTCTCCAAGCTGGATGTCTTCCCTGATGAGACCCCAGGTGGAGTGGAACAGAGATAAGCCAATTCACCACACCCATTGTAAAACCTAACCTACTGAATCCATGATCATATAAAGTGGTTGTGATACAGCACAATATTTGGTGGTTTGTTATGCAATGGTAACCAGAGCCAGTGGCTTAGGGCCATATTGAACAAATGAAAAGTACACAAAATACCATTACTTAATATTATTTTTTTTCATATGCTGAATAAGCATATGTGTGTGTGTTTAATCTTCATTTACCATCCTTCCATTTTAAGGTCAAGTTAATATTCATATCAATTTTCCATTTCCTTCTCAAGTGAAGAATAAAGTGTTTGGGAATTGAATATAAATATTTAACCTAAGTTCTCCACTGGACTTACAGCACGGGATTGCTGAAAGGCTGAGAATCACAGCATAAAAAGTAAGAACTTAGCAGAAAACAATAGAAAAAGGGAAAGATCTTGAACCCCAAAATAGAAGATTCATTTTTAAGCCTTTTTTTCTTTTTTTGGCTGTCATGTTTTGTCAGGAAACAAGGTCTGTTTGTGTCTTTTATAAAGATTTTCCAAATATAAATATAATCCCAATGAAAGAAGAGAAAAGAAAAAGGAGTAAATATTAACCCCTTTCACCCTCAAAAAGGAATGCGGATTAAGAAAGAAGCAATTGAATAATTTTTATCTGATACCTAGCACTTTTTCAAAAGAAACATATTTCCTAGAATGTTGATTATTCTAAATTGATGCATTTCTTTTTACTTTTTTCCATGCTCACCTTAAGAAAGCAGAAATTCACTAAAAATAATTATCCAACCATTAATCCCTTTCCAGAAAAGTCTCTGATATAATACACACAGGCTTTGTATTGAATCAAGAATGCATGTGCTTATAATGTCCTCCTATTAATTAAAAAATAATAAATTCAGTCCCATGTACTTCCTGGAAACTGATGACTGCTGGTAAGGAACTAATAGCTTTCAAACCTTTAATCCTCAGAAAATAATCAACTCTAATGCTGTTATTCAACTCCAAGTTAGAGTACAAAACAGCCTAAGGAAAATCATTATTGAAGTGCGCTAGGGACCTTTTCACCAAATGCAATTTGATGTCTGCTCTGGGAAACAAGTAATGCTCTCTGTAAGTCCACAGTATGAAAATGGAGCTGTATTTAATCTACAGACACAGAGATAGATGTCAGCAATTTTTAAAAAACATATTTTGCCATATATAGTCTTGTTTTCTTCTTTTCTTCTGGAAAACGTTATCTCTAACTTTCCGTGTACATCGTGGTTCACCAAAAACACCATTAAAAACACAATGAGTCCTGACTGGCATGGCTCAGTGGGTTGAGCACAGTTTTGCAAAGCAAAAGGTCACTGGTTTGATTCCTGTTCGGGGCACATGCCTGGGTTGTGAGCCAGGTCCCTGGCTGGGGGTGTGTGAGAGGCAACCAATCCGTGTTTCTCTAGCACACAGATGTTTCTCGCCCTCTCTTTCTCCCTCCTTTCCACACTCTCTAAAAATAAATAAATAAAACCTTTTCGAAATAAACCAATAAATTTTCTCATTTGATTATGCCTTTGTCATTTTTATTTGTACATAAAATGTTGCCTTTCCTGCTTGATAAAATATTAAACTTTTAATTACCTAGGGATCAGATTGGTGATGTCTTCACCATAAACTGCAAAAACTTTTAGAGGCAAACTCTATAAGCCTTTCGAATATAACAATTTTTTCTTTCAAATTTACCTTTAAAATGATGATTAGTTTAAATTTCTCATGACATTCTCCCATCAAAATATACGTTGGCTGCATTCTTCAGGCCATTATATTACTTTATCATAATCTCCCCTCTCTCATTAGAAGTAAACGGTCTTTATTCCATTGGCACTTTAGTCAAGTACTCTCTCTATGGTCTGTCTGTATGTGACTTCCACAGTGGAAGTACAAATTCCACAAAGGCGTGACTTCCACCTCTGACATCATTTAATAATTATTTATTCCCTATGGGATTATGTGCAAGTTGCATAGTTAAACCTATGCAATTCAACCATAAACTTCAAGTTAGTTAAGAATATGCAATTTTAGTAAGGTAACTTTGGAGCTATGCCAACTCTAGGATGGTCACTTAAACAATATTTAACTTCTTCATGTCCTAGTCACACCTTGGGCAAATGATAACAGATGATCACAGACAGACTTAATCTGTTGTGTAAGGCTCCTAGTGCCTGTGACATAGTCCATGTTTATTACAGTCCATGGCTGAACAGAAAGAAGGTTTTCTTTTCTTTTTTAAAATTCTTAACTTGTAGAAATATATTTAAAGAATTACAAAAGAACAAATTGACTAAGGAAATTAGCCTACTATGCATGTTACTTTGCCTCATGAAACAAAGCATTAAAAGATTTTTATAACCAAAGACAGATGAAAAAATGAATCAAATTTTGAACTGGAATAATTGCTGGGTGGAAGCATGATGGAGAAACATCATTGAAGAGAGCCTGCAGAACATCCTTAAATAACCAGCAACGCTGACAGACTGAACCATGTTACAAAGGTTTGAACATAGGTTTCTTCAAAAAAGTATTGAAATTAAATTACTCTTTTTGAGATGGATCCAATGTGTGAAACAGGGCAATATTAAAAATCAGGCCTACTTCAACAAATGATCGGTGCCCTGGCTGGTGTGGCTCAGTGGATTGAGCACTGGCCTGCAAAAGTTGTTGCCTCGATTGCCTGTCAGGGCACAGGCTTGGACTGCAGGCCTGATCACCAGGTGGAAGCATGTGAGAGGCAACCAATTGATGCGTCTCTCCCTCTCTCCCCCTCTTTTTGAGGGCAAAGAAATAAAACCTTTAAACAACAACAAAAAAACGATTGGTGAGCAGCAGCAGCAGTTTGGCAATGAGTGGAGATACAAGCACACCTCAGNATCAGTGCCCTGGCTGGTGTGGCTCAGTGGATTGAGCACTGGCCTGCAAAGGCTGTTGCCTCGATTGCCTGTCAGGGCACAGGCTTGGACTGCAGGCCTGATCACCAGGTGGAAGCATGTGAGAGGCAACCAATTGATGCGTCTCTCCCTCTCTCCCCCTCTTTTTGAGGGCAAAGAAATAAAACCTTTAAACAACAACAAAAAAACGATTGGTGAGCAGCAGCAGCAGTTTGGCAATGAGTGGAGATACAAGCACACCTCAGACCCCCCAGGTTAGAATAGCCTAAATTTGGCAGCCCTTGGAAATCCAGGAAGAGCCTAAATCACCAGGGAGGTCTACTTTCAGCCAACAGATTCCTTCTTCCAGGTTCTTCAGAGGCAGAGTATAGGAGAGTATATCCCTTCCACTGAGGTATTTCATTTTGATCTTGGATATATCTGTTACAAATATATGTCTATGACATATTGGCAAAGGGAAAATAACTGAAATTTGGTTATGTAAATTTGTGCTTCCACTGGCTGACAGGCATAGCTGAGCCCCAGCACAAATGAACATGCCCACGTTTACACATACCCATGTCCACATAGGCACACACATGCATGTACTTTGCCTTTCCAGGTTATAAAGTGATTAAGCTTTTTAAATAAAGTCACAGATATTTACCAAAACAAAAAATACAATGTTTGTAGAAAGCTCAGACTCTTTCCATAGTTAATTTCTTGTTCTCATTTTTGTTTCTAAATATTAACACCCTATTTGATATTGATTAAACATGACTTTTGATGTTTCCTTTTTTTGAAGAACCTCTTATGTATGCTTTAAAAATTTATTTTATCCTGAGAATAAGGCATAAATAATAAAACGTAAAATATGCTGAAGACAATATATAATGGTATCATTTTCATTGTGATAATAATGGTATTTACTATCAATAGTTTATATGAAATATATGAAATCTAGTAATTAACATTTTCTCAAACTTATAGTGTACTTGACTCTCTGAAGCACATATTTCTATTAGTTTTATCATCAAATATAAACTCTGATAGCATTCAAGGTATATAAGAGAACTCTTAAGTGAACAGCTTTGATAGAAATTGATAAACTTTTCCTTATTAGCCTCCAAGGCGTTATTTCTAAATGCAGAAAAATTCCAGATTCAAAATCCCATATTTGAAAACTGTCTCAATGGAACATAACACAAGGATCTCAAGCTATTCTTTAAAAAAGATTCTCATAGAAATACAAATATAACGTATATAGTTCATTGATCTTTTTTCAATGGGTAAGCACATATTTTTTTCACTCACACAAACTCACACCTTTTAAAATACAGATGTTAACTCTGCTATTTATTATTTCTATGTTCCCTTTATTCTTTCAGGGCTTGTCACGTATAAACGCCACACATATGTGCAACACATATTACATATACATATGTGTTACATGTGTGCCACACATATATGTTACATATACAACAAGCTCTGAAAGAATAAATGGAACATAGAAATAATAAATAGAAGAGCTAACATCTGGATTTTAAAAGGTGTGAGTTTATATATAATGAACACTGCATAACGCCTTTGTTTTAAAACTCTCTGTAAGTTGTATCAGACTACCAATCTTTGTTTGCGGCTTGCCTTTTTCACCAAGCTTTTTCAGAGGTGCACGTATTAGCACATGTGAATGTGAATCACTCATAATCACTGCTGAGGAGTAAAAGCATTCATTTTATGAAATATCAAATTTATTCATCTAGTCTATTCATAGGTTTTACATAATTCTTCATCATTAAAAACAATAATGCAATCAACACGTCTGCATATGTCTGCTGGCCATGGATCTATCTATACATTGAATTGCTGAGTTTGAGAGTACATATGCTTTACTACATGCTGCCAAATCCTTTTCCACAGGAAACTTATTTTAGTCAGATTCTCAAGTTTTTGCCCATAAGATGAGTGTGGGAGACACACCCCAGGGTGAAACTCAATGAGTCACACCTCGAATGTGGGTAGGAGCTGTGACTTTCTTTTAACAAATGCCACGGGTCACTTCTTTGATTAGATTACATTATATGGAAAAGACAAAGGGATTTTCAGGTAATGAAAATCAAAAAGAAGAGCATCCTGGGCAGACTTGATCTAGTCAGGTGATCCAGCCTTTTAAAAGGAAATCTAGAAATCAGAGACTTAGCCTCCCCCCTACCCCCAGGCTCTGAAGAAGCAATCTTGCATGAATTCTGCAGCCTCAATGAAATAAAATCTGCCAACCAACTGAGGCAGCTCAAAAGCAAGTAGATCCTCCCCTAGTCAACCTCCACGTGAGAACGCAGCCTGGTGGACACCTGGATTTCAGCCTTGTGAGACTCTGAGCAGAGAATTCAGCTAAGCCAAGCTCAGACTCCTGATCTACAGAAACTAAGAGATGATAAATTAATGTTGTTTGAAGCCGAAACGTTTGTGATCTTGTTAAAAATGTATTAAAGTGGTATAGAAAGGAAATACAATCTTTGGCATGTTATTTTTGTTTTCATTTGAACAGTCCACATTCTAGGACACTGAGCATATTTTCATGTGTCCTTTGGTCACTCAGGAATCCTTTTCAACACACTGCCCATTTATTTCCTTTCATCAGGTTTCTACTAGGTTATTTTTTTCTTTTGCATATATGAGTTGTTTGCATATAAATCTATTGCTTTAAGCCTATTGCAGTCAACAATGATATTTTTGTTGTAGGATTTTACATTTTACTGCTTAAATGTACATTTTTAATAGTATATGAAATTCTAAATATCTCAGGAGAAAGTCTAGAAAATGCTAACGTAAGTGCCCAAAGTGAATAAATCCTCTGCTATGTGAATAATTTCTACTTGACCTGTGATTTTTAGAATTAATACTCAAAGGATACTAGTTCTCAGCTATAATTAAGCTTCAACTCTATAGTCACCTACTAACAGTATTTTTCAATGTAATGCAAGTGAATATTCAAGATTCTAGTGAAAGATAAACATGTAAAACTGTTTTTCTAATATTAGCCTACAGCAGGCACTTTAAAAACATAGCTGGAGTCCTGCTGTAGTATTTACCTTTTGTTTCCAATTGCCTCAATAACACGCTGCTTCACTGGAAACGGCCAGTAACTCAGTGTGTTTCTGAGTCTCATTTTCCCCATCAGATTGCTCACACAAGATCTTTATGTTCAAAACTGACTAGTTAAAAGGATTTTGACGACCAACAGTAATATACATCAAAGAACAAGCAGGATTACATTCTCTCATATTAATTTCAGTATATGAGTATATTTCCTCTGAGAAAAACACATATAGAAAGTATGTATAGAGATAGGATTATATGTAAAAGCAATGGAAGACACATATAAAACAATATGTGTAGCAAGATTTGTTAAATTAAGCGGTATCTCTGAAGGGAGTATAATTACTTGGCCAGGAAAATGTTTATTATCATGAGGTGGCAGGGCACCATGCAGAATATTAAGTTGTCATGGTGTGAAGTGGCAACAGATCGAGGAATAATGGGAAAGAGAAAGAACCACTGGAAAGATATAAAATAAAGAGATATGGATAGAAATCTTAGTAATGGGCCAAGGTACAGAGACAAAGCAGATCAGCGAGGCAGTTGATAGAAACTAACCGTGGTAGTTAAGGTACAGATATTCAAATCAGTTATCACTGACAAGTGCACGGGGGAACAAAACAAAACATGAGTAGGCAGTAGCGGAGAATCTCAAAGATCTCACAGTGTATTCAGAGAAGTATACTTAAACACATTTATCTTTCTCTGAGGCAGCTTGGTGAATACAGAGGGCCTCGGAAGCACAGAGGTGAAGAGTGCTCCCAAATGGGAAGATAAGGGAATGCTAAAAAGAGAAGGTATACACATTATTTCAGGTTTTTGAGACAGGGTCTTCCAAGCAGCAGCAATATTGTGATTCGCAATCAACTGATTCAGGAAGAGAGTAAGGTTTACGGATGGATGTCAGGAACAGAAGCCGAATTCTGCGCAGAAAGAGGTTGGTATCTAGATAAGAGATCTGAATATCAAGGGAAGAGGAAGATAAGGGGAGAGAGGGTCAGAGTCCAGTCTCCCGGCTAGTCCTGGTAATGAGATTGGGTTTCTTGGTCACATGTAAAAATATAATATACAGTTATTGACTTCATTAAATATAGAGGGTCCAGCAGAAGCAATGCTTGCTTGAGTGTGGTTGGTAGGGTAATAGTGCAGGTGTAATAATTTATAGTTTTAATTTGAATATTTCACTTAAAATATCATATGGTATGCTTGAGTATGATATTGTTATGTTACAGAATTACATGCTTATGATTTTGTAATGAGAAAGGGGCAGTATTGCCCTGGCTGGTGTGGCTCAACAGATTGAATGCTGGTCTGTGAACCAAAAGGTCACAAATTCAATTCCCAGTCAGGGGCCTAGGTTGCGGGCCAGGTCCCCAGTAGGGGGTTCATGAAAGGCAACCCACACATTGATGTTTCTTTCCCTTTCTTTCTCCCTCCTTTTCCCTCTCTAAAAATAAATAAATACAATATTTTAATAATAACAGTAATAATAATAATGACATTATTCATGCTGAATGCTGTATTGACTTAGAATCAGAAACAGACTAGATAAGTGTGCCAGAAAGAAGATAAGGAAGCTTGAATTGGAAAACAAAGCAGATCCCTGGCTGGTGGGGCTCAGTGCATTGAATGCCAGCCTGCGAACTAAAGGATCACCTGTTGGATTCCCAGTCAGGGCACAAGCCTGGGTTTCAGGTGGGTCCCAGATTGGGAGCCAGGACAGGCAACCAATCAATGTTTCTCTCCCTCTCTTTCTCCTTTTCTCCCTCCCTCCCCACCACTAAAATATACATATATATGTGTGTATATATATATATATATATATATATATATATATACACACACACACACACTTATATACATATACACACATATATTTAAAGGAGAGCTAAAGTACAGGGGAATCACTTCTTTTAATTGTGTGGGAGTGGCGAAAGAGATAACTAGCATAGAATGGTAGAAAAGACATAGAATAACTAGAATAGAATGATAGAAGAGACATTTCCTAGGTTTTTTTAGTTATCTATTTAATAGTTCACAAATTCCCCTTTCCATTTTTCTCCTACCAAAGCACTGAGGATTACTGCTACGTTTTCTTGATGCAAGAATTACTTTGATCCTTTCATTATGCAATTTCTCTATTGTTTAACAAACATTTTCCCTTTTCCCCTCATCTGCTTTCCTGACAAAATGCAAACACCTGGAATGCATAAACACACATCTCACAACCATTGCGTTAGATTCATCTCACCCATGTTATGTCACTTCAAACACATGCCAAGGACACCTGATTACACATGTGACATATAGCCAAAGCTGCAACAGAGGCGTAATATCAGAGATGTAGGTGATTTTGATGAACAGTCATATAACCAGAAAACTGTACCGGGAAAGAAGAAACTACTTAAAGAGAAGTGTCGGATGAAAAGCGGGTCCAGGACTGAGCTAAACTGGAATGGGAAGGAAGAGAATGGCTCAGAATAATTCAAAATGAAGTCACGAAAACATGAGGTGTAAAGAGAGCACTTAGAATCACTGTAATTTTCATGAGTTAAGGTTGAAAATAAGGCATTCCTGGTGACATTAATTGTGAAAGCAAAAAAGCAGACATGAAAACAATAATACAGGCAGTGAGGGAAGGGTTAGGAGGTGGTGGTAAAGGAAGGCCACTTCCCTAACTGGAGAGTCCTGACTTAGGGGAGCATAGACTTTTAAAAACAGTAAGTGTCTTATTTAGATCCATATTTAGCTTTAGCTTTGGGTAATCTGTTATCAAGGTGTAAACTGGTGCATTTAGATATCAATACGCATAAAATTAGGTGGATAATATTTTCATGACACTGGTGACTATTTCATAGGTCATTTAATTCTCTGAAGACTGCAGCCCTGTTCCTTGATACATTCACATAAATTATTAGGTCACGTTTCAGAACATACCCACTTTCTAATTAAACTGCTCCTTTGAACTGCCATATATTTTTTGTGTTTCAAGTGGTTTCTGAACTAATTTCTTAATGCAGCATAGAAGATATATTAAGCCTCATATTTGTATTCGTGTACATGTTTTTATAATAATAGATTCTTGGAATGTTTTATTTCCTTTTTCTGAGGTGGCACTTGTTAAAATGCCCTTTACATTTAAAAACAGACTTTGGTGTTTACTGAAATTGGAACACTAATTTTTCAAACTCATTTGCTTAACAGTGTGAAAAGCAATAATAAAGCTCTAAATATTTATAAATTATTAAATGCAAATGTAATTAATATATCTTCAATGAAGCCTACTTTCTTCTTTCCTTTTAATAGAATATGAAACTATCTTAAGCTGTTTACTCCTTTGAGAATTGTCTTCATAAATCATACGAGCAGAGAAGAGGAATTAGTTGCTTAGGACTGGTGTGAAACAACAACCAAGCACTGACTCCCTAACCCACATCTCAATTCTGACATACCTGCCAGAACAATCAAATCAGCTGTCCACTGAGACACCCTTAACAGTATAGTAAGTTAAATCAGCAAAGGACCCAAACTTGAAGTGTTTCCTCTTGGGTTTGTAGTTGATTTCAGATTGTATGCAAAAGTGATTTAATAACAAAAATATGAAATTTGGAATCCCTCAGACCTGGACTGAATTCCACCTTTAATCTAAATTAACATCTTTGTTTCTCTATTCCCCTGTTAACATGCAATGTCTAAGTAACTGGGCCTTATTCTGGGTCTGATCAGACCAAGACCCTCCCCTTGGTCAGTCTCGTTGTCCATAGAAGGTTTTGAGATGAAACAAAGAAGGAGCAACTGAACACATTTTTTCAAAGCCAAACATCCCCTTAATCAACCCCTGGATCAGGGCTCCCTCTTGCAGCTGTCCCTCCCACTTGCCTCTCCTCCCTTTTCTGTGCGTTCTTGTTTCAGAAACTCTCTATGTACAGTAGCTCAGGCTTTGCTCCCCTCTGCATGCCTTCTCACCTTCTTCCTATAACCCTTCCCACCATTTTACCTTTAATGAACAATCTCCCTTCCTACCTCTCTAATTCTCCATTTTCTAGGCTCCCTCTTTAGAAGTGGACAAATGACAACAGTGTGGTGACTGCTGAAGGAGGGGGTTGATAAATGTAAGGGGCATCAATGGTGATGGAAGGAGACCGGAGGTGGAGAACATACAGCACAGTGTACAGAAGAGGTACTGTAGCATTATGCACCTGAAAATGTATACTTTTGCCAAGCAGTGTCATGCCAGTAAGTTCAATAAAAAGGGAAACAAAAAAAGTTGAAACGTGAGGAATTTCCTCTCATAAATGTGAAAAACCAGTACCTACTTCATGGGGCTGTTGTAAAATTAAACAAGTGAACATCTACCATTGTCTCTGGTACATATTTAGGCATTCGCTCAGCATTAGCAAATTGTCAGTTCCTTGCTTCCTCGCATAAATACAAACCCCAGATTCCTCAGGGAAGAGGAATACATAAAGCAGCTCCAGGAAGACATTTGAAAAAAGAAATTCTCATTACTGTTTGTCTTAGAGGTAAAGATAGAACATTTTTAGCCAACTGCAAGGACAGCCTCTCTAGATATTATAATCTAAACATTGTTAGAATTCTTCTTAACTAAATGTTTAAATCCTATGTTGGAATGGCGATCACTAAAATAACAAAGCCCACAGACATGCACAATGGCATCTTGCCAAGGGGATTATTATATACAAAGGAAAAAAAAGTCATGTTATGCATCAAAATAAGTAACAAATAACTAAAAACAACCTCTGTAATTCTTGGAAAATGACATTCAGTTGAGGATTTAGCACTGGTTTCTACCTCACATTGGGGTCCACCGTGGAGACATTGAGACTCTATACATTTTGACAGGATTAAACACTTAAGATTAACTGGGTCCATAATTTGCTCTGCATTTTAAAGTTTAGAGGTTTCCTTCTTTTGTTTTACTAATGAATTTTATCACAACTTTGTAAGCAAGCGTACACTCCTTCAAAAATGGAATAGTCCTCTATCTTTAGAAAAATGTTCAAGTGCCTTGTTGTATTATTATACCCTTTCCTTAAATAATTATCAAACAATGAAAGACTTTATTTTTAAAAAGAAATATAATCTTTCTTAATAAAAAGATTTTCTAAAAGTTTACTCTTATTGAATTGTATAAAAATAGTCCATTAATAGAGAAAATATAAGCATTTACTGTGCATGGATAGTTTCTCTGTTCTACACCTAACTTATCACTCAAAACAATTGTATACACAATACATATTCACATTTCTAATTAATTCTGCTTTGCATTTACAACAATTTATCATCATCCAGTCAGTCTGAATGGATCCTGACATAATAATAAGCAAACCAGGGATTGCCTACTAAGGTTGATCTACCAGAAGATGCAGTTTACGATTAGGAAAGCCATGTTACCGTATTTTTCAGACTATAAGATACACTTCCCCCCTCCAAATTTGGAAGAAATAATGGTTGTTAATGCTGCTGTTGAGTTCTGTTTACATTTACATTGGTGAAATATTATGTTATTTATGTAAATAAATATTTTACCACATTTTTTGCTTCAAAAATTTTTCCTATTTTTCTCCTCTAAAATGAGGTATGTCTTAAGGTCCAAAAAATACAGTAAGTAATGTGTTGTAGTCTAACAGATTGTTTTACTTACAGTGTCTCTTAAACTATGCTTCTACCTCTTGGACTATTTTCTAATTTCCTTTATCATTTTTTCTTTATTTAACACCTTGACCTAGAGTTGTATTTAGGGCACATTTTTCATCAGTGATTTCACTCCCATCTTCAGATTCCACTGGTACCCATATGAGAAAGACTTCTAAGCTTATTTCAGCCCATAATTCTCACCTGACATCCAAACCCCCAGATCATATATTAACTGGGTATCCTACAGATACCTTAAATGAAGTAATCTCTCCACATCTTTTTAAAACATATTCTACTTATTTATTTTTAGAGAGAGGGGAAGAGAGGGAGAGAAACATCAATGTGAAAGAGAAACATCATTGGTTGCCTCTCATACAGGCCCCAAACTGAGACCCAACTGGCAACCCAGGCATGTGCCCTGACAGGGAATTGAACCAGTGACCTTTTGCTTTGTGGGACAACCCCCAACCTACTGAGCCACAGTGACCAGGATGCTCCACATCTTTGTTTAACCAACCTGATAGCTTCCTATAACCTGCACTACAGGGGCACAAGCAGGTTATTCAATTCTGTTATGATATAGAATAAATGAATACAATGAAATAAACACATAAATTAATGGGTTCATAATTCTTTAGAAAATACCTTGACCTTCTGCTCAGGATATTTTCCCCACTGTCTTTGAAAAACACTTTTGCATTTTCTCTAATTACAGAAAGCCTGTTGAAGGCTGACTGAAGTCTGGCTTCCTTGAGAAGAAAATGTGTCTCTGGCTACCATGATCCATCCTACTCTGACTTACTACCCTTGTGGTCAGTTCCACATGCCTCACCAGTTATTTATAAAACACTTGTTTTCTGCTTCAGGTAATGTTAACATGCCTGGATGTTTGGCATGCTAATATTGCCTAGAATTTGGACTGGGAGAGACTAGGACTCCTGCTTCTTACAATACATGTACACCAGTCCTGAGGAGGGAGGGGGAAAGCTTAGAACATACAGACCAGTCTCTTACCAAATAATTAACAAGCATTTAGGGAGACTTGATTAGCTACTTGGCACTGTTTAGATTTTGTAACTCTATTAACATATTTATGATGCTAGTGTTGTGGATGGGGAGTCAGAGGTGGATGTCACGGGGCAGACATGAGCTAATCGTTGTCAAATACATTTTACTGTTTACCCAATAGTTCTTGTACTTTTATCTTTAACAACCTTTAAAAGTTTGAAATGTAAGCATTCTCTAATGCTTTTTGCTGAAACTTCAATCATCCATATGGCACTTTGCCCAAAATAATGCTATTGTCCAGAAGGACTGGCTTTCTCAACAACATTAACCTCCTGATGTTTTTTGTGAAGCAAAGGGCAAGAGTGACTCATTGATCTAAAAATAAACACGAGTTTATAAACCAGGAGAAATGGAGCATCGTAAGTCATTTCTGCAGTTTAATATAAGAATCTATCATATATTAATCTACTCATATTTTGCATTATGTAAATAAGCTACCTGGAAAGTGCACCTATTTTTCCAATGAACTGCTGCTTCTAAATAAGAAAATGGTAGAACAGGACTAACAAATACATGACGTAGATATCAAATATATACCTACAACCACTAAGGACTCCCCACCCCAATACTCAAACAGCCAGTCATAAACGGATGATGAAGATAGACTCGGTCTCTACCCAACACCACGGTCAAATACTACCAGCTGATTAATGTTGGCCTATGGAATGAAACCTATGTCTCACCTGCTCTAGACTCAGAGAATTTACAGAAAGTAGCTGGACATAGTGTTTGACTTATATTGTACTGTGCTCCAAATGCCTAGCACAGCTCCTGATTTAGGGTACATACTACGTAAATTGTCTCAATTAACTTCTTACGTGTACCTTCCTTAAATCAACACACAAACACATGCACATGCTTTTCGATGACATGCATGTGCACACGAACAACAACTCATAGCTAATTTTGAGCTCTACTATTTCTAGGCAAAGTGACCGTTACAGTCCAAAATTATAGATTCATGATTATTAAAGATCTCTGAATTGAGTGAAAATTATGTAAAAGTCATTTGCTTAAAAGAAGTATAATCAGTGGAATTCAGTAGTGGCATTTACATATGTATTCTATAAGTAATTTATTTGCAAATTACTACATAGACAGTACAAAAATGTGGAATAACCATTAATCCGTCTCTCAAAATATTTTAAAAAGATAGAATGTCATTATTAAGAGTAAAATGAAAATACACAGTAGTAATTTTAAAAGCTTTTTAATAACATTGTTATTTCCTTGAATGAACTTCTCCGGCATAGCCAGTGTCTCACACTGAGGTTCAGTTACGGCAGAACTCACGATTGCTTCAGGAGACACACCTACATGGTAACCCAACAATTTTGGAGACAAGTTAGCTCGTATTGACTAACACTGAAATATATGCTCCACATTTCAGATTAAGTCCATTTAGACAAATAATATGAACATACTGCTTACACCTACTTATATTAATAGATATGATATGCTTAATGTATGAAAATCCCAATTGCTTATCTACAAAAACTCACCATGAGATTGTAATGAGGAGAAATGCTATGCTGTTTTATAATACCATTAACATATATTACTAAATTTTAGTATATAATAGTCTCCATACATGTGATAAAAGCGGGGGAGTATTGCTATAGAAGAATAAAGTCATTTGAAATACTGCTTTTTTCCAGTTGTTACCATAACAACTGAGAAAAAGTAACAACTGCAACAAAACTCATTGTACCCTCAGCTGCAAAGCATTATTCCCAGGCAATCCCCCCACGTAGATTTATTATTAGATACAATATAAAGTGTTTAGATCACACAGGCTCCTGCATGTAAATTTTCAAATTGTTCTTCCAAAATAAGTAGGAGGAAAAATATCTTTGCAATATCTTCCCTTCTCAAACTCTTTTCTCATCTTGTTAGCTTAAGGAAAATACAGATTTTTCTTCTGTGTTAGCAAATAATACCAGTTTTCTAAAGAGGAATTTGGTGTGCAATTAAGAAGTTAAGCAGATGTGATGGACGTAATATGAGTTTCTCTGAGAGCTGTGAACAGCATATAAAAAATAAGATAATTAACAACAGTTTGATCAACATTATGTAAAAGAAGTTTGCAGAAAGAAATGAAGCTGTCTCTACAAGACTCAGACAAAATAAGCTCCATTCCTCTAAAGCTATTTGCTGTCTAGGACCTTCCATTTTTTTAAAACATCTTTATTGAGTGTCAAAGGCTATACCTTGTATTTAGGAAGAGAAATTCTGTTTCTTGTATCTGCTTATAGCTTCAAACCGAGGAATACTTTAACCATTCACTTTTTAGAAGTCTTCTTGCTTTTTTGTATTAAGCTACATAGATAACTGAACACTACATATCTGAAATATATCAATTCATACCGCTCTGTATAATAAAAAGTGATTTGTCTACTGTAAGTTTATATAATGTTTTGTTTTCAAATTTATTTAATTTGTAAAATTCAGTAAGGCAAAACTGTCAAGACCACTGTTAATTTTGTTGCTCAATGACTGTCCAAAAAGATCATTACAATTGATGTGAATTAATATGTGCATGCATGCTAATTGTTAGGTGTATGTATGTATGTGTGCTTGTGTACAGGTAATATTCTTCTCTCAAGATACCAGTATTAGGGTAAAAGGAGATGATCTTTTCTAACACAATAGTAAGCATCATACATGTAAATAAATAATAAGAACTTCGTATCTATTGTGTCCACACATTTGCCTTGACTAGTCAGTGGGGCCAAGCTGGGGCCCTATATTATTGTTTTCATTATAAGTTGCAAACCTTCATCTCCATGTATCTTAACCGCTTTTGTGGACTTACTTTTTCTGCACAACTAATATTTGAACTAAATCACATAATTCTCTACATTGTCACTTAATGACACAGACTTGTCTCCTCAACCAGCTAGACTATGTATTTTGTACTTTAAAAATCCTCCACGCCTGGCACTGCTATAATACAGTTGGTGTAAATATTTGTCATCAACTGGATCAAATCATAACTAAAAAGTCAGCATGCATTTCAAACTAGGTTCCTTGTATACTCTATGTTATTTAGCTAAGACTAGTCACATCCACCAAATTCTGTTTTCCAAAAAGGAAAATCAATGTCTGCAATTTCAATGTCTCTATGCTTTTTACACGTTGAGCACTTTACTTAGTGTTGAGAAGATAATTAGGGAGGTGTAAATATTTGGGGGCTTGCACATTAAAAAAAAGATTTATATGATAACAGTTAAAAGAGGTTTTTTTTCCTTATATAAAAATGCTGGGATATCCTATCTGGTGTGGCTCAGCGGATTGAAAGCTGTCCTGCGATCAAAGGGTTGCTGGTTTGATTCCCAGTCAGGGCACGTGCCTGGGTTGGGGGCCAGGTCCCCAACAGATAGCACGTGAGAGGCGACCACATGTTGATATTTCTCTCCCTCACTTTCTCCTTCTTTTCTCCTTTCTCTAAAAATGAGATACATTTTTAAAATCTTTCAAAAAATACTGGGATGCTAAGGGAAGTTTCATGAATATGTACTGCACTTTGCCACTGAAGTCTATGAGAATTCACATATGTGATTTACTCTCTACAATGTTATTCTGAAATTCATCCAAAATTGTGGACTTATTCTTTCATTTTCTTTTTTATTGAATTTACTGGGGTGATACTGGTTAACACAATTATATAGGTTTCAGGTGGACAATTCTATAACACGTCAGCTGTACACTGCATTGTGTGTTCACCCCCTCAAGTCAAGTTTCCATCCATCAGTATTTATCCCCCCTTTACCATCCTCCAGTTCCCCCCACCCTCCCAACCACCAGCAATCACCACACTATTATCTATGTCCATACATTTCTCTCTTGTTTTACTTTCTTGTTCAGTCCCTCCTGAAATATGCTTTTGAAAAATTCTGTTTCAGATAATGGCTGACAACGCATTTCTCACCATTGTGCATAGCATGAGCTGTTTTGCACCTGTCAGTGGTTTATAAATTCTGTATAACTTCTTTTATTTTGCAATGTTCTCCAGAAAACCAAGGTTGTGATAGACACTTCATAAATACTGGTTTACTAAGATAACATTAAGTATTAAACTTTCCCCAAAAGATAATTAACTCTCCACAGTGCGGAGTTCTACAAACAATAAGCCCTTGAACCTTTTGAAAATATGTTAATTTGTTAGGGGTTGAAATCATAGAGGGGAATTAAATCAAACCCTTGCTTTGAGGGACTAATTATCATTTTATGACATTTGTACCTCCAGCACCTACTTTATATGGATATGTGTTCAATAGAGAATTCCTATTTGTGACAGTTCTTACAGAAGAGTAAAAATAGATTTTCCATTTTGTCTAACTTGTGGTGGCTATGAGATTTCTCAATTAGAAGAGGAAAAGCCAAATATTTTAACATTGAACTATGCACATATACAAATAAAGTGTTAACAAAATTTCTTTATGACTGACATTTACACATATGAATCTATAAGTCAAGTGAGCCAGAAAAATATCATGCTAATAATAAGCCAGATGCTAACACTTCCACCTTGTTCTTCATTTTATGCGCATTCAAAAATGGTAATGTAGAATAAAACTTTTACCAATTGCTTTACTTTTCTGTTTTTTGGTAATATTCCTGAATTGAAGCTTTAAGACTCTCCATACTAGCATAGAATATGACTACACTGCATAATTTCTAGGTTGGTGAAAAGTCCTTATAAACCACATTTTATTGGCTATAAAAAATTCACAGATAGATAGTTATTACTTATACCATGTGGTCTATTAAAGTGCCTTAAAAACCAGCTTTGCTATTGAATTTATTAGGTATCTTACATACATTTTAGCTCATGGGCTGAGAGTCATAAGATGCTCCAGGCCATTCAATGAGGTACCAAAAGCCAGCAACACCTATTTAAAACCACCACCCAGATAAATGCTATAGCACTACAGCAACAACATTTAACTGGTGTGCCACAAGAATTTTTAAAACACGCAATATTTGACTGTTTAGTCAGAGGCACTGACCTCTTTCCCCTTAGACTGTCAAATACAAAAATGACTACAGCCAACAGAACAAAGGCCATCCAGTGTGAATGAATCAAAATTATACCTTTTTGTCAGATTGGCAAAAAATATGATATATTTTTGGGCTGCTACAGAATTTTAGTAATTAGTTTATGTGTGCCATGACACAAAAAAAGGTTGAAAATCTCTGTTATAGCATAATATTTTAGGGCTCAAAATCCAAGCTTTTATTTGAAATTAATAAATGATATACTCATGGCTTCACGTTACCCAACAGAACTAAATGTCATATACATTTCTAATGTATTTGTTTTGTTAAAGAAGTATTATGCATCCAGGCAACCCAGGGGACCCAGGTGACCCAGGCGACCTAGGCGCGCAGGCAGCCGAGGTAGCATCACACACCTAGTGAGGGTGTGGGGCAGGCTGAGCGTGGTTGCACATTCGCATGTGCAGATAAACCCAGCAAAGGAGTGAGCAGTGAGACAGACCATGCAGCCCCTGCAGCAGGAGGGGGCTGAGGGGACCGCTATTGATTTCCTTTGACCCCGCCCCCACATACAGCGTCACAACCCAGCAACTGAGTTGCCCCACCCTGGTGAACACCTAGGGTTCCGCTCCTCATACGTAACAGGCACAAATAGTCCAAAATATGGCTCAAGAAACTCAAAGCCCCAGAACTGATCATTCTTTTTTCTTAATTTATTTATTTATTTTTAGAGGGGAAGGAGAGGGAGAGAAACATCAATGTATAGTTGCCTTTCGTGCGTCCCCTGCTGGAAGTTGGCCTGCAGGGAACCGGCCTGCAACCCAGGAATGTGCCCTGACTGGGAATCAAACCGCGCTCCTCTGGTTCGCAGGCTCACACTCAGTCCACTGAGCTATGCCAGCCAGGGCCAGAACCGATAATTCTAAGCGACGGAGAAATAGTGAACCTCTCAGAAGCACAATTCAAGACACTGTTTATCAGGATGCTCACAGAACTGGTTGATTATAGTAACAAATTAGAGGAAAGTATGAAGGCTAAACTAGTTGAAATGAAGGGAAATACACAGGAAACCAATAGTGATGGAAAGGAAACTGGGACTCAAATCAAGGGAGTGGACCAGAAGGAAGAACGAAACATCCAACCAGAAAAGAATAGAGAAACAAGAATTCAAAAAAATGAGGAGAGGCCTAGGAACCTCCAAGAACATCTTTAAATGTTCCAACATCTGAATTATAGGGGTACCAGAAGGGGAAAATAAACAGCCATGAGTGGAAAACATATTTGAACAAATAATAAAGGAGAACTTCCCCAGCCTGGCAAAGGAAATAGACTTCCAGGAAATACAGGAAGCTCAGAGAGTGCCAAAGAAGTTGGACCCAAGAAGGAACACACCAAGGCACATCGTAATTACATTGCCCAAGATTAAAATGAAGGAGAGAATCCTAGAAGCAGCAAGAGATAAGGGGACAGTCACCTGCAAAGGAGTTTCCATCAGATTGTCAGCAGATTTTTCAAAAGAGACCTTACAGGCAAGAAGGGGCTGGAAAGAAGTATTCCAAGTTATGAAATCCAAAGACCTACATCCAAGACTGCTTTATCCAGCAAAGCTTTTATTTAGAATGGAAGGGCAGGTAAAGTGCTTCTCAGATAAGATCAAATTCAAGGAATTCATCATTACCAAGCCCTTATTATATGAAATGTTAAACGGGCTTATCTAAGAAAAAGAAGATAAAAATATGAACAGTGAAAGGACAGCCAACTCAGTTATTAACAACCACACCTAAAACAAAAGCAAACTAAGAGGACAGCTAGATCAGGAGCAGAACCATAGAAATGGAGATCATATAGAGGGTTAGCAGCAGGGGAGTGGGAGGAGGAGAAGGGGGGAGAAGGTACAGAGAATAAGCATAGACAGTAGGTAGAAAATAGACAGGGGGAGGGCAAGAATAGTATGGGAAATACAGAATCTAAAGAACCTGTGACACATGTACATAAACTGGAGGTGGGAATGATGGGGAAGCGGTGTGCAGGGTGGAGGGGAGTTAAGGGGGGAAATAGGACAACTGTAATGGCACAATCAATAAAATATATTAGGAAAAAAAGCTTAAATCTTCTTCCAAGTTATTTGGATATTTGATACTTAACTTGTCATAACTTCTCAAATTAATTGTATTATAGCTAAATGTTTATGTCTTTAGAAGGTTCTAATCCAAGCGGCCAAACATATTTTTTTAATATTTGAAATAATCTAGGGCTCTAAAGCCCAAAGAATATGCCAATGATCCCAAATATTTATGTGAGTAAACAAACTTGAAAATTCCTTTTATTCAACAAAAATGTCCATAGTAACAATTGCCATAGCTGGAAAGAAAACCCAAAAAAGGGCCCACATTCCTCTCCATGGGAAAATAAACCTACAGTGAAATAATCCTGCCATATAAAACTCTTGTATGACAAGTTAAAATTCTCTTTAAGTGAAATAATCCAGATGCTGTCAATATAAGTAATAAATGGCAATCATACATGTGGTCCTTGTTTTTTTTATAATAGGATTCTAATATTTTTTAATTATAGTTGATGGATGTTTGTTTAGTTTACCTTGCACAGAATAACCCAAAATTCTCCTATTAGACAGTCTGAGTTTCATAAGATGTCAATTTGCTTCCTATTTAAAAAATTACATTCCTCAGTCCTGACCAGTGTGGCTCAGTTGGTTGAGAGTCATCCTGCAAAACAAAGGGTTGCTGGTTCAATTCCTGGTCAGGGCACATGTCTGAGTTGTGGGTTCAGGGCCCAGTGTGGTGCATTGATGTTTCTCTCACACATCAATGTTTCCTTCCCTCCCTCCTTCCCTTCCTTCCTTCCTTCTTTCCTTCCTCCCTTCCTTCCCCTTACTCTAAAAATAATAAATATATTTTTTAAAACAGACATTCCTCAGAACCCTTTGAGAATTCATGATGGGGAACATATTCTATTAAAGGATCAAAGTGGCATTTAAGCTGAACCAGCCAAACAAAGTTTAGGAATGGTAGTTCTGGCCAGAGGGAATGGTAGTAGGAGGATGTCAAGGTAAGAAAGAAATGCAATCCTTCAAAATCAACTAAAAATTAGATATTTGTTTTAGATGCAGCTAAGAAGTGCTGGAATTACTCAAGATCACATTGGAGAAAAGTGAATCACAAGGATCTTACAGGTTCAGGTAACAGGCTTACACCATATTCTCTATTTGGATTTTGAGCGTGGGGGCAATGCTGTAACATGAAATAATAAAAAGGGGGAAACTACATGCACAGTAATAAATTTCAAGTTCTTTTAAACAAAAAGCTAAAGTGTCGAAATTAACAATGTTTTTAGGAGCCTCGTACCAATCTCATAACCTCAGTCTAACCACTGATAAAGTTTCATGTGTAACTTGACTTTGCTTCTACAACTCATTACATATAAAGAATACTGCTTTGCCACTACTTGTTTTTATTTTTTAAGGCGTGATCATATGCTATCCACTCTTTAACAAACTATTTTTACTGCACAGATAGCAAACAATAACTCATTCTTTATGATATCCAAAGAGCATTATAAAGTAAGAAAATATAATTTACTTGACTACATCCATACTGATGTTCATTTGACTTTATTTGCCTTTTGATGCTATAATAAATAATGGTGCAATGAAAAATTTACTCACATGCCTTTACATTCTAGTCTCTTAACTTTATTGATTAAATAAACAATAATGAGCCTAGGTCCAAAAGGATGGGAAATTTGAATTTTAATAAGTTATAATAAAATATTTTCCAACCATTCTACAGCATTTACAGAATTGCTGATTATTTACAAGAGAGCAGTTTTTTTACATCCTTATCATACTAAATGTGACCAAATGCTTTAAAACTTTCTTATCTGGTGGGTAAAATTTCGGATTATATTGCTGCTGCTGCTGCTGCTGTGGTCATGATTTCATTTCTATGACAATTGAGATTTGACATTTTTTCATAGGCTTGGCTGTTAGGATCACTTCTATAAATTGCTATGACTCCATCACCCTTTCTTAAATTGGTTTTTGTGCATCTTTGAACACCAGAGAAATTAACCCTTTGCCTATTATATGAATAAAAACTATTTTCTCACAACAAATCACTCGCTATTGATTTTAATTAAGATACCTTTTCCAGAAAGGTGTTTTAAATGTTTAGATAATAAAACTGTTGTAAGAACATTCTTGCAGTTTTCTAGAGATGATATTAGGAGTTCAGAGCTGTGCAGAAATATTGAAAGTCAAAAATACGTGTCTGTATTTCAGAATAGAATGACTGCTAGGTGTCGTTTCAGTTTTTCTGATTGTTTAGGGTTATGTAACTTGTTTTACTTCCTATCTACTACTGATCAGGCTATGTTGCAATATGAGTAAAGGTTAAATTTTAGAACTGATTGAAAAGACGATGCTTCTTCTCTGAGAGACATTTAAATGGCTTTTTTTTGTCACAGTAAATTTTAAGGACTTCTATCCTATGACCCAACTATTTCCTCATATGACATTAATCACTTTTGTATCTTTTCGTAAATTAATGTTTTCATTTCTTTACCACCTCCTTAAGGAACAACCGGTCCAGCTTCAGCAAACTGCTGCCTGGGGTAGTGCACACGCCCAGGATTGCTGGATCTGATTCCTCAGAGGATGGCAGAAATACAGATTTCCTGAATCATATAAATGTCACCAATTCCAGGTGATTAGAAACTTCAGGTTTGAATCTCTGAGGTTAGAAGTCAGGCAGTGGTTTGGAATGAAGGATAGGAACAATTGAGAGGGGACACCAGAGGGACTGCCAGAAATATTCAGTGACTTGATCTGAGGTGGTTACCTGGCTGTGTACAGCTCGTGAACATTGCACGGAGCCATGCCCCAATGATCCGTGCCTTTCCTCTCAGATGAAAAGGTAGAAAAAGAAGCATGCCTATAGTTGATGTACAATATACTCACTGTCTATCCTCCCCAAATATGAAGGCATGGCGACGTTAGGAGCCGTGTCTTTTTGCTCCCCTTCAGTACCTGGCACATTCCTAATATTTAGTTTTAAGAATATTAATGTGTGCTAGTAAACAGCAGACAAATGCTTAACTAGAACACAAGACATGGAGATACATGAAATGTTTCATACGTTCAAATTTTCTAGCTTTTTAGAGAAATGTTTCAGATGGAAGAATACAAACACATACACACAAAGAGACACAGATGTTTGACAGGGATGGGGTAGGGACACCGGGAGTGGGGAGAAAGGGGGGTGGGGGGGTCATAATCTACCAGGTTTTTACTAGGAGTCCATACTCAAAGCCATATAGTTTTATATTAACCACTGTGATCAGTTTTCTTTTGAAGAAATTGTGAGAAGAGCCATTTTGGGGAAACCTCGTAGGAGGAGAGAGGACCTGAACCTAGAGGTTTAATTAACATTTTCCTCGCATGGATAGCTTCAGTGGCTCTACGAACAATATGTGACTCTGTGATACATATCTAAGTAGCCACTCATAAATGCTTTAGTTGGAAGAAGCTGCAAATTTATTATCTTTTCATTTTAACTCTATTCCAAGCTCAATTATACGCCCCCCAAAATAAATCAGTAGAATGAGACTACCAACTAATAAATGGACATTCCCACCACAATTCCTCATCTATAACGATTACAGCTAGCTTCATAAGTTGTTCTAGAAAACAGAGAGGAAACATTGCTTTATGATAGAATTTCCTTCTAGACCAGGGGACAACTAACTTTTCCTTAGAAGACCAGACCATGACTATTGTAAACTTCTGATGGAACCAGGGTACTTTGTTGTTGCAATGCAATAGCAGCCGCGAGCAGCATGGAAACAAATACATTCGGCCAGGCTGCGATTACATGTTACTCACAAAAACAGGCAGGCTTCTACTTTAGATACACTGAGGAGAATATTTTTAATATGATTATTTCTCTGATATCACGGTATCTACTTCTGAAACAGAACCATTTAATAATTAAATTTCCCTCAGTACTATATTACTATGGGTGAAAAGATGTTCATCTTGAAATGATCATGAATTTCCGATCATTCTCTAGGCTGAGGCAGCCCGTAACGTATAAATACCATGGAATGTAAAGCCATGTCATATTGACCTTCTCCCTTACCTTCAGAAGTTTTCACGCGGGTTTTTAGAAGAGCTGTACTTTTTCTGCTCTGCGCCTCAGACGTGGGATAAATGTGTCCTCTGACAGCCTGACTTCTCTGAGTCAGCTCTCAATTTATCTCTGCCCCTCACGCTCACTTTCCAAAACCTGACAAAAACACCGCTGAAACCTTCAGAGAGGAAAATTAAATCCTCATCTCTGGCTGTGTAAATTATCACCATGTATAGTCATGAATACAATGAGAACCAGCCCTGATTCACGCTTTTGGAGCATCCTAAAAATCGTCAGCTCATGCTACGCCAAAGGCCACTGCTTGGCAGAGCTCAGACCACAGGAAATCAGGAGACAGAAAAGATATTCAGATGTACTCTTTTGACACCAATTTTTTTTTTAAGAGAAGACAATTATTGAAGATCCCTGAGTGGAACAGTGTTAGGACGGTGCTTGGCCACCTCCACTAAAATTGCTTCCTTCAAATTGCACATACCTGGCAGCAGGGGGTGGGGTGGGTGGGGGCAGGAAATGATAACTTGGGAACATTAAAGCAGGGCCATTACTGCCAGAACTTAATTCAATGAACTTTGAAGTCCTGAGAGCACAGAAAAGCACATTAGCCCTGATTGGTTTAGAAGATTTCCCTCCCTAAAGAAAAAGATCTGGTCCGGGTAACTTGATGTATCTTGATGGGTAGTAGTGCCCAAACTAGTCTGTGTGGGCAGAAAAAGAGAATGTCTACAGGTAAGTGAAAGAACTGCCTACTTAAATGAATTGTTTGTTCACAGATATTGAAATTATGGACATTGCATGAATTAATATTCTATACTCAAAGACCATCATGCAGGAAGCCTACAAAAGTTACAAACATATCCATATACAAGAAGCTGACGAGATATATGTTCACATACATACAAATATTAGGGAACACAGCCTGGGATTAGGGAGAAAGATGGGCTGGGGAGGAAATACGTGTTTCCTGGATAGAGTGAGAATCACACATTTTCTTGAGATGAAAGAATTTAGACAGGAAGAAATTGTGTTGTGTATTATGGAGAGGGTTTATCAAGAGAGGAGAGAGAAAGCTTCTTAGGCAGAAGAAGCCAAGGAGTAGAAAATTGCACCTGAGATAAATAAAAGTGTTCAATGGGTCTGCATGCACAGAGAGGTATGGTGGGAAGTTAACAGAAGGTTAATAGAACCTGCATTAATTGAGTGCTGCTAGGTTTGTGCCAGGGACTGAATCAACTTAGACTTTAAAATAACCATGTAAATGAGTTGCTATTATGAATCCCATTTAAATGTCCTGGCTGCTGTGGCTCAGTGGACTGAGCTCTGGCTGTGAACCAAAATGTCACCAGTTCAATTCTCGGTCAGGGCACAGGCCTGGGCTGTGCATCAGGTCCTCACTTGGGGACGTGCAAGAGGCAATGATAGATGATCGGTCTATCTCTCACAGAATCAGTGTTTTTTTCCCTCTCTTTCTCCCTTCCTTCCCCTCTCTCTAAAAATAAATAAATCTTCGAAAAATAAAATAGAAACTAGTGATTAAATAACTCAACCAAAATCACACAACTAGTAAGCACTAATCAGAATTTAAACAAGGTAGTTCCCGATCACCTTATTATATAGTGTAGCAAGTTAAGGAAAATCTACAGATTTTTTGTTGTTGTTTTCTTCTGAGTGCCAGGCCAAGGTGAATCTAGATCTTATTTAGAAGGAAAAGAGGAGATACTGAATCATTTTGAGCAAAGACATGGACAACAATCAGACTCTTATACAGGAAAATGGACACTGAAGACTTTCTTACAAAAAGTATCAAGCAAAGAATAGACTGAAAATGAAGAGACCACACAGCAAGTTGAGAGTATAGTCAAGTGAAATTTCAGAGTCAAACAGCCTGGCAGGCATAAAAGTGTGCGAGACAACAGCGACAGGAAAGACTAGGAGAGGAAATTGGAGTCAGCTGACGTGGAAACTGAGCGAAGCTAGAAAGAGGGGACATTTCAAGACGACTGGGTCTGGGGTCCTAGGAAGAAGAAACATGATCCAAACATGTTGGGAGTGATGAAGATAAACTCAGTTTTGATAACATTCTTGAGGAGTGAGTGGGATGTTTAGACAGAGAAGTCAAGTAAGCTGATTAGAATAGCTCAGAAGTCCCCCAAATTCAATAGGTTCAAGCTGAATACTCTAAGGTCCCCAAAGTAACAGTAAACCAGTCCCGTTCTGATCCTCTCCACTGGCCGAGGCACTGCCCCTATCCGACTGTGATGTCAGAGGCTCAGAGATCAGGCGTGACCCTTCTGCCTTATTTCCTCGGACACTTTTAGCCAGACTGTCACCTGTGCTATCCATTCTACTTCATCAATATCACTCATGTTTCTTTTTCTCTCTACTTCCATTATAATCACGTAGATGACTTATATAGTGATCACATTATAATCACTTATATTACTAACAAAATAATCACTCTCCCTTACTAATGGGACCCCAACTTCCATCTGGCCAACCCTACAATTCATCCTATACACGTTAGAGGAGTTAACTCATTAAAACATAACGTCCACATATCCCCAACTCCCTTAAATTATCACTTATGTCAGATGCTCTAAGGTTAAAGACAAACAGCCTGTGCCAACTGACTTCTCTCTAAACTCACACAAACCCAGTCCAAACTTGCAGTTTTCAAGTTTGCCTTGCAATAAAGTCTTTACATGCTTTTCTACCTTAGCTTCTTCTTTTTTTTTAAAATTGACTTCAGAGAGAAAGGAAGGGAGAAGGGAAGTAGAGGGCGGAGAAACATCAATTTGTTGTTCCACTAATTAATGCACTTACTGATTTTTTAGGTAGCAGCTAGGAACTTGAAGAAGCAGCCAGGCCAGAGGGGAAATAAAGCAGGGCCCCTGCCCAGCCCAGTCTTGAATAATAAAGAACTTAAAAGAGAAAGCTGGAAACAAAGGGGTAACTAGTCTCCCTGTAGATGCAGCCGTCCTGGGCTGCGTCTGGTAAGATTGCCAGGCATTCCAAACATCACATGCAAAACGGTGATAATTCAGAAGGAGGGGAGCTCTTAAGGTTCTGTCTGTATAGCTTCTACTAGCTGGGAAAGAAAACCTTTGAAACAATGTATTAATCCAAAGGTCTGGAAAAGGGGAAACCTAGAAACAGACTAAACTGTACAACCCCTGAACCTCAAACTCAGATTAGTGAGTGCCCACTTGTAGCCCCGTGCTCAAGTATACACAACAAACTTACTAACAACTTTATTTCTTCTATAGGTGGGACATACAGATTAGCTGGGTGCCTGCTTGCAGCTTTGTGCTCCTCTATTTTCATAAATAAATTTGTTATCTTATTCCACCATACGTGTTTGTCTCTCAACTAAATTCTTCTCTTGTGAACAAGGCAAGAACAGAGGAGGGGAAGCCTGTGACTCAGGGATCTCTGGTAACAGTTGATTATTGTATGTGCCCTGACCCAGGATCAAACCCACAACCTTGGCATACCCAGATGACTTTCTAACCGAGCTACCAGGCCAGGGCTACTTTTGCTTCTGTCTTATCTCATTGTACCAACTCATCTTTCAGACCTCAGTTTATAATCACTCCATAACGCCTTTCAAACCCACTTGACTAGGTCAAATACTGCTATATCCAGAGCATTTGTGTAAGGTACCATTTCCAATTTATTTGTATTATTATTTATTTGTTTTAACACCAAAAATTGATACTTTAATCTGCTTCCCTCTGACATTTGCTCCACCATTTCCTGGAAACTGCCCCTTTCAAGGTCAGAAGAATGTATCTTTCCCAGTCCTGCAGACAATCTGGAGACATCTGGCTGGCTCTCCCAATTGTAACCGACACAACTGAACTGCTCTCTCTCTTATTTAAACACTTTGTTACTTGGCATCTGGGGAAATAACACTGTCCTGGATTCCTCTTGCTGTGCTCTTATTTGCTTACCTTTGCAGATTCTTCACATTTTCTCTATCCCATAAAATGCTGGTTTGCCCCAAGGCCCAGCATCGAAACTTCTTCTCCATCTACAACCAATTTTCAGGTGATCTCTCCTGCTTCCAGGTATAGACACAACTCTCACTTTTTTCTTCTCTAACTACTTTCCTTAATTTCAGTCTCATGTAATCAACTGCCTACTTCACAGCACCTCTTGGATGTCTTGGAGGCATTGCAAATGTAGTATGTCCACAGAAAAATGGGTCATATTTTTAAAACAATTCTATGGTAGTGTATTACTTAAAACAATGCCCACTCTGTTACTATCCCTTTGCCCTGACTGACCTTTCTTCATGGCACTCATATGTAAATATTTAATTGTTACTTTGTATCTGGTCCAAGATATTGTAAGTTTTTAATGTACTATTTTTACACAGAACCTGGCACCAAGTAGGTGTTCCAAATACATATCTTTATTAAACAATAGATCCTTAATGTCAATCATTCTAAATGGCAAAATCACTGGGGATGGAAGCTATCCCTGTGTTTGATTAGCACTGTTTTCTGAGTGCCTATGGTGGTCATTAAATGCTTTCGGACTGCTTGAATAAAATTAACGTTATTGTAGTGCAGTCTAACACGACAGAGAAGAACAGAGTCGCAACAATGAGTGAAATCACCAAAAACGGCAAATGCCGATAAGCTGAAGATAACAAGGGTTGACAAAAGGTAAATGCACTTGATAAATTTGGACACTGATAGAGCATTTAAGGCCAATTTAATTATAGGTGCATAACAATGGCAAATTATATTTGGCTAAAGAATTAGTGGGAGGCCCGAAGAGTAGGCGTGATTTAGCAATATGATTCCTAACACCTGGCTTCCCTTCATTTCACACGCCAGTTTTGAAGTGTCCTGGATGATTTTGTAAACCAGGACTCTGCCCCGCACTAAAGACATCTCATCACTGGGTATCTTAACCCCCCGAAGTGCTGGCCTGCTTCCTTTTCATCTCTGTGTGAATAGGGAGCCAGACATTTGAAAGTTAGGAGGCTAGGTGATGAATGCAGATCTTTGCTATGAAGTGTCAAAGTTGCCTAGATGTAGGTAGTGGGTGGGCCTTCTTATTTAAATCTTGAAATTGGGAAGTATAATTAAACAAGGCCAGGTAACTGTGAGGTTTACTTGCCTGTCAGAATTTTTCTAAGCTTAATGATTTTTAAAACATTAACAAGCCAACATGGCTTGTACCCTAGTGAGTATGATAAAGACGAGCACCATGGAACGGCATGAGCCAGAAAGCACTGATGTCACTTAGGAAGCGGCAGAAAATTGATGAACCAGTCCAACAAAAATCTTTTTTTATCCTTGACTCTGAGCTGGTCAGAACCAAAAGGTTAGTTCAGGTTCTAGCACTGGGAAGAATTAGGACCATGACTCACTCTCACTTTGATTCACAAATTGTACTAGCAAATCACCCTTGCAATGAATAAACACAGAATTAAGAATGCAATTGAGTAGATGCTCCCTGAGGCTTTGTTTCACTTCACACAAGGGCTTAGCCAAAGTTCAATACTGCCAGAGTCCTATGCAGAGGGAGAAATCCTCCCAGTCAGCACAGAGGGCAGGATGTGGCATTCTAGTCTTTTATAACCATCTGGGCGGGGGCCACACCAGCACCAAAGGGCCCGCCCTCTTGTTGTAGTGACATTCTTGCTGCACCAAAGATGCATACTTCTGTGTTCTCTTTCTTGTGCTTCATCAGCCCAATCAAATTTCCAGTGCAGCTAGCTCGGGTATGGTCTGCCACACACACCACTTGGAAAATCACCCCAAGACCCAAAATTATGAGGGAGGAAGAAGCTCATCTCTCAGGTCAAGTACCCAGTTTAAGAAACAGAACTGAGTCTCAGCTAAGAGAATGAACCTTCCTTAGGTAGTAAAAGGCAGGCAATATTTGGCTCATCCTATAAGAAAGAACAAGTCTTCATAGGAATTGACCAATAGCTGGTGCTTAATCTCTTGTCAATCTGAAGTAGATAGTGAATGAAAACAACTACTAGAGTAAGAACACGAAATCCCACCCTCAACCTACAAAAACAAAAAACTGTGGAATTGAGTGGACTCTAGACAACGTAAAACAGAAAGAACCATCACCTCCTTCTCAAAACTGAAAATTATTTTTGTAATTTTTTTACTGTTTGCCTTGGAATAAATGTCATATAAATAGATATCATTTTATTTCAGTTCTGTCTAAAAACAATAAAAATGAGAAAAAATCAAACACATGCATTAAAGACACTTGCTTATCAGAATTTAGCCAGTCATAAAATCTAGTAGTGTCCTAACTTGAAAGTTTTCTCTTTCCGCAGTTCTCATTTCCTTGTGAAGCTGTACTCTTTGAAATATGACAAATAAAATTAATGAGGGCACAGACTACACTGTGTTGTCAGCAAAATGACAGAGAATCTATTTTATTTCTAGGTCAGAGTTAACCTTTTTTATATTGCTTAGGTAAAATTACATAGAAAACAAGTATTGGAAATTTTTGAAAAACCTATTCCAGGAACAACCTCATTCTGTGATTTCTGAAGCTACTCCTGAGTACGAAAAGCACACTTACAGGGCAGGCTAGTGAACCAGCAAGGCTGAGTCCACTTGAAGCTACAGTTTAATATAAATCATGTTTTCCCTCTGAAAATGCCTTCATACGTCTCTTTAGTTGATTTGTGCTTATACGAAAAAAAATGGAGGACAGATAAGAGTGTGGGAAAGCAAAAACCTGAGCACCTGACTCGTGACTCACACGTGAAAATCATGAGAAACCTTCCATAAGCATGTTTTTCTCATTTCTTTGGATAAGTGTTTGATGTGGTTGAGAAAAACATTGTCTGTTGTCACTGGCACATCATCCTTTCAAATGGGACTCAGAGAGAGTGACACCACACTGGGGGGACAGACTGGGTTATTTTCTCCTCTCCCCACGTGTGTGACCTCCAGGCCCTCCATTTCCTCCCTAGAATCCCTCAGGGTCCACACTGCATGTTTGTTCCTGTCCAGGACTGAACATCGCCCTGATGCTTCCACGTCTTTACATCCGGCTTCACTATTGAATGCCAACGATCAAGTCATAGAATGTGTCAGAAATAAAACAAATGCCTCAATCTAACTTAAGCCACTACTATTGGAGACATAAAGCTTCAATTAGAACACTTGGTCAAATTAAGAATAAACTTATCCTCTAAAATTAGGTATTACATGGTTGAATATTACCTCTAGAACGAGCATATATATTTATTACTATCATGCACAAAGGGGAAAACACATGCTAAATGACAGGCACTTGTTCAGAATCAGTACAGACCACAGTGCAAAACAGGCAGGGAAGAGGTGAGATAATACAACGTATTGTACTGCAGACAGTGAAGGAGACGGTCACTCAACTTTCTGACAGAGTAGATTGAAGGATAACATTTTTGACCCAAGAAAGTGCTTTATGAGACAACTGATCACTCCCCAGTCAAAAAAGAAGCACTTTCAAATTTCACTTATTTATCATTTCTTTTAGATACTTGTTTTCTGTCAGGTACTGTTCTGAGCATTGGAAATGCTTAGAGAATTCAGCATTTAAAAAAAAACAGACAAAATAAAAAGACAAAATGGGAATACAAATAAGGTGAGAAAGAAGGGCTGAAAGAAAGGGTATTTGAAACAGCTTAATATCAGGGAAATATTAGATCAGAAGAGAATAGAGTGACTACAGACATACTTGAAAGAGATAAAAAGGCTCCAAGCTACGAAGTGTTGTCTAAAAGCAAAGGTATAGAGAAGGTGAAGGGGTAGGGAGTAGGGTTGAAGTAATTTGGATATTAATCATTTTTAAATGAAAGCCCAAATTTAATTAAATTTGATATACCAATACCCCAAATAAATGATACAAAGAGGAAGAGGTTAAAGATCCTCAAGTTTTTCTTTCCTTCAGGAATTATGAAGCAAATGCAGCAAGGCTCTATGAACAACTACTGCGGATAACAAAAAGGAAAAGAAAACATGAGTATTTAGAAGCAGTACCAGGGTCAGGCTGAGGCGGGAGATCACAAATTTATTATGACTCCAGTTTTCATGGTTTTGTGATTTTCAATAGCATTTCAGCACCCCAAGGAAAATAGCAAAGCTGGATTGCTCAGTTGAGGAAGGGTAAGGATTTTGCCAGATGTAAAATGGAAGGAAAAGAGGACAGAGAAGAGGACGCGTAGGCAAAAGTGAAGCTGTGCTCTAGTTCTCCTTGCCCGGATGCTGGGGTCACGAGACAGCGAATGAGAAAAGGGTGCTGGAAGGAAAAGGGGGTCAAGGTACTGAAGACTGGTGGGAGCTGGAGAGAACAAGGTGAGTTCTGTTTTGTACTTCATGATTTCAAAGATAAGAGGTTCCAGGACACACGAAGATTCAGAGTGGGAGTACTGGCTAATGTGGAAAGGAGTATAATTTCCTAAGGGTATTCATCGATTTGCAACCTATACACTTCAACCAATGATAATTATGACAGCACATAGAGATAAAGAAAATAATTGCCATCCAAATATCTAAATCTGAAGGAATAATAAGTTAACAGATAATATTGAAGGGGTAGGTGATGCTACTTAAAAAGGCAAAGAAAAATAAAACACTTCATCTTGAATAAATTCTATGTTTTCTCTGTCACATCGCAAGCAGCTGAATGGAGTCACACATTGAGATACATTGTTGTAGTCCACCCAAATGGTTCCTCAATATCACCCAGATCCTAGCAGGTGCTTCTGGTACATAACTTCTCCAAACATGTCCAAAACTTCAAATGTTCTCCACTTTATTCAAATTCTACAGAGAGCATTTGAATTCCAGAAAGATCGTCCGTTCAGCACTATAATACCAGAACACCTATTCAGATAGCTCCTTTCTCTCCTTCCTCCCCTCTCATCAAAGTCAACTCTTACCTCATCTGCCTGTGATCGGATTCAATTCCACGTTCTGAAGTATCCATGATGTATCTCTTTTCTATAGTTTTAATCATGTTAGCTAATCATGGATAATTTAAACATGCTAAAAACCATCTCAGAAAAATTAAAACTTCTTCAAACTTCTATTAGTCTCCAGAATCAACTCTATCACATTTCACACCTTCACGGACAAACTGTTTGAATGACAAACAATCCTCTTTTTGTTTCTTGACCTCCTACTCACTCCTTAACACCTTTCCCTCTAAGTTTCACTCCAACAGCTACAGCAATGCATCCTTAGCTAAGATCACTGAGGATGACCTTGTGTTGAAATTCTATGGATCTATTTTATTTCTCATCTTGATTAATCTCTCAGCAGCATCTGGCCGTGATGACTGTGTTGTCTTTCTTATGCTTTTTTCCCCTGGTCTTCAGAACACACAGATTTCTATTGTTTCCTCCTCTGAGACAATTTATTTCCCTTGTTTACAATCCATCTACTCCAATATACTCTAAAAATATTAGATTTTCATCAAGATGTGTTCCTAAAATTATCTCCTTTCTCACTCTATTCTTTTCCAGAGATTCTCATCTACTTCAAAGGAATCGATTACTATCTGTATCACCACAGTTTATATATATATGTTTTTGTATAAAAGTTACATATATACATATACATATAAAAATATATATATAAATGTTCCCAGTTTGCTGCTCCCATCTTTTTAGCCACGCAGCCATCTGTTTATTCAAGAGTTGTACTTGGATGAAGAAAAGGACTACTGGTTTTCATAATAGGGTAAAAGAATAATGATCCCTAGACATATCTTTGTCAAATTAGTTTATTGTCTTTATTTGGTAAATGCCTTTCCCTCCAGACCCAATTCAAACCCTAAATTATCTGTAGCTCATTTCTTAGTCTCCCACTCTCCTCATTTTCCCTAGCATCCTATTAGGTACCTCTTATGTACCGATTTCTTTTGCCACACATAGCTCATGGTGTGAAATTTCTACATCCTCCAACCTCTAATTTAGGACTAAAACCGGTCTGGGCCACATTCTAATCATAATTTTTTTTCCCAGAACCTAATACTCTGAAGTATCATAAGTGCTCAAAATTTTTTAAATGGATAATTGAATGCCAACAGACCAGTAAACTGTGCTCTAGGGTTTTCAAAGAGATATTAATAGATGCTCCCAGAAGGAGGGATTCTGTGATTAAAAAAGACCAGGGAAGTTTGTACTGAATCCCACTCCTGGAGGTTCCAACGCATACTTTCGTCTGAGGAACTATAAGAAGTCCTTAAAATAGAAAACTATTTAACTTTGTTTAATGTTTAGATAAGACAAGCTTTCTTTCCATTTTCTTTTCTTAACACAGATATTTAGCATTCCTCAAATAATGTTTCCATATGTCTTAACATAGTTTGGGTTTTAACTCATTAGGATCAGCAAAACAGACATTAAAGAAACAGAGGGCATGTACATTCTCTCTATCCAAGTAGTTCTGGGATGGTAAGATACACTTGCTAGTTCTTCAACATAGCTTCAACTCTTCAGCTATGAGCGGAGAAGTTTTGATCGACCCTTAGTGGAGAAGAAATTTTCATCACTGTAGAACTGCCATATTACTGATATATATATATATATATATATATATATATATATATATATGTGTGTGTGTGTGTGTGTGTGTATGTGTGTGTGTGTGTATATATATATCTCCAATGTAAAACACCCCTATTGTTTCTTTTTTACAATTTCTGTTTCTTTTTTACTAAATTCAAGAATTACAGGTCATCATCTAACCATAAAGAATAGCAATATTATTACAGTCACATTAAAACCATTGTTTTGATGTTTTTGAAAGTGCTCTTATTTAAATAACAGAGTTACCTAAACACCAAATGCACCACCCAGCTGTTACACAGGCGGCCTGAACGAAGCCCGAACTCCTTACTACTTCACTTTCCCACTGTGTCTGATAGTAGAATACAGTCAGAGCACCTTCAAAACCAGGGACCCAAGACAAAACAACAGGCCTCCCCTGACTCAGGCTTTCATGCTATGCCTTCTTCCATGTGTGACAATGAGGGGGGCCTCTATTTGCCAAGTAGAAATTTCTAACATGTGGTGTGGCACAGAACATGTGAGAATAGAGCCCCCATCCTTCTCATCAGAACTGTTATTACGAACAACAGGACAGCGAAGTGACTCAGCAGCTTCTGCGCTCTTTCTCCAGTCTAGCCATTTGGGACGAGTGTGGGAAAGTTACAAGTCGTTTATGTGCAGCCCAAAATGACAGGCAAAAGAAGTTATTAAGCAACATTAAGTACTAGCATTTTTCTAATCTTTAAAGGCTGCCACAAGCTGAATAATCTTATACTGTAAAGGTACAGAAAATAATGATGTGGGTGTCATGTTTTTGACTGAATGAAAATGTTTTGCTGAATAATTCTAAAATTCTGATTCACCATGAATTCAACTGTCTTGGTTTTAAGGACTACTTCAGGTGTATAATCCTGTTCTACTCACTATCTACACCTGAAACTTGTCTAATTAATAATAACAATAATAATAATAATAATAATAATAATAAATGCCTCATGGGAGGGTGGGAGTAATTGGTACTTATAAGTCTTGAAACCAGTTTGTTCCCCAACAAATAGGCTCTCGGTTCTCTATTTCAGCTTTTTGTTTCTTTCATAGCACTTATTAGAAGAACAATAAATCAGGTACTTACCTTTTTTAGGTATGTTTGTTTCTGCCTCTCCCTGTCATTTAAATACCTTCAGTATGTTGGGTACCTGTGTGTTATTTTACTCTCCCTTCCCTGAGCTGGCTGAAGGATGGACTGGGACACAGTGTCGTGGTGTTCATATTTGTTTCTTAAGGCGGTAGTTTTTAATAACTGTGTCTATTCGTGTGAACCTTAAATTTCCCAGAAGTAGTTGTGTGTTACTTACAACCTCTAAACTACTCCCTATGAAAGGCAAGCAAGCGAGAATTCCCTAGCCCCTATTTCTGTTCATTAAGGACCCAGTAAAGGGAATCTTTGGTCAGAAGCCCAGAAACATTTCCTAACATTCTGCCTCAGCAAAAGAAGTTGCTGAATAAACTACCAACTCATCTTTTGGGCTTAATGTTCTGTTCTCAGGTCAAGGATGCCGTAATGCTATTCCGTAGCACCTCCCTTTCTTCCTCCTTCCCAGTTCCCATAATTCAAAAGGAGTCGATTCAGGTAACAATAGATTTCCTCATGTAAGAGCTCACATTTTCCCAGTGCGCTTAGGTACAAATAGCAAAGGAGTCGATATAGATAAAAACAGAGTATCATTGTGTGATATTTAATGGGTGATCTGTGACTGTTTTAAGAATGTCAGAGGAAGAAAATGACAGACCTCTCATTACAGTTTGAGAAAAAGGGAAGGGATTAAAATTGCTGAGAGCTGATTGGGTTCCAGCAACTCTCTGGAGGGTGTTTAACATGGGTTATCTAACTTATCTTTATTAAAAGTTACCATTGTTGTAATTCAATAGAAGCCTTTTGGGAAAAGTAAAAAAAAAACCTATATAAAATGGGTATTGATTATAACATTTAATAGATTTTAGGAGTCTCATAAATATTTTTGTTAGGAATACAAATAAAATAAAAAGTGCTGTTAGATTTAGATTTTATTTAAAACATTTTCTGTGCTATTGACACTTTCATCTTTACCTGGCACAATATCCCAAGTAAACAAAATTGCTAATATGTTTGAGTATTTATGTGCTTCTGTCCTAAGCCCCTTGTGTGCTGACTAAATCATATGATTCTGTGAATTGGATATAATTTCCATTATCCCTGTTTTACAAACAGCAATCTAAAGCATGGAATTTAAGTTATTTGCTCAAGTTCGTGCAAGAAGTAAAGATTTGAGGTCAGGCAATTTGAATGCAAAGAATAACTTTTAACCCCTATATGCTTAAGAAGGGAATGATGAAATCCAATAGAGAATTTTTGCATTGTGAGAAATTATACAAGGAGTCAATTTCTCTGGACCCTACGCCACAATTTCTTTATCATGAATAATAAAAAAATGATATAAGGCAAGACTCTTTTTTTTTTAATGAGAGAGAGAGAGAGAGACTAAAACACTGATGTGAGAGAAACAGTCATCATTTGTCTCCAGTAGAGGCTCAGCCTGAGAACAGAACGGTAACCTAGGCACGACGTGCCCTGCCTGACTGGCAGTCAAACCCAAAACGTTTCAGTTTACGGGACAACACTCCAACCAACTGAGTCACATAGGCGAGGGCTAAGCCAAGACTCTTAAAATAAATTATATTATTATAAAGGCCCAGCTACCTCATCCTGAGTTTTACTACGCTGATTTAACTCAAAAGAGATGTTAAATAGCTACAGCAAATCTAATCCCATCTGCCCTTCCTCTGGCTTAAAATTGAATATTGGATTGATGTGAATTAGAAACAGAATAAAATAGAGTTAACTGACCCAAGATAATACTTTTAATAAGAAATAATACAATTGGAAAGCCATAGGTGATCTCCACCCAGTTCATACTGTCACAATATTTAAATAGTAAAGGAAAGAAATGTATATAATCACTAATAAGTAAAACCCAGATTATCCCCTAAACTGAAAATGCTTCTTTAGGGGAGGGGGAGTAAGGTCTGCCTTTCCTGCCAGTATTCATTTCTTCATTTTCATTAGTGCTAGGCAAGTTTCTAATGTCTGTTCACAGATACAACTTAATATTCATCAGCTATGGTTGAACCATAATATTCTCAAGATTCCTTATTAAAGAAAATTAGTGTTCAAATAACAATTTTTAAAAGGCACCATTTTACAACTTCACTCTATTATCTACCAAAAGGAGAACATCTTTGATAAACCACTTATTCTAACATTTGTTTCTCCCACCAAAATACCAAGGGCTGTCCATAAAAAGCCCAGCCGTTGTTAATATTATGAGAACAATTTGCACAACATCCATGTAACCTGGCATCCATGGAGAGTGGATTAGAATGCACATATGTGAATAACGACAACTTCACTGGATTAGTCAGTGAGGACAATAGTAGTCAGTGGGGGGGGGTAGATGCTGATGAGTGAGCATGTGTATTGTGCGGTCATCACATTCAAAATGACTGAATGAGTAAAGCAATGAATCTGCACCAAATTTTGCACTAAACTTGAACATTCCTCTATGGAAACTACCGGGATAATTCAGAAGGCCGAAGCTATAGGCAAATGGTGATTGGCAGCTTCATCACAACAATGTGCCTGCTCATGCATCACATCTTGTTCAGTCTTTTGGTGAAACATAAAATCAATAACCTAGATGACTCAGCCCCCCTAAGACCTAGATTTGGCACCCTACAACTGAAGTCACCTTTAAAGGGGAAGAGATTTCAGACCATCTATGAAATTCAGGAAAATACATTGGAGCAGCTGATGGCAATTGGAAGAACTGTTTAAGGTCCCAAGGTGCCTACTTTGAAGGGGACTGAGGTGCTATTGTCCTATGCACAATGTTTCCTGTATCTTATATCTTCTTCAATAAATGTATTTTTCACAGTGCATGGCTGCATACTTTCTGGACAAACCTTGTTCATTAGTGCCAGAAATTAGCTATCATTAAACATTTCAATATTGCAATCTGGAAATAACTATAGCATCTGCCATATTCCAAAATATTGTGCCCTACATTTTAGTTTTTAAAGATTTTACTTATTTATTTTTAGAGAGAAAGGAAAAGAGAGAGAGAGAGAAACATCATTTGGTTGCCAACTGGGGACCAGCCCAAAACCCAGGCATTCGCCCTGAGCAGAGATTGAGCCTGTGACCTTTTGCTTCATAGATAATGCCCAACCAACTGAGCCACACCAGTCAGGGCTGGGCCCTTTATTTTAAAGATCCAATACTAAAGAGGATGGTAAATGCCCTCTTGGTAATTTTACACTAATTATGAGTTCATCTTATTAAAATACATGATCTGCCTCAGATCTTGGAAATTGCATTTGGAAGACCATTCTCTAGCCTCTCCCATGAGGGGAGGGGACTGTAAAGACTGTGGAAGTGGAACTGCCTGTCCCTTCAGGGAACTGAGTTGGAGCTTTGAATTCAGTTTATAAAGGAAGTGTCTATTGACCTTCCAAACTGTACGAGAAATGCTGGTCAGCACTAAAGTTCCAAAGACAAATAGTGTGGCGGTTTGCTTCCCCAATGTAGAAAACAGAGTATTGCAAGGCTCTGTGGCATATTCAATGATAAAGGCAAACACCAATGTTGGGGGAACCACAGAGGGCAGTTGGGCCAGTGGCAGATTCCAAATAGAATTCCAGAAGGTCATGAAGCTCAAGGACTAAAGAGGCATCATCAGGTGAAACATTAACAGAGTGAGAACAGAGAAATTCTGGAGTCAGGAAAAAAAAATTATAGCCCTGGCCAGTATGGCTCAGTTGGCTGGGCTTCATCCTGCAAACTAAAAGGTCATGGGTTCAATTCCAAGTCAAAGCACATGCCTAGGTTGTGGGTTTGTTCCTGGTCCAGACATATGAAAGGCAACTGCCTTTCTTTCTCACATCAGTGTTTCTCTCCCTTTCTTTCTTCGCCCCTTTCCCTCTCTCCCTTCTACTCTCTCTAAAAGCAATGAATAAAAGTCTCCTCAGGTGAGCATTAAAAAAAAAGAAATTACAGAGGCACGTGTAAGCAGAGACAAAACCAGGTGAACAAATAGCATGAACTACAGCGGGTTATAAAAAGCCAGTGATAATTAACATGAGTGCACTTGGAACATTTTGGTTAAAAGCCTGGGTTCTAGAGCCAGAATGTCTGATTCATAGCCCAGCTCCAATCCTACTCATTCCTCACTGTAAGCCATTTAACCCTCTCTGTCTGTTTCCTCTTTTATAAAATAGGAGTGAGGATGACAAGCGTATGTCTAGATTAACGCGCAAGATGCTTATACACGCAATTGGTATGCAATAAGTTTTTAATAAAAGCCCCTGTCATTATTTGTAACCAAGAAGGAGAGAGCTGAAGCCCACCTGAAAAAATCAACTCTACCCCTACCCTCAAGTGTCGCAAATGACAGGAAACAAGAGAAAGACCAGGACTAACAACATGACTGTATCTTTGAGATCCATCCCCGCATGTGCATGACAAGAGCTCAGTAGCACCAACATCCCTGAAGCAGCAGGTATAAACATTTCCACTCTCATTTTGAGTGGAACAGCCTTTGTACTTTTTGCTCTGTAGTGACTGGCATATTGCCAATACAAAATAATTGATTCAAAGGCACCCTGTTTCAAACTCGCAATACAATACAGATTCTCTGTTAAAAAGCAAAGCCTTCACTTCAAATTGTTGACTCAGATAATGCTTTAAAAAGAATATCAGCTGTTTAAATTTAGCATGCTGAGAAAGACCAATCGTGAAATATTGTTTGACTTTATGGCCGTTGCATTTGCATGTCATTCCTGGTTACTGTTTGTCTTCTGTGATAAAATGATAAGTTGACAGTAATCATGTTATTCTGTTTAACAGTTCAGATGTCACCTAAATGAACAACTTTGTTTTTCTCCTTACCAGTTAAAGTTGCCCTTTAATTTCTTGGCAAATTTTCACAAAGTGATTATGCAAGAACCAGTGATATTTCCACATACAGTTTTACTTCTTCGGTCATCATCTGGTCTTTCTCTTCCACTTGCCTTTGAATCATCACTTTTTACTGTTAAAAAATATGTAAAGGAGATCATCTGAAATCAGATCTGAATTAGATCTCCAATCTAATTTTTATAATGAGACCTTACAACTATTTAAAGAGACGTTTTGAGTCTAGGCTTTATCTGTGGCTTTAAAAATCTTCACATGCAGCCCAAAGAGTTTGTTTTTTTTTAAGACTCCCACAGGACACCGGATCCGGAGAAAGTCCCATACCAGCCCTTCCATCATGATTCCCTATTTTCCTTTCATCCCTCTTGGTGTTTGGATCTCGCAACTTCTTTTTTTCCATATTAATTCCAACATCTTTCCTGGCAAATATGTCCCTAGCTGCTTCTCTACAGTTCATCAAGCCAGAGCAGAGCACTAAAATTGGAATGGTTGAATATACCAAGTTTTGGGGTCATTTTAGTTCCCAATTTATGTAGATTCAACCTTGAGTAACAGGAGAGCAGGGCATTCTCCCAGTTGGTAGGATTTCTCAAACCCTCTCAACAATAGATTCAGTCCACTTGATCCATAACAAAACAAAGTGTCAAAGTGATTAAGAGTTAGACTCCTCATACCTGTGGGCTAATCCTAGCCCCCCCCCACTACTTACTAAATATGTTGCATTAGACAGTTTGCTTATTCCCTCCAGGATTAATCTTTGATGAATGGGAGAGAATGCCATCTCCCTGCTGCAGCTGTTACTTCATATGTGACAAAACTTACTCAAGGGCTTAACCTAGTACCACCCAGAAGTGCACTCAGGATAACTGGGAACTGTTCATGCATTGCATGGTGAGTAAATCACACATGCTATCGAGATGCTGAACCTACATTATAGTTACGTAAGGCTGAATAAGTGCATGGGATTATGACCTGAGGTAGGACTTCTGTGTTGGTATTTTGTAAGAGAGGGGAAATGCCAGAGATGAGAAAGGGTCAATTGAACGTGGCTTCTTTGAAATGTTGCCTGGAGCTTCCCCCAGGCAGGTGCTAGTAGGCTGGAGGTATTACTCTTAAGAGAACGTTGCAACAGTATCATGCACACATCAGTACAGTTCTGTTCCCGAAGGCAGCCAGGAGAAGCATTTAGGATAAAATATTATTAAAGTGTCATTTCAAGTGTATATCCATGCATTATAGTCATGATTAGTAGGCAGAATTAAATCGAGGGACCAGCAGTTATCTTTGCCTGGCTTGTCTGGCTATAGGTATCTATTCTTTCTTTCAATAATGTGCAAGGAAAAGCATGACTCATAAAATACTTGTTTAAGTCAGGCACTGCCCCAGCAAAATGTACCAAATGCTTTAAAACTTAAAGTAATTGTTTTATTTCAAAAATAGTTTTTAAAATCTCCTCAGACATAGGATGAAGTTTGCTTACCAGGAAAACAACCAAAATGAGTCAAAGTTATTACCAAAACTCAAACTCTACCTACCTAAGTTTCTATCTTAAAGAAGTTTTGACAACTTCCTGTTCACTCCAAATTCCTAACAATTCCAATGAGGCTCTCAACCTGACTTTTCTTCTCAATGGCTAAACACACCACAGGTTCAGTAATGATCGATTCTAGAGTATCTAGAGTTGCAACTTCTTGCAACTCGCTCCAACCATATTATTTGAGTTTGGGGGTACGTGTTTCCTTTTCTTTTTTATTGCTGTCTAAAATATTTAATCACCCTCATGCATGTTCTGCCATAACAAATACGTCCCCTAAATTATATTTTACTCAGTGATTTACCAATTCATATGTAGAGGTTTTGTACTGAGAAATCATGTTTGTGTCGGGAGTGGGTTATCTCTTAAAAATCGGGTATTTCAATATGGCAAAAATATTATATCTGGAGATCTCGACATGAGTAGGCAAAGTAGTCCATTATATTCAGAATGTTTTATTTTCAATAAAATAATGAAAATTAGGTGGATTAGAAAAAGAGTAACACAATTTTAAGCAAAAATAATAGAATCAGAGTGATTCATAGTTTTTTTCTAATGACAGGGATTTTCAGAATTACGTACTTTGCATTTCATAATGCAAAGTTTTGATATCCCTCCATCCTATAGAATTTATGGTAGCATTTTTTAAGTGTCCAGCTTAAAATCCTGAGTTCCAGTTTGGGAAACCTTGGTATTTTTCATAATCTTTCTTGAAGAGGACGATAGTATTCAGTGATTTTTTTCAATGATCCTGCAACTAAGTTTAATGGCTTTTCTGCTTGAAAAAACCTTTGTTTTTCTTCATTAATAAAATCTGGTCACTGTAAAAGAGGACCTGGTTACATACTCCAAGATTTTTTAATTAATGATTTCTGGTTTTCCTTCTAGAAAAGACCTTTAGTATTCTGCAGACATTCACATTGGTCATTTGCTTTACAATGGGCTGGCCCTCACTGACCTATTTTTACCTCCTTTTAAAAGAGTTGCTTATCTGCAATTTGAGCAACCAGTTGAAGTTGTTTTTAAAAGTTTTTTAAGCCTTTTTTTTTTTTTGCCAGCGAACACAATCCTGCTTGGTTCTAAGAATAAAGTCAACTAAAGTCATTAGTTAAAACCACCACTTTGAAATCACAAGGAAGGGACCAGTTAGCAAGTAGAAGGAATTATTGTAGTAGTAAGAAATTGGGGGAATCTTGCCAGTTCCTCCCACTAAAGAGTACTTCAATGTTTATCATATCATCGGTGTCGCCTAGGCTGTTGCCTAGCAGTTACCTAGAGATCTACTTCACGTTTCATTTTTATTTAATAAAGTAAATCAAAGACTTTTGGTTTGCTTTGTCTGCTGCCTTCTTTCTTTTACGGATGAGGCACAAGCCTGCAATGAAACTTTTAACAATTAACTGGGCTGCTGAAAGTCTTAGCCAGCCTCTTGACGAATTTTCTTTTGAAAAGGCAAGCTGCCATCCTAGTAACTTTCAGGAGACCACTCTTGTAATTAAATATAGAGGACAATAACCAGTTTTGTTGCCTAAATTCACAATGGACAGGGGGCTTTCTACATACCTAACCAACCAGCAGTACCCCTCTGAGCATAACTGAGTAACCAACAGATCACAGCATAACTAGGACAAGAGTCAGGGAGACAAACCTATGTAACAGCTTATGGAGAATGCAAAGCTATGCTTTCCTAACTTTCCTCGCCATTTCTTCTCGGCTTCCCTCCGCCCCCCCCCCCCACACACACCCCCCCCCACACACACACCACATACCCAGAAGCCACTCAAATTGCTAACCATGTCAAGTTTAACTTACTGCAGTGTGATGCAGGCGAAGGCTGGGCGCATCTTTGAAGCGAGAGCAACTGCTTTTCCGGAGAGGAACTGGGACTAGCCAGCGATCAGGATCCTCCCCAAGTCGCAAGCTCTCGGCTCAGTAAGAACGCTCCCTCACTGTTCGGCTTCCCCAGAGGAGTGGAGCTTCAAGAACTCTGCTCACGGCATCTCCTCCTCCCTACTTCCACCCCCTTCCAGAACACACGGCCCGTTCTAACTGTGTCTGAGAAGACGAAAATGCACTTCCCATCAACAACACAGGATGCCTGCAGCTACCCAGTCCCCGAAAATTTGCAACTCAAAAGCACCAGAGCCTGAAAGACAGCGGTTTCTGGGAGCTGAAAGTCATTTTTGACAACCCCTTTTCCCATCTCTCACTCCTCCCACTCCCCCCCCCCTCCACTTACCGCGGCCACCTCCAGTCTCCCACTCAAGCTAGTTATCACGGAGGATTGTTTTGTTGCCCATACCAATGAGCTTCAGAAGGAAACTGAATTTGTCAGAGATGAAATACCTGCTGTCCATGACTAATGCTCTTCTCTCATCGCTTTGAGTCCTTGATTAATTTCAAGACGAGTCGATATTGGAAATCTGTGTGTGTGTGTGTGTGTGTGTGTGTGTGTGTGTGTGTGTTGGGGAGGAGGCAATCTGCGTGGCTGCAGGCAACAGCTCTGCCTATCTCTGGATGCCGTTGCTACTATTATTGCTGTTGCGGCTCGGAGAATGATGGCACTGGGAAACAGCGCTTTACAGCTATTTAACTGCTGGACCCCTCATGAGAAAAGGGAGGAGACTATGCAGGTATGAGTGGCTGTTGTTGGGACGCTAAGCTCGATGCAATGCAATTACTACCATTCAGAATACATTTCCACTCCAGCAGGAAACCCGATACCTGTCTCCCCTTTCTTACTAACTGGAGTCCTTGATGGGTCACTGTTCATCAGTCACCTGCTTAACCCACTTCCAGCTGCACACTCTTATTCCTACATCTGAACTTGGTAACCTGAGAGCAGGTGACTAGAGAAGAAGTGAAAATAAAAAAGGAAAGGGAAAGGGAAAGCAGTAAATACTAAAGGGAAATTGTATGTGTGTGTAACCAATTGGGGTTTAGATGAAAATGACAATTTTGAACCACGTGTGTAAAATAATGCATTGGATTAATACAAATGGAAAGCAGTAAATGATCATGCCTATTTTGTAGAAAGCGTGCAAAACTAGATAGTTATTAAAAAGTGCATTTGCCAGCTTAACTGACGGCTATTTTGATATAGACACCTTTTGGTGGCTCAGGCTTCCCACATGACATTCACTGTGGTTTCAATGCAATCATCTGTCTGTTAGCTACAGATTCTAGTGAAAACTACTGGTCGCTGCTGCCTTCGGACTCTCCGTTTTCTCTTTATTGGTTGCTCATTCTCTTCCCTGATTTATCTCGAGTGTATTCACACATAAGATGATATTTACCAGAACTTCAAAGTTAAAGCAGTTCTCAAAACACACAAAAGACTAGAATAGTTGTTAATGACAAACTTCATTTGCTCTAGCAATAGCTTTCTTCATGTACTAATTCTGTAATCAATGGGGTAACCATGAACAACTCCTCCTAAATAACATACACACACACACATGCCTCTTAATTGAATAGTGCTATTATTTCACTTTCAGCATTCAGTTGTCTGAACTAAAAATAAAGTTAATTCCTTTTGATTTATTTGCCATGCACACCTTTCCTTATTTATGTCTCACTGTGAGCGATTTTCATATTTCCCATTACTTTCCCAGGAGTTAGGGCTTATGTGATCAGGGTTAGATTGGACAGATGTTAATGCAGAAAGATGAAAGCCACAGCAAAGAAAGCAGGGAACTGAGAAGGAGAAAGGAACTCAAAAGGATTAATTAATACATCTTCTCTCGATCTGTTTACATTAGAAAACCAACAAAGGCTGATTAATGTGAAAGCGTTTATCAATTATCCAACAAACATTAGTTTACCAAAACCAACCTTCCTACAATTGTAACAGGAAACACAAAGGCTAACATTTTGCTTAAATATATTATACACTATATAATACAATTTAAAAAGTAGCCAGACTTTTTAAAACTTCAAAATCCTAATAAAACATGATGCTAAATAGCCACATCTATTTACCTTTTTATTTTTGGTCCATTAAATAGCTATTATATAACTTATTATTATTATTATTAAAAATCTGAAGAATGACTACATATTTTTATACTTACGTATAAAACAATGTAAAGAAATAGGCAAAGGTAGTCTTGACCACTTAGAAATGTACTTGATACAGAGCATCAGCTTTGTTCATAGGTGGTGTGATTTGAAGATTATCTTGCCCCTCGAATTCATCTATGACTAAAATTACCACGACCTGAAATTCCATAGTTCAGCACTTTTGTTTTGCTTGTTTTACCTTGACTCTTCTTTTAAAATTCAAATATATTTAGGAAGAGCACTTATAATGTAAACATTCTCGAAAGAGATCATTTGTTAGTTACCCTTATTACAGATAAGCAAGAAGCTAAATACTCATTCTAGGTTGAGATGGATGAACCAGGAAATAGTGAAGGAACTGGTAATAGACATTTAATATGAACTTAGTTGGCTTTTGAAAAATTGCTTTGAGCATTACTGAGATTTAAGAACAAATGGCTTTCTTAACAAAATTGTCACACAATTCCCAAGGTTTGGTAACAGATGAAAATTTTCAGTCAGGGATTGATAGCTCACCCTTAGTCTCTGACTCTTCTAGTTTAATATTTTCCATTTTGTGGGAAAATGTACAAAATACTGCTTTATGACCCTGTGCTCATTTCTGTAAGAGACCTCTTTGCCCATCACTGAATTTTCAGAAACAATGGGATCTCTGTATAATTAATCAATGTCAAAAAGTGTCAAAAAATGATCTTGATTTATATATTCTTACTGATCAGCAAAAGCAACATATAGAAATATAAAAAGGAAAAGAAAGAATATAGAAAGAAATAACATCTTAATTTTCAACTCTCTTTTATTATCAAAACACATATTCCCTAACTAACTTATGCTTATTAATCACAATTGTTTATAGGTGAAGACACAAGAGATTATAAACTCTGTGATGGTCAAAGCCATATTTATTTAGTTTACTCCTGTATCTCTAGCATCCATCAAAGTGCTTAGAATATGGTATGTACACAGTCAATGACTTTTTAATAAAAGAGTGAATGAGTAAATGAATTAGCCTCTGAATGCAGAGTGTGGGTAAGATGAGTTAGCTGGAAATAAGGGTGTTTAAATTCTTCTAGCTTACTCTGCTGGTAAATAACTACAGCACTTCTGAGAAATGACTCACTTCTTGTGGTCTCGAAGTATACTTTCAGAACTGTAACATTGAGACGCCACAAAAGATAATAAATGTGTGTCCCCATATTTCTCCAAAGTGCTTTTCTACTATAAAAACTCAATCAAGAAAATTCCCAAGAATCTCATTTCCTGAGCATTTTGCAAACCAGTGACATCAGTTCCTATTAATCGCTGAGAAATACACAGTTTTCCCCACTCTTTATTTCCAAATCTGCACCTAGTTTAGTAAGTACTGGACTGGACTGAATGCTGAAAGAAAATAGCTTGTTACACATTTATTTATGTGCACATTCCTAAAAATTTAGTTCTGTGTCGAGGGTGATAAGAAACTTACTTTCATTGAACTTCTGTAAACTAAATAAGGTAAATCATTTAAAAATATGAGAAACAGAGCTTACATAGTGACATATCATAGGTTACTTGGATTAAATACAAGTCCATATTAAATCATAACCTTTTATGTAAATCGGTGCTCAAAAATACCTTGTCATGTAATTTTATTCAACATTTATTGAGCATCTATTATGTGCAACGCTTTGAGAAGAGAAGCGTACTCCCATCAGCCACAGCATCTATTTTTAAAGAACGTATAATATACTCTGAAAATATATAATTTTAAATGTTTAAAAACATCAATACCTAAAATTCATATCAAGCATGATAAAAACCTTCACCAACTTTGACTAACTGATCAGAGGAAAGCTACTTCCCAATTTGAGTAGACTGACACATGGGAATTTTTTTGCTAATTTACAATTAATGAATCAGTGGACATAGGCTTGGAGGTTAGGAGAAATCCAGAAAAGACATGATTTTTATGTCACTACCTTTAAAAAGAATAATAATCATAAAATATTAAATTTGGATAGGCCCTCAGATCTCCTTTAATCCAATTCTTATATTTCATAAGGAGGACACAGCAGGTTACCAGAGGTTATTGCTGGGAAGGCCATTTACCAGTCTCTCCATGGGCTATCTTGAGAATTGCGCAGTGTTAGACATGCATGCTTTGGCAAAAAAAAAAAAAAAAAGCCTTGCTTCTATTCCCAGACATGTCAATGACTACCTATCTGTATGACCTTGGAAAATGATCTTTCCCAACCTCAGTTTTTAAATCTAGAGGATGAAGATTTTTAAAGCTTTATTAAGGTATAATTGTCAAAGAAAATCAGAATATATTTAAAATGTACAAAGTGATGACTTGATACATGTACACACTGTGAAAGGATTCTCACCATCAAGTTAATGAAGACATCCATTGCCTCGCATATTTGATTTTTCTTCTTCTGCAAGACTTAAGCTCTAATCTCGGGAAATTTCAATGGCACAGTATAGTAATTTCATCTATAGTCACTGTGTTTTACATTTGATCCTCAGAATTTATCCATCTTGGAACCGAAATTGTGTACCCTTTTATCAGCCTCTTTCTGTTTCCTCCCGCCCCTTCCATGGCAACAATCATTCTCCTCTGTTGAGTTCAACATTTTTAATTCCACATATAAGTGAAAACAGCAGCACTTGTTTTTCTCTGCCTTATTTCATTTAGCATAGTGCACTCCAGGTTCATCCATGATGTCAAAATGGCATAATTGGTGTTTTATTATTATATAATAACCTCCTTTGTCTGTTGTTGTTATCTTTGGCTTAAAGTCTACTTTGTGGGTATCAGTATAGCTACCTCACCTGTCTTTGTTTTCCATTCCCATGAACTGTCTGTAGGGTAAATTACTTATCTTTGTTTCACTAAAATGACTTTCTGAAGATTTAAATTGCATTTTTTTATTTGAAACATATTCCCTTGCTTCTTCATGTTCCTTGACATTCTGTGTAGGTGTCTGAACATTAGATAAGACAATAACCTCCCCCACTGTTGAAAGACTTGTTCTCTACAAAGTTGAACCTTGTGGATCAGCCCCCCATGAGCCCCTGGTTATTCCTTAAGCCCTTTGTGATGAGGCAAGCTGTGGTCTTCATCCTCGGTGGCTCCGACATTGGGGATGTGCCAAAACCTGTCAGTGTCCCAGAGGGATGATTGCAGTAAGCACCTAGATGCAGTGTAATTAGAAGCTGGATTGTCAGGCAGCAACCAGAACAGTATGCAGTTAAGCCTCTTTCAGGGAGAAACTGAGATGGTCATTCTGCCCTTTTTCTGCCCTGAGTATGGGTGGAGAGCCGCAGTGGTAGTTGGGGGCAGAGCTCCTGTTCCCACTTAAAAACTGTTTCTCTAGGAGACACACCCAAATGGAAAAAAATGCCCATGCTCATGATTTCAGAGAATTAATATTGTTCAAATGTCTACAATACCCAACGTAGTCTAGAGATTCAAGAAAATCCCTATCGAAAATTCAATCCAATGTATTTTTCACAGAAATAAAAAAGCAATCCTAAAGTTTGTAAGGAATCACAAAGTACTCCAAATGGCCTCAGCAATATTGAGAAAGAAGAACAAAGCAAGCATCACACGTCCTAGTTTCAAACCATATTATAAAGCCATAGTAGTAAAAACAGAATGTATTGACATAAAATCACACACAAAGATCTATGGAACAGGATAGAGAGCTCAGGAATAAACCCACACATATATGTCAATTAATTTATGACAAAGAAGCCAATAATATACAATGGGGAAAGCGCAGTATCTTTAAAAAATGGTGCTAGGAAAACTGGACCACCACATGTGATAGAATGAGATTGGAACACTATCTCATACCACACACAAAAATCAACTCCAAGTGGAATAAAGACTTGAATTTCAGATATGAAATCATGAAACTCCCAGGAAAAAAAGCATAGGCAGTAGGCTCCTTGATATTGGTTTTAGCTATGCTTTTTTTGGACTCAACAGCAAAAATAAAGGTAACAGAAGCAAAAGTAAACAAGAGGAACTATATCTAACTAAAAAGGTTGTACACAGCAAAGGGAATCAACAAAAATAAAAAGGCAACCTACAGGATGAGAGAAAATATTTGCAAATCATATATCTGTTAAGGGGTTAATATCTAAAGCACACAAGGAACCCACACAAAGCGATGGTAAAAATTTAAGCAATCCAAATAAAAAATGAACAAAGGATGTGAATATAAATCTTTCCAATGATGACATCTAAATGGCCACATGTGAAAAAAGATGCACAAGGTCACTAACTACCAGGAAAATGCAAATTAAAACTATAATGAGGTACTACCTCACACACGTTAGAATGGCCATCACCAAACAGGGAAGAGATAACAGTTGGTTGGCCAGGATGATGTAGAGAAAAGGAAATGTTTGTATACTGTAAGTGAAAATACATATTGGTTCAGTAACTACGGACAAATACAGAGGTCTTCAAAAAATGAAAAATAGAACTACCATATATGATTCAGCATACCCACTTTTGTATATGTATCCAAAGGAAACAAAATCGTGATCTCAAAGAGATATTTGTATTCCCTTTTTGTATGGCTGCTTCATTTACAATAGCTGAGGTATGGAAACAACCTAAGTGTCTATGAACCAATGAAAAGGTCAACAAAATGTGAGACACACACACACACACACACACATATACACACAGGAATATTATTCAGCCTGAAAAAAAGAGAGGTTCACCTCATTCATTCTTGGTGGGAATGTAAACTGATACCTCTGAGCCCTGGCTGGTGTGGCTCAATGGATTGAGTGTAGGCCTGTGAGCCAAAGGATTATGGTTCAAGTCCCAGTCAGGGCACATGCCTGGGTTGTGGACCAGGTCCTCAGTAGGGGGCACAGGAGAAGCAACCACACATTGATTGCTTCTTTTTCTCTCCTTCTTTTTCTCCCTCCCTTCCCCTCTGATTATAATAAATAAATAAAATCTTTAAAAAAAGAAGAATAGAGCTCCCATATGACCTAGAAACCCCTCCTCTGGATATCTATCTGAAAAATTTACAAACATTTATTTACAAAGTCATATGCCACCTTATGTTAATTGCAGCATTATTCACCATAGCCAGTATAGGTGATTGGATAAAGAAGATGATTCATATGCAATGGAATACTATACAACTACAAGAAAATATAAAATAATGCCATTTGCAACAACATAGGTGGATCTTGAGAATACCATGCTAGGCAAAATAAACCAGACAGAAGTTAAGAACCACATGATTTCACTCATGTGGGATACAAAACTGAAAGCAACAAATGGACAAATAAGACAAACCAAGAAAATCTTGGAGAGACAACAGTATGGTGATTACCACAGGGAAGCAGGGTGGGTGTTGTAAAGGGTAGAGGGCATAAATATATGGTGGCAAAAGAAGATTTGACTTTGGGTGGCAGGCACACAATGCAATATTCAAATGATGTATTATAGCATTGTACACTTGAAACCTAGATAATTTTATTCACCAATGCTAACCCAATAAGTTGAATTTTAAAAAAGGAAATTATATATGAACTAGTTAGAGGGAGAGCCTCCATTTATCTCATTAATATGAGATATTAATAAAATAAAAAAATTATTATTGTCTTCAATAAAAATTTTTTAATATTTGTTAAAAGGGGGGAGGTCTGCCATTTGTGACAACATGGATGAACTTGGAGGGCATCATGCTAAGTGAAATAAGACAGAAAGAGAAAGACAAATACTGCATGGTATCACTTATATGTGGAATTTACAACAAAAAAGCCAAACATATAAATAAAGTAGAGAAGAAGCTGGTGAACAGTACACAATTTCATATATAAGATAGATATTTCCAAAGATCTAATGTTAACATGGTGATTACGGTTGATAACACTGTGTCATATAAGTAAAATTTGAAAGAGAGTAAATCTTAAATGTCATAAATAAATAAGGTGATGGATGTGTTACAGATAGAGGAAATATATATGTATATTTACCACAAAGTATAGTTTAAGTATCTCATAATTTTACATGTTAAATACACCTCAATAAAGATTAAATTTAAAAAGAAACATTAAAAGTATTTCTCTGCTGTAATTTTATTTTTTTAAAGATTTTATTTATTTATCTTTAGAGAAGAAGGGAAGGAGAGAAGGAGAGAAACATCAATGTATGGTTGCCTTTCATGAGCTCCCCCTGGGAACTGGACCGCAACCCAGGCATGTGCCTTGACTGGGAATCAAACTGCGATCGTGTGGTTCGCAGGCCTGTGCTCAATCCACTGAGCTACACCAGCCAGGGCTCTCTGCTGTAATTTTAATGCAAGCCCCCTTGTCATCAGAGTTAAGTGATCTGAGGTTATATCCCCCAGGTGGCAGGCGTAAAAGCTTGGGCACCATATGAGTGTGCGAGTTCCTTCCAGAGAGAAGTTGGTGACCCGGTTTTATCACTGTTGCGTGCTGTAGGTGGAAGGCGCAGAAGTGCCCTCTGGCTGCCCCTGGACCTTTTGGAAAATCACAGTCAGTTCCTAGATGTATGAAAAGTAGAAGCCAGGCTCTCAAGGAGTGGCTTGTAATGTATGTAATCAAATCCCCTCCAAGGAATGACAGGGAGATGGGTATGTTTCTGCTCCTTCAGCCCTGGGGTAGGGCTGGGGGGTGGATAGTCGAGGCTGTTGATCCTGTGCCCTTCAAGAACTGCTTATTTGTGTTCTATAGTCCTAAAGCTCCTGTGGACACAAGCCCCTTTGGCTTTCAGAGCCGGGTGTTTTGGGAACCCATCCCTTGAGCAGGAGCCTTAAAAGTTCACATGCTTCAAACCTTCCACTCCTCAGGAACAGCTGGAAGTTAGAGGTCCCCTTCCAATTGCATAGCACTGTGCCCAAGGTAGGGTTTCGGGAAAAGCATGTTTAGGCTTTTCCTACACGTTTAGATGTAGATATTTATTTTCTCATTCGCCTGATACGTAGCGTTCACTCAGCTAGTTTCTGGATTTCTCTCAGCCTTGTTCGTAGTTGTACATTTGGTACATCGACGGGAGGAGGGAAATTCAGGGACCTCCTGTAACACCATTTGGTCTTTCTCAAAATGAGAATAACAGCAGCACCTAACCTACATAGTGGTTTAGAGAATTTTTTAAAAATTGGCACATGTAGAGCATACACTAGAGTCCTGCATGTGTGTAGACATGCATGCCCACACACACAGATACATGCATGTACATATATGTGAACATTCACACATGTGCACACAAAAGACTAGAGGTTTTATGACTATTACCTCTCTCCTTCATCACAGCCATCATTTCTGAGGTTAATGTATAAGTACATGACTTTCAATTTTCTTTTTTTACCTGAATGACGACGGCAGACGCTGCATGAGTCACTTAGGGGCGTCGAGCATATTGCTGACCTAAGAGACTATTTTCCAAATCAGGGAGAATTCTCCTGCTGCTTCTAAGAAGGCAAGGGGCATTGTGAAGAGGTCTTACTGAACAGTGAGTGATAAATGACATGGATTACAGAAGAGACCATTCAGGCAAACTTTCTTAAGCATCCCTAATTGAAATTTTGAATGATACACACTTAAGGAACCATAGAAAATGCAGCAAGACACATTTTAAAGCACAAAATAGACAGCCTATAAGAAATAAATGGTAGTTTTGAAATGGAAGTTTTATGTGGAAAATTAGCAACTCCAATACAGCCTAGCAATTTATTTGGCTGTTTCCAGGATGAATATGGATTACAGTGGAAATGATTTAGCATTGGTCATTCCCACAACGTTCCTGAAAAAGGACATATTCATATTGTATGATCTCATTTTATTATTTAGACCATCAATGGTTTAAAACAGACAGACTATATGTATTCTGTCATGATATTTTTTCTTATTTTTTATTTTTTCCCTACAAAATCAGATAAGTGAATTCATCTATTTTTTTCTGTGCCTTCTCTAACCCTATAACAACATCCCATCACTCTAATACGCTAAAAGCCATTTATCTGTTTCTCTCTTTGCTCGACTTACTCACCAAATTGTAATTACATTTGCACAGAACCATGCAAACAAAAGGCACTCAAAGATTTTCAATTGTATTGATATGGAGTTTGGCAAATAATCATATTTGGTATTTTTTGAAAGACAACAGATAGCTTTCATCTAACAGTGGAATATTTAAAACAACATGCTATAAAATCCAAGGAAGTAGGTACTTAAGCTTTAAGCTATTTAACTGGTTAAATATAGTTTATATGGCTACACCTTAAAAAATACTGCCCCCAAATGCAGGGGCTTTTTTGTTTCTGTTTTTGTTTTTTAGTTTTGGGGTTTGGAGATTGAATAGCTCTCTATTGTATCTTATATGTGATTTAATCTTAAGGAAATTTTTATTAAGTTGAAACTTAGATTTTAATAACTTCTAAAATGACAGGCAATCTGAAAGGAAGAGTTAGTATGAAATTTTGTAACAGTAATTATACTCACCTGCACTATTTCTTAGATATGCATAAACATAAAGATTTGTTGTGGATTTGACAAAATACTTTCTTGAAAAGACAAATGCTGTATGATTGTAGAAACCTGATAAGAAAGCTCATCATCTTTATCTTCACTGTTGTGAAATCAGCCATCTGTGTGGTATTTGTCTTTGAAATTAGTTTGAAAAACTAAGGATGCATTTCTTCAATTAGCCTCAATTTATGCTGGTTCAGAGATAAATACAAATACAGGTTTTGGCAAAGTGGGTTTACAGTTGTTTGCACTGATAATAATACAATAGTCCTGGCTGGTGTGTCTCAGTGGATGGAGGACGAGCCTGTGAACCAAGAGGTTGCTAGTTCAACTCCCAGTCAGGGCACATGCCTTAGTTGTGGGCCAGGTCCCCATCTGAGGCATTCAAGAGGCAACTAATCAATGTATCTCTTGCAAATTGCTGTTTCTTCTCCTTCTCTTTCTCCCTCCCTTCTCCTCTCTCTAAAACAAGTAAATAAAGCCCTGACTGGTGTAGCTCAGTGGATTGAGTGCGGCCTGTGAACCAAAGTATCATGGTTCCATTCCAAGTCAGGGCACATGCCTGGGTTGCAGGCCAGTTCCCACCAGGGGACACATGAGAGGCAACCATACACTGATATTTCTCTCCTTCTCTCCTTCCCTTCCCCTCTAAAGATAAATAAATAAAATCTTTTTAGAAATAAAATAATACAATAAATAATAATACAAGAATAAACTGTTTTGTTTACTCATGACTATAAACCTCCTTTTGCCCACCCCTGTATTAAAATAAAACATGTTTGCTAAGACATTATTGAAAGAAAACGAAGAACACACAAATAACAGGAAAGATATTTTGTGCTCAGGGATTAGAAAAATTGATATTCTTAAAATGTTCATACTTCCCAAGGCAGTATACAGATTCAGTTCAATCACTACCAGAATTCCAATGGCATTTCCTTTCACAAAAATAGAACAGGCAATCCTAAAATTTATATGAAATCACAAAAGACTCCAAAGAGCCAAAGTAATCTTGCAAATAAAGAGCAATTCTAGAGGCACCACACTAATTTCAAGCTATAGTAATGAAAAGACTATGACATTGGCATTAAAATAGACATGTAGTCCAATGGAACACGATAGAGAGCCTAAAAATAATCCCACACCTATACGGTCAATCAATTCATAACAAAGGAGCCTAGAATACACAATGAGAAAAAGACAGTCTCTTTAATAAATTGTGCTAGAAAACTAAATAGCCACATGCCAAAAAATAAACTGGACCACTATTTTATACCATAGTCAAAAATCAACCCAAAATTGATTAAAGATTTAAATCTGTGACCTGAAAGCTTAAAGCTCCCAGAAGAAAACACAGGTGGTAAGATCCTTGACATGGGTCTTGGTGACAACTTTTGGATTTAACTCCAAAAGCAAAACAACAAAAATAAAATAAATGAGAGACACTATGTCAAACTAAAAAGCTTCTGTACAGACAAGAAAAACATCAACAGCGTTAAAAGGCAACCTACAGAATAGGAGACAATGTTTGCAAATTATATACCTGTTAATATCCAAACGACACAAGAAACTCATATAACTCAAAATCAAAAAGGGAATGATCCCATTTCCAATGGGCAAAGGATGTGAATAGACATTTTTCCAAAGAAGACATACAACTGGCCAGCAGGTGTGTGGAAAGGTGCTCAGCATTGCTAATTGTCAGGGAAATGCAAATCGAAGTTACAATGAGTTGCCACCTCAGAGCTGTCAGAATGGCTATGATCACAAAGAGAAGAGAGAAGTTTTTACGAGGATGAGGAGAAAACAGAATCCTTGTGCACTGTGGGTCAGAGTGTAAAATGGCTTTGTTATTATGGAGAACAGTATAAATGCTCTTCAAAAAGTTAAAAATAGAGCTACCACATGATTCAACATTTCACTTCTGGTTATTTATCTGAAGAAATGGAAAATTCTAATTTGAAAAGATAAATTATTGAAGCACTATTTATAATAGCCAAAACATGGAAACAACTTCAGCATTCACCAATGAGTGTGTTAATGAATAAAGAAAGTGTTGTGTATACACACAATGGAATATTATTCAGTCATAAAGAAAGAAAAAATCCTGTCATTTGCAGCAACATGGATGGATCATGAGGACACTGAGTGAAATAAGTCAAACTGACAAAAACAAATGTTGTATGATCTCACTTATATGAGGAGTCAAAAAACAAAACAAGCAAAAAAACCCCTAAAAACAAAAGCCACCAGCTCACAGACCCAGAGAATAGATTGTAGTTGCCATAAGTGGGTGAAATAGGTGAAGAGGATCAAAAGGTACAAATTTCCATGGAGATAGTTAATAATAGAGTGTTGCATGTTCAAAATGTGCTAAGAGATCTTAAAAGTTTTTATCACAAGTAAAAAAAGGTCTGTAATTATGTATGGTGGAAGATGTGGTGATCATGTTGCAGAATATATACAGATCAATTCATTATGTTTAACACCTGAAACTAATATAATATTCCAACTATACCTTAATAATTTTTGAAAAGTTCCTTGCATGTTAAAACCAACCATTTTATACAATGAAGCTCATTCTAAACCTCAAAGAAATGTTTCTTTAAAAATTGATTTATTTTTTGTCTGTGATAGTTTCTATTGCACGATTTCCTTGCATTCAGCTTGAAGACTCTGAAGGAGAAAAAGCTTCAGCTTGTATGTGGCCTCACAGTCTCCCCCAAAGCTATTGCATTAAAACCAATTTCTTTTATCCTATGGTGAAGGACTTCTTTTCTCTATACTGTAATCATTTTTAAATGTCAGATCTCAAAAAGCTCAGCATTAAGAAAAATCTTCTGAAAGAAGTACAGTGTGGTCTTCTAATTATTTTATATGCTTTTTGCTAGTCTGTTCATTCTTATCTTTACCAACATTATGTATATACATCACATTATTGTGATTCAGCTTTGCAGCTCTTCTTACAGTATTCTACACAGAAACTTTAATAATTCATAAATAGAAAAAATAATTGTCATTGTAGGTTTTTCTAAATAGTTATGCAGATACTCAGCCCAATACTTAAAACTGAGGTTTCTTGGCCAGTATGAAAAAATTAAATTTGCAAAAGGGTTTTATTATAAGTCAGCTTAAAAATAAGTAACATATTTAACAAATAATCACTGAATATGTTTTAAAATATCAGCCACTTTTTTCTCAGTTGACATGATTTGAGTTCAGAGATGATTTTTGCCCTGGATGATTTATCTAAAAATTGCTATTGTGGTTGAATAGTTTGATGAAACCCTGGCCCACATATACTTTTACGTCAATAGGAATTGACGTCAAAACTGTTAAGGAAAAATGGTCACCCATTGTGATAATTCTGGAAAGCTGGGACATCCAAATGATCTACACAAACAAAATGTATATTATTTTAAAAAGGAGAAAAACTCATGCCTAGGTAAGCATTTTTTTCTGGTAAAGACTCATTCCAAAATATTTTTTAAAAGCTTGGAAGAGCATATACCATTTTATTAACTTTTGTTTCCCTTTTTGTCTACCAAAACATGTTCATTTTTAATAAGAGCAAACACTTTTATGCTAAGCATTAATCTAAGGAATATATAATATACAATGGCAACTCATGTCATTTTCACAACTGTGTTATTAATCAGATGCTATTGTTATATCCAATTTATTAATGAAGAAACAGAAGTACAGAGAACTTAATTTATTCAAGTACCAAAATCTGTGATCAGTGGCAAAACACTGGATTTTTATAATCTGGGTCCAGATGTCATATTGTTAACAGCTCTGCTACTTTGCCTCTCTACTTTCAACAGATAAATAGAACTTAAGATATGAAATTAGAATGTATAAGACACTATAGAGATAATTGATTAATCTATGTTTAATTGGTACTAGAGGTAACTAGCACTAGAAATGTCAATAATTTGTATTAATGGAGGTAGAATTTTTTATGATGTTTTTTATTGTTGTTCAAGTACAGTTGTCTCCATTTTCACCCCACTCTCCCTCTTTGCCCCCACCCTGCCTCCCACCCTCCAACGTTATTTCTTTGGCTTTGTCCATGTGTCCTTTATACATGTTCTTTGATGGACCTTCCCCTATTTTCCCCCATTATCCCTCCCCTTCCTCCTCTCTGGTTACTGTCACTTTGTTCTTTAATTCAATGGTTCTGGTTATATTTTGCTTGCTTGTTTGTTTTGTTAATTAGGTTCCACTTATAGGTAAGATCATATGGTATTTGTCTTTCACTACCTGGCTAATTTCACTTAGCATAATGCTCTCCAGTTCCATCCATGCTGTCATGAAGGGTAGGGGCTCCTTCTTTCTTTCTACTATGCAGTATTCCATTGAGTAAATGTATCATATTGAAAGAGCCTATGCACCCCAATGTTCATAGCAGCACAATTTACAATAGCCAAGTATTGGAAGTAACCTAAATGCCTACCAGTAAATGAGTGGATTTATGATTTAACATCCTCATTAACCTACAAGTTTAAAATTCCTTACATTTTTGTTATAATCTGTTTTAACTATATACATATTTACTATAACTTGTTGTTTGTATCAGATATACCTTCTGCCAATGTAAAAATAATTAATAGAGCCATTAATTTATGTCTCTTAATAACTATGTTAACATTACAATGTATACTTGTAATATATTTAGTTTTTCTGTGGCTCTCCCTCCTTATACCATAAACTCAGTGAGGAAAGAGCTATATCTTATTTGCTTTTGTAACTTTAGCTTTTTGAAAAATGTTGGTAATGAGAAACATTACTAAAATTATCACAGCATCAATAAATTGTACTTGTGTAAGGATCTGTCCAAATGCTGAAAATATTTTAAACACTGGATCTTACATCATGTAAACTTTATAGCCTGGTGTTGAAGTATTTATACTTTCTTCTCATAGGGATTAGGGTAATTATTAATTCTATGGTATATTTGTTATTTGTTTGCTCACTTGTAAACTCTATGACGGGCAGGATTCTCAGCTTTTCTTCACCACTTTAGTTCTCACACTTAGTCCAATGCCTGGCAGATGGTCACTCAAGTTTAATAATCGATTAATTACTCACATCTAAATAAAATAATAGATTCAGGAAGATTTGGTACATCTCTTTCTTTTCCTTCTAAAAACATGCAAGAATTTTGAAGTCTAAATCGTTGAAGGAGAAAATGTATGTCCACCTGAGGTTTCCACAAGAGTCTTTAGCTACAAGGTAAGCATTTGGGAACTGTGACCCAGAGAAGCTGAATTGTAGCAACAATATGTTGTCATAGACATATTGTCATAGCAACAATATGTCTTAGATAGTCTCCTATCTAAGATAGGAGACTAAAGTTGTAAAAATGAAAATGAATCTAATTAATTAAATTAATGAACCATTCTTTGTTAAGGTTTTTCTAAACTTTCTTTTATACAACAATATGTTGAAATGTTGTTTGACACTGAAACAGTATACAGAAGCAAGGTAAAAAGAGGTGGTTGACTATCAGGCTAAGATGCTAAACTATGTTCAGAACATATCTGAGTATTGACTGTTTTGAATTTGTTTTACTTTCTAATTACTCCTACTCGGTGTTCAGTTTCCCATCTTCTGGTAAAAATAAATCTCTGATTTTTCTTTGGATACAATTTTTTTGGAATATAAATAAAGGAAACCTGATCCCAGAAACAGGTAGACTAAGTTAGGCCAACTGGACACTCTTCCTAGAAATCTGAGCTTCCCAAGCCATGTGAAGTTATTGGAATTTATAAATTCCAGTTGAAATACCCTCAAATACATCTGTCTAGATCTTGAACTTGGCCTGTTTCCTACCCTTTTAAAACTTGGCCCTATTGTGGTTTATTTGGACTATGAACCATTTATATCTGTTGAATGATATTATCTTGTATTAAGTATTCAGAATCTGTTTAACTTCCAAGAAACAAGAATATCAGTAGCTAGATCAATCAATGATGAAACATTCAGTGTTTGCATCAGAGGAATGAATTCACTAGGGGATTGGCTAGGGTAATTCATCTGGTGTATATTATGTTCTGTTGAATGGAGTGATCTATAGAAATCAAATAGATTTTCACCTAAAATTGTGGACTTGTGTATTTCCCCTTTCAGGTCTATCAGTTTCTGCTTTATATATTTTGAGACTTTGCTGTTTACACACTACTCAAAAATAAGGCTCACTATGCATTGTTGGTAGATGAGTTTATTTTTATTGCATAATGGCTATTTTAAAAAATTCATTTATTTATTTCCAGAGATGGGTAAGAGCAGGAGGAAGAGAGGGAAAGAAACATCAGTGCAGACAGAGTCAATGGATCAGCTGCCTCTTACATGCACCCTGACTGGGGACTGACTGAACTTGCAACCCAGAAATGTGTCTTGATCCAACACCCTTTGTTTTGCAGGACAAAGCCCAGCCAGCTGAGCCACACCAGTGGGAGCACATAATGACCCTTTTTATCTCTAGTAATTTCTTTTGATCCAAAGTCTACCTTATTTGATATTTTTAGTCACTCCTGTTTCTTTGTTGGGGGTGGGGAACACGCCCTTAAATATATCATGTACTTTTAACTTCTATATGTTGCATTTAAAGTATATATCTAGTGGATGCTTATTGTTATTTTTTAAATTCACTACTCCAATCTCTGTCTTTTAATTGAACATTTTGACCATTTACCTTTTAATAATTACTAATATGTTAGAACTTAAATATAATATTCTTTTCTGTATTTTATTCCCTCATTTTCTCTCTTCTTGATTACTCCTAGATGACTTCAATTTTTTAAAGATTTTTTCTGATTTACTCACAATTTTTCTGAATGCATTGTTTTGTACAAGTTTCTCAGGGGTTGTTCTAGATATTAAAATATTAACTTATAAATAATCACAGTCTATAAATATTTATGATTTACTGCATCAAGTGAAGCTGAGAAATCTTATTTCCCTTTAGAATGCTTTACCTTCTCTATTTTTAATGTGAAATTTTCTTAAGTGTAGGTTTACTGGCAACAAACTTTTTTAGTTTTCTTTTGTCTGAGAATGTCTTTACTTCCCTTTCATTCCTGATGTCTATTTTCACTGGGCAAAGACTCTGCAGTCACAGTTTTCTTGAAATACTTAGAAAGTGTTCTTTCTCCTAGTCCCTATAAATTTTGGATGAGATATCTGCTGTCATTCAAGTTGGTGTTCCTCTTTAATTAATGCCTTGTTTTTCTCTGGTCACCTTTGAGATTTTTTTATCTTTAGTTTTTGTTTGGTTCGCAGGCCCGCGCTCAATCCAGTGAGCTACACCAGCCAGGGCTTATCTTTAGTTTTTGTAGGTTTAAATTCAATGGTGATTTTATTTGTCAGTTATATAACTAATATTTCTTTGCTGAGATTGAGGGTTTTTTTTGTTATTTTAAGAGAATTCATAATTGCTTGCTGTAACATTTTATTATGGCTGCTTTAACAATCTTGTTAGACAACTATTTCACCTGATTCATTTTGCTGTTGGCATTTGTTGACTTTCTCTTCTCTCTCAATTTGTGATTTTCCTTGTTCTTATGATGAATGATTTACAATTATATGTTTGAATTTTTTTAAGTACTGCAATCCCTAAACAGTCTAACTTCTTTTTGTCCCCTTATCAGAATGAGAATCTTTCTATGTTTTGTTGTTGCATTGTTTTTCTCTTTAGTTGCCAGTAGGAGAATTTGTGAAGAATAGTGATGGCATCTGCTTGAGTCCCAAGTTTCTAGATTATTTTATGTTTTTCTTTTGTTTTGTTTAAAAAAGTTCTGATCAGTCACATTTTATATCTTGTGCTTCTATCTCATATATTCAATTTAAAATATATTTGATATAAGTATTTTACATTTCATGTTTATTATAGCCAATATGTAAAGTCTACATCTGAATGTGATATCTATTATTTCTTCTGGTTCTTGCTGGTAGTGCCTGTTTCTTTTGTGTTTTGCAAGTTTTAGAAATGGGCTCATTTTCCCTTAAGATTTACCACAAGGTTTCTCTGACACCTTGCCCAGTGTGATTTACTCGCTAGAACAATTACATTTGCTTCCTCCATTGGAAAGGGGACTGGAGATCCTTCCAATTTAGGTCCATTTTAAATATAAATTCTGAGCTTCAGGGTTGACCCACCCAATTAGTAAAAATTTGGATTGCAGACTCATGAAGGAGCCTGTTTGTCATTGCAAATTCACTAAAGTAGACTTTTTTTCTTTCCACATCAACCTCAACTTTTAAGATAGGAGTTTTTTCTCAGAGTTGCCTAGTGTTGAAGCTGGTGGGATGTGGATATTTCTACTTCCCATATCAAAGATGACTTAGATTTTCATGGCTTCTGATTTTTTGTTTACTGTCATTTTTAGAGATAGGAGAAGGGAGAAGGAAAGTGAGGGAGAGAAACGCTGATGTGAGAGAGAAAGAAGGATCGGGGGCCTTTCCCACGTGCCCCGACCAGGACTGGCAACCCAGGCAGGTGCCCTGACTGGAATCACACTGGTGGCCTTTGGCTTTGTGGGGTCACACCCGACCCACTTAGCAACACTGCTCAGGGCGTGTGGGTTTTGATTTTACTCAGGGGTGGGCAGGAAAGTGGTCTTCTGTTAGAGTTGGCTCTTTCACCCTGAGCTGGCCCTGAGCCTTTTTTCTCCTGTCCTCTATATCCCTGTGAAACTGAAAATTATGTTTATCTCTTTTGGTAAATGCTGTCAAGACAAGGAAAGCTGTGTTCAGTGTTCCACTCCTCTGTTTGGCTTTCATCATCTTTTAGTTTTAAGCATTAAATTTCTTTTCAATTCACTGATGCCTTTAACAAAATTTTCAATGTTCTTTTTGTTGATGTTTTTCCAAGAGGTGAATATGGCAAGACATATGTTCCACCATACACTACCCTTATTAAACAGATATGTGTATATATATCAATGAAGATGTGGGAGGAGGTGTGCTAGGTTGTGTTGTGTTTGGTTTTGTATCATCTCTGTAACTGACAAGTTTCAAAAGCATAAAACATGTAATGCAAACTCCTACACAAATCCTGTAGCATTAAACACAGAAGTCATAGTCAAGATATGTTAATATAAAGGTTAATATAACAACATAAATATGTTTACTTTGAAAAAAAACATTGCTTCTTGCTTTCTAGGCAGAGAAAAATCATCATTTAATCATGATTTCCCTCATTTTTTCTTTCAGCTATCTTCTGTGTCTTCCAAGAAAAGTCAGAGAAAAGAACTGTAGAAAAATTAAAAGAATTAAAAAAATTCCATTAAGTAACAGCCAGCTTGCATTTTATATCTACCTCTTTCCTAAATATTTACATGCAAAATTAACTCTAAAAATTCCTGATTCTGAGATTCCAGTACAGATTTCAGTTTACAAAAATTGCATTATTGACTAGTTTGTTTAGGTGACAATTCATTATAAGTTCTGGACTAGTCTATATTGCAGCATTGCAACATTGCTACTATAAGCATGTCTTTCATGATACTGTCTAGATAATGTGACAGGAATAACTAATAGAATGACCTAGGAATTTGAGAAATCTAATTAAATAAATTTTTTTTGCAGAAATTCTCTCAATTTGGGAACAAAATTCTATTTAAAATTACATTTATATCTAACAGTTAGTAAAAATAGATATACTAAAATACAGATGAATTATTTTGACATATTTAGTGAGCAATTATTATTTGCCGTTCAGTGGTAAATCAGAAGTAAACATAAGACACCTCATGGAATTTACATCCTAATGAGTAAGTTTATAAAAATTTATTTATTAGAGATGTGAATTAAAACCACAGTGAGATACCACTTCATATTGGTCAGAATGGCCACGTAAACACATCAACAAACAATAAGCACTGGCGAGGTTGTGGATAAAAGAGAACTCTAGTGCACTGTTGATGGGAATGCAGACTGATGCAGCCACTGAGGAAAACAGGATGGAATTTCCTCAAAAAACTAAAAGTGGAACCAACTTTTGACCCAGCAATTCCACTGCTGGAATTATACCCAAAGAACCTGGGAACACTAATCAAAACAACCCATGCACCCCTACATTTATAGCAGCACAATGTACAATAGCCAAGTGCTGGAAGCAACCTAGGCGCCCATCAATAAATGAGTGGATCAAAAACTATGGTACATTTACACAATAGAATTCAATGCAGCAGAAAGAAAGAAGAAGCTCCTACCCTTTATGACAACATGGATAAAACTGGAGAGCATTATGCTATGTGAAGTAAGCCAGGCTCTGAAAGACAAATGCCATATGATCTCACCTATAAGTGGAACCTAACTAACAAAACAAACAACCAAGTAAAATACAACCAGAGACACTGAAATTAAGAACAAACTGAGAGTAATCAGAAGGAAGGAGGAAGGGAAATAGCATGGGAATGAAGGGAAAGGGAATAAAGGGAAGGGAACATGGATAAAGGCCCATGGACAAAGCCAAAGAGGGGGAGGATTGAGAGTGGGGGTAGGAGTGGGAGGGGTGGGGGAAAGTGGTGGTGGGAAAATGGAGACAGCTGTATTCAAACATTAATAATAAAAATAAAAATAAAAAATATTTTATGAGCAGTTATGGCAACATAAGGATTTATAAAATATATTAAAATGTTAAGTATATAAATACCTAGTTATCCTAGCAATACTTTAATTATACTAAAATTTTCTGGCTTTACTGGGGTGGCTCAGTTGGTTAGGCATCATCCCACAAATTAAAAAGTCACCAGTCTGATTTCTGGTCAGGGAAAATGCCTGGGTTGAGGGCCAGTCCCAGTTTGGGACAACCTAACTAGGGGGAACCTATCAATGTTTCTCTCCCTCTTCTCCCTCCCTTCCCTTCTCTCTAAAAATAAATAAATAAAGGCTTTAATTTGTTTCCTCATAATTTTACTTGTCATTAGCATCTGAAAATAATAAAGATATTTCTCCTTTTATCTATGAGATTTTTAAAAAATCTCTTGATCACACATATTTATTTCTTCAAATGTTCAGAAATTTCTCTGTCCTTTCATATCCAAGTATTTTTAATAGTGATGTATGTATAATGAATTAACTTCTTCAGTGCTTCAACCACTACTATCTGTATCCAGTGTCAATATGTTATGGAAACTGCTCTTTTTTAAAATTTTTTATTTATCTTTAGAGGGGAAGGGAAAAAGGAGAGAGAGAAATATCAGTGTATGGTTGCCTTTCATGTGTCCCTCCCTGGAAACTAGCCCGCAACCCAGACATGTGCCCTGACTGGGAATGGGACCAAGATCCTCTGGTTCACAGGCCCACGCTCAATCCACTGAGCTACACCTGCTAGGGCTGAAACTGCTCTTAACAGTCTCACCAGTGAACTGTCTTATCAAAACCAAGTCATACTTTTCTCTTTATACGTGAATTGCTAATAGTTTTCCCAAATGAATAACATACTTGCAGATTAGCGTAGATTCTATTAATCCTACAAACTATAAAACTACACACTTTAAAGCATATGACTGGTTATGTCACCTCTGTGGACAAAATTTCTCAATGCTTTTCATGTTAGTTAAGGTACAGTCAAGAAATAGAAAACAAGCTAGGTATTTGAAAAATGTATAATTAAATAGAGCTAACTGGATACTCAAGTATTAAAAGGCTAAAGCAAAAATTGAATCTGGCCACTAAGGCCTGAGAAACAAAGGATCAGGAACCAGCTATCAGGGCGTCCAAATCCCACCTTAGGACCAAGCTGGGAGGCGTAAGGAGCGGGGAAGAGGAGTTAAGGGCCGGTGGTAGGAACTTAATGGGTAATTCTTCAGCCACCTTGGAAAGTGCTATCAAACGGCCCTGGAGCTGCTTTGGTCGATGGAGGCTGAAAAGAAGCTAACAGAGTTGGAGGCAGAAAGAGAGTCCTTTCTCCTCCCCTCTGACCTTTCAGTTACACACATTGCTTCCCAGACTATAAGGAAATCATAAAAATGGAGTTTATACATTCCCATCCCCAATATCACAAGGCATATCATAAATTGATAGCCTCGCCCTGAGAGACAATAGACACCGCCGTCTACTCCATTTATGACAAACCTTTGTTTCCCGATTAACCGACCACCCAAGTATCATTGCTTACTCTTGATCACCAGAACAAACTTAAACTTGCTATTAAGCACATCCTGTCATAACCACTTTAGATCCTCAGAGTATACTTCCTCTTCTTTCTCCATTGCTGGAAATTGTACCCGTCAATCCTTTAGACTCTCTCTTAAATTTGATTTGCCTGGGAGTGTTTTTTTGTCTTATCCCCTGAGTCAATTTTTTAAAAGATTTTATTTATTTATTTAGAGAGAGGGGAGAGAAACAGCAATGTGTGGTTGCCTCTCACATGGCCTGCACTGGGGATCTGGCCTGCAACCCAGGCATGTGCCCTGACTGGGAATCGAACCAGTGACCCTTTCAATCCCGAGCTCAATCCACTGAGCTACACCAGCCAGGGTGAGTAAATTTTTCTTAGTGTAGTATTTGGCATATAGTCTTATGAGAACTTTGTGTATTGCATGAAATAAGCACATTTTCCATCGACACCTGTATCTCTCTCAAGAACGCTATATTCTGCCTTTTTCTTTAAATAATGGTTTTGCTGATTGCATTACCTCCCAAGTTTCTTCAGAGTAGACATAATGTCTTACTCATATTTGCAGTCTGCAGTACTCCTCAAATGATGAAATTTCCAAAACTGATATATACAAATATAGAAACTTAATCAAGGTTTTATGAATATATAAACTTTAATTTTGGGAAGGCAAAAGTTTACCTAGCTTTTTTAGAACACAAGTTTCTTTAGTTTTTCCACTTTAGGCTTTGCTACTCTTTAATTAATATTAATATTTAAGAAATAAAACAAACCTAATTTCCAATGGCCCCAGAAGTTTCTCTATTAGGTTGATGCTTAAAAATGACAGGGTGCTACTTTATTATTTCTTCCTTTATCAATTATAGCAAATAAGTCATAATATGGCACATAAGTCTACCTATGTGCCACCTCAAAATGTTTCTCTTTGGAATCCACCCCCCAACTGTCTGGAAAAAAGATATATTATCAGTAGTAGTTTTTCTTCATAATATAGCAAAAACACAATAACCCTTTCTGAATACTTTTTTCTGAATACCTTTTCATTGTTTTAAATATGCAGATGATTAATATCCTTAGGAAAAAAATGAGCATTGAACTACCTGTCAGCTCTGAATTTAATAAACAAGGTTTTGATGCTTCAAACTCATGAATAATTTCAACTTCCATTTGATCAGCAGAAAAAGAACTTAAATAACTTTTCCCTTTTGATATAAGTAACACTCAAAAATTAGTATTTTTCCAAGATTTTTAATTTTTAGAAAGAGGAAGTGAGGGAGAAAGGCAGAAAGAGAAACATTGCTTTGTGACAGAAACATCATTTGGTTGCCTCTCACACGCCCCCCAACTGGGTACCTGGTGCACAACCCAGGCATGTGCACTGGCTGGGAATCGAACCAGAGATGTTTTTGTTTGCAGGACAATGCCCAAACCATTTAGCCACACCAGTCGGGGTAAAAATCACTATTTTAATAAATTTCCCATAGAAGAGGAAAATTACTTTGTAAAACTTTAATGACAAATCTTATTTATTTGTATGCCAATATTCTAAATAAGCATTTGTGATAAGAATAAAAATTATGCTATATGTAAAGGCAAACAATTAATTGATAATCTACTATATTATCAATCCTTTGAATGCAAGAATACTTGGCATGCTATAAGCTATCAATCTATGATCTCTTTGAATTAAAAATTCATTTTCATTTATTCATTTTAGTCACCACTTTGAAATTAATCTACTGCTTTTGAATATGCTGATTGAGGTCTCCAAAGTAGAGAAGAGTTAAGAAATAAGAAACCATTAAATGCTAATTTTAAGAACAAAAGTAAAAAATATATATGTATACATATTTATATATACATGTCATCATAAACTACATGTGTTTAAATCTCTAAAATATATTGCAAAAAATATATGCAAAAATAATATGCGCGGATGGGTATATTTCACAATGAACACTCACTTAAGCAGATGAAAAACAGACAAAGACAAATAATTACACTAAAGAATGTCTGCTCCAATGAATCATTCCCTTAACTTGATTTAAACTCCATGGGTTATATTGATCGGTACTTGACATCTGCACAACTTTTTTTAATTTAATGATTTTTTATTGGCGGCTGAAGCAAACAAAAGTAAACCTACATAACTGAATTTCTTTGCAGTCATAATTTTGTCTACAGCCTAATGTTACATTTGGAGACTTGTGGTTTTAAAAGCATGTTACTGAGGCCTGACAATAATTTGACTATTATTGGACAAGAAAACATTCAAGTGTCTGCTTCATTGTGAGTGCATCAGCTGACAAATCAGCGGTGACCAGATTCTGTCTGTTTGTGGGCTTTAATCGGCCTGCAAATGAGAGTCCAATTTAAAGTGGCTTCAGCATCTTTATGAATGTATGCATACCCTATGTTTTTTATAGGGAATATCCAAAAAGGAAGACAGCATTTATTGTGAAGATGTGTAAGAGGAGTATGTCACAAAGATTTATTTTTGTCAAGAAAAAAATAAAATTCCTTTTACTGCAAAAGTAAGTTGAACTCCAGGTTTTGAATGCAGCACAAAGTCTCATCAAGACCCAATAACACACCTTGATCATTAGAGTGTCTCTCATTTTTTCCTCAAAGACATCCCTCCAGACAATTCCTGACAAAATTGTTTATATAGTATAATAAAACAATTACACTTCTCACTAAAAGCATTCAAATAAATCTTTCCATTGGTTGTTTGCAAGTGGGTGATGGTAATCATGAATAATACCAGTAGTTCCATATAAAAAATAGAAAATGAGCAAGTCAATGAATGCAGAATGGTTGCTATGTGTATAATATTCATTACAAGACCGATAATGTGTATTATAATATATGAAGAATTTTATTTCTTTTCTGTAAGGTTTTAAACAGGCTACTATACTGTGGATATCCAAGAAGAGAAACATGTATTCATTTTTCTCTTCCCCCTCTTCTGCCTTCTGCCCTCTGCTTTCCTCTTCTTCTTCTCCTCCCCTCCCTCTCTACCTTCTTCCCCCTTCCCCATTTCTGTCTTTCTGTCTGTGACTATGTCTCTCAAAAAATGTTTTGAACTCAAACTCAACAGCAAAGTGCTTCTCAAAACAAGCCACCCCAGAAGAGAAGATCTTGTTACAAAAGATCTTGTTACCCTTCAAGATCTTGAAGGGTCTAAGGATTCTTCATTTCAAAGCTGTCTCCTGGCCATGCCCACAATGTTGGTCTGTCAACAACACTTTGAGACTATAGAACTCCTGTTGAGAAATGAAAATCCAGGCAAACATAACGAGTGGCGAATCAGGGAATGTTGACTGTAACACCCAGAAGAATGATTTTTCAGTACCATGAGCTTGAGTGATGAGGAACATCTCCGAGAATTTAACATGTTAAATAATAAGAAAGGTGATTATTATTAATAGGAATAGAGATGTAAGTATTATCAGTGGATTTGACCTGGGGAAAAAAGTTCCACTTGGCATGACTCACCATCATGACAATAGGTAAAGATCTCTAACCAATAGTTAGAAATAAAGTTTGTAGTAAAAAAAAGAAATTAAATGTACACCTTTATATTTAGTTAGTTTCTAAACAATGGCATACGCTTAAAATAGTTGGGGAACAAAACTTAGAGAACACTCACTTCTGAGGTGAGCAATGAGAGAAATATCATAGGAGAGAGAGAGAAGGAACTATTAGAAGTAAGAGGATAACCAGACAGAAAGTGCCGGAAAAGTGAAAGAGTTTTAAGGCAGGGGCTGTAGGAAAACACAGAAAATGTGAGAGTATAAGGAATAAGAAAATATATAATGATTTTTGTTAGTTAAAATTTTTTTTCAGGCAAATTCTGGAATGTTTAGGATCAGACACTAAAGTGTAGATAAGAAATATGAAAGAGTAAATGAACATAGCAGGTACAGAGTAACTTTTTAAATAAAAGGCAATGAGGAGAAAAAGATTTGAACAGATAACAAGGTTGAAGGAAAGATTTATTTTGTTTTGCTTTGTGCACAACAGGAAAGTCTGAATATATTGTCAGAGGCAGGTGAGGTCACTAGAAAGGGAGAGACTGACCCTACGAACAAGAACTGAGAGTGACTCGGTGGTCCTGTCCTGAGACGCATTTTTTGCAAGGGCAGTGCACCAACCATGAGGAGTGGTTTTCACAGACAAACTAAATTGGCATTCAAGAGCAAGGCTCTTAGCTTTGAGTTCAAGATGGCAGAGTAGGAAGATCCTGTGCTCACCTCATCTCATTGACACCAAAACTGCAACTACATATAGAACAACGGACTCCGAGAATCACCTGAAGACTAGCAGAATGAATTTTCTACAACTACAGATATAAAGTAAAAGCCACATTGAAACAGACAGGAAGGGTAGAGACTAAGCTGAGCCAGGACCTACCCTACTCCCCACTCCTCAGGTAGTGGCTCACAAGTGGGAGGGATATCACAACCACAGACCTCATTCCTGGAGAGCAAAGGGTTGGAGCCCTTGCCTGGCTGACCTGAACCAGGAAGTGCAGTCATCATGACATTTGGCTTTGAAAACCAGTGAGGTTTGCATCTGGGAGAGCCAAAAGCCTGTAGGAAACCCAGGTTGTGCTCTTTCCAAGTTCTGGCACAGAGGGAGCAATTTGAAAAGTAGCTAGGTCATACATGAAGGTGACACATTTACTAATTTTAGGAAGTGTACTGGAGGGGCAGGGATTTGTTGGAACTTGCTTTTTGTCAGAGGTCTTGGTGGGGCCTATTTTCCCCCTTTCTTTAACCTAGCTGGTCTGACACTGTCCATTAACCTTGCTAACACTGTTCACTCACCCTGGCATTTCCCTGAGGACCTAGCAGAACCCCTCCAAAGCACCTCTGTCCTGCCACAACCAGTGGGCAGCCTCAGTTGGCACCAGCACATAGCATTGATCTGCAACAATGAGGCTGGGCCTTGCAGCCAGCTGCATCAGAGCCTTGCCCTGCACACCAGTGAGCCTGCAATAGGTAGCCAGGCCTCACAGCCAGCAGGTCAGAGACCAGCTTTGCCTGCTGGTGTGCCCAGAAAGTTGTGGCCCAACCACAACAGGAGGCCACACTAGTCCACCCTTTGGAGTACCTGGCTCTGGTGACAAGGGGGACACCATCTAAATGAGGGCCCCACAGGACACTTTTGAAATAAGGCCACTTTTTCAAGACTAGGAGATTTAGCTGACCTACCTCATACAATACATAAAAAAAAAAACAACAGGCAAAATGAGGGTAGAACAGAATATGTTCCAAACAAAAAACAAGATAGAACCCCAGAAAAAGAACCAAGTGAAACTGGGGTAAGCTGTCTATTTGAGGAAGAGTTCAAAGCAACAGTCATAAAGATACTCATTCAACTCTCCAGACAAATGGATAAAGTCAGTGAGAACTTCAACCAAGAGATAAAAATTATTAAAAAGGACCTATCAGAACTGAAGAATATAAATGAAATATGAAATACACTGGGGGGAATCAATAGTAAATCAGATTACACAAAAGAATGGATCAGCAAACAGGAAAACAGCACAGTGGAAATCACCCAATTGGAATGTGAAAAAGAAAAAAGAATGAAGATAACAGAAGTGGCCTTTGGGACAACATCAAGCATATTAATATTAGAATCATAAGGGTCCCAGAAGGAGAATACAGAGATAAAGAGACTGAAAACCTATTTGAAGATGTAACCACTGGAAACTTTCCTAATGTGGCAGAGGAAACAGACATCAAAATCCAGGAAGCACAGAGTCCCAAACAAGATGAACCAAAAAAGATCCACATCAAGACACATTATAATTAAGTTGTTAAAAGCTAAAGAGGGAATCTTAAAAGCAGCAAAAGATAAACTAGTAACATACAAGGAAGGGTATGGCCATAAGACTATCAGCTGGCTTTTCAACAGAAACTTTGCAGGCCAGGAGGGAGTAGCATGACATGTTCAATATGATGAAAGAAAAAAACTACAGCCCTGGCTGGCATAGCTCAGTGGATTGAGTGCGGGCCTGCGAACCACATGATCATGGTTCAATTCCCAGTCAGGGCACATGCCTGGGTTGCAGGCCAGTTCCCAGCGGGGGACTCACAAGAGGCAACCGTACATTGGTACTTCTCTCCTTCTCTCCTTTCCTTCTCCTCTAAAGACAAATAAATAAAATCTTTAAAAAAAAAAAGAAAGAAAAAAACTACAACCAAGAATACTCTACCCACCAAGGTTATTATTCAGAACGGAAGATCAAGATTTTCTCAGATAAGCAAAAGTTAAAGGAGTCCATCACCACTGGCATTATAAGATGTGTTAAAGGGAATTCTATAAGTGAAAAAGAAAAGGCCAAAACTAGAAATAAGAAAATACATGAAAAAAAAGTCTCACTGGTAAAGGCAAATACAATAAAGACAGTTAGACCAACCATTTAAAAGTGTAGTGTGAAAACAATTAAGATGACAATAAGCACATACCCATCAATAATTACTTTAAATGGAAATTGACTAAGTGCTCCATTGAAATGAATGCTCTGAATGGATTAAAAAAAGAGAGACCCCACTGATACTGCCTACTTCAGAGTTCAGAACGAAAGACACATGGAGAGTGAAAGNGAAAAAAAAAGTCTCACTGGTAAAGGCAAATATAATAAAGACAGTTAGACCAACCATTTAAAAGTGTAGTATGAAAACAATTAAGATGACAATAAGCACATACCCATCAATAATTACTTTAAATGGAAATTGACTAAGTGTTCCATTGAAATGAATGCTCTGAATGGATTAAAAAAAGAGAGACCCCACTGATACTGCCTACTTCAGAGTTCAGAACGAAAGACACATGGAGAGTGAAAGTAAAGGGATGGAAACAATATTTCATGAAAATGGAAATGAGAAAAAAAGAGAAGCTGGGAAAACAATACTTGTACAAAGTAGACTAAAACAAAGGCTATATGTAACAAGAGACAAAGAAGGACCCACCAATCCCATTTCTGGGCGCTTACTTGAAGAAAATGAAACAATTCAAAGAGATAGGTGTACCTCTATGTTCACTGAAGCATTATTTATAATAGTCAAATCATTGAAGCAACGTAGGTGTTCACCACTAGATGAATGGATAAAGAGGTAAACATGCGTGTGCACATGTACATACATGTACACACACTGAAATACTACTCAGACATGAACAAGAATGAAAAGTTGCCATTTGACACATGGATAGACCTAGAGGGTATTATGCTAAGTGACATAAGTCAGAGAAAGACAAGTAGTATATCATTTCACTTAGGCATGACATCTAAAACTAAAGAAATTTTAACAAACAAAACCAACTGACCCATGGATATAGAAAAACTGATGATGGCCAGAAAGTTGGGTGATGGGCTTATGGGCAAAAAGGTTAAGAGGATTAAGAGGTACACAGTTAGAATTATAATAGAAATAAGTCCCAGAATGTAAAGTACAAATAGGGAATATTAATAAATATCACAATAACTTCGTATGGCGATAGATGGATAGTGGACTTTCTGGTGATCACTTTGTAAGGTATAAAATGTGAAATCTCACTATGCTGTACACCTGAAACTAATGTTGTATGTCAACTGTACTTTACTTTAAAAGAATCTATACATTCCAGAATAAAATTAGATATGTAAAAAATAAAAATTGATATTGACCAGTTTCAGTGAAAGTTGGCTAAATTGAATCAAAATCACAAGTGGGCGCATTACAGTTGGATAAAGAGAAGCCTGTGTTTCAGGAGCAGAATGGGAAGAGGGTGAAGGCAAAGACAGTCATTGGAAGCTTCCAAATGGTATGATAAGAGGGGCTACCACCCTGCTCTTTGTTTCTTCCCATGGTCCTGAAACTTCAGCTTTGACTTTGATTCCAGTTTCCTTCTTGCATTTTAAAAAACAATTGAGACAAAGTTGGTTTTGCAGCTAAAGAAATATAACTTATGCAGTATTAAGTATTAACTACTGGATATATTAATTTAACTTGTCATTTGGCAGCTACCTAATGCAGCAAGAGAGACACGGAATATAGGGAAATTTACTTTTATTCATTTTTTTTCTGGGAAGATAACATCAAGACCCCAGACACAGTTAAGTATTCTTTTTGCATGCTCTCCTAGCATTTTATATGCATACCTTATGTCACATTAAGTTTATATGTTAACCTCCTCACCAAATTTTAAATTTGTTAAACATAGACTATGTCTTAATTATCTCTATTCCATGCATTTAGTGCTGTGCCAATCATCACATAGTTGCTCAAGAAATATAAATTTTTCAACAGTGTGAAAGTATAGAAATAAGCCAGACCTTTTTTTCCTAAGTGTTGCAAAGAATCAACTCCATTAAAATAATCACTTGCACTTATTTTTTTAAAAATATTTTATTTATTTTTTTTTAGAAAGAGGGGAAGGCAGGGAGAAAAAGGAGAGAATCACTGATCGCTTGCCTCTCACACACTCCCACCTGGGGATCTGGCCCACAACCCAGGGATGTATCCTGACCAGAAATCAAACCATCGACCTTTCAGCTTGTGGAAGGACACCAAACCCAGTGAGCCACACCAGTCAGGGATGCACTTATTTTTGAAATATACAATGACTTGTGAAACATCCAAATATCCTGAATATGTTTTATTCTTTACCTCGGTAGTAAGAAAATTTCCACCATTTGAAATATAGGGTATAGCACAAATAACACCCCTTTTTTATTACAAAATCTTTTATTATAAAATCATAAGCATGGGCCCTGGCTGGTGTAGCTCGGTGGATTGAGCGCCGGCCTGTGAACCAGAGGACAGAGGTTCGATTTCCAGTCAGGGCACATGCCTGGGTTGCAGGCCGGTTCCCTGCAGGCCAAATCCCAGCAGGGGACGCACGAAAAGCAACCATACATTGATGTTTCTCCCCCTCTCTCCTTTCCCCTCTAAAGATAAATAAATAAGTAAATCTTTTTAAAAAATCATAAGCATGTAATTCCATAACGTAACAACATCACACTCAAACACACCATAGGACATTTTAGGTGAAATGTTCAAATGAAAACTATAAATTATTACACTCATTATCCTTCCAGCCACACTCAAGCAGGCGTTATTTCTGCCTCACACTGTATTTTGCCTGCAACGCTGAAGTTGAAGGAAAATCTAATGTAACAGAGACCCCCGAGAGAGTGGTGAAACTGACATTTCTTTGGCTGGTAAAAGGATGTGGTTACTAAAGAAGGCAACCTATGTGGTTTAAGAATTTTCTAAAATTAAGGACAGTGCTCATTAACGAGAGCAAATACAATGGTGGCTCTCTCATGTTAGTTCTAAAGAAAATGACTTCATGTTCAATGTTGTCTTTCAGGTAGTGTTAGGTACATGAAATAAAATTTTACTTTTATGTAAGTCTACCCTGGTGTCAGTTAAATATACACTTTTCATGCTTTTTGGAGTAACTTTTGATCTGATTCATTGTTTGTCATCTCAGATCAGCTTGACCTTTTTCCTTAGATTACTGAGTATCCTGGTAATAGCGCATGACATTTACATGATTTGACCTGAGATTATTCTACATTCATTATTGTTTACATGTCTGAATTTCAATTATTGTACATTTTCTACATTTTTATTATTCCAGGCAATACACAAATCCATTGCTTTCATGGTACACACACTATCAATGCCAGACACTTGAAACATGCTACTAACAGACCTGAGTTGTATCAGCACCCAAAAGAGAAAGAGGGACTAGAGAGAACAGAAAATGGAGAAGTCAGATAGCAATGAAGACTGACTGGAGCAACTAACTTTAGTCCATTACATAAGTATTTTGGGGAGAGTTTGATATTAGTACTTCTATAGCAAGGTTGTATAGTTATGTTGCCTAAACTGGTTTTTACATTTTTTAATTATTTCAACTGATTTTATCTTTTTGTGTGTTAATTATAAAATTGTCACATATGTCAAAAATATACATTTGAGATTTATCTTCCCAAGTCACAGAAATTTATTTTTGGATAAGTATTCTCCCTCTGGAAGGTTTTTTTTTTTTATCTTAGTTTCCTCCTTGCCAGATGAAGGGATTGAAATTTCTAAAATACAAAAATGCTTCAGACTAATAATAGAAATTAAATATAATAGATGCTTCAGACTAATAATAGAATTAAAAATAAACATTCTCTTCATGTTTATAGATATAGCTTAATTTCATAAGGGAATTTATATACTTACTGAACAGAATGTTTATGTGGAAGGAGAATCTCCTGGGAAAAGAAGGAGATAATCATATGCATTATATTTATAAAAATCAAATTAGACTTCGCGGCTAGCATAACATTAGCAAATCTTCTAAGCCAATTGATGATCTACACATCTATATCTGGATGTAAATTTACAACTCCAAACCCTTGTCTTCTCTTTTATAGTACTATATGCTTGCGTGCAGGGTGGGACAAAAGGAAATTTACCACCATGAGTATGTAAAAAATTTATTTTTGTAGTATAAAATATATTATTTTCCTAATGAACAACTGTAAACCCACTTTTGCTCCACCCTGTATTTAATCTATCATCTCATTGGTGATTATTACCAGATTTATAGCATCATTGCAAACATTTAATAAAGTAATGTGCATAAGATGCCTGGATAGTACCTGACGTGTACTAAGCAATAAATGAGACATTTGCTCATTATTTATTCTCTTTTCTAAAAACATACTTTATTGATTATGCTATTACAGTTGTCCCCATTTTCCCCCTTTGCCCCCTCCACCTGACATAACTATTCCCTCCAGCAATGCCTTTGAAAATGAAGAGATTTCGGACCATTGATGAGATTCAGGAAAATATGACTGAGAAGCTGGTGGAGATTTGTCCCAAGTGTGAGGTCCCAAGGTGCCTACACTGAAGGGGACTGAAATGTCATTGTCCTCTGTACAAAGTTTCTTGTATGTTGTATCTTCTTCAATAAATGTGCTTATTATTTATTTGACATGGCTGGATACCTCCTTAATAGACTTCATACAATATCAATGTGCATATGCAAACACACAAGTATCAAGCAGGCACATGTTTTAGTGTACAAATACATGCAAAGAGGGAACTAGACAACTATGGACACTCCGTGTGTTTTTATTCCAGTTTTTCAGAAGATGCAAAGTATCAAGTTGTTTAAAAAGTATGTGTGTTTTACCCCTTTCCTAAAGGCTCTGAAAGGGCTTATTAATAAAATATTTAAGATAATATTAGGAAATAAAACAGAATATAGAATAAATAAGAGTCCATGAGTAGATATTATTAGGCATTTTAGAAGGGCTGAATATAATAGATGAGGACATAATTAGGCTGGAGTTTTGCTTATAACTAAAAATTACAAGTAAAACTTTTTAGTTATATGTTATTATTGTCTGATAAAATAAAATGTATAAACAGACTCATAGAGAAAGAGACAAATGTTTTTTTTTTTCTGGAAGCATATGACTATTTCTTTGTAAGGCACACTGTTACAGGCAACCATATTTTGCCAAGAACGTACATTATTATTTAAAATCTAACATAACCTATGTTATTAATCTATAAAGACTAAGAACATCAGTAAATACTATTTCAGTTTAGGTATATATCTTTGGAGAATAAGATGAGACTCTAGGTATTTTATTTTATGGTAGCATGATATTAACTGATTTCAATTATGTTCCAGACTATTTGAAATAACTTATATTTAAAGTAAGACTAATAGGAGAGAATATAAATTTATTACTAAATTCTCAAAGTTTTTTGTTGTGGTAAAACTCATAATTTAAATACTAGGTGTGAGAAAGACAAAGTTATGTATTTTCATGAAAGTTTGTAAGAGGAATTACTTATTCTTGCTCAAAGCAAAGGTCATCTAATTTCAGTAGGGCATGGGCAGTGGGAATGATTACAAATAGGACCAATATTTTTATAAAAATTACATCCTTTCAAGGTCTTTAAAAAAATTGAGACAGCAATGCTCTGTGTAATGAAAAAGCATCTTAGTTAGGGGCTGGTCTTAGGAAGAGATTGCCTATCCATAAGAATATTCAATGTGTGATTTTAGAAAAAACTGTATTATTATGGGATCTAGCTACTTAAAATTAGCTCAATAAATTGAAGAAATAAAATATCTTGAAAATTATTAATTTAAATCTTAACCTGAAGTCCATAGTTATGAATGACTTAAATGAATTTCATGGAGACTATTCACCGTAGAATTTTTTTCTGTTGTCTTATAATGGTCTTACAAGAAAGAAAGCATATATTATTAAAGTTAATAAAATCTTAGTTTTATAATGGAAAAAATATGCTCATATGCATCAGTTAATTCTTCCCTAAGTTCTAATACTCTACATTGTATGTCATGAGAAAAAGAAAAACAATCTGACTAACACAATATATCAAGTTAAATAACTACTGCTAAATGGTTATTTTCTAGACATATTTTATGTTCATGGAATGCTTAAGTACACTAGCTACAAGAAATTATCTACGTTAGTTTTATTGTTATGAAATGATGAAAATGAATTTCAGACTCAGATTTATAGATATTTTGAAAATAGACATTTTTAGCCAGACATTTGTTGAAAAGAACTCGGATTTGTAATGCCTGTTTCTGAGATAACAAAGTACATATGCAGGGATTACTCATGTATTTTCACAGTCAGTGTTTGCCAGTGACTTTCTGAAGGCAGTTTGTACCAGTTTACAAGAGCTGGTTGTTGAATTTTCCAGGATCTTGTGATCCATTTGCTCAACACAACTAACAGAAAAAATTAAACTAACTCATAGTTAAATAAGTTGCAATAAAAATAATGGGAATGAACACCTGAAAATCATCACCTCTTGATTGTTTTACCACATTTTATCATTATTTACATTTGCTCTCTCTGGCCCCTATATCTCTTTCTTTTCTTCCATTGTCATCTGATGTCTTTTTGCTTATTTTTTAAATATTTATTTATTTATTTATTTCTAGAGGAGGAAGGGAAGGAGAAAGAGAGATCAGTGTGTGGTTGCCTCTCACACACCCCCTACTGGGGACCTGGCCCACAACCCAGGCATGTGCCCTGACTGGGAATTGAACCAGCGACCCCTTGGTTTGCAGGCCCCCCACTCAATCCACTGAGCCACACCAGCCATGGCATCCGATTTCTTTTTAGCAGTGGAAAACTATCCCTCACTCTCCTGATGAATGTACTCATCAGAGGTCACTTTATTATTGCAACAGGCTTTTTCTAGGAGCTGATTAAATCAAGTTTATTGCCAATGGCATCTTAATTATTCAACATATTTCATGGTATTATGTAATAATAAAATACCTAACACTACTGAATTTATTTCAATGCTTTACATCTCATTTAAAATTACACTTAGACCTCATAATAACTCTTCGTGCTAATGGCAACAACATTCTGCAAGTGGTAGGTTTGAGAAATACAGAAGTTAATGTACTATTATAAAGTTAGGAAATAGTAGATTTAAGAATCTAGATTTATTTGGTCCCACTTAACCACAATAGCAGGTATTAGGATTTTCTGGTGCTGTAATTAGCTAATAAGAGAGGGTGTTTATGATATTTATGAAGAGATACAGTTGGCAATAATTGCTGGTAAAAGATTTGGCATTCAGGTTAAACAGTTTAAACATTATTCCTTTGAAGTTGATTGTTTTTGAACATGAAATATTCATATTTAAACTTATTTGTAAAAAAATTGTGGGGGCCCGCCAGGCCATAAGGGGACCAAGGACAGAGTTCTCCACTGTGAGAATGGTGGATGAACTTGGTTTCTGGTCCCTGGAGCCGGCGGGTACCTTGACACTTTCCTAACCTTCTAGTTCCCAGCCTTGAAGGACACAACAAGATCCTGGCACAGGTGTCATGTTCCCAGATGGTTATGAGAACTTCTTGCCCTTTTGATAGCTTAAGGGAGTGCACGAACTTTGAAAAACAACATTGTTTCTAGTTCCCTGCAGTCTTGCTTCAGGCATTAGCAGTTTGTATATAAGACAGCTGTTCCTTGAATAAATTTGCCATTTGCCATCAGAGCTTATGGTCCTCTCCATTTTTTAAGTCCCTCGCCTCACCTTGCGACCACCCTTGCTGCAGCGGGCTTTATAAAAAAATAAAGCTTTTGTTTATGAAATTATTTTCTTGAGGATCAAATCATAGAATATCATTTTCTGTAACACACCTAATCAATATTATTTATTGATTTTTCTAGAAATTCCATCCCAGTGATTCTAAACCTTGTGTGATTTCTTTCTTTTCCCCTAGCCCTGGGACATTTGGGAATGTTTGGAGAGAGTTTGGATAATGATTTGTGGAGATTGCTATTAGTGTCTCATGTGGACAGGCCAAGGATACTGCTAAATATTCTAAAATGCACAGGGAAGACCCCTACAATCAATAAATTTCCAGTTCAAAAATGTCAATAGTGCTAAGATTAGAAAACCCGAATTAAATATTCCTCTTACTTTGTATAGACAGTAAGTTTATCAAAAGGTAACATTGGATGTATAAACTTTAGGAAGAATAAGAATGATCTATTTTTTTCAGATGACAGGGATATGTACTAAAATATATGTACACATATGATTATAACAGCTTACACATAATAACTCAAAAGTGATAATAAAGAAAATGATCAGAATAGGAGAATAAAAAAATAAATTGTCTAATCACATAATGGATACCATGCCGCAATAAAATCTAAGGAACCACAACTGTATAAAATAATATGGAAAAGTCCTGACAAACATAATGTTAAAAAGTACAATAATGGCTGTATCATATAATTTCATTTATGTATAAAGGATCTTGAGAATGTCCTGATAAGTGAAATAAGTCAGATGGATAAAGACAAAAACCATATGACTTCACTAATATGTAGAATATAAAACAGAACGCAACAAAGGAACAAACAATCTCATAGAAGCTGACAATAGTATAATGATTACCAGGGAAGAGGGATGTTGGGGGAGGTTGAAGAGGGTAAAGGGGATCAAATAAATGGTGACAGGAGGTGACTTGGATGGTGAGCACACAATAAAATGCAAAGATAATGTATTATAGAGTTGTACTCTTGAAACTAATATAATGTTATTAACCAATGTTCTCTAAATAAATATAACATAAAAAACAAGAAAAAATTATGTACACTGTTAGATAGAAGTCAGGAGTTTGAAGAAGAGCATAGGAAGAACTACTACAATACTGGTAACATTCTAGTTCTTGACCTTGGTTCTGGTTACACGTGTGTGTTCAATTTGAAGGATGTTTTGATCTGTACAGCAAAAATTTGCTCACACTTTTCTTTGTATGTTATCAATTAAACAATTACTTACAAAACTAAAAGTGGATCTGGTTACAAATAAATATCTTTTATAAATACCCATGATTATTATTAATTATAGTGGCCATTCTCTTATGCACCCCACACAAGCACACACACAAATACGCACGAGTATGTGCATTCCAAAAGGAACTAAATCTGATCACATGCCACGAATCCTCATATATAAATAACAAGCAATAATACAAATATTCATTCAACTGATAGAAATCCAACATTGTAGACATAGATGAAGATAAAGGAGAGAGCAAGGCAGTGCTAAACATCAATATTCCAGTAACTAAAGTTTATTTATTGTTTTATCACCATTAAGAATTAACAAAATTCTTAGTAATTTATCACATCAATATCATGAATACACTATGCAAATGAGCAAATTACAGTATCCTAGTTATAACTTTTTTCCAGAAGTTTTCCATATCCACAACTATGAAAAAAAACCTTTAATTTCAAACATTAAAGAAAGCCTTTAATGTTTTAGTAACAATAACAATTGTTTGGTAACAATATTTTAGTGTGGGTCTGTGGAATTAAATGTTTTTCTTTTAAGATGTATCAGAATGAAAATGTAAAATTGTTGAATATAAGATTTTGCTTTTAATAGACATAATATTATCAATATGGGCATCTTTACTCTTCTAATTTTGGTTTATTGAGAATATATATATTGTCTATGATTAATTTTTTCTTGCTAAGTTTTTCATACTTTTACCCATGTGATTTTTTAAAATTTTTTTTAAAGATTTTATTTATTTATCTTTAGAGAGGAAGGGAAGAAGGAAAGAAATATCAATGTATGGTTGCCTCTCACGAGTCCCCTGCTGGGAACTGGCCTGCAACCCAAGCACATGCCCTGACTGGGAATTGAACCACGATCATGTGGTTCACAGGCCTGCGCTCAATCCACTGAGCTACACCAGCCACGGCCCCATGTGATTTTTAAATTTATTTCCAAGTAGGTTCGACAGTATTTGTGCTTTCATTTTTTCATGACTTGCTTAACACCTCCAATAATATTTCAAGTTGATTTTTTTGACAGAGTTTTAAGGAAAAAAATAAGGGTCGATTACTGTGGGTAAAGATCAATGAACTCTCCATTTCCTTAACTACCATCTTTATTTAGGCCACCTGCTGCTTGCTTTCACAGCATCTTCGTAATATCCAATATCCCTCCAACCTCATCATGGTGCTCTTTTGTTCAAACTAATCTCCCTCCGCTTCCAACACATGCACGTACTGCGTATAAAGTAAAATCTACATTTCATAGATTGGTATTCAATCTTAAATGCCTTTTTATGTGAAGTAGCTTGATAACAGCACCCTCACTTCGAAACTATACACATGTACACAAACACACAAATGTCAGTCAGACCCTCATGTTTCTGAATGTCTAGCACCCAGAGGGATCTACGTCATCATGTAAGTGGGAAGATTGAGAAGTCTAAGAAGAAGACATGGACTGTCCGTGATCACATAGACACTGAGTAATCAAAACAGGAATACCACTCTTCTGAAATTCCAACTCTAAGAACCTTTCAATACTGTTTACCTTAGTATCTACACTATTTAGAAAGATTCTTCTAACATTTGAATCAAGTTTTTTACAGTCAGCCTCTTCTTTAAAAACATTAAAATGTTTATTGATTTGAGACAGAGAGAGAGAGAGAGAGAGAGAGATCAGTGGGAGAAACATGAGAGAGAAACACTGATTCGTTGCCTGCCGTACGCTCCCTGACTGGGAGTTGAACCTGCAACCTAGGTATGTACCCTGATCGGGAATGGAATCCCCAGTCTTTTTGGTGTATATAGATGATGCTCCAACCGAGTCACACCAGTTAGGGGTAAAGTTAATCTAGTTTTATTATACTTGATTGCTAGTATAATCATCAGAACCACCCACTTTATATTATCAGATAGAAATATTTGTTAAAACTTCAAAGCTTGTTTACGATAACAAGGAAATAATAAGCTATAATCTAAAAAAATTAAGGGGAACTCTATTTTAAGATTAATTCACATGGCCATGTTTTTAAGAGAGGATTACAATTTCTAAAATATTCTATGAAAGAAACTAACATCTGTTGCATACAAGGTAGGAAAGAGAAATTCTAATTTTTGTGATGAATCACCTTCTATTTGACTAAGTGTCTTTATAATTTTTCAGTTTGTAATGTTTAAACCTAAAAAGTATAAGGTTCATTTAAGTATCTAATAGCCTAGCCAAAAAAAAAAGATTGTTTTAAGCCATTTGTTATTTTGCTTCTAAAACAAACTCCTTTATATAGAAATAAAAAAAATTATTTGTTGTAATTTTTTTAAATCTATGTTTCTGACATTCCACTTGTTTTTTAATAAATTATTTTTCAAATATAAATTTTCACTTAATAATACTTATTTTTTTATTCTTAACTTTTTGAATCATATAAAACTGTGCATATATTTAGCTGGAATTCTTACTTTAAAGTAAGATTATAAAGTGAGATCATACTGAGCATACTGGAGTCAAGTTTATGTGATTATATGATCATACAATAGTGTGTACTGAATAATACCCACAGAAGGAAAAAAACACTCTCTTAGGTTTATAGATGTGATTAGCTTCACAAATGAAGAAACCTAAAAATGTATGTGTTAATTTATATCATATATAGGTATATATATATATATATGTATATATATGTGTGTGTATATGTACATATATATATATATGTATATATATGTATATATATATAAAACATATATATATATATACATATATATTTTTAATTGTGTATATTCAAAGACAAGTTTGGAAAAAACAAATGTTGAAAGAGTTATACTAAATGTAGCAGTATGTACCCAGTTCCCCAGAATGTTTCTTTTATCCTAGTATCTGTTATTTTTTCCCCATATCAATTGTTTCAATAATCCCACTCAACCCATTACCATTCATCTACTTGTTTTATTGCAGAGCTTACTTTTCCCCATTCAGTAGCTTCCACACAAAACCAGTATATCATGTAGATTCAAAGGGAGAAAGAAAATACATCCCTCCCAACACACACAACCACTCAGGTCAAAAGAATCAAGGATGAAAAGCCATCTGCTCAACCAACGCACCTGAAGCAAGACTCTTCAAACAGGCAGCTTAAGAGGAATGGCTACCTGTGTCCGTAGTTGTTGGGTTTTTTTTTTTGTTTTGTTTTTTTACCTGAGGAAGAATTAGTCAGCAGAAGAAAAAAAATAGGAGTCCAAGAAAATGAGATTAAGGAGCAAGAATGTATCGGAGCCTCTGAAATAAAATAACAAAACTGATTACAAGCACTAATCTTACCACCTTTTGTCTTCACTATTTTCTTTTTCTAATTTGGACTAAAAGGTTATTTACTTTTAATTCATTTATTATGAAAATTGTTAACAACGTCCCCCTTTTGGTTCTATTAAAATTTTTTGTAAAATTTCAAACTCAGCCTGGCTGGTGTGGCTTAGTGGATTGAGTACTAGCCTGTGAACTGAAAGCCCAGCCAGGCCCCCAGTTGCCAGGTCCTCAGCTGAAGGCATGCAAGAGCCAACTACTGATGTTTCTTTTGCACACCAAAGTTTCTTTCCCTCTCCTTCTCCCTCCTTTCCCTGCTCTCTAAAAATAAATAAATAAAATCTTAATTTTTTAAGTCAAATTTAGCAGTGTGGTGTTTAAAATAGTGGTTTGGCAGGCCAATCCTCTGGAGGTCTCCTTCCTTGGCTAAAATATATTAAGCTTCTATATCAACTACAACATACAAAAAAAGTTTAATGCACTACTGGGGTCATTAGAATGTAAAGGAAATTTCTAAATCCCAAAACAAGAACAAATGTGGGGTTTAAATCTTAATGGAGAAAAGAGACAAGGAAAATCTAAAACACGAAATGCTTTACCTTAAGGTATCAGCAGTCAGAGATCAGAATACTAATCATAGCTCCTGCAGGAATCTGAAGAAGCTGAAGATGAAACTCCCCCATAAATTTAAGAGCCTCTAGAAAGGTCCCACCCAGTCTGGTGCAGGCGTCAGAGTTGTGGAAATCTCTATGTGATTCTGATGTGCAGCTCAGGCCAAGAACTGCATACTAATTAGAACTACGGTTCTAACAAGAGTGGTTTCCGCACCTGGGGCGTCAGCCTCTCTTGGAACTTGTTAGAAATGTAAATTCCAGCCCTGCATACCAGCCCTACCAAATAAGAAACTCTGGGGGTGGGGCCCAGCAAGGCGTGATTTCCTAAATCCTGCAGGCAATTTTGATGTTCTAATTTGGGAATCACTTTATTAGAGGGTCAATGAAGGCCTTTCTGAAGAAGTTTTATCTATTTGGGGACCTGTGATGTTACAAATCCTGTGCTTGGCATCACTTAATAAAGATGTGAACAGGTCCACTGACACATAGAATTAACCTCACCCAAGAACAGCAAAGCCAGTCCCATAAAATTTCACTTTGTCAAGTGATGGTGGCTTGTATTGAGGGACACTTAAGGTCACTCAAACATGCATAGAAATCTCTATGCATACCCCAACTGATTGAGCCCCCCAAAAACATCTCCATGTCATCTCAGGAGAATGTAGAATGCCAGGGAAAACAGTCAATTATATTTACTTAAACGTTCAGATGCAGCAAAACCTAAAGCTGCTTGTCCAAGAAGACACTAATGAAGGAAAGAAGTCAGGACCTGAAGAAACAAAAAGAAAGACTTGAAAACTTCAACGTGCAAGCCCTGGCTTGTGTAGCTCAGTGGATTGAGCACGGGCCTGTGAACCACATGATCACGGTTCGATTCCCAGTCAGGGCACATGCGTGGGTTGCAGGCCAGTTCCCAGCAGGGGATGAACGAGAGGCAACCATACATTGATATTTCTCTCCTTCTCTCCTTCCCTTCCCCTTTAAGATAAATAAATAAAATCTTAAAAAAAAAAAGAAAACTTCAACATGCAATGGGAATAGGAGGTCACCCATAAACAGCCAGTTAACATGACTGAAACTGAAGATGACTGAAACTGTGCTAAAAGAATAAACTTCACTTCTCACAGGACTGCTCCTCCTGTCTCCCTCCCTCTGACCCAACCTCCATAATCTGCAATGGAATAAAGGCTCTAATCTAAATCCTGTTAATCACATTTTAACAGTTTTCACTGGCTATCAAAGGCCAAATCTGAATTTTTAGTTTTTAGTTTTCTAGTTCTATAGCTGAAATTTTATATTTCTAACTTTACTGTCTTATTGAGTATTTTGTTTCATAAAAAAAAATCTTAGCCTGGTTCAGTGCCTCCAAAAATTAATCCTCAGACAGAATTGAAAATTTCCTGATATTTTTTTCTTTCTTACTATATTATTTCTGGAGCTTTCTGGAAATGCTCCAAGAAGAAAAGTTCAGAATTCTGCTTTGGTCCACATAAAAAAGTTATTTATTCTGTGCAACCCATGGGTAAGAATAAATAAATAATGTTGTCTATTACTGGAGACAATTTCTTACACGAACAACAGTAATATAAAATAGAATATTTTTAAAGTGAACATTGGAGAACAAGAGAGTATAAGAAGAAATAAATGAGGAAGTTAAATACACTTAAGAAAGACTCTACAGAAAAGTGCCTAAGATCCCTGGCTGGTGTGGCTGAGTAGCTTGAGTGCTGGCCTCTGAACCAAAAAGTTGCAAGTTTAATTCCCAGGCAGGGCACATGCCTGGGTTATGGGCCAGGTCCCCATCTGGAGGCGTGTGAGAGGCAACTGATCAGTGTATCTCTCACACATCGATGTTTCTCTCCCTTTTTTTCTCTCCATTCTCCTCTCTCTAAAAATAAATAAATAAAATCTAAAAACCAAAGAGGAAAGCGCCTGGAAAATATGGATTGGGATTATGAATGTACTTCCTGAGACCCGCTTTTATCCACCTAATAATGATCTTGAAATGCTTTTCTTACATTACATTTTGATGTGTCTTGGGCCGTCATTGCTTTTTTTTAAAGTAAGGCCATGAGAATGTATTGCCATGCCTATTTATTTTTAAAGATTTTATTTATTTTACCTTTTAGAGAAAGGGGAAGGGAGTGAGATAATGAGGGAGAGAAATATCAATGTGAGGTTGCCTCTCGTGTGGCCCCTACTGGGGACCTGGCCCAAAACCCAGGCATGTGCCCTGACTGGGAATTGAACTGGCAACCCTTTGGTTTACAGGCCAGCACTCAACCAATGAGCCACACCAGTCAGGGTCCTATTTCTATATATTACAGATTTTTAATACCTGCACCAAAATATTATCTATAAAATCCCTGAAATACATAATTTGATGATAAAGCAAATAGTCTTATTTAAAAAGTTATAAGTGGGGACTTCCGCCAAGATGGAGGCATAGGTGGAAACACTGTGCCTTCTCCCACAACCAAGTTTGAATACAACAAATGTTTAGTAAACAAAGACACAGCCAAAGAACAGAAAATCGAAGTATACGGAAGTCCAACAACAACGAACTGTTCAACCGGGAACGGTAAGAGGGGCAGAGCCAGCAGCGGAGCAGGGTTGGGCAGGAAAGATCCCCCAACCCAGGCACGCAGGCAGCACAGACCCAGTCAGGGTGCAAGGCAGACTGACCGCAGTCGCACATTCATGCACAGTGAGACGGAACACGCGGGCCCCAGTGATGGTGGCAGCTGCAGCGGCGGCAGTGGGAGGCGGCAGACAAGACTGCCATTGCTCCTCTTTGACCCTGCCCCTACGTACAGCATCACAACCCAGAGACTGAGTTGCCCTGCTCTGGTGAACACCTAGGGCTCCGATCCTGCTACGTAACAGGCATAAACAGCCCAAAAGATGGTGCAAGAAGAACTCAGAGTCCCAGAGCCTATAACTCTAAGCAATCGAGAAATTGCCAGCCTCTCAGAAGCATAGTTCAAGACACTGTTTATCAAGATGCTCACAGAACTGGTTGATTATAGTCACAAATTAGAGGAACATATGAAGGCCAAACTAATTGAAATTAAGGGAGATGTCCAGGAAACCAATAGCGATGGAAAGGAAACTGGGACTCAAATCAATGGAATGGACCACAAGGAAGAACGAAACATCCAACCAGAAAGGAATGGAGAAATGAGAATTCAAAAAAATGAGGAGAGGATTAGGAACCTCCAGGACATCTTTAAACATTCCAACATCCGGATTATAGGGGTACCAGAAGGGGGAAAGAAACAGCCACGAGTGGAAAACTTATTTGAACAAATAATGAAGGAGAACTTCCCCAGTCTGGCAAAAGAAATAGACTTCCAGGAAATCCAGGAAGCTCAGAGAGTGCCAAAGAAGTTGGACCCAAGAAGGAACACACCAAGGCACATCATCATTACATTAGCCAAGATTAAAATGAAGGAGAGCATCCTAGAAGCAGCAAGAGATAAGGGGACAGTCACCTACAAAGGAGTACCCATCAGACTGTCAGCGGATTTCTCAAAAGAGACCTTACAGGCAAGAAGGGGCTGGAAAGAAGTATTCCAAGTCATGAAATCCAAAGACCTACAGCCAAGATTGCTTTATCCAGCAAAGTTTTCATTTAGAATGGGAGGACCGATAAAGTGCTTCTCAGATAAGGTCAAGTTCAAGGAGTTCATCATCACCAAGCCCTTATTATATGAAAATGCTAAAGGGACTTATATAAGAAAAAGAAAATGAAAAATATGAACAGTGAAAGGACAGCAAACTCACAGTTATTAACAACCACACCTAAAACAAAAGCAAACCAAGAGGATAGCTGGATCAGGAGTGGAACCATAGAAATTAAGAACACATGGAGGGTTAGCAGCAGGGGAATGGGAGGAGGAGAAGGGGGAGAAGGTACAGAAAATAGCATAGACAGTAGGTAGAAAATAGATAGGGGGGAGGGCGAGAATAGTGGGGGAAATATAGAATCTAAAGAACTTGAGACGTGGTTATAAACTAAGGGGTGGAGAATGGTGGGGGAGAGAGTGTGTGGGTGGAGGGGAATGAAGGGGGGGAATAGAACAACTGTAATGGTATAATCAATAAAATATATATATATTAAAAAATAAATAAAAAATAAAAAGTTGTAAGTGAACGGTATAGGTGAATCTTAACATATACTGAAATTTCAAAATTTAGCTCATACTCATAGCAGTGTATAAGCAAAAACTTTATAAATATTGCTTTAAAATTCTTTTGTCAGAAACATAGCTTTGGTATCAAGTGATGACTTGATGAATACTTCTGTTTGAATAGAATTTGTCATATTGTACATATATAACTTGAGTTCATTAATTCAAAACCTTGTACAAATGATAAATTATTCCTACATTATTCAAACAATCTTGGCAGCTTCAACTCACAAGAGGTAAATCAATCAACATGCAGTCACCCCCGGCACCCAGGTGACTGTAGATCAGCATCTGCACTGGAGGTGGTAGGCATTGGTGTCCCTTCCACATGCAGAGTGCTCCATAATGTGTGTAGCCAAGAGAGCCTCCCGGAAGTTCCTGTGGTCTCATGAGGATGAGGGCCACTGAGGGAAGTGAACACGGGATAAGGCAGCACAGTTTTAGACCCATAAGGGGAGTAAATGGCAGACTGTGAACATGTACATCTAAATTAGGGGTTTTTTTAAACTGCTAAGCACCCCTTGTTAAAAAACAAAGTGAGGCACCAGAAAATTTCCAACAGTTTATTTGAGCATGCGTTGATGTGAATCAGTCAGAGTCAGACCAAGGGTGGTTAGGAGCTCTCCACTGGCACGAGGTAGGGGAAAGTTTTTATAGAGAAAATGTGGAAGCAAAGCAAGAACGTTATTGGATTGGCTATAGCATAAGAAATTGACTTATTTTGAAAAGTCTAATTGGCTGTTTGTGATTGGTTGTTCTTAGGTGTTGTTTTCTCAAATTTGAGCAAGTTGACTATGGCTTATGTTTGGTTTACTTCCATAGGGTCCCAAGGCATCAGAGCCACCCCAGTCTGGTGGCCTTATTGTTTAATTATTTTAACCTTTCTCTCTTTACACACACACTCACTCCGGGAGATGTTAATAAAACGGCAAGATTTCCTAACCACTATGCTCTATTTCTGAAACCAATACAGAATAATATTGAATGCAAACTGCAATTGAACGATAAATAAATTAATTAAATTAATAAATAAAAAGATAGAGTATAAGCTTTAGGAATGTCTAATCACTATGTTGTCCATCTGAAACTAGTATAATTTTGTATGTCAACTATAATTGAAAAAATAATTTAAAATTTCTCTTATAGTATTTTCAACCCAAAATATCCAAATTTCTTCCTTTATAAAAAAAATCCCAAGATATTTCTTTTTTAAAAAGTAACCTATATTTTTTAAAAAATATTTTATTTATTTTTAGAGAGAGGGGAAATGAGGAAGAAAGGGAGAGAAACATCAATGTGAGAGAGAAATATTGATCAGTTGCCTATCACACACCCCAATCAGGGACCAGGTCCACACCCAGGCATGTGCCCCAGCTGGGATTCAGACCAGCTACCTTTTGGTTTTCAGGTCAGCATTCAATCCACTGAGACACAGCAGCCAGGCTAAAGTAACTTTCATTTTTATCACTTTAAGGCAGCGATTTTCAACTGGCACTCCATAATAATTTTTTTTAGATATTTGAAATGCAACTTTACTATGATTCTAAACAAAAAGGAACGGGAGTGACAGCAACACACAAGGTTTCACCACTGAATATTGTGATGCGGCTGAGGCCATCTCAGAGTTGCAACTCAGTAAGGAGACAACTGCATTTCAAAACAGCTAAGTATGCAGGTCCAACAAATGAGGGTATTTTTAAACTGCCACACTCACTCAGAAGCCCATTCATCTCTTTCAGCATCCCAAAGACTAAGCTCAGGTTCAACTTGGCTCTATAATAAAGTGGCAAACAGGCTGCAGCACTGACATCACAGGACAGTTGCCTACAAAACGAGACCTCCTACGCTGAGCTCCAGCTTCCCTTTCTCACCGGTCGTCATCCTGGTCCCGGAGAGCAGTGGTCTGAGCTCCCTGGAGGCTGTGCTGCCGACCCTGGGCCCAGGACAGACACTGGTGGCGCAAGAGCAGGCATGGCGACAAACTCTAAGTTAGGGTCTCCAGTTAGTTTTCTAGCAAGCCAGATGGAGGGCTTTTCAAAGTTGTAGTTACTTTTGGCAGAAATGTCGTAGCACTGAAGATTCTTCTTTCAGTGGAAGACAATTGATTTTTGCCTTAACTTTCTTGTCCCCAATATCCACTTTGTTGCAGCAGATCACAATGGGGATATTTTCACACACTCGTACCAGATCTCTATGTCAGTTAGGGACATTCTTATAAGTAACTCTCAGAGTGACACCAAAGATCATAACGGCACACTGGGCTTGGTGTAGTAGCTGTCCCACAGCCCACTGAACTTCTCTTGGTCCTCTGTGTCCCACACGTTGGACTTGATGGGCCCTTGGTTGGTATAGAACAAGGGGTGGACCTCCACACCCCGGAAGCTACATACTTCTTCTCAAATTCACGAGTCAGATGGCAGTTTTCACAAATGTGGCTTTCCTACCATTGCCAATCAGCACAAGAGTGAACCGAACTTGGGGTTCTCCTTGGGTGGCCATGGTGATGGGACTTCCAGAAGTGCCTTCCTGCCTGAGTGCCACAAGAATTTTAAAACATATGATACCTGACTATTTAGTCAGGGGCACGGATTTCTTTTCCCTTAGATCGTCAAATAAAAAAATGACAGCAGCCAACACAATAATAGCTGTCCAGTGTCAAAGAATCAAATGTACACATATTTTTGTTAGATTGGCAAAAAAGATATTTTGGGGTGTGTTGCAGAATTTTAGTAATTAATGTGTTCCATGAGATGAAAAAGTTGAAAATCGCTGCTTTGAGCATGTGAACCCCTGCTTGTTCGTATAATACCCCCACGAGAGTTTTATGCATATCTTTAGCCATCCTTTTATAATTTTTAATATGAAACTATTTTGACAAATAACAGTAATTTAAAAAACTGAACTAAAATTTTGAAAGTAAAAAAAGAGGCAAAACCACATATATTTATAATTTTTTAAGAAATAGTGCAAAGGATGGTTAAGATTCTTAATATGGAAAACCCAAAATGTGTGCAATGGTATTAAGGCTCTGCCTTTTAAGAAATGGGGACAAAATCTGAGGACCCAGTTTGGTTTTGCTACTGAAAAATGTACAAATAATAGTAAAACCAGTTGAGGTCAAAGGCTGTGAACCTGTTACTGGTACCTGCCTACTCTTGACCTGAGGAAAGTTGGTAACCACAGTGGGGGGCGGAGCTCTCAGGGAGAATTCTGCCACCCGCTGGGCACACAGCTGGATGTTGTAGCCACGGACTGTACTGTGCTGTGGCCTCTCCCTTCACAGGAGCTTCTCTTGAGAAGTATCTTTTCTTTTAAAGATTTTTACTTATTTATTTGTAGACAGAGGGGAAGGGAGGGAGAAAGAGAGGGAAAGAAACATCAGTGTGTGGTTGCCTCTCATGTGGCCCCCACTGAGGACCTGGCCCGCAACCCAGGCATGTGCCCCGACTGGGAATTGAACCAGTGACCCCTTGGTTTGCAGCCCATGCTCAATCCCCTGAGCTACACCAGCCAGGGCAAGAAGTATCTTTTAAGTGGGTGAAAATTCTAGACATAGGTAAATATTCCAGTTCATATCTATAAAAAATAATCTAGCCCTGGCTGGTGTGGCTCAGTGGATTGACTGCCAGCCTGCAAACCCGAAGGTTGCTGGTTTGATTCCCAGTCAGGGCACATGCTTGGGTAGCAGGCTGAGTACCCAGTTAGGATTGTGTGAGGGGCAACCAGCTGATGTGTCTCTTGCACATCGATGTTTCTCTCCCACTCTCCCTCCCTTCTCTCACTCTGAAAATAAATAAATAACATCTAAAAAACAATAATAATAAAAATAATCTAGATTCCTATGTCAGAAGCCAAAAAAGAACCTAGCCACATAATTTCAAGGTAAATATTGTTTCTGGAATTCACCTCTCATCTGGTTCAAAATCACTGATGTTGAGGTGGTATTTGAATTGGGATTTTGTTTGGGATTGCACCGAGCTGTAATAGAACAATAGCAGGGAAGCATGGGTGGACTCTGACATGTTTAAAGATGTTCCTACATTTAGGAATATTGTATATTTTCATGTTCTCAGATATTTATATCTTCAGTAAAATATTGTAAATTTCTTAGTAGAATCAGTGCACATTTATTGATAGGTTTAGTCCTGGGTATTTATCTTTGTTTTTTCAGTTACATTTTCTAATTGGTTAGAGCTGCTTTTTCTAAAAGCTATTGATTTTGATGAACTGATTTTATACCTGGCTCATGACTCACATTTCTCAGTACAGTAGAGAATTTTCCTTTTTCATCCTTTTAGGGTATTTGATGAGGGAGAAGAGTTATATGCCTTTATTCATTCAATCTGTCACCACGATCCAGTTTCTTGAATTTAATATTTTTACATTTGGGGGAGGAAACTAATTTGGGTGTTCACAGCTCCACAGTTCACTGAGGACAGCATAACTCATTTGTAACCTAGTAACCGCTCTTGTCACTAAATTACATATTGCCACACGAGCTAAGAAACCACTCTAGTGTGTCAGCCTGAAAGAGGTTACTGGAAATCTCAGTAATTTAAAGAGGTTAGGTCTGCAGAGGTGAACGCGATTCTTCCACAGCCATTGCTCTGAGAAGAAATGGGAAATTCCATAATGTAAAGTTAGATTTTATCACGGAAAGGAAAAAAAGAAAAACATAGTAGTTTTCTCTAGTAGTTCTTCTTTATTTTAACACACTTTACCCAAAGATTTTCTTGCACTTCAATGAAAATAACTATGTGCATAGGAATATTTAAATATATATACATATACTTACTATAGGCCACAGATAGATCTATATTTTTCTCTAAGCAAAATGAATTTGATATCTAATTCTGAATGAAAGCATAACATTTTCCTTCATGACTTCTCCACAAAGTGGTCACATTTTTTGTATTTCAAAGCAAAAACAAACTTCATCATCAGCGACTTATGACCACAGGCATGAGACACAAGTCAGAAATATATGTCAGGGAGTCTTGTGGAGGCTTATTTTCCTTCTAAATCACAGATATGTGCTAATTAAGGTTACTTCTTAACTTTGATCTGTGATTTTTTACAGACTTTGAAGATCAATTTGTGAAATCCTTGGATTAAGTGCTGAGGTGCAGTGAGTATATTTGGTTTGCTTGGTGGAATATTATACTGCCTCTTAAAGTAGTGCTTAGGAGAATCTAAAACAGCTTGAAACATTGTAATGTAGTGAACAGAAAAAAAAAAAGCCCTGACCTGTGAGGTTCAGTTGGTTTGGTGGCATCCTGCAAAGTGAAAGGTTGCTGGGTTCTGTCCCCAGTCCCAGGTCCCAGCTACCACAAGAGGCAGTATTTTTATAGAACATGAGGCTAATTTTTATAGTATTTGCATCAACTTTAGCTTCTCAACACTTAAAAGCTGCTGTTAGAAACCTGACCATCATTTAAAGCATGTTTTTTAAGAAAAAATAGGTACCAAATTTTAGGACAGACATTAAACAAAACAAAACAGAAATGCTTGTCAATAACTGTTGATTAGCAGGGGTTTGTATACATTATATAAATGTATCACTTGGTTATAAACTGAAAATCACTAAACTTACATTTGTTAATAAATTTATAATTGGTTTAACACATAGAGCAATAAAATAGAACTGAGTGCTAATAACATATTTATCACACCATCTATACCCTGTTAAACTTACATAGGCCTAATATCAAAAGAGTAAGCCCTGAAAAGATTTGCTGAATTGGTTGGAGCATAGCCCTGCACACCAACATGTGGAGGGTTCGATTCCCAGTCAGGTCATATACTTAGGTTACAGGTTTGGTCCTCTGTGTGGACGTACATGGAAAGCAGCCAATTGATGTATCTCTGACACTGATGTTGCTTTTCTCTCTCTCCCCACCCCCTTCCTTTCTCTCTCTTTAACAGCAATGAAAAAATGTCCTTGAGTGAGTATAAAAAAAGAATAAGACATCATGAAAAAATATTCTTATCAGTTCTGAAATCATCCTTTTGACTCCTGAAGACTATCCATTATTTGTCAGTACTTCTACATGTAAAGAATCATTTCCAACTCACACATATAAAGCATACGCCAAATTGCCATTCTCTGTTTAACACTTTGTATTTTAATTATGTTTTTCCCATTTCATGTGCCTTTCATTCCTCTGCCAACAAAGTATATCCTCCTACATTCTTAGGGCCTGGCTCAAGTTCTTTTCTTACATAGCAATTTTATTGTAATAGCCCATTCTAATAATTTCCTCCTCTTATTTCTCCAAGTGAATGAATAGGATACAATGTAGCTACTAAAATTTTCACCTTAATTAGACACATGGACCTTGAAGGAAGGACTAAGCTTTAAAAGTCTTTATATCTCACATAGCACAGTACTAAAAACATAGCCAAAGTTTCTTAAATAACTTTTTTGTGATTCATGCTGGTAACATCAGAATGGATTGGAATCATTTTTCTTATTCAAGGAAAAGTCATAATTAGATAGAAATCGTAGACATTTTTAAGGGGATATTCAATCATTGTTGTTTACTGCCTGCACTCATACTGATTCTATTAGAACAGACTGACCAGATGAGAGAGCAAGCTGGATTTTGTTTCCTTGGCCCCTTTCCACGATAGCCTCAGGAAGTCTAATTAATGTTTGATTTTCCTTTTTTTGTCAAGTACAGATATGTTGTAAAGACAAATAACAAAATTGGAGAATGAAATACTTCCACCAGCTGATTGCTAACAAAACACTGTTAAAACGCTCCATATAAAATTTCATTATAGAAAGTTAAATGAAAATAAAATGATGGAAGATTTTTCATATATAGAACTCTTGAAAATTTAATCTTACAAGGTAATATGCATAAAGTGTACATTTTACAATACATTCTGACATGTTTTATTCATTCTCCATATAATACAAACCTGTGCAATGAGTCGATTATTTGAAATGAACCAATTTAGATATTCCCCAGGGCATTATTAGTTCACTTAAGTTACTTTATCAATATTAACACTTATTTTCAGATGGAAACAACTGGTTACCAGCAGAATTTTTAAAATTCTACACAAAAAATGGAAAAACAATTTTTAAATGAAATATTTAATGCAAGTATGCTAGGAAAATTCTAAAAGGATTTAGAAACTGCTATATAATGTAAACAAACTATTTTATCCACAACACACCCTAAACAATCCTTTTCTAACTTTAGAAGCACCCGGTTGACTCTGTTAAGGACAATGTCTTTCATAGTTAAAAACATCTTGTTTTTATTTTTCTCTCTCTTTTTTTATTTTCGTTCAAGTACACTTGTCTCCATTCACCTTCCCACTCCCACGCACCCCAGCCATCCCCACCTTCTACCCTCAGTCGTATCCCCCTTTGCATGTATAAAGAATACATGGACAAAGACAAAAGCAAAAAAAAAATCTTTTAAAATTATTTGATTTGACTTAAAATTTCAGGCTTAGTTGGTTTTTAGCAAAATATAAATTTAGAGCTTAAAAGATTTGATTTATGCTTGCTGTTGATCAATTTTGTTTTAAAATGTTAAATGCAGTCAAGTCTATAAGACTAATAGTTTTAGTGAGAAAAATAATTAGAGCAAAAAGTGTTTGAGAAACTGACAGACAGAAAGAGGGAGAGAAGCATCTAAGTTTAGTCCAAAGTAATAACCTACTCTGATAATTGCTGGGGATCGGGGAGTCTCCCTGTTTCTGATGAAGTCTCCCTCTTTCCTGCCTGATGAAGGCAGGAAGCAGAGTGTGGTGACTCTTTCTGCCACATTCCACGTATTAGAGAAACCCAGTTGAAATACCTACGGCCACTTTTTGTTTCATTTCACCACTGGTAGCAGAGATATTATAAATATTTATATTATATTCATTATATACTTTTATATCTTATACAAGTTTCATCACTTTTCTTTTTTCTACTAAATATGAAAATATTAGGACAATAAAAACAGGCTTCCACTGGCTTATTTTCATATTAGTTAAAATATAAATATATAAGCTTGCTCTTACTTGATAAGTAACAACTAGAATGTGAACTATGGGATAAAATGACTTCCTATTTTGACACATGAGAACATTTAACTTGAAAAACTTTGATTTATTGTGTTTGTGTGTATGCTTAAATGCAATATCGTTGTTTCACACTGAAAAGTAAAATATCTATGGTAACAAATTAAGCATGTGTAGCTCTCTTTAAGGTATCAGGTGAAATTAAAATCACAGGTGATCAAGGAAGGTGATTTTTTATGGCTTGAATAATTTACCCAATAATCAAATCTCTGATGCGAAGGGGACTTCAGTCACACCCGTCCCCTTTCTGACACCCACTGAATGTGTCCTCCTTAGTACCTAAGTGAGAGACGATTATTTGTTCTCATTACCCTGTTAAAATAGAAAGTAAATTTTAAGTATCTTAAAATGTAGTGCACGATATTCTTTATACTATATATGTTTATCAAAACACAAAAAAGTCATATTTTTAGCACATGCCTCATACATGTGCATTATTCAAAGAATATGATATTTTGTTTGCACCCTAAAACTGTTCTTCTGAGCATTTTCTTATTATGTATTAGCTATTTAAAAAATCTAGGTGTAAGAGTTTCCATTTGGGGGTAAAATTTTACCTATTTATTTTGATTTGCGTTCCCTCTATCAAAATTATTTTGCTCATTTATTATTCCCCTGGATTGTCACTGTCCTGTCCCACATTATGCCACTTGTAAGAGTTAACACACAACAATAACAACTGTGCCGGCAGCAGCTGATGCCGGAGACAAGTGAAGGGTAGAATTCTTGTAGCATTAAAACAAATGATATGGAGGTCAGCTCTCAAATAATTATTCATTGAACACTTTGTTGAGATTTCACACAAAAAAGAGTAATTCTAATTCCTGTCAAACACAAAAGTGCCTGGAGAGTAATATAGAAGAATGATCATAGGACACCCCTTGGCTGTAAAAAACTTAGGGTTGTTTGGAAGTGAAACTTCGAGGGATGAGTACATCATTAAGTGCAGCAACTTGATTTGGGGCCTAATTAATCCCAAAGAATCCTATGATATGATTTAATTCATTCATCCTCTCATTAATGAAACAAAAATTTTAAAATTTTACCAAAGTCAGCTTCTATCAATTATTATTATCATCATTATTATTGACTATGCACACCACTATTACTAGATGCCAGAGAACTCCCTAGGTCTGGGAAACTGAGCATGGAACAAAGCAGAATTTATTTTCCTCCTAAAGCTTAAACTTCATGATATGGAGACAGGCACTGCAGTAAACAAACAAAAAGAGGGTTTCAAGTAGGGACACATCTGCGAAATGGTAAATCAGGATAGGGACAACGGAAAGTCTCAAGGAACTAGTTTGGCAGATAAAGTAAAAATAAAGTGGCTCACAATGATGAAACAATAAATGTTAGCGGAATAAATAAATGAAAAAATGAATGACCCAGGAAAAAAGGAAATGGATGAATGAATGAATTGTAGGAGAAAAAGACAAAGAGGGTAGGAGCCGTCCGCCATGTGTGTCCCCCTTTCACTCATCCCGAAGGGGAAGCAGAATCGATTGCCCGTCAGACCCCCATGCCCATCCTCCAGAGCTGAATCATTGCTTCTTAGTGACACCCTCACCCCTATAAGGCTATGCTTTCATTCTATCTTGTTTTAAGAACATGCGTAGTGTTCCTTAGACTCTCTTTTTCAAAAGATAGCCCTGAACTCCTGCCCTGGCATGGAAACCATTGATCGATGACAGTTTGGGGTGCAAATCAACTGTATATACCAGGACAGCAAAGAATACCATACAGCAACTGTTGGCTGGGCGTGGAGGTGTCCCAGGGCTCGTGAACCATTTCTGTGTAAAGCCCTAAAATGAAATTTTAAATGCAAATCAGAGTGAAAAATAATTAGCATTTTCTTCTTTATCCCAGAGAGTCAGAAGAGGTAAACTATTATAATGCCATGAAAAAAACCCTGAACTCATATTCCTAAATAATCATTTCAATTGTTAGGATTAATTTCTCGGTTGAATAGTACCTATCTGCAGGTATAACTTTTTTTTATGCTTCTGGTCAACTCAAAAGTTTTCTGACAGATGGTGATAGCAAGTAAATAAGACCTGTGCATTTCAAAGGCCAGAGAATGCCTGGGCTCATGAAGGAAAAAAAATCATAAATAAACATATTTCAAGGTGTCCCTATGTTTACTGAATTCTGAGGTAGTAGAAGAGAAACTCCTATTTATATTTCAGAAAATAAAGTTTTCTGCCTCCTTTCATACTTTTGATCAATAATGACAAAAGGCTTGTGGTGCATTCTTGGAAGAAAACTCTGGATATCAGATATCTCTGTGGATATTAAATACAGTACCTTTTAAATGATTATTTGGCTTAAGATTTATAAATGAATATAAATATTTAGCCCAGTTTCTGTACTGTACTCTAACTTCAATACAGGATCAACTAAATTTAAAACATATATTTGTGAAAATAATTAGGTTTATTCAGGAAAAAAAGATGAAAAATAATATATTAACAGTGAGCTTACAGAATGCAGTCCTGTATGTGCAAAAATTCCTGGATGAATGACAGCCTTTTATATTTATTTTTTAATCACAGCAATGCCTAAACTTGCTTCTAAAAGAATGCTGAATATAATTTTAAGGCAAATTAAGATGGTGTTGCTTTAGCAAAATGATGGGAGGCCACGTTGCCTTACGATCTGGTGTGGCAAAAACCAGTGTCTGGAGACCCTGTCTTTCTTCCACAAATGCTATTTTTTACCAGGCATTGTAAATAAACAAAGCCTTCAAATATATTCCAACTTTAACATACATACTAGAGAAAAAGGTTTTGTTTTAGATTTAATAGATTTCTTTATTAAAGACTTTACTTATTTTTCTTTAAAAAAATTGTTGTACAATTACTGTTGTCCCCATTTTCCCAGAGAGAGAAAAACATCGATTGGTGTCCACTTCTTCATGCATTATGCTTTTCTTTTGTGCATTATTTTTTCCAATTGTTTTCCATAGGGACCCAAGAATACATACTTGAGTTTCTTGTCAGATAAGAAGATACTTGGAATAGCCACCCCTCACCAAGAACATTTCTGCTTTTCTTTCAGTGTCTCTAGCACCAAAAGATGTATTACAAAACAAAACAACCACCACAATAAAACACATAGACTTTTGAGTACGTTCCTCAAAAACCTTGTAATTAAGAAGTTATATTTTGCTTGCTTGTTTGTTTTGTTGTCTAGCTTCCTGTTAAAGGTGAGATCATATAGTATTTGTCTTTCACCACCTGGCTTATTTCACTCAGCATAATGCTTTCCAGGACCAGAAGGGACGGGGGAGGGAATTCCCGGGGGGAAGGGAAAGGATTTGCAGGAACAAGTATAAAGGACACATGGACAAAAACTAAGGGGGGTGGTAATGGGAGGGAGGTGGGGAGCACTGGGGGGTGGGCCGAATGGGAGGAAAAAACCAGAAAACTGTACTTGAACAATTGAATAAATAAATTTTAAAAAGGAGTTATAAGGGAACAGAGTGTCCATCTCTATAATTACACCCCACATTTATGATGTCTGTGTCATATTCTCTGAATTGCTCAGAACAAAAAGTAGACTTTTTAAATTAACCCAGGTTATACCTTTCGTTGTTGTTATTTTTATCGTTGTCTTTAAGTCAACCAAATCTTATAAAGAGGGAATGCCTCTAAAGAGCTTCGGATTTGACTCAAATCAAAGGAAGATACAAACGTTACTGGGAAAACTGCAGTTTGTCAGCTCTTCCATGTTACGCCATGTGATGACCTAGTTCCCGAAACAGCACATGTCAGAATGTTGACACTCCACTGGACAAACTAAAACAAGTACAAAAGTGTGCGTGAGTGATCCAGAAATATTGGCAGTAGTATTTCTAGATGAAGGGCATTGTGATATCTAATATTTTCTTCCTAAGGTTCTAGCGGGGCCTTATTTATTTTTTCTATAAAATATCCCGCAGGGGAGGGGGACAGAAAACATGTGAGAGTCAAGTTATTTTTAACATTAACAAAGCTTAANTATTGGCAGTAGTATCTCTAGATGAAGGGCATTGTGGTATCTAATATTTTCTTCCTAAGGTTCTAGCGGGGCCTTATTTATTTTTTCTATAAAATATCCCGCAGGGGAGGGGGACAGAAAACATGTGAGAGTCAAGTTATTTTTAACATTAACAAAGCTTAATTAAAAATGAAACAGTACAAGAGGGTGACTCACTTCTATCATAACAAGCTGAAAATTAAAAAGTATGCAATATCTTAAAAATATAAAGGCATTTAAATATTGCTTCACATAAAAACTTTCAAATAGATTCCAAAGCTCACCTATTTAATTTGTTGATAGCACTGTATTGTACTTTTTAGTGTAAAATATAAACAAACAAGAGTTCATTTATTATATCACACAAATTTTTTGTAACGTAATTTCTCATTATAATAAAACAATTGCTTCCTCTCTGACTGAAACGTTAAAGTATACATTCTTCAAATATTCAAATCTTACCTTTAAAGAAACATTAATGTGAAATATTTCTTCATCCAATTGTGATTCAACCCTAACCATTAAGGTACTATTTTATGTAAGAAAGAAGAGGTCCTAACATGTGTTACATTTTATTCAGAAATATAGATGACAATGCCTTATACGAGGTAGCTTAGAGTGACTAGTTCTTGTCCTAATGTTGTCATAGTGATGGTGACATCAATGTCCTTCATGGTAATCATTGCAGGGATTTATCTGAGAAAAATATCAGTGCTGACTCCTGGTGCATTTTACATTTCAAAATGCCGTGAAGCATACCATTTAATATATTACAGATAAATAGGCTTTACTTAAGTCAAGCACTCACAACTGCAGAGCAATTGAGGTCAATACACACATTGGTGAAATGTAGACAAAAACACATGTGTCTGAAGGGCTGATGGGGGATATTGGTGAACGTTGCCAGGAGATCACGATTAACTGGTTGCTAAGGAAAATTCTGCTCTCAAGTGCCTTTGCCAGATACAAAAGCTCCTCAAACCATGAGCTCAGTTTAATTATTTTGTTAAGTCCTTTTTAATTTTCTTTGGACTCCAAGAGAGATATGGCAGTGATAGTCCTGAATTCTGGATTGCATCCTTCAATCTTGGCAAAACACTTCCAGCCATCACCTTTCATGCCAACGGGTTGCTATTGGGACTTCTGGTGCTGCCCTTAGTTGCCTCTTCCCTCCCCCGCGCTCTGCAGGTGCCATTGCAATAAACAATGAGAACCATAGTGAAGCCTCTCACAGACGGAGCGGACCCCCGTGTTTAGGTCACCAGCATATTAAAAATAAAAATAGAATATACAAAAAGATTTGTATATTTGTATATTTTGTCTATTTAAAATGTATTTTGCCCTGAGGCGCAAAGAAGTGACTTGCTGAGGTTCTCATTATCTAGAGGCCATGAGTCTGGTTTCAGTATCGGTGCTCTTAGCCCCTAGCAGTAAATATAAAACGGTTTTTCGTTTGATGTTTTTGTCCTTTTTCGGTTGCCGTGGTCCCCACAAATGCCACCTAAATAAATCAAAACCAAAAGTGACAGTGGAAAAATGCTTTTTGTTATAAATCGCCTATTTTAACACTAAACTATTAAACAATGTAACAGATTTTCATACAAAAATGACAGGATTCATGTTTTACAATAATAATTGACAACGAATGAGGGGTATTGGCTACTAAGGCATCTCATGCTGAAATCTGGAAGAAAATGACTCATTCTTTGGAAAGGGAGCCCTCGTGCACTGTTGGTAGGAGCACAGACTGGTGCGGCTACCGTGGAAAACAGTATGGAGGTTCCTCAAAAAATTGATTCCACTTTTGGGTATATAGCTGAAGAAACCAAAAGCACTAATTTGAAGAAATCTATGCACCCTTATATGAACTGCAGCACTATTTACAATAGCCAAGCCATAGAAGCAACCAAAATGTCCATCAAAAAGACGAGTGGATGAAAAAACTGTTGAACTTGTATCAAATTAAGCTGCTTTGATTCAGCAAGACATAACAGTTAAAAGCAAGGATATATGGGGAACACTTTTAAAGAGTTTTATTTATTTTTAGATAGAGGGGAGGGGAGGGAGGAAGAAAGGGAGAGAAACATCAATGTGTGAGAGATAAATTGATTAGTTGCCTCTCACACATCCCCAACTGGGGACCTGGCCCACAACCCAGGCATGTGTCCTGACTGGGAATTGAACCAGTGACCTTTCAATTCACAAGCCGGTGCTCAGTGCACTGAGCCACACTAGCGAGGGCAAAAAGAAAAAATATTTTGATGGTATCTATGTTTCTGAAACAGGAACAGTTCAGCAGGCTGATAGATAAGATCTGTTATCCAGCTATAGAAACAGAAAGATGCCAAATAATTCCTCAGACTTATTTGCAATATTTTAAAGATGCAATAAAAGCCACGTTTATTTTTTAAAGCTGTGGTATGTATATACGATGGAATATTACTTGGCCACAAAAATAAAATCTTACCATTTGTGACAGTATGGATGGACCTAGAGGGTACTACGCTAAGTGAAATAAGTCAGACATAAAAAGATAAATACTGTATGATTTCACTTATATGTGGAATCTAAAGAACAAATAAATGAACAAACAAAATAGAAACTGACTCAAATACAGAAAACAGACTAATGATTGATGCAGGGGAGAGGGGTTTGGGGAGCTGGTTAAAAAAGGTAAAGCGATTAAGAAGTACAAATTGGCGGTTACAAAATAGTCACAGAGATGTAAAGAACAACATGGGAAATAGAGTCAGTAAAACTGTCATAACTATTAATGGTGCCAGGTAGGTACTCGAAATATTGGGGGGGGGAACACTTTGTAAATTATATGATTTTTCTAACCACTATATTGTACACCTGAAACTAATACAAAACAACATTGAATGCAAACTGGAATTGAAAAAAAGAGAAAAAAATGACTTCCTCTTTTCATACGAGAGGCTTGTCTCTGTGATGGATTTTGCAGTCTCATTTTGACAAAACCCTAATGCCCATATTGAATGCCTTTGGCCTGATGCCAGTGTTGTGTGTTTTAAGTGAAATGTATGTCTTGGTTATTGTTACTAAGGTCTGGAACTTCAAAGGGGATAAGAAGTGTCCTAAGGAGGCTTTATGCTGTGGCCTTAGTATATGTAGAGATATATGATCTTGATGTATATTTTGGCTATCTGTGAGATACAAGGTTCACAGAGTTCTTTGACCTGAATAGAGAGGAAAACTCTCAGAATTTGTAAAAAAAAAAATGTATGGATGGGGTAATTTGCAGATTGGGGCACCCAACATGAAGGTGACTGTCATGAAGATGACTGCCTTTGGGCCCCGCCCTTCACAGGGACTCACTGCTCAGGAGACAGAAAGCAGCACCATTGCACTGAGCTCCATCATGGATGACAGTGGCGATGCCATTCACATTTCCATGCTCTTCATTCAGTTGCCACCAAGGGACTCCCCTGATAAATAAGGTGTCTGGGAGAAGGGGAAACTGATCCAGCATTTCACATCTGGCAAGGGACTGAGGCCAAGAGAGGCCACCCCACCCTCTAGGCAAAGTATGCCGATGGCCCAGGTTTGGCTCCATGTTGTATCAAAAAGGCCTCAGTAGAGACGCTGATCTTGGGGCTGTTGCATTCATGACTTAAGGCATAATGGGCAACTAGGTACAGAGGTCCACAGGCCCAGGGGTCTGTGACAGCCACTGCTCCTAGGCAAGGCCTGAAGTAGGCCAGTCATTTTTGCTCTGATGGTGTATAGCACACAGCCGAGGCCACTTTCTAACATCAGAGACCCAAGGGCAACTTATGGCCAGCATAGGTGTCCAGGGTCTCCTGGAGGCGGGGGAAGAGGGTACACAGCCTCTCTAGTGAAGGAGTCTCTGCAGGCACTAACGGGAGTGCCTGTCAGTTTGTTTTTTCCTGAAATTGGTGATTTTAATAAAGAGAAGTGTGCTTCTGAGAGAAAATAACTGAGCCTGTCACTTTGTAGTCCTTTAAAAACTACAGCCTGACAGTTAGCTGAGAATAAATATTGCAACTGTTGAGATTAATACTATTCAGTGACTTTCTGTTTTTAGGCAAAGGGAGATTGGTATTTCCTTTTAGAAGAAATATATCTGCTGAGATGAGAGACCAAACGCTGTTTTTTATGAGACGGTTTTACTTTGATCCTCATTGTCTTCCTGTCAGGATCTCACGCCACCACATGACTTGCGATAGGCCGTTCCTTGCAGATCCGTGCCATAGCCAGCGTGTTTACATACAAATGGGGGTTCCCCTCCTAAAAATAGAAAGCAGGGCTCTGGAAACTCAGCACAGTTGCATAGTTTACCAGTCTTCACACATTTCTTTCTGGGGCAAGAGTTTTCATATACTGCTTACTTTCATCTTTCCCTTTGAATGTTTCCCAGCATACTTCACATACTTGCTCTTTATGGGTTTCTCTCACATGTTTGTGCCACAAGAGAACCCCTCTTTGACATAGGTAGCCCTCATGCCCTCTCGGACTGCTGGCTGGGACAAAGCGCTCTCCCCATCTCTCATCCTTTCATCGAAATTTGTTTTTCTGGGCACGCTGATGGGTTTTCAGCTGCTGCTGTTTCTTACAGGTTTTCTTACAACTTTTAAAATTGCATCCATATTGTGTTCGCTGACTAGTATGAGTGCATTCAAAATGTTTCTTTAGGGGTGGTTTTGTGTTGAGTTATTTTACCACAGCCACTAGCTCCACAATTAAATGGTTTTTTTTTTCCCCAGTGTGCATCTGGGTGGGGTTTCTCAGGTAGCAGTCCCTGAGAAAGGCTTTGCCACACTCTTCTCTGTGACAAACAGCTGATCTCCCTCCCATGTGCTTGCGGAGGTGCGTATCTGTCTACCAGGGTTTGTTGTAATTGGCTCTGCAGTCTGGTAAGGGCCACATGTGGCAACCAGGTGAAGACAGCATAGGCTCTGCCTTTGCAAACCTCTCTGGATATCCTATCCATGGTCCAGATGAACTTTCTGGAGTGGTCTTCCATGGAGCCTATTGGTATTGTAAATATGTTTATTGATTTTAGAGAGAGAGGAAAGGAGGGACAGAGAGAGAGAAACATCAGCGTGAGAGAGAAATATCAACCGGTTGCCTCCCATACGTGCCTCAACTAGAGTCTGAACCCACAACCTAGGTATATGCCTTGACTGGGACTCAAACTCCCAACCTTTTGGTATGTGGATGATGCTCCAACCCACTGAGCCACACTGGCCAGTGCTGGGGCCTGTTGATTTTAATTTGGGTGAATTTTAGAGCCTTTTGTTTAAGGGGGCTTCATTTAAGGTGGGCTTTTGTAAATAGCAGCAACAGGTTAAACTGAATCTGTAAATGAAAAATATGTTGCCTGATAAATGTAAAAAGAATGAAAAGAAGTTAGACTCTTCTCCCCTTAAATGTGTGTCAAACAAAACTCCCTGGAGGACGATGACATCACTGTAATGTCCTACCTGTGGGAACAGAGAAAAATGGGTTCAGTCCAGATCCTGTCTGCAAAGACTGTGTTTGGTAGCAAAGCTGCCTCTGCACTCAGTGGCCTGGGAAAGGCCTCGTGCTTTTCTTGCAGGTGAAGGCACACTGCTGCTGAGAGGCCATTGAATTGGCTCAGAAGAGAACCAATCAGCCATATATCTACTGACAAAATGATCCTGAATGTTGACTGCATGAGGTTGGTAATTTTAATACTAAATGTTGGGTGTTGGGCATGGGAACCTGAGTAGAAGGGACCACAGCATCAAAGTGGCAGTGATCCACAGTGAGGTGGTACTCTTTTATTTTATTTTCCCTTTCTTATTTCTTAAAGATTTAAGAACTAGAGAAATTTGACTGTTAAATAGAGGAACAGTGGGCATAGTTACCCTTTTATTAATTAGGTCTTATATAATAAGTTTGATTCCTAGAGTCTCTGTTTTAACTTAAATTGGGTTATCTTAACTATTTTTTTAAGATTTTATTTATTTATCTTTAGAGAGGAAGGGAAGGAGAGAAGGAGAGAAATATCAATGTATGGTTGCCTCTCATGAGTCCCCTGCTGGGAACTGGCCTGCAACCCAGGCATGTGCCCTGACTGGGAATCGAACTGCGATCGTGTGGTTCATAGGCCCGAGCTCAATCCACTGAGCTACACCAGCCAGGGCTATCTTAACTATTTTAACTGGAAGATCTATGGGGTGACATTTAGTCAAGAAAAATTGTAAATGCCAAATATGTTATTTACTTTGTTAAAAAGATTTTTTTCTGTATTCATTTTTAGAGAGAGGGAAAGGGAGAGAGAGAAATAGGGAAACATCAGTGTTGTGGTTTCCTCTCATGTGCCCCCCACTGGGGACCCTGCCTGCAATGCAGGCATGTGCCCTAGGTGGGAATCAAACTGGTGACTCTTTGGTTCACAGGCCTGCGCTCAACCACTGAGCTACACCAACCAGAGCCAAATATATTATTTAATTTCAATTTATTATTCATTGTTTCAGGTTGTCTATATACAAAAGGGAATATTTTAGGGAAATGGATGTTATGACTACGATAAATTTAGGCAAAGTTATAGTCAAAGTAGAGAACACCTATTTTTTTCTCTTTTATATCTAGTTTCTCTCATAAGGTTATAGGGGTGCTGTGTTTAATTTAGCAGGATCCTCTGGTATAACTGTAATTTAAGACCCAGTATAATTAATTTCATGAAGCTTTGTCAATTGGTACATTTCAGCAGATGATAAAGTTAATTTAAATCTATGAGGTAGAGATACAAATTATGAACCTCTGTTTGAATTTATATATAATTTGTTATATTATATATAATTTATTTTTAAATTTTTATCCCATATTTAGAATATTTTTACCTTTTATTCCATTGCCAACCCCCACCCCAGTTATGGGCTTTAACCACCTAAAGCTGGATTATAGTTTCTGTCCCTGTCTATAACTCCATGCAAACCTTCTAGGTGGTTACAGGAAAAGAGGTCAAAGAGGCCCAGTAGCTCGCCTTGGAGGCAGCCAGTTCCAAGGATCCCCAGTCCCTCTCTAAAGGACTGGGGTTTGCACTTGAGAGCTATAGCAGCCTCTCCTTGGGAGAGTGCAGTAAGCCTGTCGTCGGAAGTATCAATCTCTTCACATGTTATGTTGGGGCACTTACTAAGGCCCAAGAGCACTGGCTAGGGAGCTAGCATTATTTAAGTTAATGGCTAGCTGGCAGGTGTTCTGAAGGGGGTCACCACAGTGAGATATTCGTTTCCTTGCCCCAGAGATTCCCTTCGGATTATCTCCAAGGGTACTGCCCACGATGTTCCTGAGAGCCTAGAGAGCATGAATTCCCTGGCAATGGCCACAAGCTATGCGCTGTGGGTAGGTAGCTGCTACCCACACGGGAAAAACACTGACAATGAGGCCCAGGTACCATATCTCTACCATCAGGAACCCAACCAACATCTTCCGGCACAGGAGTCTCCTGATACATGTAGACAACCCAGAGTTCTGCCCCGAATTACAATAAAGAAACACCAACATCGACAAAGCGACAGGCCGCCGAGAAGGGGTCTGCTAAACACAGACTGTGACTGGAAGTGCACCAGAACTCTCCACTTTGGAACCTGCAGCTCAGGTGGCCCACCATTCCTGTGAGTGTGATGGGGACCCCCATGGGCCTAGTATCTAGCCCCCTGATTTGGGCCACTTTGCACTATTTGTTTTAAGTATTCGGAGGAACATGGCAACCACCCACAGACACAGCTCCAGCTCAATTTCTGTCTCAAACCACCCTCACAGAGGTCTGGAACCAATTAGTGAGCCAAGAGCAGTCTCCCAAGAAGTTATCCAAGAGTCAGTGGTTATGGCCACAGTGCCAATTGTTTTATAAGACTTCAAGAATTCTTTTGATGGTACAATACAACACACTGACATTCATGGAGATGAAAGGCTGAAGTTTCTGTTGCTTCCAGCTATGAAGGAGAGGAGGGGGCTATGCAGGGCCACAGAGGAAATTGCACCCAGGAACAGGTGGGTAATAGCTATGGGGGGCAGTGATGTAGGGTAGACATGGAAAGCAGGTTGGGTTGGTTAGATTTTATAGGCTCTCTGAGGATTAGCTAATTTGAATAATTAGCATAGGGGTTATCTCTAGTTCTCTGGTAGTTGAGATCTTTAGGGTGGTGCCTAGTAGCCTGGGTGCAAGAGCTACTGCTAGGTGAGACAGAGGAAGGTAAATTTTCAGAGCACCCTGGCTGGCTTTAGCACTTTGAAGCTGAAAGCAGCTAGACTGCACTGGTGAAGGCACAGCACTGGGTAAATATCCAGGTCACCTCACAATTTATGGGCACCCAGAGATCTCATTAAAAAATAGCATTCATTGATGGAGAAATGCCTATTTTTTTCTCACTCCTTGGCACCTACACTGTGTTAAATTATGCACTCCATTTTCTTAACTACTTCTTTATAAACACGAGGCATTTGTTCATTTCATGAGTTTCTTTTTAGCATTTTCTAAAATTCCAATAAAATACAGACAAATGATGTCAACTTTTTAAAACCTCCTGTGCAAATGTTCTTTTTGAAGCCTTGAGAGGGTTACTGAATTTCACAAAGTTCTATATTTGTTACAAATGTACTGACTAGGGAATTTCTAACACAGATTAATTAAGCAGGGCTAGACAAAAATAAAACCTCATTGTTTTCCTACTCTTAGCCAGTAAAATATTTTTAAAAATTAACAAAGAAATACTAATAAATGTAATTTTTAGGGCTTATTAGCATCCAAATTAATGTAACAACCCAAAGTAACATTGACTTGTTATTATGATGATTTTATGTAGATTTACATAAAGTGACTTCAAATAGGTCTCACATACTGCTCAGCAATTCATCTGTGTTATTCTCAAAATGTCCTCTCTCAATTTTCCCAAGAGTGGCTTCAATTCCCCCTTTTTCCTAGTTTCTATTTGGCTCTTATACTAGAGGCATTTTTTTCTTTTTCTACCCATGTTTAGTCTACCAGTCTGTGTGTTTGGACCCCATGATACCTTCTCAGGAATATTACCCACTTCCTTCTCTTGAATATTCAACCACAACTTCTCAGTTACACCTTTGTCGTGAACATGTCATCATGTCTAGGCCTCTATCCCATATTATTCTTCACCTATGGCCTTATCTCTTCTTCAGACCACAGCCAATCTTTCTCAGAAATATGCGTATTTTGCTGTCTGCATTCCCTCACCTCCTATGCATTTGCTAATAGACGCTAAGCCAACACAGCTCATGCCCCATTATGTTACGGAGCAATCCTTCCTTGTCATTGCATGGCTTCCATTGTGCCAAATCTCCTGGACAGTTTACTGTTCATTTCATTATTTTCTCAGTGGTATTTGATATTGTTAACCGTTTACTTTTTCTTGAATTACCCTCTTATTCTACCTCCCAGGATGCAACACCCTGTACAATGCCAGAAATTAAAGTACCTGACAGAAAGCAGAATCAACAGAAATGTAAAGAGAGAGAGAGAGAACACACCACCGGTAAACCTGACAGTCAAGACAATGACGTAATTTTTGCAGAGACTAGCAGCCATCCAGCAAAATTCCTTCTCCCCTCTTTTGTAATAACCGGGCATATTATGATTCAGCTGTTTTACATTTTTCAGCATCCCTTGCAATAGGCTGTGACCATGTGCTGAAATGTTCTCAAAGTGTATGTGAGAAGCACAATAATTTCCTTATGAAGCTTCCCACATACCCTGCTCTGTGCTCTTTCCCCTTTCATGTGGGCACGCTGAGGATGGCTGAGAGAGAGGCAACTTGGGTCTTTGAATGACACACATTTCCCTGGATTGTCCCATAGGCTTCAAACTTCAGGGTGCTTCAGAAACACCTGGAAGGTTTGTTCAAACACAGACTGCTGATCCTTAGTACCAAAGTTTCTGATTCAGTAGATATAGAATGCAGCTCAAGAGTCTTCTTTTCTAATGACTCCTATGCCTAAGAAGAGTTTCCTTAGACTACAGCACAAAAAGAAGCAAACCCCTCCCCACCCCCGGCCATTACATTTTTGAATCTATTGCTAAAGCACTTTAGCCTCCCCTATCTAATTTAGAAATAACATAAAAAATTGATTGAACTTATGCTATTTTTATGCCAGTATGAGCATCTAATTTGACATAAAATACGACAAGACCTCTTAAGCACACTGAGTGATTGAAAGTGAGTCAAACGGTTTAAGTGCCCAGTTTGTCATCTTCCTGCTCATAGACTGTCCTATTGCTCCTAAAACTGGCGGCAAGCTCCCCAGTCACAATGTCCTGTCCGAAGATGCTCCAGTGTGTAAATAATTAGGATAGTAAGGCTCAGAATAGAAGAAATAGGAGACAAAATCTGAAGGAAAAAAGCACTTCACAAAGTAACACGATTATGGATTTTGAATAAAAAATAGAAAAAAAATTTGCTCCAAAATCTATCCTGTATTTTGGGGTAGGGTGGAGAAGACAGGGAAAGAGGAGGAAAGTATGTGCTATTTGGAGCTGGGAAACAAATTACATATGCTGTTCAGAGAACAGATTTATTTGATAGAAGTCAGAAAAACTGGTCTCTGACTCAAATTCTGTAACATTAGATAGGAAACTTGGACAACCAATTTCAATCACAAGGGGAGTGACCTAAATGAGATCCATAATCCCAACCAGATTTGACAATCTGTGACTGTGTTACTGAACTGCTTATTTTAAAACAGGACAAAGGTAAAGACCTTTATTGCCTTGCAATAACTCACATGTAGTAGGCTCAATATGTTTATATATAGATATATATCTATATATATATCTACATATATATAGATATACAGATATGTATAGATATATATAGATAGATGGATAGATAGGTACACATACATATATATAAATATATATATTTTTTATGAAGTTCAGCTAGAATAGAGACTTTCAGCTTTAAGCTTGACATAGTTTGTATGCCTTGGGTATTTTATTAAATACAATTTAAGGCATGAAATGGAAAAGGAAAAATGTTGTTTCTTAGCAATTTCAAAGTAGTACAGGGCAAAAAAGAGAGTTTTTATTATTTTAAAGACAATTTGTATGATGGTTTTACTAATATTTAGTATGTCATTTGGTCTCCGTTTTAAAAAATGCTTTTATTTAATTATCTTCTAAATGTCCTTGGGCTGGTCAATGACTGAAGACAGATTTTTACTTTCCCCATTACTATTTTTTCAAAAAATATATTTTATTGATTATGCCATTACAGTTGTCCAATTCCCCTCCTTCATTCCCCTCCACCCTGCATGCCCCTTCCCCATTCTCTCCCCTTTTGTTTATGTCCATGTGTCACAAGTTCTTTAGATTCTCTATTTCCCATACTATTCTTGCCCTCCCGCTGTCTATTTTCTACCCATCCTCTATGCTACCTATTCTCTGTACCCTCTCCCCACTTCTCCTCCTCCCACTCCCCTGTTGCTAACACTCTATGTGATCTCCATTTCTATGGTTCCACTCCCGATCTAGCTGTCCTCTTAGTTTGCTTTTGTTTTAGGTGTGGCTGTTAATAACTGTGAGTTTGCTGTCCTTTCACTGTTCATATTTTTATCTTCTTTTTCTTAGATAAGTCCCTTTAACATTTCATATAACAAGGGCTTGGTGATGATGAACTCCTTGAATTAGACTTTATCTGAGAAGCACTTTAACTGCCCTTCCACTCTAAATGAAAGCTTTGCTGGATAAAGCAATCTTGGCTGTAGGTCTTTGGATTTCATGACTCGGAATACTTCTTTCCAGCCCCTTCTTGCCTGTAAGGTCTCTTTTGAGAAATCTTCTGACAGTCTGATGGGGACTCCTTTGTAGGTGACTGTCCCCTTATCTCTTGCTGCTTCTAGGATTTTCTCCTTCATTTTAATCTTGGGCAATGTAATTATGATGTGCCTTGGTGTGTTCCTTCTTGGGTCCAACTTCTTTGAGACTCTCTGAGATTCCTGGATTTCCTGGAGGTCTATTTCTTTTGCCAGATTGGGGAGGTTCTCCTTTATTAGTTGTTCAAATAAGTTTTCCACTCATGGCTGTTCCTCTCCCCCTTCTGGTACCCCTATGATTCAGATGTTGGAATGTTTAAAGATGTCCTTGAGGTTCCTAATCCTCTCCTCATTTTTTTGAATTCTTGTTTCTTCATACTTTTCTGTTTGGTCATTTTTTTCTTCCTTCTGGTCCATTCCATTGATTTGAGTCCCAGTTTCCTTTCCATCACTATTTGTTGTCTGTGCATTTCCCTTCATTTCAATTAGTTTAGCCTTCATTTGTTCCTCTAATTTGTGACTATAATCAACCAGTTCTGTGAGCATCCTGATCACCAGTATTTTGAACTGTGCATCTGAAAGGTTGGCCATTTCTTGGTCACTTAGAATTATAGGCTCTAGGGCTTTGAGCTGTTCTTGACCCATAAGGTTTTGGTTTGTTCGCACCTGTTATAAATGAGGGGTGGGGCCTGAGGTGTTCACCAGGGTGGAGCAACCCTGTTGCTGGGTTGTGACACTGTATGTTGGGGCGGGGTCAGAGAGGGAAAAATGACACTTTGCTCCACTCTCTCTCTCAGATTTCTGTCCCCTCTCTGGCTTTTCACAAGCTTATTGGGCCCTTCTGGTGCTGGTTCCTGAGTGTGTGGGCTTGTGTACCCTCCAGGACCCTGTGGGTCTCTCCAACAAACTCTCTGTGAGCCTGGGAGCCTCTCCCGGCACCTCGACCCCCAAAATCTTTCCAATTGGTGCTTTCAGGCTCTAATTTCCGTCACTGGGGCCCTAGCCCAAGCAGTCTGTCTCACTGTTTGCTTCTTCGCTTGGTTTATCTGAGAGCAAATGTGTGACCGTGGTCAGCCAGCCACCCTACGCCCTCACTGGGTCCACCTTTTGCCACCCCATGCCTGGGATCCACCAAGCACCACCTCCTATGCTCCTGAGTCAATACCGCCTACGCTCCTGAGTTGGTACTGAACGATCTTTCCTGCCTGACCCCTCTCCACTGCTGACTCTGCCTCTCTTACTGGTCTGGCTGAATGGTTCATTGTTGTGAGACTTCTGTACAGTTCAATTTTCTGTGTTTTGGCTGCATTTTTGTTACTAAAGCTTTGTTGTCTTTTAACTTAGTTGTGCGAGGAGGCACAGAGTTTCCACCTACACCTCCATCTTGGCCAGAAGTCCCCCATTACTGTTCTTAATCCATTTTCTACAATCAGGATTGAATTACTGATATTGATTCTCTTTTTGCTGGTTAACATTCAACACACATTGAATTTTTCAAGAAACTATATATGCAAAGTAATTATCTCCTGCATTTCTTCTCTCCTTTGATTTGAATCATAAATCTTAACTACCGCACAAATATTGTGTCTAGGCTATCAAAGATACCCTAAATTTGTTCCTCTAAGTATATCTTTAAAATTTCTGATCTTCTGAATTGCCTATTACTAGAAAAAAATGGAAAGATTTCTATGCAAGAACAAAGTGTGGCAAATTAGGCAAACTGTAATTAAAAGAATAAATGGAAAAAACACCCACCACAGAAAGTCTAAAGATAATCTGATTGTAAGGCAGGAAAAGAACTGATGGATGACTACTAAAATCAGTGCATTGTACAAAGTAGAACAAAGGCACATTCACTGGAAATAAACACAAGAGATGAATTAGGGTGATTTCTAAGGACATTAGGGATGAAATGATGTGTGTGTAGACAATTTGACAGCAATGTGGGAGGTCTAATCTCAAGTCCCACCTACTCCCACCAGAATTCATGAGGTCAACTGGTTTACCCAGTCAGCTGAATTTGACCAAGATGTTTTCTGGAAGTCTCTTAGTTTTTCACCAACTATTCTTCTTAAACTTCCTTTTGGATCAACCTTCCCTGAACCCCTGGTAGCACATTATGCAAATCTCATAATTTCCAAGTCACTTCTATTTCCATTTTAGTCATTATGACTCACTGTCATTTATTCAAAAGTTCACTCTAGCCTAAATCAGAGCTTCAGTCTCTAACTCCATTCAAAGCTTCTTTCTCTTCTGCAACTCATGGCTGACCCATGGCTCCAAAACCTCTTGTGAGAAAGGATATTTTGACTTTTCTTTCACTTTCCCTCAACCTTCCCTTCTTTCTTTTCCTGCTTCCTCCTGGAGTCAGGAGAGAAAGGGAGACTTGCTGGAAGAGGTACAAAAGCATTTCTTCACTCCTCTTGTTGTCATCTGACCTTTGTTGTCTTTGTATGACAGCATTTGTATTCACATGGATTGCTCTCTCAGGGCATATGTGTACATTTTTTTTTTAGCAGGCTGTTGGAGAACTCCACAATGCATATAGTACTGTGATGTGGGTGTTAGGCTACGGGAACTCTCTTCTAGGCCAGCTTCCCTCTGTCATGGGGCACATTCAAGAAGCTTTAAGCTGGGCTACTCTGTTCTGCATCTATTGGTCCATGAATCCTGGCCATGTCCAATGGTGGAGTACAAGCCACTACCCTGCCTCAGGTCTCTCTGAAGTAGTGGATAGTTTGAGTCATACTCTCACCCATAAAAGACTCTAGGTAATGAACAGGCTAAAGCTTCATGGACATGAAAACTTCTACTTCTTAGGGACTCTGTGAAGCACCGACTTGTGCTCTGCTCCAAGGGAAGCTGCAAAATGAGCCTGTGAAGTTCTGTGGATCAGAATTATTCAGGCACAGTGTGAGAAGGAGTCTGCCTCTCTTTCAGGCACTACCAGTCTCTCCTAATGCTTTTCTTGGATTAGTTTACCTTGGAGGTAAAGAGCCTCCATGTCCCAGAACTCTCTTCTGGACTCACAGTACAACGACTCAGAGGAATTCTCTATTTCCACAAATTCCTTTAGACCTTATCTAGGCTGAATGGGGTATGAGTGTGGAGATCAAAAGTCCTGCCCTACCATCTTTTATTAAGTACTATAAGAGTTACTTGTAATTATTAGACACTCTATTTAGAAAGTGGGAACACTTTCTTCCTGTTATTACAAGCTTTGTAGCATTGACTGAAAGCATAGTGTAAGAACATTTAACTTTCTGTTACAGAGGTGTTATGATACTGAACAAGATGCCGAACCTGTGCCTGAGCACTCTGACTGAGCTGCGGTGTTAACTTCCTATTGGTGCTATAACACACTACCACAAATGGGGTAGATAAAGTCAATGCAAATTTGTTCCCTTACAGTTCTGGAAGCCAGGAGTCTCAAATCAATTTCACTGGGCCATAGGCATGGTACTAACAGGATTGGCTTCTTCTAGAAACTCTAGGGGATTACCTATTTCCTTGACTTTCTACGTGTCTAGAGGCCACCTACAGTCATTGGCTCACACCTCTTGCTCACATCACCTCACCTTCTTGTTTCTAACCTCACACCAGCTTCCTCTCTGATTTCCAGTTGTCCTCTTATAAGAATTCCTGCAACTGAAATACCAAAAAAAATCTTCTCCATAGTCAAGTTCTGACCCAGCCACTTCAACTCTGAGCAGCATATCTACCCAGGGTTTACTGCCTTGTATGGTGGCTGTGGCTGCTTGCTCTAGGTCAAATGTCTCACTTGCCCGGTTGGTTCTCTTGCTTCCCCTGAAAGATCTGCAACAGGCATTGATCTGCTCCAGTGACCAAGGAAGATTTAGGTAACAGTTGTGTTAAGTCCTTTATTACCTTCTTTTTCTCCTACGGACACTTCACATGAAAGGCCAGCTTCCACTAAGACAAACAGTCTTGGCCAGTAGTCATATGTTAGACCTGCAAATCCAGCATCTCATCATTATGAATTGTGATTTTAACTAAAAAGTGCATTTTTTTTTCAAAAGAAAAAAAAAGACCCCCTGTGATTGCTCAGGACCACATGAACAATGCAGGACAATCCCCTCATCTCAAAACACTTTGCTAAATCCTATCAACAGGCAGTCACAGGTTCTAGAAATTAAAATGTGAATATTTGGGGGGCCCGTGAATATTTAGCCTACTACAGTTGCTTTAAGGGGTAAATTAGATAATATATATAAAGCACCTACCACAATGTCTGGCGCGTCTGGTGCATATTAACCCGCCACATAGGTTCACTTTCTTCCTCCTGCTTCCTCATCTTATTTGCAAGATTGTGTAATTTTGGTTAAGATGCCGGATCACTAAAAGGCCTTTGTTGTATCATCTTTTCAACTAAATATATTTATAACACTCCCTCTAAGGATATTATGATGAACAATAGTGATTCAATAACCATAATTTCTTGAATTAACATTCTATCCAAGGGAAAACACAATAAAATAGATCTCTCTCTATATATACCTATATCTATCAAGATCTCTCTCTCTATGTATGAGTGATATAATTCTATCTCTATCTCTGTCTATCTATGAATGATATAATGAGGGCCATAAAACAGTTTGGTCAGGGTAGAAGAGAGAATGGTTGAGAAGGGCAGTCACACATGGTTCACATTCTATTTATTTAGCACCTGTCAAATGTAACCTCCATAGAAAGAATTTGATTAGTCACATGATCAAATGTGCCCTCTCCCACTTCTCCAATCATTCTCTATTTTCCCTTGACTTAAATTTCTATCTCATTAATTACAAACTCAAATTTATTTATTTTACTTACTGTTTTAGTGTCTGCTCCCTCTGATTCAATGTAAACTTCAGGACTTTGGGAGTTAAGATGCTCTTGCTCATTATTATACGCTAAAAGGGTCCAACAAGAGGAAGAGCTCAATTAATGTTTATTAGGTGAATAAAGGGGCTATATACATTTTCTTAAATACTGCTAATAAAATTATATATATTTATTTTAGGAAACAGTGGTAGATACGCAGTTGTTGCATATCTAGCTGGTAAAAAATACACAAACAAATCATTGAGTATTTATGTCATCTACCTAAAGATTGTAGTAAAATTCAATGAACTCAAGTAACCATTTATCAGAAATAATTGTTATATAATACCTATACCAAAAGATAAGCACACTCCAACCAATAAATAAAACATAAATAATCTGTACACATATAGTTTATTTTAAAGACCTAATACATGTAACTTATTTATATCCGAAAAAAGTTGTTGAAAATGATTTTTTCCTGAAAATTAAAAAGCTACAGAATGTATGCAGGAGAGAAAGTAATTTACCATAGATAGGAAATATACAGTCTCACAAAGATGTAGGTAGACCTAGAATACAGTATACAATATTACAAACATGTATGTGGACCTATAATAATTATGAAAATAAGATAATTCAATTAAGTTAGACCAAATATTTTAATCTGTGGCATTTTTACATCCAATTACTATAGATAATACATATAATATAAGCCATTAAAATAAAAGCAAGTGAGAGCCTTTAAATTTAAAAAAATATTCCAGCTGTGATTTAACTCTAATTATGCAGGTTTTAACTAACACTTTAACTTGACATGATGTTTACAAACCAGCAACTCTTAATTCATAGTTTTCAAAATGTTGACATTTAAACTGATGTCTTTGTTACTGAATTGTTGATTGTAAGTAAGAACTCATGGTATTTACCTGTTTCTTCAATTAGTCACCTTTTGTGTATTATATTGTTTTCTAAATAATGGGAATCTAGATTTGGAGATATTTGTAAGTAAATAATACTCAACAGTAGAAATAATGCCTGTCTAAAAAAAATCTCATTCAAGTGCACAATTTATTGTCAAAATTGAGGCTAGTATACACTACCTAAGTAAAATTCAAATAGTCTTTCTCAAATATATACTGGTTATTTGATCTACAGAAATTAAAAGCAGAATTCATGTATAAATATATATATATGTTTATGTTCATGTTTAAATATATATCATTATCTCACACATTTCCATTAGTTTCAATCTTCCTTTGTCACGACTCAACTTGATTGCTTTGAGAACTATTGAATGTGCACACTCCTAATTGTTTACAAACTACATTTTTTCTGTGATACGAATTGGTGGATGTGAGTACTCCAAATTGTATACAAGTTAGTTTTCCATGGTAAGAATTCATCAATGTGGACACTTCAAATTGATTAAAAACTGCATTTTTCCATGTTCAGCAGAAGATACCAGAGAGCATCAGACTGGTGATACTCAGTGAGGACAGCCTGTCAGGTACCACTAGTTTCTTTACTGTTGATGTACTCAGAAGGTGGTGAGCAGACTGCTTGTGCAGAAGATGCCCTGCCAAGTTGTGACAAGCAGTGACAGGAGGCCTCACTTAACTTTTTACTCTCCTATGGCAAATTAAACATGACCGTAAATACTTTCTCACTCTTCATATCATGAGTTGGGGGGTCTCTTCTCCTGGCCCTGCCCTGTAAATTGGGCTGGCCTATGACAACTTGAACAAGTGTCTGGCACAAGTGAAATGGTTCCAGTTTTGTACATAGCTTTTATGAGTGTAAGTAGCTTTCACTTTGGTCTCTGGGAGTCCTGAGCTTCCTTAGACCAACTACATTGCTAGAAAAATCATATGGTGAAGACTTGAGACTACATATATATTGAAACAAGAAAGGAAGAAAAAGAGGAACCCAGTTGAGCCCAATTTTCCCACCAACCTGACAAAGTACAAGAAATGTGAGTGAAGCAGTCTTGGACCCTCCAGGCCAGCTCAGCCACCCAGCTGAATACTACCTAGTAACCCTAATCATTTTCATTTAGAGCAGCATAATTGCTCAGCTGAGCCCTGCCTCGATTTCTGACCCCTGAATCACAAGATATGTTGAAGTACAGTTGACCCTTGAGCAGTAAAAATTTTACATATAACTTCTCACTCTACAAAAACTTAACTACTAACAGCTTACTATTGCCTGGAAGCCTTACTAATGGTAACATAAACATTCCATTAATATATATTTTTATGTTATAGGTATTATATACCGCACTCTTACAATAAAGTAAGTGAAAGAAAAGAAAATGTTACTGAAAAATCATAAAGAAGAGAAAATACATTTACGGAGTTTATTGAAAACAGTCTGCAAAGGGGACTCTCCCAGTTCAAACCAGTGTTGTTCAGGGGTCAAAGGTAGTTGTTTTAAGTCACTGACTGGTAGAGGAGTTGGTTAGGCAGCAGAACACCTCCCGAATAAGTCATTCTGACTTTACCATCACTACTTCATGTGTCTGAAACCAATTTTTGTCAAGCCATGTCAACTGATTCAACTTCAGAACTGCAGTGGCCACAGTGATGGATTGACTTGATTTTCTTCTTTAGAAAAAGCTGACATTGACAGTCAGATTCAAGACATTAAAATCATCTTCAACTAGTGCTCAAATAAAGTTAATATCAGAGTATATAACATCTGCCATTTCTTAGATCTAGTATAATATCTTTGCTTTTCCTCCATTTACTGATTTGAGGTCTTCATTACTTTTCACAGTTTTTCAAATTGATTTCACTAATATTTTCTTGATACCCTTTTTTTGACCTTAAAACCTTTCGTTGATTCTAATTGTATGTGACATTAAAAAAACAACCCCTCTCTTTTGTTTTCATTTCCTTCTTCAGTCCTATGTGTAGAAATACCATGTAGTCCCAAACTTACTTAAAAAATGTTGCTCAGTAAATCAGTAGTCAATAATATTTAATCCTAAAGAGGAAAAATGGAGAAATAAAAACATTCTTAGAAAAAGCTAATAGTGAGCCTCATATCAACAGACATTATAAATTATTCCAACTAAAGTTTTAAATATAAAAGAAAACACTTTAACTCATCAGTGTTCTAGAATTTTTGCCCAGGCTGAAGGTAGCATAATAGAGTTGAACAGGAAGCATGGGCTCATGTCCACTTAACTGGAGGCTTTCAGACTGCAGCACTTGAGACACTGCCTAAGGGTTTTAACTCACAAGGCACAACAATAGACTTATGGACCAAATTAAAATGACAAAAAACACTTCTCCTTGGTTAAAATATCTCTACTAAGAGTCCATAATCAATCAGCATATAACCCTGCTTCTTTCAACCACCAATCTTAACTAATACTCTGTTTGGTATGACCCATTTTATAACAACTCAAACCAAACTCCATTACTCTACAAAATTCCATCCTAATTGCTTCAGACTGAGAAACTGATAAGGCTTGCCTCTGGGGTATTCTCTGTGGCTACACCTTGCTAAATAATCTTGGCATTGTATTACTACAGGGCTGTTCTTGATAGCCTTCAGTCAATAGGCTTCAAAACTACCACTAACTAAACATGTAGTCTTGGCCTAGTTACTTAATAGTCATACATATTCTTTGCCTTTTCTTGTATCATACTGATAATATTTATCTTGTAGTATATTGTGAGGTTTAAGAACAACACATGAAAAACATTTAGTGTCATATATATTAGATATTAAGCATTACTAAATAGTTGGTAATTATTTTATCAGTATATTTAAGTTGTTTTAAAATATATATATATATATATAGTACTTAATAAAAATGGCAGTGTTCCTCATTAAACTCATGGTTTACTTCTTTTAAATTTAATTTTTATAGTAGCTCATGTCTGGGAAGGTAAATCTGAGTGAGTAGTCAGGGATATCTTGAACAAGGATGACTAATGCTAATTTGGATTAGCAAAATCTATCTTGATTAGAACATTCTATGAATGTTCAGAGTCTATTGGCTTTTGAAAACTATACCTAGCACTGGATTCAATGCCCTTTAAAATGTTTGTCCTTATTAAATTATGCACCAAGAAAAAAAATCAGTTGTCTTGTATTCTTGATGTGGTCAGAATTTGATCAAGAATGTGAGAAAGGAGAAAAAGAAAAGCATTTTAAGATTATTTGAGACAATAAGTGAACCATTTTAATAAAATGATGGTAACATAAGAAATTGCAGAGCTTTTTCAATTTCTCTTATAGTACATGCAGTTTCCAAATATAATTAATTAGGGAGGAGGGCAATGCCAAGGTCAGGTTCCTTAGGAGGCAGACTCGGAGGTGCTGACATTTGTGCACATATGTTTACTGGGGCAGAGCTCTCTAGAGCAATGCCTGGGAAAGTTCATATAAGGAGGCAGGATTGGGTAGAGGAAGAAGAGTGGACTGCCATGGTGTTAACACTGAGGACTCAGATTGTCCCTTGGGGAGTACTGGAGTTGGTGCTCCCCTTCAGAGGTTTCCCAGACTGAGTCAAGGGAGCTTGGCCTCTGTACCCTTTCCCTCTTCAACCTGTTTGTGGAGAAAGAATTCCCTTTGACAAAAAAACGGTTAGTGGGAGGACCTCAGTTGTGAGCCAGGCAACACTATGAGCCTCTGGAGGAACATGTGCACTGGTCCTAAAAGGAGATTTTTGCAGTAGACCTCAGCATCCACTACAACAAATTCACAGCTTTATCTACTTTTGTGTGTTGAGGACAAATTATCTTCTATGTGACTTTTAAGAAAATGAACAAAGTAAATATTATTTAAAATTTATTTAAATAAAGGAGTTTATTTTATTTTAAGTAAAGGAGTCTATACTATTAAACCCAGTACTAACACTGTCTTAAAATGATTATCTCCTCTCCTTTTGTGTATGTACAATAGATTTTTGTGCTCGGTTTGACAGCTGTTTTTATTTCACTTCTCTTGTCTGTATTTACTCTTTGAAATGTTAAACCAGGTTTATGTGCGGTGGAGATGAATGCCCTCAGTACTGAGCGGCCCACCCCCTTGTTCTTTCACCATATTTTATTTTTTGGTCCCTACTTATTATTTTGTCAATGGCATAAGAGTGTAGTTCTAATTCAGCTCTTTTTCTTACTAAAGTTTGGCTGGAAGCTGAACAAGACAAGTGGTATACCAACTGCAGTGTAGTAAGTATTAAATTATTTGTATGGAATATTCAATTGCTATTGCATCAAAGACAGGAATAGCCTTAGACGTACTTATGTGAGACACACATCACATATCAATTTAGGAGAAAAACTGACTCCAAATCCATCTGGTTTATATAAGGAGACTGTTGCCACTTGATTGTTTTATTTAAATGGTATTTGTCATAACATAATGTAAAACACTTATTTGTGATATATGTATCTGTTTTTGTTTTTCCCTCACACAATTTCTGAATGCCACTAATGCTGATCTATGTTAATCTACTCCCTGCTGAAGTTCCCAGATTCATAAAGGCTATGCCCAGTACTTCATCAAGCAAAAATGCCAATTTAATAAATTATTCTGATGTCAATCACATGACCAGGTGTCAAGTTTCTTTCTAATAAAAAAAGGCTAGCTAATAATGTGCTCCATCATATTAGATATTTTTTCTTACTTTAGGCATTAGTTTTTGTGATATCATCTGGAAGTTTTGTACCCTTTGTGAGGAATAATATATCAATAAAGAAAAATGCTACTTTATAAATATTTAAAGTATATATGTTAAAATAAAACACTTTTCTTAGCAAGGCACTCAAAGTTGGATGTTCTTGGATGCATAGAAAGTAAAATATGAGGCTAACATTCAGCCAAAAATGATGGCTTTTCCTGCCTAAGATGAGTGATATGCACTTAGTATAAAACCTATGCTTCATTCCACACTGGGCATTGCCATTATTTATTCCACCCAGTGGAGTCTTTAAATTGATCGTGGAAGGTTGAAAGACCATTTTAACTTATCTGTAGGGACATACTTTTGGTTAGCACTGTTCATTTTCCATCCTCTGTTGAGACTCTAAAATCTCCCAGTGGGTATTTTATTTCATTATCTCATTGAGCCTAACAAACATCGAGTTAATCAATAGTACCTGTGGAACCCTTTCGTCACCTTGAGTGAATCTCTACGGGGTAATAAAATGTTAGAAATAAGAAAAATGTGCTCATAAGTTATTTGTGCTGTTTGGGATGCATAAAACTCATTTTAAAATGCATTGCTCCTTTTTACCTTTTTTACTTTTAACCCAGCAGAGGTAAACACAGTCACAGTTCCTTTTCTGCCTCTCTGTTTGGAGTGTGGGACTCCAATCACCAGGACCAAGTTAAGAAAAATGGAAATGAATAGACACATTTTTAGGACTTTTCTCACCTGATATAATTCATTAATCAAGTGAGGTAATGATTCAAATTTTCAAATTAATTAAAAACTATTTATTCTTTTTAAAGATTTATTTATTTATTTATTTATTTTCAGAGAGAAAGGGAGGGAGGGAGAAAGAGAAGAAGAGAAACATCAATGTGAGAGAGAAATATCAGTTGGCTGCCTCTCCCACACCCTGAAAACGGAGACCTGGCCCACAACCCAGGCATGTGCCCTGACTGGGAATTCGACCAGTGACCTTTCTATTCACAGGCCAATGCTCAATTCACCGAGCCACACCAGCCAGGGCTCTTTCTATTCTTTTTAATGTGTACGTATTATATGTCTACAACAAATAGGGTTCCTATTTTTAAAGCTAAGAATTAATGTTTTAGGCTTTAATATGATGGGATACACTTTTAGAGTTTAGAATGACGGTATACACAATTCCACAAGAGCCTTAATCTAAGATAATCTTGAGAGAACCCACTCATAGGCTTCATTTTACATATGAGGCCTCACCTAAGACAATTAAATTGCTTGAAGCAACAGCACATGACAGGGCCAGAGCTGATGCTTTAAGCTCTTGACTTCAAATCTAATTACTCCAAACTGTGGTACCTCTTGTTATTGAAATGCATAAGTCCACTGACCAATTGAATCATTTTGTCTCTGAAAAACTGATTCAAAATTGCAGCTAACTTATAGCACTGAGCAAGGCTACTAACAGTAAAAGAATGGAAATGACAAGTAGCACCCAATCATTAGATTTAAACACATGCAGCAGTGACATTTGTTTTAGAATTGCAGTTCTAAAGAGCCCGAGACAATATCACACCTGCGTTCCTTCTAAGTAAGTACGTTTGACACATGGAAGGCAGGCCCGAAATAGACCATAAGCAAAGTTCATAGGTCTAGAGACTTTGTAAGTCCATCCACAATAGATAAAACAGTAGCTGGCACATAGGAGGCTCATCACATGTATATGGAGTGAATGAAAGAATTAATAGCATTTAAATAGTCAACCTATAAGAATGATGTATACAACCCTTAGTTTCTTAGCAAATGAAATAAACTATTTGGAAATGACTCACTGAGAACTAATTGTAACCACAGACTACATCCTTTGTACTAAAAATAAATAAATTTTTGATTTTAAAAAATAAGTCTTATAAAACTAAATCGACGGATGATGAAATCTGGGGAATCTGCCAATGGTCTACTTCTTTGGTGTCATAGTTTAACTCTTACTCAGACATACTGAAAAAAATTTATATTTTTATTTTAATTGATGTTTCTTCTCGATGGTTTACAATTAGCCTAAAAAAGCAACAAATGTATCTTTCCTTGTAGCAAAAATTATAGTTCATTTTAACTTACAAAAACACATTATTCATATTCTCATATTTGTAAACACACATTTCTGTGGTTCTATATTTGGACCTTTAGAAATCTTTTCAATTTATGGACAGATAAGGCTTTGAAATAATCCTACTTTTGTTTCTGAAATAAAATGGTTCTCAAACTCATTCTGACAGAAAGCCATTTGGTAATTTTACAGAGGACATTTTTACAATTATTCTCAATTAGTTATGGAAAAGTGAGTTATTTGCCTTGTGAGAGAGTAAGAGCTTTTTTCCTCCCCTCTATTTCTTCTGGCTGGTTTAATAATTAAGCCAACATGAGAGAGAGAGTAACAATATAAAGTAACCAAATTTAATTACATATGTACATGTGGGAAACCCACATGCAGGGGAGAGTCAGAGACCCCTCTTACCTAAGAGGCTCTGGGACAGAAAGAGAAAAAAGGTGTATCTGACATCTTGAGCCAAGTAACAGATTCAAAGAGGAGGAAGGTCATTCACAAGAAAATAAGAAGAGCAGATGTTCAGTAGTTAGAAGTTAGCCCTATTCTATAGGTAGGTCATGACAGGGTCTTGATTGCCTTCAGTTTAAAATAACCTACATACAGAATGGCACACCATGGGCAGTTCTGTTCTGGACTCCTCCAGCTTCATCTGACATTGGACAAAAAGAACTGTAGAGTGTTGAGTCTGGTGGACCTTGCATAATCTGGCAAAGCCCCTTTCTTTTACCAACGGAATGCAATGAGATCCAGGAAGATGGGTTGACTTGCCCAGGGTAACAGTGTTAGATACTAACAGAGCCAAAAATTAGAAGGCTGCCCCAGTTTTCAGTAGATGGCTCAATTGCTACCAGAACATGGCCCTTAAAAAATTATAGAACACGTGTTCTCTACATTTAACCTATTTTTGACACTTTATAGGCGGTAATGTGCAACGAAGTGCTGCCTAGTCATAATCAAGAAAGCAGGAAACCCTTTTTCCTCCTTAATAAAAGAATCCCTAATACTCTTTCTTTAGAGTGCCACATCCATCCTGTCCCTGGTTCCTCGGGTGCAACCTATATCCATCCATCCAGAATCCATCCTCTCTTCCCTCTTTTCAACCACTTAGATCCAGACTGCAGTGTTCATCATCTGTGAATTGCCAAAGCCCCGCTCTAACTGGTCTCCCTGCCTCGCCTCCCACTTCCCTACAGTATTCTCCAAAACCAGGATAAGTCAAAAAATGTATCTACCATGATGAAAACATTCCACTGATTCCTCATCTCTCTCTGAGTCTAAACCAAAGTCCCTACTACGATCTTCCACCCAGTTTCCTATCTGCCTTTGTCTCTTATCCTTACCCACTGGCTCAGTCCACTCTGGCCTCACCGGCTTCCTTCCTGCCACTGAGATACACCGACTTTGTCACAATGGTCTGTGCACTTGTTCCTTCTCTCTGGAATGCTCTTCTCACAGATACATTTGCAAGACTCCCTCCCTCACTTCTTCCACCTATTTCTTTAAGTGTTATTTCTCAGTGAAGTTAACACTCTAGCTCTTCTGACTTCTTTCTTTGCTTTATTTTTATAGGGCTATGATGTTTTAACACACTAAATGATTTACTTTTATTTTGATTTTTTAGTGTTTTTTTCCTCCACCAATTCAACTAAAACAAAGGTGCTATGAGAAGTAATTTTTGTCTGTTTTGTTCACTGATGTATCCTTTGCACCTAGAAGAATGACTGACTACATGCTAGAGGTCCATGTCACATTTGTTGGATGAACAAACTAAGCCTCTGAGAGCACTGGAGTGGAATATCCACTTGCAGAAGGGCAGATGTATCTCCCAGCCCTAGCCGGGCCCAGATTCTTCTTTCCCTGTGGACATGACTAAGTACAGCTGCTATGACACTGCAGGCTCCCCTTTGGTACAGTCCTTGTCCATAACACCCATAGCAAACTGAAACCAGGTTGTGAAGATACGATTTAAGGTCCAGGGACAATAGACAGGAGTTACAGGAAGAGAAATACTTTATAGTTAGCTTCGTAGTTTGTCTCTTGGCTGGCTCACTGGACCCTGCCCAGACAACACTGGCCTCCATTCCCCTACTTCTTTCTGGCTAATGGAATCCCATTGGTGGCTATTGTCTGAGATAAGCCAGGCGCGGGTCTTGATTATTCCATTTGAGTTGAAGTACTTGTATTTGCCTTGCCAGTGACCGATTCACAAACAGGTATGTGAGGCTGGCTGGTGGAAGATGAAAGTCAAGTCAGTAGAAACAGCACCCAGAAATATTCACCAGCTCATCAAAAAGTACACAAAGAGGCAGCGTGCTCTTTCCCTCACTGCTCACTGCCCCTGCCTTGGAACACTGGGTGTTGTAATTTGAAGGCGTGATTCTTGCAAGTATAGTTGACCCTTGAACACCACGGGTTTCAACTGCAAATATCCACGTATACACAGAACTTTTTCCAGTAAATAACCTATCATGTTTTCAGTTGATGGTTAGGTGATGGCCAGGCCACAGGTGAAAATGGAATATTATTCAACCATGAAAAGAAAGGATGTTTTGCCATTGTGGCAACTTGAAAGGACCTTGAGGATATTATACTAAGAAAATCATATGGAGAAAGACACATACTGTAGGATATCACTTACATGTAGAATATTTAAAAAGCCAAACTCATAGAAACAGAGACAAGAATGGAGGTCGCCAGGGCCTGTGGTGTGGGGAAAAGGAGTGATGTGTGTCAAAGAGCACAGACTTCCAGTACGTAAGATGAATGAACTTCAGGACTCTATTGTACAGCATGGGAATTATGATTAGTGCTATATTTTACACTTGAAAGTTGCTAACGGAGTAGATCTTAAATGTTCTCACCATAAACAAGAAGTTGTATGGCATGATACAGGGGTTAGTTTATTCTATAGTGGTAATCAGTTTGTAATATTTACGTATATCAAGTCTTCATATTGTATAACTTGCAACTTACAGGAACTTACTATGTCACTCATATCTCAATGAAGCTGGAAAAATTAAAGTGGACAGCGTTTTACCGCCCCCCCCCATCAAATAGCCACAAAAGGAAAAGCAGTGGAGTACATTGAGAGGCCTGACCTGGGTCTGGATCCCCTGTGTTAGCCATTCTGCAGTGGTCTGTGGGAAGCCTGCGCAGGGCCAAGGAGTGTGTACAAGGCTCCCACCATGCCTCCTTCCCTGCTCATGCTGGATCTATTGCCAATGTGGAGGGAATTGGAGTTAAGGCCTGGGTAGAAAACGCAAATTAGTAAGAGAGTGCTGATTGGGGGAGAGTTGCAGTAAGGATCTCATCCCCACAGTGTTCAGAACTAAATCACGATCATGCCTTTGGCGTAAGCATTTTCAGGTCTAGTTGGGTCCTTTTTGGAAGTGCCAATTTCCCTGGGAAAGGCATTGTGCAACTAATGTGTTATCTGAATGAGTTCGTTGTGTCCTTTTTTGTCTATCAGTCAAGAAGGAAGAAGACAGTATCCAGAATATGGGAGTAGGGTTGGGCTGAGAACCAAATGGAAAGTGGGCAGGTTGGAAGAGATGCAGCTATTATTAGACCCATTTTACAGACATGGATACTGATGCTGACTGAGGTCTATCCTGCCAGCCTACTATGTGGTACAGCCTAGAAGTGCACTTACTTCTGGCCAACATGAAAATCCATGTGATTATTTCCTACACCAAAGTCAAATTGACGTGAGAGTTATTTACTTTTAATGTTATCAAGCTACCCACCTTTCCTTTGCTATTTCTCTCTTAGAGGAATAATGAACAAATATAATGTCATGAATAAATAATAACATAATTTTGAAAATGAAAGGCAGTATACCATGAAGGTTTACATTGCTAAGTGATACTGGACAAGTTGTCTCTCTTTCTCAGTCCTTACATCCGAAAAAAAAAAGATAAAAATACATCCTAGGACTGTCAGAATCAGATGAGTGGTTAGAAAACTGCCCAGCATACAAAGGGCAGTCAGACAAGGTGGGGCACGTTCAAGGTGGTGTGGCCGTAGATGACATTCAGTAACGTTTTTGTTATAGGTGGTTACTTGCTTCATTTAAAGTCTGTATCTTACTTTTTTCCATCTGATCAGACAGAATATGTGTAACTTTAAGTGAATTTTATTTTAATTTTAGCTTAGTTTTGTATTTTTAAGGTATTATATGTTTACTTAATATAATAAACATTGAAAGTTTAAATAAAAAATGAAAGTGCTCATCTTCTTCATTCAATACCACTTGTCACTTGGATATTGCTCCTGGTTGTGTGTGTGTGAATTTATTCATCCCCATTTCTTTTCCTGAATTGTTACTTTACTCTTCACAATTTCTGGCTACCAGAGATGAAAATGAACTTGAAACACTGCTTGTCTGACAACAAACTAGCTCTAAGTACAGATGTAAGCGTGTAAAAGGTAAACTTAGAGCACATAGTGAAGTGCCTGGGTGCACAACCCTCCATCTGCCAATGCCCATATTGAAGTGAAAAAAAAGGCATTTTTCATGCCAGCTGTTGGTCACAAATGGGAATAAATATTCCCAAACGGGCACAGGATAAATCCTGAAAAGGCTGTGAACCGCCAACAAAAAAAAAATTCTCCACTTCAAAGCCTAGGTCCTCACTCTTCCGGTCCGTTTTCCCTTCATCCACCCCCCGGGACACATGTGATTCTAGGTGCAACCTGTTTAAAATTGGCTCCAAGGGCAAAAACAGTGACAGCAAAGTAGACAGAGATGATTGGAAAGGAGGAGGTGGGAGAGGAGGAGGCAGCCTGGGTTGCCTTGGCAATGCAAGGGATAAGGTCAAGGGGGAGGGGCTTATATGCTGATGATAATTGCATTTGCTAATTGCATCGATTGTGCTGACCTGCCTGCTCCCCCAGTTTGTCTTTCTGAGTCTTTCAGCCAAGTTGCTCAGCAGTGTGTCCCCTCCCATCTAATTTTAACCCCTCTTCCAGTCCCGAGGCTTGGTCCCCGGAGTGCTACTTTGACAAGACACTGGGGAAGACTATGTTGGAACTGACGGTGTAAGGTTTTAAGAAATCCTGTAAGAAAAGACTTTACTGATGGTGTTTGCTGGAATGTTGATTTGCTGTTCAACCACAGCATGAGCTTACAACTACAAGGATGCAGCAGAAAAACCAGAGAAAATAAATCTGAAAGAAACTTCCCACAGTAAAATCCAGGCTGCAAATGATTCACCAGACAGGAAAAAATGTATACTGAACTGTTTCCTCTGGAATCGCATGTTCCTTCAATTGGAAATGTGCCTGGATTTAGGGTTTTGAGATTTGTTCCCTTGCTCCTCCTGGTGGGAGTTTTATTTAATTACAACAAGAATCTTGAGAGGATAAGCACATCAGAATACCTACCGTGAATAATGCTTTCCTATGTCCTCTCATCACTGACATGAAGTATTAGCTTCCATCACTTCTTGCATGTGGAAAAAATTAACAAAGACATTACACAGCATGCAGTTTCAAATGTTTTGTGGACACATAAGTCATGCAACATGTTTAAATATTTCAAAAGTAATAATAGGAGATCTATGCTCAAGTTAAGTTGCTCACAGTAATGCTTTTTGTTTCTACTCATACTCATCTTTCCTTTTATCTCTTCACAAGCAGGACCTAAGACATGACAAAGTCTTTCTTCAGTCTATTTTTGTTCCTCTTCACTTTCATGCCCCTTGATGTCAACATTTGCTCTGCCAAATTTTTCCATCTCTACTAATTTTCTAAGATTTCTACTTTGTTCCAACTCTTGCATTTTAACAACAGACCTCTTCTGAGTTCTCACCTGGGGTTTTCGTATTTCTCAAGCAGTGATGCATTTCACTGCTCTGCGCTCACACTGGCTTCTGGAAAGCAGCAAACCCAGGTCAGGCCCCCTCCAGGCTACTCAGCGTCTACCCTCCTGCTTTGCATTTGGTCATAAAGTGTGGCAGATTTATCTGAGTGGAAAATTTTTTCTATGGAAAAGTTCAGTCACTGTACACATTGAAAAAACATTCCTTGCAAAAGAGCAGACACCACCACATTCCTAGTCTTTGGTCTCACATCAGTGTTTTTTTTTTTTTTTTCTTTTTTGCCCTTTTGTAAGCATCCGAAATTCCTTTTAAATATCCTTCATGATGATGAGAAAGGGAGAAAGAAGAAGGCTTTGCCTGGGACCCCTGATGATTATAATGGATTAGCTATAAGCTCATTTGCATCCTGGGCTCATCACAGGCTCCGTGATGCCCACACACTGTCAATGATATCACTGTTGCATAGTGTCGCAAACACACACATCTGTGGTGAGCAGGACTTCTCACTCCAAAACCTGTCCCTTTGGCATAAGGATTATTTTAGGTTGATTATTTTTAAAAAATACTGCAGACATAGAAAAGCTCTGAAAACTGAGTAACAGTTATCCTTTTGTGAGAGATATTTACATTTACAAGGCAAATCTCCATTTGTAAGGGCGCCTCCCCCTGAGTGACAAGTGGTACCAAGAAGAGAAGGATGGCTAGTTTCTAGAAGCCCTATGGAGAAGACAAGGGCTTAAAGCTGTATGGCAACCTTACCTTTGTTGACTGTGCTTTTTCTGGCAACCTTCCCTGACTGGTGTCCTCTACTACTGACATCTTTTGTCTTCAGCTGAAGATGGTCTTTAAGGTTGTGGCACGGCCATTTGGGGGAATTACTCAGTTTTCCCAGGGCTCTCCCATGTATATAGAAGGCATGTAAGTTATTAAACTTCTGTTTGTTTTTCTCCTGTTAACTTTTCTTTTATTACTGGGGGGCAGTGAGGGGACAAGGGTGTGTGTCTCAGCCAAGAGCCTGGAAGGGTAGAGGGAAAATTATTGTTCCTTCTCTACAGTTGCAAAACGCTTTCTGTCAGACCTCAGCACAAGTCTGAAAATGCCTGGCCGCCATGTTTGCTAGTTCCTCACTGAAAAAAAATCGGTAGGGGACTCGAGGATCCTTCATTGTCCCCCATGTCTGGGGAAATGGATGAGCAATGCCCTCCAGGTATCTATGTGCGTGAGTGAGATGTGTTTGAACCACATCAAAGTTTCAGTTACCAGAAGGGTAAAGTAATTCTAGGAATCACTGAGGTTGTATCTCACTCAGCGTTGCATAGTTTGGTGCCTGAATTCTAAGAGAGCTGGCTATACACTGTAAAAGTATAAAGAAATGAATAATGAAACACACTCCTTCCTGAAATACCTACAGAGCACTGGAATCCGAGACGCCATTATTGTTAGGTGGTGTAATTGAGGAGCGATCAAGAAGGTGTTTCTCTTGTTCTGGATATTATTCAATGGGGATGATTCACAGAGAATGTTTCAAAGCACCCAAGTCTTCCGGAGCAGCTGGAGCACGTGGTGGCAGAGCTTCCTTGAGACGGCCAGGGATGGCTGAGAGTGGGGGGACAGAGTCAGAGCGCCTCCACAGGGCCCCTCTGGAGGCAAACACAACAGAGCGGTGGATCAGAGAGGAGGCGAGGAAGCCGCAGACTTCCCAGTGGCCGACAGGAATGGTTCGTGAACACACACGCAAATCCCTTTACATTTTCCCTAAATAACGGAGGAGAACGTTTTCAGGAAATGAAGGCCTTGTATTAGTAATTTGGGGTGGCATGCTAATTAATTTCTATTACTATTTAACTCATACTCTGGGGGAGTAGAGGATAGTAGAAGAATAAGTTCTACATTTTCATTTGCTGCTCATTTACCAATGAGCATTTGTCAATGAAGATTTGTTCAGTCTCGGCTCTGCTTATAAGAAATGTTGAAGAAACTTATAAGTAATGTTGAAGTGGATGGGCAGACTTGGTCCTTACAGGTGGTAAACAAAAACTAAAAAGAAAATAGATTAATTAAAATTGGGATGAATTATATAAATTTTGCTCGTGTCTAAACCAACCAGAGGGAGAAACAGATAACTCAAAGACCGTTTTATTTGTATTCAGCCTTCATTATTAATTTTATTCATCTGTTTTCTGTGAGTCACTTACAGACATCTGAGGTTATGATCTCCCTCATATAAATCTCATTTCACAGCATAGAAGAGAATGGGAATGCAGACACAGGGAAGAGGCCTCCTAACAGAGTTCAACGTCTCGACACTTTCAAATGATGTGAGTCTTCCTGAGGTGTATTTTATTGTGCTGAGTGGTCAGATCCTACCAGGAACAGAGCCAGCAGAAGATGCAAAGGGAAAGCTAGTGATACAGACTTCAGGAAAGCAAGGCAAAGAAAAGTAGAAAAATAATTGATGTTGGAATTTCTCCAGAATGGATGGAAAAGAATGAGATAACACACACACACACACACACACACTCACAATTGTTTCTCAGTATCTACTGAAGAATACTGAAGAACAGCCACAGAAAGATTTCGTCATGGTAACTAAGCTTACTATAGAGCTCTGGCTATTACAGCTGTAATCACTAATAAGAAAACTCATGACAGTTTTAGAAAAATGAATCCTCTTTTTTTCTGACATAATGAAGAAATGTTGTGTTCTGGTTAGGCAAGTACTCTAAGAAATAAAGTGGCCCCGTTACCCACGTTAATATATCACATGTGCCACAGATTTCTTTCCACACTTCCAACTTGTGAAAAAGCTGCCTAGTCTTCTGCAGAGGGGGTAGCTGCCTCCACTGTGCCCATGTTTTAAAATATTTTTATCACCAGGATGCCTCAGGCATTAAACTTCTATTATTCCTCAGACTAAGAGTAGCATAGCCAATATAAAGCATAAATATTCTACCTTGACATTCAACATACTTGCAACACCGCCAATTCTCAGTGTAACAAAAGCAAGTGCAAATGTCAAGTAAATGAATAGTTTAGATAATACAATCTCTGGTAATAGCTACCTTTGCCAATAATGTTTTTTTAAGATTTTATTTATTTATCTTTAGAGGGGAAGGGAAGGAGAGAAGGAGAGAAACATCAATGTGTGGTTGTGTCTCATGTGTCTCTTGCTGGGAACTGGCCTGCAACCCTGGCATGTGCCCTGACTGGGAATTGAACCACGATCGTGTGTTTCACAGGCCTGCGCTCAATCCACTGAGCTACACCAGCCAGGGCGCCAATAATGTTTTGTGCGTATGTTTTTGTGTACCATGTAAGTAGTTGTAAATGTTCATTTATTAAATGCATTTCAGAAAAAAATAACATAAGCAGTAGAAGATAATGGGTCAGATATGATTCAAAATCAAGCTGACCTACCTGCTGCCCTCTTGTCGGGGAGGAAGAAACTTTCCACTACCCTTCTAGGTTCTTCTGGCTGGTCTGGTCTAGTTATTAAAACAACACAGACAGGTTAACAAGAGAAGATAGCCGAATTTAATTACATATGTATGTGTAGGTAACCCATGTACATGAGAGAGTCAGAAATCCCACATACATGGGAGGTTTCAAGACAGGAAGGAAAATGGGGTATATACTCATTCTGAGCAAAGTATGAGGTGAGGCAACTTAGGGATTTGAAGGGAATGAAGGCCATTTACAGCACAATTGGAACAGGTGTCCAGTCATTAGATGTTTGCCTTGCCCCACGGATAGATCATAAAAAGCTATCTCTACTCATTACTCTTGTTATGGGCAAGGCCCCGGGTTTAAATTCTTCAAGAGTAAGGTGAAAACTTCTTGTGAGTCTGTAGGTCCTTTATTGTCTTCAGCTCCAAATAACGCACATGCCCGAGAGGTGCATCTTGGGAAGGCCCATTGTGAATCCCTTTACTTTCTGGAGATAGAAGCTGTTTTCCTCCCCTTTGCACTGGGCAGTCCTTATCATTGCTTTGACCAAGAGTCTATGGTGGAGATGATGCTGTGCCAGGTATCATATTAGAAGAGTGACTACCATGAGGTCATCATGCTTCATGTGAGAAGCCAAAGCCACATGGAGAGGCCCCAAAGGATCTGATGCCAGGTGGAGAGATGGAGAAGCCAAGGAGCACCAAACACCAGACCTGGCAGTGAAGAGCCATATTGGAAGCAGATCCTCTGGTTCCAGCTCCCCAGCTGACACCACAGTGGCTTGGAGACAAACCTCTCAGCTGAGGATTTTCAAGGTCCTGATGCACAAAATTGTGTGCAAGGTTTTTAGCCATTAGTTTGGGATGTCTGGCTGTGTGTCAACTGATAATGAGGACAGTGTTCAGTGGGGTTGTTTGGAAAGGAAACAAAATAAGAAATGTGAAGCACTACATATTTGATACCGCATGCAGTCTTGATAAATTGTATTACAAAGAGTAGTGTAAAAGTTGCTGTAAGTAGAACCATTTCAAAGTGGAGTCAGAGCCTGCACACCACACACCAGAGGAATGGCTTTGCTTGCCTTGCTCCTTGAGTCTCTGGAACGTTTGAACTGAGCAAAACCATCTTTGGCTTGGGCCAAACCAACACTGTTGTACAAACAATTGTTTATAAAGCCAGTAGGACAGTGGACGGCCTGGCCACAGGACTGATGATTATGGACTCTACCTGAAGATGGTAACCGATCATGTACAGCTGTGGAGTACCTTAGTTTACAGCACCGACAGACATTCTTTCTTATTTCTATGCAATTATTCTTTCCCTATTATCATAGAAACTTCACCCTGTAATTGAGACACTAGTTGGGTTTCTGAGTGAATCTGTGCTCCCAGATAAATGTTTACTGCCTCTCATTTCAGTTTTTTAATTTTATAACAGTAGCAATTATTCACAGAGTTCATGACAGTTTACAAGAAAGTAAAATAAATAATAATTCTTAAAATTTATCTATGAAGCAAAATTGTCACCTTCATTTTATAAATGGGAGTTTAGAGAATCAGGGAAGATAAATGATGGGCCCAAGACACTGGGACTGAGCCAGAAATCACACCTGTTCTTCTAATTTTCAGCCAGATGCCCACCCCCCTGCACAGCTGTCCTCTAGAAAAGATCATTTTCTCTTCTGGACGTTGAGTTGACTATGGATTGTCAACACTAAGTGAAAAGCAGCTAATTATATCTGCTTTCTTCAACGCATTATCTAAGTTTACAATGTAGGGAAACAATTTCTAAGGAAACTTCCCATGATGAATCTGTGAAACCCATGAACTAGCACCTATTTCCGTAATAAATAAAGAGTAAATCAAACACACTTTCTTCTTTGGATTAAAGTGCTTTTTCACACAACAAATGTGGTTTGGACCAAGTCAAGTTTCTGGTTAGGGCAACTGATGGCTAAATTATATTAAGAGTAAATGGATTTATAAGCATGTATATATTCACATGTATATCTATGTCCATTGAAGTTTCTCAAGAACAAATTACAATTTTTCTCAGTGTGAATGTATTAAACTGTGTCATTCAGTATGATTCTATAACTTCTTGAAAAATTTGCTTAACAATCATTTGAGATTCAAATAGCACGGAGGTGGGCAAAGGCAGTCCCTCACTACGCATGCTCATCAGTGACATCTGCTAGGATTGAGTGTAGTTATGACTTATGTTATCGCTGAATAATAGCAACAACTTTCCAGATTTCACCTAGTTGCATGTAATTACCCCAAGTGCTAGGTAACAGTAGCCTCAAACCTGGTTTAGTCCATACCTTTCATCAGTGAACTTGCTCTCATTCCTGGGAAAGGGGGCACCAAGAGAAAATCAGCAGAAATATACACACATATTTATGAAGTATGTATATTAAGCCCTCTAGTTTATGCATAAAAACTGTACACCTACTAGCCAAACTTCTCTAAAACTATATTTCAAGAAAGGACAGGCATTGCCAAATAGCACAAGTGTTTTATTTTTTTTAATCTTTATGTGACTGAAAGCGGTAGGTATTATTCCTTTCAATTATCAGAAGGAAGGAAGCCTCACCATTTTTTTCGTATAAAGTATTGTACAATTAGAGGAAGGAGAAATTTAGCATTAGTACCCCCTAAAAATAATCTCAGTTTGAGCAGACTATAATGCTTTTTTTCCTGCATAAATTATAGTTATTCTATCATTTTATTTAACTGAACAAAACTATAATTTTACAACCACATTTAATTAAAAAGGGCTAATATAACTCATATTCTGATCTCTAAATTATCGTATTTCACCCAATACTTACAAAAATACATTGCCGTTTTAACAAAATATATTTCTTCTCTGAGAAAGCTTTCTTTACCCAACCCTCCTCCCTTTCCAACCCACACATGTGTGCCTCCCAAACGAGAACTGAGATATTTCACAACACCTTGGCTTTCCTACCCTTTCCTACCCTTTCCTTGATGCTTTTTCCATTCTTTCAGTCTTTTTTCTTTAAATCTCAGACCCCCAGATATGTGTGCTGTTTGTGTGCTCAGTCTCCAGAACTCGAATGGAAATACAGATATACCTTGTTTCATCCTGCTTTACTCAACTGTGCTTTGCAGAAACTGTGCCTTTTTTTTTTTTAAAATGAAAGGTCTGTGGCAACCTTCCATCCAGCAAGTGTATCAGTGCCATTTTTCCAATAGCATTTGCTCACTCTGTGTCTCCATGCCACATTTGGAAATTCCCATAATGTTTCAAACTTTTCATCATTATTATATTTGTTGTGATGACCTGTGATTAGCAGTTTTCTATGTTGCTACTGTAATTTTTTTGAGATACCACAAACCGCACCTATGAAAGATGGTAGACTCAAGGGATAGATGTTGTGCGTGTCCTGACTTCTCCTCCTCCCGGTCATTTTCCCATCTTTCTCCTCCTGGGACCTCCTAGTCCCTGGGACACAACAATATTGCACTCAGGCCAGTTAATAACCCCATAATGGCCTCTAAGTGTTCGAGTGAAAGGAAGAGTCACATGTCTCATTTTTAATCAGACAGTAGAAATGATTAAGCTTATTGAGGAAGGCATGTACAAAACCAAGATAGGCCAAAACTAGGCCTCTTGCACAAGTTAGCCAAGTGGTGGATGCAAAGGAAAAGCTCTTGAGGGAAATTGAAGGTGCTACTCCAGTGAACACATGAATAATAAAAAAGTAAAATAGTCTCATTGCTGAAATGGGGAAAGGTTTACTGGTCTGGAGAGATCAAACCAGCCACAACTTCCCCTTCAGCCAAAGTCTAATCCAGAGCAAGGCTTAACTCCCTTCAATTCTGTGAAGGCTGAGAGAGGTGAGGGAGCTGCAGAAGATAAGTCTGAAGCTAGCAGAGGTTGCTTTATGGGTTTGAGGAAAGAAGCTATCTCTGTAGCAATAAAAGTGCAAAGCGGAGCAATAGATTCTAATGCAGGAGCTGCAGCAAGTTACCCAGAAGATCTAGCTAAAATCATTAACGTAGGTGGCTACACTGAACAATAGGTTTTTAACATAGACCAAACAGCCTTCTATTGAGGGAAAGTCCATCTAGGACTTTCATGGCTATGGAAGAGAACTCAATATCTGGCTCCAAAGCTTGTAAGGATAGGCTGACTTTCCAGGTAAGGGTTAATGCAACTGGTGACTTTAAGTTGAAACCAATGTTCATTTATCATCCCAAAAAATCCTAGTGGTTTTAAGAATTATGCTAAACCTGTTCTGCCGGTGCTCTCTACATGGAACAACAAAGGCAGGTGCCAGCACATCTGTTTACATCATGGTATACTGATGTTTTAAGTCCACAACTGAGACCTACTGCTCATGAAAAAGTAGAAAGATTCTTTAAAAAATATTACTGCTCAAGACCTCTGACTGAGATGTACAATGACGTTAATGCTGATTTCATGCTTGCTAATATAACATCCATTCTGCAGACCATGGATCAAGGAATAATTTCAAATGTCATGTCCTTCTTTGAAAAATACTTTATTTATTAATTTTTAGAGGGGAAGGGAGAAAGAGGAGGAGAGAAACATCAATGTGTGGTTACCTCTTGTGAGGCTTGAATGGAGACCTGGACTGCAACCCAGGCATGTGCCCTGACTGGAAATTGAACTGGCAACCCTTTGGTTCACAGGCCAGCACTCCATCCACTAAGCCACATCAACCAGGGCCAAATTTCAAGTCTTATTTAGGAAATACATCTTGTAAGGGGATAGCTGCCACAGATACTGAGTAATTCCTATAATGGATCTGAGCTAAGTAAATTAAAAATTTCTGGAAAGATTTCCCCATTCTACATGCCATCAGGGCCATTTGTGATTCATGAGAAGAGGCAAAATATGAACATTAAAGCTGAGTTTGGAAGAAGCTTCTTCTGACTCTCATGGATAATTTTGAGGGGTTCAAGACCTTGGTGGAGGAAGTAAGTGCAGATGTGGTGCAAACAGCAAAGAATTAGAACTAGAAGTGGATCCAGAAGGTGGGGAAAATGCTATCACACAGTATTGCCCACCACAGAGAAATCATTCATGAAAGAGTGCATTGACGCAGCAAACCCAATTGTAGTTTTATTTTAAGAAATTGTCACCGTCATCATAAGCTTTAGTAATCACCATCCTGATCAGTCAGCAGCCATGGACAATCAAGAAAAGACCCAGCAGAAAGATTACAACTTGCTGCGGGCTCAGATGGCAGTTAGCATTTTTCAGCAATAAAATATTTTAAATTTAAGAAGTGTACACTTTTAACCCTGGTGTGTGGCTCAGTTGGTTGCGTGTTGTCCTGCAAACAAAATGGTTGCAGGCTCAATTCCTGGTCAGGGCACAAGCTTCAGTCTTAGGTTTGGTCCCAGGTTAGGGTGTGTGTAAAGGCAACCTATGGATGTTTCTCTCTCACATCAATGTTACCCTCCATCTCTTTCTCCCTCCCTTCTCCTCTTTTTAGAATCAATAAAAGAAAAAAAAACAATATGTATGTTTTCAGACATAATGCTACCATACACTTAATAAGCTTCAACATACCATAAATATAACTTTTATGTGCACTGACAAAAAACAACAAAGACAAAAACTCATGGAACTAGGTATAATGAGATGTTCATTTTATTGTGGTAGTCTGGAACTGAGCCCCTGGTATCTCTAAGGTATATATATCTGTATAAGTGCTTTTTAAAAAAATGGCCTATGTGAAAGACATGTTTTATGTCATTATATAATATATATGTATATCCAAGCTTAAGTTTCTGATGCCCCAAATGCCCAAGCTCACATTAATTGGTAGCAGCACTATCCTTGAAACCAATGAGGACAGAAGAGTAGATATGACTTGCATTCCTATTCCTGTCATTGGCGTAGTGGAATATGAGACAACAAAGCCCCTAAACACAACCAATTTACTTACAGGGGAAAAAAACCAAATCCTGGTTATATATGTGGATACATGCATTTCTATTTGGAGGTTAAACAACAAAAGAGAAGTAATTCATAGTCAAATAACTAGTGCTAATTATTTTCCTAATACTTATAGATATAATGGTTATGAGACTAACCTTTTCTTGTGTGTACTTTGCTAGGATTTTGTTCAAAAGTTAAGGCACTTGGGTGCTGGTTCAGAGCATCACTTGGCAGGCTGTCCCCTACTGATCTAAGGGACATCTGTGATCACTGAGGCTTTATCAGTTGACATTAACACTGGCTGACAATGACAGCCACCTAAGGATCACTGAACGTTTACCAGTGCCTGAGACCCACCCCAGAGCAGTTCAATCAAACATTGGTGTGGTGAAATCTGAGCTTCAATATTGTGGACAACCTTTCCAGATGATTCAGGGCTCAATCTGCCGAAGCGTTCTCATCTTGTTATTGGAGAACAGTCACTACCAAGACTACGCATTCGATACATCAAACCCGCTGATTTGCCCTTCGGCTTCTTTAGTGAACAGTCTATAGTTCTGTGAGAATTATAAACCTGAAACAAAACCAAGGTGCAAAAATAGTCCTGTAGAGTTTATTAAGCTGTGAAGCCTAAGTCCAGATTTCAGCCGGCAGCCTGTTTCAAACCAGTACAGAGTTGCCGGAGGTTAAACAGCCATGAGAAACACCTCCAACGTCATATTGGTTCAACACAGCAATCACAATGACTAGAGCCCAACAGAAAATAAAGCTATATCAATAAATAGGTCCTATTTTCAGATAAATCACCATCACATTTGAGAATAATAACTTGGCTTTAGTGAATTATGATGTCCAGCCAGACCATGCATATAGAGTTCCTGGGATATGCAAAGAGCTGGGAAAGGGAGCCAAGAAAAGAAGACTGGGGTTCCATTAATATGATTCTCCTACATCAACAATTTATGCAAGTCTATTTTTACACTCTGAATGACCAATTGTTAATCACTGGGAATTAGGACTAAGGATCTATGATTTCTCAGGTTATGGATACTTAAACTGTTCAGCTTTGGACATAATTATGTCTCTAAAATTAGTGTCTTAGCTCAGGAAGAAAAATATAGCCTTATATAAAAATGTATTCAATCAAACTTAAAATATTTAATTTGCCTACCCGAAATTATTTTTCTAGCAGGCATAATATTTGACTCCATTAAGAATTATCCAAAAAAATGTGCACCTTTTAACAAATGTCCTAAATGCCATGGAATAATTTATTATTTTATTTTTGGTTCAGTTAATGAGTTTTTATCAAAGGAAATGAATACAATGTATTAAAATAATCAAGTAAAATGTCTTTGCTGAGTCAAACTAACCATAATCTGTCACAGTTTAAATAAATTTGTGATAGCATTAATAGTTCATATATACTAAAATGCAAACACAATATTCTCCCTGTACTTTTCTTGAAAAAAAAGATTTATTTATCTGTTTTTAGAGAGAGGGTAACAGAGGGGGAAAAGGGGAGAGAAACATTGATGTGCAAGAGAAACATCCATCAGTTGCCTCTTGCATGCCCCCAGCTGGTGACCTGGCCCACAACCCAGGCCTGTGCCCTGACCAAAATCAAACCAGAGGCCCACTGGTTTGCAGATGGATGCCCAACCCACAGAGCCACACCAGTCAGGGCATCTCCCTGTATTTTCCTATGCATTTATTACTACTTGAATTTCCACTTATAATAGTGGCTGAAGCATATATATCTTGATGTAGTAGAGAATGTTCTTCTTTGGAAACCAGAAATGTTGTTTTATAGTTCTTGCTGTGCTATAATCCATTCTGGTAAATCATGAAACTGTCAACCTTCCTATTTCTCCATCTTTTCAAAAGCCATCCTTCTGATGACTTTTGTGAGACTAGTAAACTCAATGAAATATAAAACACAATGCACCTAAAATTTTTATCAAACAATGTATATTCAGCAACTGCCTCTTTTTGATACAGTGTGGACATATAGTTTGTGAAAGTAACTGTATAAAGATGCATTACTTTCTTCATGTGTGAATTCTCAGTGTTTGGATAATACACAGTCTTAACCCAAAGGTAATTGCTATGGCTGCGAATGGAGAAGAAAGTTAGGGGAAGTGATAATCTTGTCAAATGGTAGCATCTGGCTTCACAAGGAGGCAATAGATCAAAGAATAATGAGGATGTCCCTGTTGGCCAACAGTAAACCCAGTATCAGTGAGGCTGAGGGAGACACAGCAGCAAGGTCAGGCTCAAAGCACAAATCATTCTAGAGAGGGCATGGAGGTAGTTACTGAAACACAGCAGTAAGTCGGGTTGCTTCTCAGGGTAGGATGTTCCCACTCCCAGTTGTGGAGGGACAGCCCTGGGCTCAGGTTTCCTTTTTTAGTTGTGTTACTGATGGCATGTAAACAATGTCTCATCCTATAAAATAAGCAATTATATAAAAGATTTTCTTCACTCAATAGGGAAATTATTTTTAGACTCTGGACTACATTTTCTCTTTTTGTTTGAAAAAGACTTAAGAAATTAAACTTCACCAAGAGAGGAAAAATACACTTCTTAATTAAAAACTATTTTGGGTACTGAGCATTAAAATGGCATGTACAATCAAGTTTTTATTTAAAAATTGTCATCCATATATTTTTAGCTATGTATCTATGTATTCTTCTGCTAGGATATATAATGGGGATGTCTGAAATGGTATTAATCTAATTTTTAACAGTGTTTACTTTTCTAAATGCTATCAGGTGATTTTTTTTACTCTTGTGATACATTTTTTAAGTAATAAGCATGAATTATTTTTAGAAAATACATTCATTTTGAAAACATTATCCAAATATTTATAGACATAGTAGTTATAGTGGAAGTTATTAAAGACCTACTAATATGTGGTAATATTATTTATTTTAGCTATACTGAGAAAAATGTAGAAACTTGGAAAAATTTAAAGACACTAGCAATATTATAAAGTTTCTCTTGTGGTAGTGTTACCGAACAAAGGGTCCGAGGGGGGGGGCAATACTTGGCCCACCGAGGGATGCCAAAAACTGCTGCAGAAAATAGGGACCCCTCCCAAGGACGATACACTAAAATCTTAAGGTCCTTCTGTCCGCCGCCAATTGGAAACACATCTCTCAATGCCAGAGATTTGTGAAAAGGAAACAAAATGTTTATTTAATGCTATTCAGGCCTAATGCCTTCCTTGAAATATTAAAGTCTTTAAGGGTATACACCTACACACACACACACAGCGCTCCCTTCTCCCACTGTCCCAACTCCGGGTACCGTAAATCAGGAAAAGAGCACACGTCCGTTTTCAGGCCGCTGGCACGTGAGCTGCGTCGTCTGCCTGTCCAGGCAGGATCTCCAATTAATCCAAAGTCATGCGGCACCTTCCACTGGCAAGAGTTCTTTGTACCAAGTTCTAGTCAAAGTCTCTCCTGCTTTCCAGGCTACTCAGCCAAAGGGAGCACGCCAAAGCCGTGTGGGCCTCTTCTACCAAAGCCGCGTCTTTCTTCTTCACCTGGCCGCAGGGATCTCCATTCTGGCAAAGTTGCAAAGTTGCGTGGTTTTCTCCTCCACCTGGCCAAGAGGGGGTCTGCACTCTGCTGAAACTGCATGGCTCTCCCTCCTGAAATGGCTACAGGGGTCTACATCTTTCCAAAACAGCGTGGCTCTCCCCCTCCCCTGGCCAGGGGGGGGGGGGCGGTCCTCACTCTGCTAAAGCCACATGCCTCTCTCGAAGGCACTCTCTCCGAGAAGCAGCTTTCAATTCCAGCCTGGTTAGCCCCCACTCTGCTAAAGCCACATGGCTCTCAAGCAGGCCCTCTCTGAGAAGCAGCTCCCAATTCTAGCCTGGGTAGCCCCTCACTCTGCTAAAGCCACACGGCTCTCAATGGCCCTGCTCCATTCGTCCCCTCCCCTAACTGACACCCGGGGGGGGGGGGGAGGTGAGGACATCCCAACACTTCCTCCAACATTCCTGCACACCCCGAGCTCCGGACACCATTCCAAATCCCCTCTGGGCCCCCCCTTGGCTGCACCCTGTATCAGTAGTCCACATATTTGTAACCCAATTTATTATTGGTGAGAGTGCTGGAAACTCTGTGATACATTCACAAAAAGAGATCATGGTTGGGTAACAGATTCGAGATAGCAGACCAAAATCTGTAATTGCTGCTTTGAAGCTATATTTATTTTTCATTATTTCTGTTGGCATTAACCATAACCAGCATTATTATCATTACAGTATGCAATTGTTAAAGTGATTTGTTCCAGGTTTTGCAAGTCACTCTGCCTGAAGATGTTTAAATCGTGGAAAGATTAAACTATAAGGTGCTTGAGGGTAGGTACCATGTTGCTTTCAACTTTATTTTCTCTTAATACAGAACTGTGGTACTTTAAAGCATAGTAGTAGAACAATAAATGTTTGAAAGGTGAAAGATGAGTGAATGAATAAGAGAAAGAAGTATGGCTCCTGTTTCCTTGAGTTTCTACTAGGAAGAGAAAAGCAGTAATGGACTCTACCCACCTATGATGTGATAGAGAGAGACAGATCTTTGAATCAAAGAAACCTGGACATAATTCTTAATTTTGTCATTTAATTATACTCGGTTTCTCTATGCCAGTGTTTTCCAGCATACCAAGGGCCAAAAATCTTTTTTTGTATATGTAGGATTTTTGTGAAGATAAAATTAAATTGTGATGTAAATACCAAACAGCTAGCTTCTGGCACAAAAATTGCCAGATGGAATCTTTTGTGTTTGGTCTTTTTGTTAAGACAGAGGAATAAAGAATGATTACATGATCTGTATTGTGAAACTAGGTGAATGTGAACAGTATGACAAAATACAAACACTGTAGAAAGATTCGGCTTTGAACACAGACATGGGGAAGGGAAGGAACGATAGCACATAGTGAGTCCTGATGAGCTGATTTAACATCCTGTGACATTTCTAGATGGTTCCTTCAGAAGCTAAAACTTTATTGAAGACGCAGATTCAAGGATCATTTGCATCTTGATTGCTGAAGTCTTAAATGTGATGTGCTCACCTAAGGAAAGATTTAACTTTACTAAGCTTTTTTAAATTACTCATTTGATAGACTGGTGAAATCTATAGTCTCCTTGGATAAACGATTTAAATGTGTAGAATTAAATATATAGAAGCCAAGGGAAAACCTATTACAATATAATTATCAAAATATTCATAAAACAAATTTGAGTTATAATCACACATCTGCTTCAACCATACTCCAACCACTCTGTGTATTATCAAACTTTGAGCTTTTGCCAACATAATAATAGAAACAATATTTCTTTACTGCTCTAAGTATGTTTATTTAACTATGAATGAGATTGAGCATCCTTTCAATACTTTAGAACACTATTTACCTGATATCTAGATAGCCAAAATATTCTGACTGAATTTAGTTGATGTATTTTAGGGGTCATTTCCAGAACCATTTCAAACAGTACTCAAGGCATGTGAAATGACAAGATTAGAGGCAACCCTGATTTCCCTCTTTCTCACACCCTCCATCTTTTGCATCAACAGGTCCTTTATCCAACATCCAAACTCTTCTCACCACCTCCATAGCTGTACTGTAGCCCAACAATCAACAATCGCCAGTATTATCATAGTAATAAATTACCCTTCTACTCTGCATCCTATTCTCAATACCCAGGCAGAGGCATCTTGACAAATGTGAAACACATCAGATCCACTCAAGTGAAAGCCAGGTCCTTAAATGGGTGAAAAGTCCTACCTGAGCAAGGCCTCTCCAGGCTGTGGGGCTTTATCTGCTGCTGTACCAGCTGCTCCTCTTGTAACATAAGGCCCATCATACCAACCTAGCTATGCTGTACACATGCCTATTAGGCTCAGAAATTTAAAAATTCTTGAAGTTTTCAATTTTGGGGGGGACAACTAAAAAGATAAATAACATGGGAAAGACAGAGAGGAATAAATAACATGGGAAAGACAATTTATATTGTTGGCGGCGGTGGTGATTTCATTAAGAAGTTTGACTTTGCAATCAGGAGTTTGAAATACTTGTGAATTCATAGTAATGGTGTGATGACCATACCTGTATACTGATAGAAGTGGGAAGCTCATCCAGATTTTATAAAACACAGTCTAGGAATAAGTAAAGGTGAGGTTATCATGCTTCTAAAGGCGGTACAGCTTTTTGTTAAGGAATTTTAGCCATGTCAACAGATTCTTTGCTCTAGGCTGGGAAGTGGGATAAGAGAAGCATACACAGACCTAAGAAGGAAGTGTTAACAAAGGATCCAATAGCCATGAGACAGAGACAGCCTGTTAGATATGCACCAGTGATTGTCATGAGAATCCACAAACCAATAAAGTTTTCTTTGAAGTCTCATCATGCTGCCCAGGAGAACACTGACTGGCTTATGTGTTGGCTGCTAGCTAATCTGAAAGGCAAAACAAATTACTTTTACCAAAATTATCTATATTTTTCACTCATCTTTTATTTAAATCCTGTTCTTTTTTTCTTTGTTGAATGAAAAATTGAGGCGATATCTTTTTGTTCCTTAATTCTTTACCTCCCCACTAAGTGCAGGTTGTTGAATAGGGAGAGCAGATGAACATGGAGCTAATATTATGATATATACCCTTCTTGGACACTGCTTCTGTAAGATAGAAGGCCAGAAATCAATAGAACTATTTCTTCCCGAGGGACTTGGAGCGATTCTCACTGACGGATCAGTGGATGGAGGGCACACATGAGGCTCCAATTGAGAGGCACTCAGCCACAACTGGAGGGTAAGGTGAGCCTTGTAGTGGTGTGGTGGCAAGTTAGCGACTGGCCCAGGGTTATTTCTCATGTGGAGTGTAAGTTCATGAATTGTTTTTGTTTTCTTTTTGTCCCCCACACTTTCAAGGTGAGTAAAATTCCATGCTGAAGAGTTCGAGAGTTGAATTTCCAGAACTATCACTGATTTGGAAGACTTGAAGTGAAAAAACAAAAAAGCACTGTGATAAATTAACCAGCAGAATGTAGTTGCCAATCTAAATATCTGGGTCATTTTTTAATGAGGAGGGTGGGAGTCTAAGTGTAAGTAGAGGCTGAGACTGTGTCTGCAACATATACAGTAACAAATAAAGGATAAGAAAAAGGGGGTTTTGTTTAGAAGAACATGGAGAAGATAGATAATTTGTTAATTGTTAACAGCAGTGGCTGACCGGATGAAATAAAATAGAAAAAAATGGAAGCAAAATATGCCATACTCACCACAATATTATTAAATTTGCTATAGTGCCAATACATTTGGAAGAATTGAATAACGCTACATTAACTAAGTAGGGCAATGTTCATACTGTGCATTAAAGTACATTAAAGCTGGTAAGAAGATAATTGCAATAATTCTAAAGACTATATGCTCAAAGATTGATTCAGTCTTTTTCGGACAACTAAACTTATTTTTTTTAACTCTTAAGTAAAGTAGTCATATAGCCATGTACTTAAACTAAGAAAGTAATCATAAATGATGTCAATAATATAAATTTTCCAAAAGCTTAACTGTGAAATTATAAATATTTTTCACTTTCATTTTTAATGCTCGGTAGGAGGTATTTTTTTCCTCTTTATATTTCTTTCACCAGTATCAGCCTCAGAATTTTTATGAACAGTTTTAAAAATATTTTGAATAATGTTGATATATAAAACTGCATAAGTTTAAGGTATGTGGCATGTTACTTTGATACATTCATATTTTATAATACGAGGGTTGATGTAGTCACAGCCATCCATCCCAGTGTTGGGGCCTAGGTTAAATCTCCCACTGTCAAACAGCTCTAAGTATGTCAAGAAAGAGAAGGAATTTCAAGATACTTTCAAAGGTCTCTCTAACCTTGTTTTCATAATGGATTTTACTTTTTTAATATTTTATCACAAGTCTTTTTAATGGATAGCCCACTACCAAAGCAATACATTGTGAAATGGAGTATGCTGAAGGTTTGGAAATGTGTTGTTTACTATCCATTCTCATTCAGTTATTGCAATTCCTAAATAACGTTGGAATATAAGTACCGCTCAGAGACTTACATTATGTACATGCCATCCGAAAAAAAAATCCTTATAATAAAAAGTTCTAGTGAGTGTCAGAGAGTTATTTCCTACATAACGGTGAACGTGTTTACCCCTTACATATCTTGACCTATGACTAACATAGCCAAGGAAACATAATAAGCGAACACACAATGGCAAAAGAATTAAGGTCTTACAGAATATGGTACGGTAGTCAACAACGCATGCTAAGAGGAAAGTAGGCTATGCACAGTTGATTGTTAAGGAAGACTGACATGTCCACACATTTCAGTAATTTATTGCTAATTAAGTAGATTGCTTTGTGTGTGGTGGTGAGGGAACTAAATTAAATCCCGGCAAAAAAGTGATAGTAATTAGAATACATGGAGATGGGAGTGTCGAATATGTGACCAAAACACAAAATGCGAGAGGGAATAGCTGCAAGAAGAGAGAACAAAAAACAAGTTAAAAAGAAGATTGAGTTTGATATGAAGATTCAGGAATAGTGTGAAGATATAAAATCTACAGATTACACTGGAGTATTTTAAACTGATGGATAAAATTGACATAAAAATACATGCAGAAATTTCAATAGATCTTAATTTCCTTTCGCAATTTTTACTCTAAGAGAATCAAGACCAAGTGATGTAAAGTTTTGAACCTCCATCTCCTCATTCCCTTATGTCATCTCTTTCCAATGTCCATGTTCTACACATTTCTATATCTTCACAATTTTCTCATCAGTTTCTGAAACTCTACTGGGTAAGGCACTAAGGTTTCACAATAATTTTCTTGGAAACAAGTGAATAAATAAACAATGAAAAAATAAAACAATGTAACCAATAAAAGGTAAAACTGTCATTTTCCCTAATAGCCACTGTAAGATTGCTTAGTCATTTTCTCCCTATGTATGACTGAATTTCAAATTGAATGCTTAAATTTTAAACTGCACATAAGCACATTGGAGAAAAGTCAGCAAACAAAACAACTGATCAAACATATAAGTACATTTTAAGACAGTTAAAAATAGAGGAAAATTTAAAATCTCGTTCACCATTCTATCTTTGGTTACCAACTCCGTGAACTTATTCTGAACTTTAAAACTATATCTTGATTGATTTCCAATTAATTATTTTTTAAGAAAGTAAATCAGCCTTTCCTTATCAATTATTGCTCAAAGGATAGAACTTACTTCTGGTGTTACTGTAAGTAGTTTTAGTAATAGAGCACCAGGTGTCATCTAAACTTGACTGGAAAAACGAACTTCCTAAAGAACAGTTTCCAGTGGGGAACAGAGCACCAGGACTATGGTAGAGGAAATCACGAGTTTAGTCCTACAGTGAAAAGGAAGGAAGTAGATGGAGGGCCACAGGGAAGGGAGGAGTTCATGTGCACCTTCTATTCATTGAATGACAGAACATAGTCATCTACCAAAATGAAATATTTTTAGTTTTATCATAACTTCTCTACTAATATGTATCTTCTTGGAGAATTTGTACATATGTTCCCATTATCCTCAGCCATATTCCAGAGATTTTTAAGAGTCAGAGGTTTTTAAGAAATATCTACAAGAGTAATTAAAGAAAAAATATCGACACATTATTAAATCTCAAAAGAGCTTTGCATACGAAAAGAACTGTGTGTTTGTGTGTGTGGGCATTTAAGTTCCAAAACATAGCACACATTTTAAAGAAACACTTTAGTTTTAAATAAATTGTATTGTAAACTGTGCCTGGTAAGTGGGCTCATTCATTTCTTTATTTTTGGCATGCATGTGGATGCAAAATTTAGGTATCATTTCAGCCTGTTAAAGAGATAGATTAGGCTGAATTAAAAAAAAAAATTAGGTGTAACCAACTTCAAGATTTGAGAAAGTCCTGCTTCCCTGAAATGCAGTTTTCCACTGTTTTAGCTTTCTGGCTTTAAAACTCTATTGTATTGTAATTGAAACTATATGGTGTAACATCTGCCATTTATTTTCTCAATGCAATGGAAGATTTCTGCCATGGAGTCTCACTCCTTTTAAAACACCCAAATATGAATAGCCCTACCTCCCTCTACCAAGCCAGACTAGTTTCAGAATTTGTCACTCAGAAGTACCATTCGTCAGAAACACAGAAGTCTGCAACTCAGCATTCCCAGTCACAGCTGAGCTCCCAGAATCTGCCACGTGTTTGTGTGCTTGGCCAGGCAGGTCCCCTGCTGCGCCACTGGCTCTGCTGTTCTCTTCTGTGCAGGAGGGGTGCTGAGACTGCTTCTGCTGAACTGCAGCCCTACAGTTCAGACCAACCTCAGGTTTCTTGGTGCACTTCCAATTTAAAAGCTTGCCTCAGAAATTCCTGTGTGGCCAAACAGCGGCTCTTCCCATAGGGCATTAGTGTCTGCCAGTTGTGTCAGCTCCCCAGTGTCTCTGACCCTTCTGCAGCTGCCATCTTTAGTCAGGGCAAGAGTTTCCCAACCACCCACAGGCATCCAGGGTGGGCATCCAGCCCCTCTTGCAGGTGCTCTATGAGCTTCCCCTTCCCACAGCAATGACAGGAGTCATCCTGCCAGTGCATGTTCTCACAGCAACATTCGCAAGTTGCCCTGGGCAACAGCCTTATTCCCAGCTCCTCCTTCCAGGAAGTCCTGGGCTGTTAATCTGCCTTTGTTATGCACTGTGCCTCAAAGGTTGTGCTTCCCACATTGAGGGCACCCTTCCCACCCCTCTGCCTTTTTTACATGATTTGGGGGAATGGTGGGATTCCCCTGCTTTTCCGGGGACCAATGCTCTGACCTACCCCATTTCAGACCCAGGTTGCTAATTTACATAGAATAAAAAGTGCAGGAAAGTTTGGTGAGGTGTAACGAATGCACATGGAAGTGTAGCCCACATCCCTCTCAAGACACAGAAAAATTTTATCGCCCCATAAAGATCCCTCATTTTCTTTCAATAAATCTCTACCCATTCTCCCCCTGCCCGTTACACCTCCATAATCCCAAGGCAACCTTTGTATTTTTGTCAGTTCTAAAACTTCATAAAAATGGCATTATACAGTATGTTTGTATAAAATCTAGTGCCCGTTTTTATTCAGTATGACCTCATTTTAACTAATCACATTTGCAAAGAGCCTATGTCCAAATAAGGTGGCATCATGAGATTTCCATTGGACATGAATTGCGGGGGGCACTATTCACACCAAGTACACCTGCAAGGCTCCATGGTCCAGAAGGGCTTCCAGGCAGAAACCACAGTGATAATTAGGTACATTATATGTTCCCCCTCTACAAAAATATTCCTGATCTATGTATTATCCAACATGTAAAAGCTTTTCTTTTTCTATATCTTATCCAGGTTTTCAGTGTTTCTGAATCCATAAAGTTTAAAAGTTTTAAGTAACAATTCCAAAAGCAATTAATTTTGATGTTTCACTATAATTTTTTTTCCAAGATTCTGGCTGTGGAACCAACTTAAATTCAGAAAGACTTCAAACCTTGATTTTCTTTCTGAGACATTTTGGTTGCTATGTAAAAAATATTTGCATTGTGAAGCAGAACCTGGGTCAGAGTTAGGAGTGCCAAGAATTTACAGGAGAACAATACCAATGAAAAGAAATAGAAAGAAGCAGGATTGGGAAGTGGAAGGCATCAGCCCCTAGTGCAGAGCTGGCAAGTTCTGACAGCTCCACATGAAGAAAATACTAGCCCCGAGAGACGTCCTGCTTTGGGTGGAAATGACTGCACTCTGGTACAACAGTGTTTCTCAGTCAGAGCCCAGGGCCACCCAAAGAGCGTGATCCTACTTCAAAACTGGAAGGAGACCTGAAGGAGTTCTCAGCTGAGGCTGTCAACTAACCTCAGTCCCACGACTGGTTTACGAACTGTTCCTTAAAGATCTCAGTGGCATAACACCACTTGTACCACATGAATCCATTGTCTATATGGTTTCTCCAGAATGTGAGTGGCCTGCCACAGTGAGGAGACACTTAGAGGAATATCGTCCCTCTCAGAGTGCTGGCCATTTGTCTCCTCCTTCTTCTACTTCCCCATCTAAATGCTCTTAAGTCCCAGTTATCACCTCTGCTGGGCTTGGTTAGTTATATGGAGGTAGAAGAAAACTTCATTTCTGAAGCACTTTGAGCCAACATACCCTTCTCAGCGGCTGCATTTTATTATTTCATGTGAATATAAACTGAATTTCCTTCTTGATTGGTAGAGGAAATGACACCAGATCAATAGCTTCATATCACTTTCCTGAGGCCCCATTAATCTGCTCTAGCAATGATACCCCATGAGCTTAGTAGGTACAGGTCTACTACTTGGAAGAACTTTGGTAGTCTAGTCATACTTAAGGATCAATCTAGTTTCTTCAAGGGCCATACTCGTTAATGTAGCAGAGACATAACAGAGATCACCACTGCTTCGCTTATGTATCTGCTATTGTGTTAATAGAGCTCATGGCCAGAGGGGTAATTTAGATACGTCTACTTGGCCTTCTGGATTTTGCACTTAGTTTTCAATTATTTGTTAACAGTTTTTAGGTCTTCATTATGTTTCTTAGAATATGAATGAAATTTCAATTCAACCAACAGATTCTATTGATCACATATGCACTGTTTTCTCTGTATTTGCACCAGTGATATAGTGAAATTTTAGAAATCAGAATGCTGGCTCGAGCTAGGTACTGTCTATGCCCCAGAGTCCTCTGAACATATGGCTTTTATTTCCATCTGGGCAGTAAACGATCTAGTTCTAAACTCTAGTTCTGGGATCACTCAGTCCTCCAAGAGGCAGACAATGATTTAAGGTAAGAGTACAAAAACTGTACTTGGGAGACATAACTGGGAAAGTAGGATTGGGAAGGAACAGTCCTCAAACCATATGTTAGATACGACAGTCTGCAAAACCTGAAATGAGTACCGCCTATCAGAGAAGTCTCTATGTACCACGCCCTTGTATTCAATAACACAATGTTGCTCAGGCATTGTCTGGGGCCATCCTGTGGAAAGCATGTCCTCGGATCAAAAACTGGGGTGGGCCTTGGTGGAGTGAAATCTGTAGGGCTCTCCACAGAGTCTTTGTGATGAGTCTTTCTAGAAAGGGGATCTCAGCGGTACATCCCTCTATCTACTACTAGTGATAAATAACCGACTAACTAAATGAACAAATGAACAAACAAATAAAACAAATAAAAGTTCTGGCAGCAGCAATGATTTCACTTATAAAGGAGCATGTTCTGGAAAAGTCCATGACATACCAATAGCCAAAGGTCAATTCAGGTTCCTTTTCTAGGTCATGCCATGAAGCCTTTGGTCAGCGATGAGCAGCAGATCTCTTAACGTGAATTGGAGAAGCCTAGGTTGTTTTGTGAGCTACAAGCCATTTCAGAGTGATGATTAAGGACAAGTGTACCATTGGTTTTGTGGTATATGAATCAGCCCTATGTAATTTCATATTACATATGCTTTCCCAACATTGCAGTTTATTGAAAGCACCAGCTTTTGCAAAAATGTTATTGTCTTTTATGGAGAGTATTTACTATGTTATTTATAAAAACCAGACTCACTTCAACTTCTCACAGAGCCATCTGACACTGTGATTGAGGAGATTAGTAAAGAAGATAATGAACTCATTTATAGAGAATGAACCAGGAACATGTGAGAAGAATACTTTTAAAGTCAAGTTGACAGTGAGCAGACTATTAGAGAAAAACATAGTAATTGGCTGCCTTCCATGTGCACCCCAACTGGGGACTGAACCTGTATCCCAGGCATGTGCCCTGACCCAGATTTGAACCAGTGACCTTTTAGCTTGTGGAACAATGTCCAACCAACTGAGCCACACCAGCTGGGGCTACTGTTGAGTTTTATAAAACAAAATAACTTGGGGTAGGTGGAGAAAAAGTGAGGAATATCACTAAGACTGTACAAAATTCACTTTCAGAGAGTAACCCAGAGATACAAAAAGTGTCACAGATTGTGAGCTTACCATGTAGAAAACAAAAGCAATTAGATATTAGAGAATATTAATTGGATATTTAGAGAAACAAAAGAAGTTTCATAGTAAAACCCTGAATTATATGTGTTGAGGCAAGTCAACTGGAAAGAAATGAAGATCATGCAATTAACCAAAGCAGAGACAAAACACATTTTCTGCACCCTTTTCCTTTCCTTTTCCCAGGTAAGTGAATCGGAGGGAAGAGCAATCTGAATACTGAGGTATAGTGTTCCTAATTGCACAATCGGAGTACTCTTTTAGGATCAGCCACAGAGAAGTAAGCATGTTTGTTTATCTGTGTGTATATTTTACAATGATATCAGAGGAGTCAAGATAATTTGCACAAAATATTTGGAGCTGGGCACTTCAAAGAAGGCTGTTTTTAACAGAATTTTTTAAATCGGATATTGCAAACATTTTAAACCTGCCTTTAAGTCCCATGTTACAATTTTCTGCTTTACAAGCCATCATTTCATCATAGTTTGGCTTTCCTAGAATTTTTTTTCCACAGAGAAAGAAGGCATACAGGTACTAAGTCCCTGTAAGACAGACTTTGAAATTTTTAATGTAAACCAGTAAATCAGTGTTTTAGTTACAAACACTGGTGTCCGAGAATCTAGTTAATTGAGTTTCATCTGTGAGAGATGTAGCAATACTTCACATACAGGTGTCTGCAGATATGTGATTAAAGGTCAGGCTCTGAAGTGAGCTGATTTCTCCAAGGTGAAGGCCAATTTGTAGAAGTCTGTCTGATGATCATGCCATTGTGAAATATCTTTGAAATGTTCATGTAACTGTGAATATAAGTAATTATTACAATCTTCTAAAACATAAGCTCTATGAATGCAGGCAACTTTGCTTTATTCAGAGATGTATCCCAAAGACCTAGAACAGGGTCAGGCATAGAATAAGCCCCCAATAAATGCGATGTAAAAATGTACTCTCATTAAATGAAACTGCTGCTATGTTTAGTTTTAGCTTATAATTGAGACATTTATATTACTGTAGGTAATTTGGGATTATGGATTTATTTCCTTTGTGCCTTACATGAGTCCTGAAGGGTAAAGCAAAATGCCAGTTTCTGTACTCTAGCGCTTACTATGACGAGTCACATTGATTGACAGCTGTTAAAATGACACAGTTAACATTCTAATTTGCCTACAATTATCTAGTTTACTATAAATTATTTATTTTCCATTTGTATTTTTATCCATATTAAATTATGTTGAGAAAGCTGAAGTATTCCCATATTTAATTTCTCTAGGAAGGAATTTGGCAGGTGTTGAGAGATTTCATGGGTGAAATTATAATTCTCAATATAAATGGAAAAGTTAGTACAATCAATTATTTTCTTATGAGTGCAAAGAAAAGTTTAGCTCTTATAAAGTTAGAAAAGCTGGCTTATAATTTTCTGTTTTTCTTGCAGTTATATAATGTTTTTGAATTCTAATATGTAACATGATTTCAAGTATTCCACTGTAACATACTTGAGATTAAGTAAAAAAAATGTTTATACTAGTCACATTCTAAATGGATTCTTAGTGTCTATAAGTGTGATGTTTTTTCTAAATATTTGAAGAAGACTGAGCCACCTTTCAATATGAAGTACTCTCAAAAAAGTGAGTATAGAATAGAATCGAAAGTGGTGAGGTTGTTAAAACCTGAGTGCTGTATTGCCACAGTGGTGGCTTCTGGTTGTGCAGCATGTTTCTTTTTCTACCTCCTTCTTCTGGTAACCGGGTAACCAACCCTGACCTTGAACACAGAGCGAGCACAGTACCCAGGCACATGACCCAGCAGGGCCATCCAATCCCTTTCTCTGGAATTTTTATATGGGTGTTGGAGGAGGAAAGGGAATTGCATTCCTGCTCTGGATATGGTGATCTGCATAAAGTAAACTTAGAACTTGGAGCAGCCATTATCCCAAGCCACAAGGTAGAAGTTTGTCCATGGAAGAAAGCAACACAGAAGAAAAACTGAACTGAGAAATAGACGACATCAAGAAAGGGCAGGTTACAATGAAACTAGTTTAGAGAGGCACCTTAACATAGTCTCCAAGGTCAAGGAAGTCTTTCATCAGTTGATTAGTCAGCTTCAGCTGTCATAATAAAATCCATAGAGGTGGCTTACAGTTCTGAAAGCTGAGAAGCCATGATCAAGGTGCTAGCAGATTCAGTGTCTAATGAGAGCTTCCTTCTCACTGTGCCTTGTCTTGGCCTTCCTATTCCTCTTCTTACAGGTCTACCAATCCTATCAATTAGGACCCCATGATTATAAAGTCCTTTAACCTTAATTACTTCCTAAAAGTCCTATTTCCAAATACAATCACTTTGGAGGTTAGGACTTCAACACTTATATTTTAGGGGCAGCACAGATCAGTCTATAGCAATCAGGAAGTGAAATTCATTTCTTCACTCACACTTCATCTCTCGCAGATAAATGCCTTCACACTGCCCCACTTTGCTCAGTTGACTGTTACTCATTCAAAGCTCAGCTACTCATCACTTCATGGGAACCTTCTCCCATCTCTATGATTAGGTGAAAACTCTTATTATATATTTCACACCACCCTGTGCTTTTCTTTCAAAACACTTTCATAATTATCAGGTGATTTGTGCAGGTATTTGCTCCTTGTTTGTTTTCTTATTTTCACTCTAACATTCTTGGGGCCAGTATCTGTGTTTGATGTTACTCACCAGTATATCTGCAATATTATCACAGTGCCTGGAACATTGTAGGTAGGTAATAAGGGTTGTTTGAATGAATAAAATGATAAAATGTAAATATGAGAGTAATCTGGTTATAAAATAAAAGACCAAGTATTTTTCAAGCAGAGGTCACAGCATGGGGAAAGATTCTGAGCACATTAAAATCATCTTTCAATGGAGGGGCTACTTAAAAGACAACTATAATGAGTAGGAGAGGGGATATGAGGAGGGTGAGAAGCTTGGGAGGGATCTAATTCTGGATGTGCTTATCCTTCATGTTAAGGAATTTTGTCTTTTCCTAAGAGAAAGTAATGAATATTAAATTTTGTCATTCTTTTCCCTAAGAGAAGTGAGCAAATATCAAAGGATAGTAAGTAGGAAAACACATGATTTGTTTTCCACATTATTAGAATCTCCTTGGCTCCTGTGTGGAAAATGACTGTCCAAGAGCAAGGCAGATACAAGAAGAACAGATGGAAGGCCTTATAAGAATCTAGCAAGGAGATGAGAGAAGATGAACTAGGGTAGTGACAATGGAGAAGGAGAAACAAGAATATTAAAAGGTGTTTGGAGGAGGACATATATCATAGTTGAAATGTACCTTCAGTAACGCAGTCCAATATTTTTATTATAACTGGTTAATACTCCCTTTTTGCAAACAATATATCAACTTTTCATTTACATCAAAATTACTCAATATATGTGGTTATGGTTAAGATTATGTAGAGCCAAGAAAATAGAAATGAGGAGTAGTAGTAATAAATGACTGGAAAGTCAATGATTTGCTATTAAAATCCTTCAGGCATTCAATTTTATGGAGGCTCTGTGACCAGCTAAGAAAGGAACCAATTCATAAAAATGCATAAATGCATTTCATAGTGTTCAGGCTATGCTCACTTATATTTGGCTGTATTAATAATAAATTCCAGAGATTAAAACTATAGGTACACAAATTTGAGGTGCTTTTTGAAGACTTTGTTTTTTTATAAACTTTTTGTAAAATGTGAGATGTTTAACTCTATTAAATACAAAAACAATATTCACTGTAAAGTTTATAAAAATTCTCATAGTCAGAAAATATTAGTAAATTTTTTGAAAGGCATAGGCTATTTTTCTTTTACTTTTGTTCTTCCATTGAATTTTAGTCAAAAGTTGAGTGTCGGGAATTTTCTTATTATTCTAAAATTAATTTGAGCAGTGTTAAAATACTGGTAGAAAGCACCTACATAATATTAAAATATTTAGGTCAAGATGGGTAGTTGCATACTCAGGTTTTTCTCTAGTCCTTTAAAAAAGACTTACCAAATCACCAAAAAAAAAACCCTACTAATAAAATATTACCTGTGCTAGTGACCTCTAAAGATTACAGGGACTTAGCAAACAAGATGCCCAAAGAATTAATGGAATTGACTAAATTAAAGGGGTCTACTACAACTTTGAAACTTATAATTATTGAAGCGTTGGTAATTCCATGCTTCTCAAAGTTAAGAACTAGCTTCAAAGGTGAGTTTTCATAACAGAATCTGGGAATTAACATCATAGGGGGCTGAGGACAACAACCTTTGCCAAAGAGTAGCAAAACAACTATTCTTATTTCTTTCTCTAAGAGCTGCTTATTCTAGTGTTTGCCATGGCTTCGAGAGAGGCTGACTCCAAGACTCACTATAATTAAAATGCTAAAGAGTACAGATAAATAGAGAATCTTAAAAGCAGTAAGAGAAAAGCAGTTAGTTACCTACAGGGGAGATTCCCTAAGATTGTCAGATAACTTCTCAAAAGAAACTTTGTAGACTGAAAGGGATTGGCAAGTAATATTCAAAGTTGTGAAAAGCGGAGACCTACAGCCAAGATTGCTCTACCCAGTGAAGCTATCATTTAGAATTGAAGGGCAGATAAAGAGCTTCACAGAAAAAAAAACAACTAAAGTAGTTCATCATCACCAAACCATTATTATATGAGATGTGAAAGGGACTTATTTAAGAAAAGAAGATCAAAACTGAATAATAAAATGGCAATAAATACATACCAGTCAGCAATTGAATCTAAAAATCAAACTAAGCAAACAAGAACAGACACAGAATCATAGTTATGGAGAGAATGTTGATGATTGCCAGATGGGAGGGGCTTGTAGGGGAGTGGGTAAAGAGGTGATAGGATTAACAAATACAAATGGGTAGTTACAGAAGGGCCCTGGGGCTGTAAAGTACAGTATAGGAAATGGAGTAGCCAAAGAACTTATACACACAACCCATGGACATGAACGTTGGTGTAGGAACTGCCTGAGTGGGGTGGTGCTGGGTGGAGGTGTGAAAGGGAAAAAACCTGAGAGAACCGTAACAGCATAATCAATAAAGTATTATTAGAAAGATTGAAGTATAGCCCTGAAGTGAAATGTGGATGTTCTGCTGTGGGAAACTAAAGAACACTGGGGTTGCAGAAGTAAGTTATTTCCATGAGAGAAAGAGGACTCCCAAAATAAAACGAGAAGCCATGACAAGAAAATTTTCTGGGTTATGGTCCCAAAAGTCTTATTTTACATTTCCACATTAATTTTTAAAAATTTTTGTTAATTTCTACAAAAATAACCTGCCAGGATTTTGATTTGGATTTCATTAAATATAGAGAGAAATTTGGGTCATAGCTTTTGTCAGAAGGCTTCCAACTATGAGTATGGTGTGTCCTGCCATCTATTTAGGTTTTTCTTGAGTTCTCTCTATAATATTTTATACGTTTCCACTGTAAAGTTCTTACACATATTATTCATGTTGATTCTCAAATATTGCTTATTTTTTGTAAAAATTCAAATGCTATTATCTAAAAAAGTTTTTAATTACTTGCTAATATTTGAAAATGCAATAGTATTTTACATATTGACCATTTGTCTAGTAACCTTGATTAATAAATTAATTATATTACCTATATGTTGCTTTTCTGCATACATACACTTTCCACATATAGTGAAAGCTTTTCTCCTTTAATTTCCTATTTGTACATATTTTATTTTCTGGTCTTGTTGAATGAATTAAGAAAATGATTGACAGAAAGGAAGAAAGTGACGATATTTGCACTGTTCTAGATCTAGAGGGGAAATTCTAACTTTTAAAATTGTACTAGTATGGTGCTCGCTTCGGCAGCACATATACTAAAATTGTACTAGTATGGATAGTATAGATTGTAGGAATTTGTGGGTAGGCTATACTGATTGAGCAAGTTATTTTTTTTCTGGTTTGCTTAAGAGAATTTTTTTAAAGATCATGTTTCACTGTTGCATTATTTTTTCAAGTGCTTGGTTTGTCTCTATTAACAGAACCATAGAGTAACTCATTCTATAAGGCCAGCATTACCACAATACTGAAACCAGGCAAAGACATCACAAGAAAGGAAAACTACAGAACAATATCTCTCATAAATACAAATGCCAAATCTCTCAACAATGCACTAGCAAATAGAATGCAACAATGTACAAATAAATTATACCCCATGACCAATTTGGGTTTAAGGATTCATGTTTGACTCAACATTTGAAAATATTTATATACTTTGACAATACTTTCCATGTGCATATATATGTTAAGTTGTTATAAATTTTTTTATTATTGTGAAGTATCCCTCTTATGATTGACAAATGCCCTGAGTGGAAAATATGAGATAGCTCTAAGTAATGCAAAAGTGTTTTTTGTTGTCATAGGTGTGCTAGAAATATATCTGTGTCATTTGAAGGAATTTCTCAGTTTTGCTAATTATCATACCAGAAGCCCTGATTATACACGTTTATTGATATATTTGAAAACTTCAAGTCATCTTATAATTAATGTTTTATCTTTAAATTTCAAAATAGAGACATATGCATCCTGTATGGGACACTGAATAATATCAGATCAATTTTCTTGTCAAGAGTAATTAGCAAAGCTGAAAAAAAAGAAACCAAACCTTATGTTTGAATGTATCAAAGTTACTAAGACCATGGCATGTGAGGATGGAACATACTGTAGAGCAGAGTCAGGTGATGAGAAGAAACTTTTTATTTCCCCACCTCTGATGTTATATATTTTTTAATTTTTAAATAAGCATAAGACTACTTATTTGATTTATTCAATAATATATTTTCAATAGTTAAAAACTATTTTAAACTCTTACTTTTATTTTTCAAAATAGTTTTCCAAATTACTACACTCATGACCTTACATGTCAGTGTTGATCAGAATTACCAGAAATCTAAAATTTAGCCATAGCAATCCACCACAATTATATAGCCAACACTAATTATTTTATTTATTTATTTTGTATTTTTAGAGAGGGGGAAAGAAGGGAGAGAGAGAGTGAGAGAAGCATCAGTATGTGGTTGCCTCTAGTGCACTCCCTACTGGGGACCTGGCCTGCAACCAAAGCGTGTACCCTGACTGGGAATCAAACTGGTGACCCTTAGGCTCACAGGTTGGCATTCAGTCCACCGAGTCACTCCAGCCAGGGAACAATACTAAGAACTTTAAGTGGACAGAGTGGATATATATCTTTTTCTATGTATTGGCCTCATTTAAAAAAAAAAGCCAACTAATCAGAGAGAGATTTTTAGGGAGACAAATTAGAAATTTGGGCAAACAGGTTGTAATTGTGCCTACACCTTTTGACAATGCAAGCTTGTCCATTCCTTCTTTGGCTTCATATGCAACTTCTCTGCCGTGAAGGGGCAGAGAGCATCAACTTGCTGTCAAACAGGAATGAAAACAAATCCTTGTTCACAACATCTATCTGTTGCAAATGAAACTGATGACACTTTCTTCCAAACACCCAATTTCCAAATGTTCCTTAGCAAAATCTTGTGTTTTCCAAGAAAAATACTTCATGAAGAGAATTTCTTGGTAAGTAATGTTTAAAAAGTTTGATGAAGATGTGCTGATGTGATGTGTCCATTTACACATGACTTGCTTATATAATTATGGCATATTGACTTTTTCTCTGTAGTGAAAAAAATGAAGGTAGGGAATTTTAAGACATACCACATCTACCTTTTATAAGAAATGCTTGTGTCTAAGTTCTGGAAGGGTCTAAAATGGTGTACCTTCCTAAGTAGGTTTGAATACATGATGTAACTCAACTTGACATGTTATAGTAACCATGTATCAGACCGGGAGTATTTTGAAAAGAAACATTCACACTCAAAAGACTAGCAACTCAAGATGTTGAAAATACTGTATAAGCTTTGGGGGATTTAAAATCTGATATTTGTAATAAAAGTGATAAAAGTAAGCCAGTACTGTAGGTATTCATGTAAAGCTTTTCTTGTTTATTGTTTGGGAGACAGTATTTTTAGAGGAGATCATCACTGACTTTGAGACTACTTGCATGCGTTTCAAGCTCTTCTGCAGCGTATTGAAGTGCTCTGATTGTACAAATGCTTTTTCTCCCATTGAATCTTCCCATCTACTCTGAAGAGTTATCATTTTATTAAACACTCCTATGACATTTATCTGCCTAGAGAAGCATAACAAAATGAAAAGTTAGCTGCCATAAACCATGACTAGTAAACTCCTTGTTGACAAATAAAATCCATAATTTTTCCAAATCGGTTATATCCAACTTGAAGAATGAATGCTCAATACTATAACGATGCCTTGCACTCTTCATACTCTACGTGTATCAAGGATACTTCAACCACAGTATCTTATCTAACTCTTATGACATTATGAAAGAAGGTAGGTGAGGAGAAAGATTCAGGGCTGTAAAGTAAATTTTGGGGGGCCAAACGTAGTAAAAAGTGCATAGGAAATGTGTCTGACTCCAAGTCAGATGTGGACCAAGAAGGCAGGTCTAGCAATTTAATTCAATTTCTAATGTGTAAAATATGTATAAATTAAACATTATATTGATGATATTTTATTTAATATATTTATATATTTAAATGGTCTTATTTTTTTTCTTAATTTCCTTAAAGTCTGTCACAGTGACTTGAAAATAGCAGGCTCACAAAAATGTTTTAGTTATACTATGACATACTGATATATTCACATATAAATTAACTTGAACATTGTTTTATATTTATTTATAGAATCACTCTTTAGCAGAAATATGAAACAAACTATGTAGCATACAGGAGAAAATTAAGATCTAAAAAGTTCATTTTAGACTTCCAACAGAAGTCACTATAGGCATTATATAGGTATTAAAGGTTGTATATCTGTATTTATTTATGTGTACACCATAATACCATCTCAAACCCAAATTATCTATATTTTAACAGTTGTAAATTTTGCCTTTAAAAAATAAGATATTCTCTCTTGCCCTGGCTGGTGTAGCTCGGTGGATTGAGCGTTGGCCTGCGAACCACACGATCGCGGTTCAGTTCCCAGTCAGGGCACATGCCTGGGATGCAGGCCAGTCCCTAGCGGGGGATTCACAAGAGGCAACTGTACATTGATATTTCTCTCCTTCTCTCCTTCCCTTCCTCTCTAGAGATAAATAAATAAAAATCTTTAAAAAATAAGATATTCTTAAGTTTTAAACTCATAAAAAATAATAATAATGGTAATAATAATAAAAGATATTTAGATTATAACTGAGAATGTGGAAAGTTGTGCCAATAAAATTTAGAGAAATAATGTGAAGCTTCAGTGCAAAATATATTACTTACATGGTTCTTTACATTCTCCTTCCAGTCCCTCTATCTCACATCTTTTCCTAATATTCAAAACTTCCTCATTCAAATCAGAATCTCTAGTTAAATCAGATCATTACTGCTGGCCTCCAGGGTTTCCTCAAGGGAAAACAAAGTCAATGCACAGAATTTTTGTAGAGAATAACACTATCTCACTAGACATTGCTTATCTTGCTTGTGCAAAGAAGCAATTTAATGAAAAACTAAATATATGTGATTCCTAAGAAATCAATTGAACACAAGTATTTGTCATTTTCATACCAAATGGTGAGCAGAGTGAGCATGGTTAAAAGACTCATAGATTAACGAACAGTTTTACTCCTTGACCATTGAGACAGACGTCTCAATTAAATTAGCACAAAACAGATTGAAAAAAAGTGTCTCCCAATCACTTTGCTACTAATTAAAATCTAGAAATATTTATGTTCTAAAGTTATTTCCTTAAATGTAAGATTAGTATTAAGAATTTAAATTTTTATCATGTATAACCAATGTAATAATTTAATATAAATAATGGAGGCATACATTAGGATAAAATAAAAAGTATAAAAATCACTAGATCATTTTAACAAATTAGGAGATCTAAATGAAAGAGTCCATTTATACCTCACCATGATAAATGTGATGCTAGTAAACTGCATATTATAAGATCCCAAAATTAAGTTCTCTGTGTATAAGTATATACACAGAAAAAAAATCTATGCACCAGTTAATCTCTGGCATTTAAAAGTACAAAGTATTCAAGTATAGTATACAAACCTGCAATAGGAAAAAACAGACAACCAGAATACAGCATGCTCTTTTAATGCCATCGTGAGTCCTTTCTAATATAGATCATTTCATTTTCTAGGTCCCAGAAGAATATATATGATTTTTACTCTCTTAGTTATTATTTAATTGTCATTCACACAGTATGATGCTACATACTAACTTGTAGATTTCTGTTTGGTAGACAAGACTAGCCATAAGTTATAGATTTTCTGCCACGTAGGACATTAACCAGTACTGCATATACTTAATTTGATTTGCACATCATTTTTCTGTTCCTCCTCCTTCTTTTATATTTATAAATTCTCAGCATCTCAAATGCTTTTGGAATCCACTTTACCATTTTAGTGATTTTTCTCATTAGTGGGTGACAAATCTGACATTTTGTTGGTGGTGGTATGATGCATTCTTAGAATAATTTCCAAGTGCAAATAGTACTTCATCAATCTCTCTGTCTATCTCTCTTCCCCTCCCCCTCCCTCTTTCTCTTCTTGTCCCCGTCTCCCATCTCCTAATTTTGTTTTGATTTGGTTTCATATTCCTGATCAGGTTTAGTAGTTTGGCCATTGACTCATTTCTCATTTGGTGGCAGCAATGATTAATTTTGGTTTTATGTTCTGAATATTCAATGACTTCTATTGAGATGTTTTGTCAGGCGAGGAATAGAAATCTGGATATTTAGATTTTTATTTAATTTGTTTATATGCTTTTCTCTTTGTGAACCTCACTTAATTAAGAAAATATTTCTTGCTCAGTGGAAAGGAGAACAGCCCTTTGAGAGCTGCAGCAATGACATTTTTGTTGTTCAGTGTTTATTTTTAACTTGTGACTGAGATAATAGAGCTGAACCCACAAGTTCTCTCCCTGTGTGTGTACTCGTAATTGGAAAACAGCTATACCTCTAGTTGTGAGCTTAAAATCCTTTATTGTATGTTATTACATTGAATTATTTTTAAAAAATCTGTTAACCTGAAGGAATTTTGTTTAATTAGTTTATGGACACTAATGAGGGGAACATAAATCAAATGCTAGGAAACCCAAGAATTAGAGAACCTGGGAGGAAAAAAATATCTGAACCTCTAAAACTTTAAATATTCTTGTATTTAAAGAATTAATAAAAAACTGTAGATAGTACCATTTGGGTATGTGAGCTTAAAATAACTTACAATATCCTAACTTAAGACTTGATATATTAAATCAAATAATTAATAAATAATATTTAGGTACTTGGTGAAATAGTAAATAAAATTGAATAATAAACTCCAATATATATTATGCATATATTATGTAATAGTACATATAACACACACACATACATACATATATATCTTGCCTTGTTACCATATAATATTACTTTGGGGCAAATAAGTGAAAGTAATATGGGCATCAAAGTGGCCATTATTAGCTTCTCATGAGCCATTATTGGACACTCATGAGCCTTTGCTGTCCGTCTGTCATCATACTTGGCATTGGCATTTGGTTATCAGTCACTACCTTCCAGTTTTTACCCTGCAATAGGACTTACACTAATTAAAAGTTATAATTAATATTGATGTTTGAGGTCATACTAGGAATGATAAAGGCATGCAAAAATAAGTTTGTATATATGAGAGAATTTCTTCATTTTTAGTAAAAAAAAAATCAGGGGAGAAGGGAGATCACTTGTTCTAAAGTAAATTTGTTAGGTAGATTAAGAATATGCAAAAGTTAAGTCAGGGAAAAAACTTGAATGCATATGACAGATTTTAGAAGGTTTGAGAGAAGTTAATTTTACTGATCTTGGAAAGAATTTGCCTACCAATAATGAATATGAAAAGAAGCAAGGAAATATGTTAAAATTATAATTTTTAAAAATTATAATTTTAATATTGATGCCTTGATCACAATGTATTTTAAAGTGAGCTCATAAAATTTTTTATTGACACATTACGTTAATATGAAACTGAATTTGGTTACCCAGTCAAATGACAATTGGCCTATACGTCCCAAGACTTCCTGGGGGCTTCCCTTTTGCATCCCGGCCACAAACATGCCATCCAGACTGAGAAAGACCCGAGAACTTCAAGGCCATGGCTGCTTCCACAAGCACAGGAAGCACCTGGGAGGCTGAGGTAAGGCTGGTGACTTGCATCATCATGGGACCAACTTCGACAGATACCACCCAGGTTACTTGGGGAAGTTGGTATGAGGCATGACCACTTAAGGAGGAACCAGATCTTCTGCCCTGCTGTCATCCTGCATGAACTGTGGTTCTCGGTCAGTGGGCCTGGTCATAGGCAGGTAAATGCTGCCAACGGGAAGACTGGAGCTGTTCCCATCATTGATGTGGTGCTGTCAGGCTACTACAAAATTCTGGGGAAGGGAACACTCCCAAAGCAGCCTGTGGTTGTGAAGGCCACATTCTTCAGCAGAAGGGCTGAGAAGATTACGGGTAGTGGTGGCACCCGTGTGCTGGTAGCGTGAAGCCACACGGAGGGGAATTCATTAAATTCTCACGGTGAAAAAACAATGAAAATTGGAATATTTTGTCTTTTTTTTAATATTTTATTTATCTTTAGAGGGGAAGGGAAGGAGAGAAATATCAATGTATGGTTGCCACTCATGAGTCCCCTGCTGGGGACTGGCCTGCAACCCAGGCATGTGCCCTGACTGGGAATCGAACTGCGATCGTGTGGTTCGCAGGCCTGCGCTCAATCCACTGAGCTACACCAGCCAGGGCAATATTTTGTCTTTTTTTAACAAGGGGTATGAAAACAGTATACTCAAACAACTGAGTTTTCATGCTACCTGAGAATAACTGAATAATTTTCTGTACTTTGTATTGACTTCATCATGTCCTTGAGTTTTGAACATTGAAAAGATACTATTCATATCTAAAGGAGCTCAAGTTCCTTCTTTCATACATTACATAAAATATATCGACACAATGATTAATTGTTCTTAAGTTCCCACAATTCTATTTTAATCAAATGACTAAATCTCCCCAGCTAATCTTTTTTGTTTTGCCTTTCCCCAAATCTGATTCTAAATTTTGTGCGGGAAGAAAAAGTTGCATGTCTTTTACTTCTAAATCTAAAGTTTTGAAATCTCAGAGGGTTTGTGAGAGTCACGAAAGCTTGTTTTTTTTTTTGCCTTATCAAATGGGGAATACAGAGAAAAAATTAGATTCATTTGATGGTCTTCATATTTCTTTACTAAGATAACAGTATTAACAAAGATTCATGGAGACACATTTCAAGCCAAAGGATGATTGTATACAAGTAAATTATGACTAATGTAAATATTTCAGAGATTCTACAATTTACAAAATGGATCTGAAGACCCTGATGATTTGTCAATGCTCTCGTTGTTCTTAATATGTTCTCAGAGGCAACACAAAGTTCTCGTGAATTATTCATTTTACCCCAGTGAAGAACTTCTCTCCTCTCCAAACTGGTACCACTGGTCCTATAATAAATCACAGAGGCATCAGTCTCATTTAAAGATGTTTTCTGCTTTTACTCCATGTTTGCTTCAGGGCTCTATAACAAACTATAGAGTATACCTTTGTCTTCTATGAGGAAAGTCATGGTCACAGTCTCGTGGAAATCAGTACACCAAGTGATACTTTTAACTATTGATGCTACGAGAAACTAACTCACGCTATAGGCTTTGGGGCTTGTAACTGACATCATTTAGACAACTGTCAGACTATGCTAGAAGTCTCAATCAGGAAATTCAGATTTTTGTTTGTTGTTTAACCCAGAAGCAGAAAATTTCATAAATATAGACAGTTAAACTAAGACTCAGTAAACTAGTTAATCCCATTGGGCTGAATAAACCAATGAGAGAAATTTATTTGTGTTTTTAATAATATCATTGATTTAATTTCATTGTTTTATGATCATAAGTAAACTCCTTCTTTCCCCTTCATGTCTAGCCTCAATTTACTAATCTCTTTTACCTCCCCCACTTCAAAAACAAATACTTCTACGGAGATTCTGAACACTTCATGAAAACAATTATTTGCAGAAGTTAATTGAAAATCTATTTTCCTTATGAAGATATACTCAGAGATATCAGTGCTGAATCCACGCTCACTTACTCTTGTCCACTCGAGGAACCGGCTTGCGTGAGGAGCCTGTGCTAATGGGGAAGCTGGCCTGCTAACCCCTCACATATTTCTAGCCCGACCAGTAGAGACGTCACTTCCTGACAGACCAGAGACCTTAACAAACTGTATACACCTCAAAGGAAGTAGAATTCCTCCAATTTTATAGGGAGAAACTTTCTTGGTATTGATTTCCTTGTCTTTGTATAAAAGAACAAATAAAATAAGCTTGTAAGAATCAAACTGAGCTTCTTTATGAAAAATTTTCAAGAGACTTACTTGTCTGGTAAATGCTTAGTTACTGAAAACTGTGTGCTCAAGGAGACTTATATAGGGGTGCGGGTATGACAAGTAGATTTATAGTCGTTTGTATAGAAAATAATGCAATACTCAATAAATAATAATACAAAAATAGACTCTGCGTTTTGTGTATGCATAACTGTAAACCTACTTTTGCCCCACTCTGTATTGTTAATCAATACTTATTAATTAACTATATAAATAAGTAGTTCAGCCATAATGTGGCTAACCTTTGTGATCAAGAATATTAAGGCAGCCTTGGCTGGTGTAGCTCAGTGGATTGAGTGGGCTGTGAACCAAAGGGTTGCCGGTTTGATTCCCAGTCAGGACATATGCCTGGGTTGCAGGCCAAGTCCTGAGTGGGGGTCCACATGAGAGGCAACCACACATTGACGTTTCTCTCCTTCTCTCTCTCCCTCCCTTCCCCTCTCTCTAAAGATAAATAAATAAAATCTTAAAAAATAATAATAATGCAAATTATTATCAATACTATTGATACTATTAAGAAGAAAACACAAAATTTGGACAGCCATTCCTTTATAAATTTACCTTATCCATTTAGGTAAAAATGAAGAATCCAGGGGAAAAATATGTCTGTAATGTATCAGAGAACATACTTGGCTTTAGACTAAAGATTTTCAAATCAAGCAACAGAGGTATTGAAACTGAAAATTCAAAGAAATTTTTTTATTTTTAAGTTATTAAGTCATAAGAAAAAAAGCCAAAGTAGAAGAAAATAATGATGCATAATTATTTCAGTGTCATGGGTAGGAAATCTTATGCCATTCTGAAAGACTGTAGGGATTTTAAAGTAGCAAAATCATAATACTGTTATTGCTATTTCCTTCTTCTGTTTTATTCCCACTCCTACTTATGGGCAAAGAATTTCTTTTAATAATGATTGTTCTTAAGGCATCCTTTCTAAAATTTAGTGCTTTAAATTATTAAATAATAACTCCAGTTGGCCCTTCCCACACTTTTCCAACCTATTTTCGTCAAGGGGAAAGCAGTTTTATATGTATTTGTATAAGGTGTTAAAAGGCTAAGGTTAATGCCTTTGCTTAGAGGAAATGTATCACCCTTATATTTTAACCCTACTTTCTCGCTTCAAATTACAGTGATAAATGCACTCAAAGTCATACCTGTTACTAAATATTCTTCAGCTATGCAAATTATTTGCATATTTTTCTCTAGTAAATCACTATTTTACATTATATATGTCTGTGTGTCATCACAAAATATACGCACTTGTGTACGTGCATTCATCCAGAAAAACAATTATCAACTTCTCTACTGAGAAGGTGGGAGGAAATAATTGTAATAACTCGTTTATTCCTTGGGAAAACAGAATATAACAAATTAAATCATTTTTCACTTATATATGGGATATAAAATAGAAACCAACAAATAAAAAGTAAACTCATAAACACAGACAACAGTATGGTAGTTACTAGAAGGGTAGGAGGGGAAAGAAGATGGAAAAGGGGCCAAGTATATGGCGATGGAAACAGACGAGACACTGACTGGTGAGCACACAGTGCAATGTGCAGATGATACATTACAGAATGGATATTTGGAACTTATATTAACCAACATCACCCAAATTGAAATCTATTAATTAAATAAAAATATTTATAATCACTTGCTTTAAGTATTGATATTTAGAAGTTACTTGGTGCCATTATTGCTTACAATATTAATAATATGCTGGTTTTTTTAAAAAGGACATATGGGAACTTCTAACCATTTGTTAAAAAAAAAACATACACACAACTCTGTAGTATACCAATGGCCTTCCTTCGACAAAACAATCTGATAATTCACATAATAAAAAGTCAATGGTGAAAGGTTTTTCCTTTAGAAATTGGTGAAAAGAACAAATTCATTACTGAATACATAAAGGAATAAAATCACTTCTTTAAGAAAGTAAATAGGATAGAATATAATTTATGTAAATATAATTTTTATGATCCCACATTTAATCAAACTTCTATTAGCAGTTTAATATTTGGGAAAAAACCAAGAGAAGATTGGAAAAGCATCCCACAGAATGGAGATAATATTTATAGTATAAACATCTAACAAAAGTGATATGAAAAATAATTTTTATAAGAGAAAGACAAAATCCAGCAGAAGAATGTATAAAAGATTTGAACAGACATTTCACAAAAGATGCGAGCTATTTAAAAAGCTGATGAATACTTGAAAGGGCATTTAACTTCCTTAATGTCAATTATAAATGGAATGCCTCACAATGAGTTATTATACAGTAAGAACGAACAATCCAGAACTATTTGCAACAACATGAATAAATTTCACAAGTAACATGTCAAGACAAAAAAGGCAGACACAAAAGTGTACATAATGTCTGATCCTATTTATATTAATAACAAAAGAAGGCTGGACTAATATATTCTATTAGAAGTCAGGATAGCAGTTACCCTTCTGTGGGCCCCCAAGGGAAGTTGCTGGTATGCAAATGTTGCCTTCTCTTGACCGGGGTGCACATCTCATTATTATGTTTAATTTTGTGAATACTCATTGAGTTGACACTTGACACATGTTTTGGGTTTTTTTTTTTTTTTTTGCTGATACATATTACACTTGACAAAGGTTTAAAAATGCAAGCTTATCTTCTGAACATTTTTAGAGAACAAAGAAAGATGAAATATTTTGGAAAGAATTATATATATATATGAAAATTAATACATGAAATAATTTGTGACTATTACTATCAAAGATATCTTTATGACAAACTTCCTTGAACCATAGGTTTCTTTCCAATGTCTGGCATTCATAATTAATGTAGAAAGCAGGGTTTTATTGTATTTGTTTTTACTTATATCTCAACTTATAATATAGCAATTAGCAGTGTACATGCATAAAACAGATTTGGAGGATTCAGTATGAAATGCCCCCTTACATCCCTTTCAGTTCACTTCTGTGGCTTCTGATTAAAATCACATGGATCATAGTGGATGAAGGTGGTCTATCGTCACTTATCAAACCGTTGTGTCTGGAATAGAAGGACTCAGATAAGCACATTCTCTGGCACTTAGTATGTAACATCTGACTGTGCAAAAATTCCTTCTTGAGCTTCATGCTGGAGAGCCCAGAGGCAGTTTGCTTCTATATGTTAGGACCAGCAGTACAAACTTCACTGTAGGACTCAAGTTAACACTCTTCTATCACGATATTACCACACAGACTTTGATCCTCCTTGGTATGCCACAAAACCTCACACAGGATGTGCTTATACTCCGTGTCCAGAATATTGATATCATAAATAATCTATTATCAATAATACCATATTGATCCTGAGTAGAATGTTGCAGGTACTTAGATACCTTAGTAATTCAATGTCAGAATAGAAGAGATATCTGTTGGAGCTGGCTTATAATGGCTCGTGAGATCAAATGTGCATATCTCTTTCCAAGTATACACTTAGGGATGTCCCTTTAATGGTTTGAAGTCAGCCATAGTGGGGGTATTTACATGAAAACATGTGACAAAGCTAAACATTAGTTGTTATATTTTTTTCCTCGATAGCTGACAGTTACACATTTATCAGAATGCCACATTGAGAATTCTGTTCTCCCTCACTTTTGACAAGTTGTGGAGTGTTGCTCTCTGTGAATAGACCCCAGTGAAAGAGGAGGCTCTGAATTAAGGCTAAACTATGGGTTAATTTTTCTGCTAACTAAGCTATATTCACCAGAACTTTTGAGAGGGCTGGAGTTTTCCTTAGTGAATAGGGGTGTTCAGTGGAGTCTCTGGTAAGCCCCAATAGGTGAGTTGCAAGGCAGATCCCTAGGAATCTGGAGGAAAAACAGGTCCATCACAATAGAAAAAAGACTCTTCTTGGAAACAAACATCTCTCATTATGCTACTGGGCTTTTCTAGAAAAATATAATCTTACCATGGAGTCTAAAGTGTCATCCATAACTTGCTTGTTATTGAGTTACTAAGTCACGATGTCGTGGGCATTTCAGAAATTCATCATGCAGTGGAAATCATCTAATTAGGACAGTATTCAACAAGAATATCAAAAAGCATGAATAAATTACATCAGTCACCTGGAAAGAGACAGTCCCTTAACTTAGCCAACCTGGACAGTTCTAAGCAAGCTATGCCATACTTTCTTTCAGAAAATTATATTGGAAAGTATGAAAAGGGTAATTTATTTTATCTTATTTTGATCTCTGCCCCCTCTCACCATGGAAATGTGGAGTTACTACCCCTGACTTTTAGATTATATTAGCTGGTACTTAGCCATTGGCTAAATCTATGCCTTGGTGCAGAAATTCATCTGGAAGTAGCAGGGGGGATCATGAGATTCTAGGCATCTTCCTCAGGTGGACAGGAGAGCATGGCTGCAAGGAATGGTTGTCATGGTAGCGGCTGGTGGAAAAGGCAGCTCTAAGACTAGGAGGCAGGTAAGGCTGAAGGAATCTGACATCCACCATGCTTGACATATGTCCGGCTCACGTCCATAACGAAAATCAATAGTCTCACACTGAACTTTAAAAATCTAATTAAACTTTCTTTACTTGAATCAAAATAATAATGTCAAGCATTCATTATGTGTCAGGTATTTTTCTAAGTAATCTCATATATTAGATCATTTAATCCCAACTAAACTTTATGAGACAGGTACTATGTCCTAGACAGTTTTAAAATAAAAGAGAAAAAGTTGTATAGGAAAATCATGACAAATAAAGATGGTGAATTAGAAATATCAGCCAAAGTAGCTTTTAAAGCAAAAGACAGAAAATGTGAAAAGCATTAATACTACAATATAAGCAGGTATCCAAACCATAAAACAGAAGAACTAAAAACATATGCCAAAAATGGAGCAAAAACATGATAGACTCAGTGAAAAAGAGCCTGAATTCAACCTTTGTACCTATCTGGTAATAATCAACAAGCAATACACCCAAATGGAAAATTACACCCTCATTATAATTTGATGACAGAGAAAGCTGAGACTTTAATACAACTTGAGTAAAGAAGAAAAACAATTCATTAAATAGCAGCAAATATACATGGGAACAAATAAAAGAGAAGAAAACAAGTCTCTTATCTCACTTTGCCAAACATGTCTAAACTGTGCTGAAGAATATAAAAATTCTCCAATTATCTTCAAGGTGAATTTAGGCTTTAATTGTCTCTGTTCTTATGCCAATTATAGACTATCTGTCTGCAGTTTTGTCAAAGGTGCCATTTACACCGACAAAGAAACAATTGAGAAACCACTTTCAAGTTTGAGGTAATTCGAGTAGGTAACAAAAAGGATTTTGCAATGTTTCCAGATGATTGAATATTTTAACTTGCAGAGACAATAAAACCCATTGTCGTTCTTGATTCCCACCTCTTACAACACTTACTCAGCTTTAAAGAGTATACAAGGTTGAACATTTTCCCAACACATGTAAAGGAGATTCAGAATTTTTTAAAAAAATAATATGCCCACATGCAGGCTAGTTAACTTGGAAATATCAGTAAGTTGTTTTTCTAAATAAACATATATAAAGACAAATTGACTCAAGAAGAGAAGAGATGGATAAATCAACAGAAAATACTGAAAAAATTTAAACATAGCATCTAGATAAAGCTCTGGAATAATATAACTTAATAGTGAGTTCTTTCAAGCATTCAAAGAACAAATGACTGTGCACTGTATAATTTGTACGTGTATCTTAAAGTTTCTTTAGGTTGCCAATGCATCTAAAACCTACAGCAGGTGATGAAAATTTATGGAAATGATATATAAAAAAGTTTAAAAAGTTCAAAAATCTACCTGGACAATCAAACCTCACATAATAAGAATTGGTAGATTACTTAGTATAAAATAGCTCTATCGGCCAATATATCTTCTCCCATCCATGGAAAATGTTTGTAGTTACCTAAGTTAGCAGTTATTTACTCCTTTTTCTTCATTTAAAATCATTTACATTAATGATTTCCTTTCTCTCTGTGAACTTTGGATTCAACTGTCTCATGGGAAAAAAGACAAAAACAGAAACAAAATTTGATTGGTTAACATCCATCATTCGTCACCTAGATTGAGAAGAGTTAATTTTTTCCCATATAGGCCCCATATTTACAGAGTATAGATTCAATCAATAAAAAATAAAAAATTAGTCATATGTGTACATGTGTGTTGTTAAAAGATTGAATGAGAACAATAACATAAATATAATGTTAAAATCCTACATAAATTCTAAGTAACTGAAATCAAACATCATGATAAACACATATTTAGCCTGTCAATTAAATAATAATTTAATATAAAATCTCAACATTCCTATCCCACCTGACTAGGAAAAAGTGTTTACAATTATATTAATGAATGTCTGCCTCTAAGGAATTTAGTTAAAGTTCTTAATTAAAGTTACACTTAATTGGAAAATTTTAAAAATCGCCTTAACTAAGATTTAATATGATACTATATTCACTCATATTAAAATTAGAAAGTTGTTAATAGCATTATTTAGTCCTTCATTTGGAATATCTAGAATAAAAAATTAAAGAGTGTTGTACTAATGAAAAGGAAGAATCTATATTTTCATTTTGTCTTTTATGTAAATGAGTTATTTTGCCTTAAAATGTGAAGAAATGATTTGAAAAATTATAAAAATTAATAATTAACTTCTGTAGAGTGGGTTAAAATCAGAGTTAACAAAATACTGCCTGTAGAGTAAATCTGTCTACTGACTATATTTGTAAGTGAAATTTTATTGGAATACAGCCTTCCCCATTTCTTTAGGTATCATCTGTTACTGCTTATTTGGGCAGAGTTGAGTAGTTGTGCCAGATACTCTATGAACTGATAAATCCTAAAGTACTTTAACACCTACCCCTTTACAGAAGTGGTTGCTAACATTTGATCAAAATAAATATTTAATAATAATTTAAGATAAATATTTAAAATAAATATTTAATAATTCTTTATCCAGCAATTAAGAAGTCTAAAAAGAGACAACAAAAAATATTGGGAGACAAATGTATCAGACCTTAAAGATATGGGTTTTCATAATATAAAGGCTCAATGAGTACTCTTTATAACACAAAGAAACGCACATACACACACACACACACACACTCCAAGGCAAGCCAGGCATGATTAGACCTACACTGAGTTCTCAAAATTTTTCAGAGAAGGAAGAAGATCACATGCAAAATTTGCACCATATTTCTCAAGATCAACCTAAGAAACTAAAAGCTGATAAAATAATCCCAGCCTAGAATTTTACATGTTCAATATAAAGTTAAGTCATTTACGGTCTTTAAATGTTTTACTCCTGATATTGTAGAGAATACACTCTACCAAAATTAGGGAGTAAACACTGTAAAGGAAAATATGAGATCAAGATAAAGAAGATCCAACAGAGATGAGAGAGAAAAAAATTCCCAGGATAATTTAAAAAATGATAATTTTCCCAAGCCATATATGCACTTGTAAACAAGCAAGTTGCACGGGAGCGGACAACACAGAGGTCTAGGGGAAATACCTCAAGAGAAAAATAATGAAACATAGAGGCATATGAAGTATTTGACCATATTGAAAGTAATTTTACAGTTCTGTCACAGTATTTGCATGCTGAATTAGCAATAAGTATATAGAAAAAAAGCGATGGAAGAGAATGAGGTAATTTCAGAATAAAGAAAAACTCATACAAGAAATGAAGTGTTAGAGTTCTGACAATGGCTCAATTGAGAGCAACATTTGCAAAGCCATATTTTTTTCCTCCACAATTTAATTTTTTAAATTTTTTGAAGATTAGATATCTTTTATTTTTAATTGTCTTTTAATAATTTATTTTATATAATTTTTATTTAATTCTTATTCAAGTACAGTTTTCTGTTTTATATTCCCAGCCCTGCCCCCCCAGTGCTCCCCACCTCCCTCCCATTTCCACCCCCCACCCTTAATTATTGTCCATGTGTCCTTTAGACTTGTTCATGTGAGTCCCTCCACTTTTCCCCTATGATTCTCTCCCCTCTCCCCTCTGGACCCTATCAGCCTGTTCCATATTTGAGTGTCATTGGTCATATTTTGCAAAGCCATATTAATGTCAATGTTGAAATTTGACTTAAATAGGAAGTTGGATATTAGCATTTTAGGAGAATAGCTATGAAATGGAATCTTAAAGGAAAAAAGGCTAAATGAGCTAAATCTTCCTCTTCTATAATGAAAGTCGATAACTTACAAAGGTAATGTCTAATAGTGAAAAGTAAAAAAATACCTTTAAAAACTATATTAGTTAGGAATGCGGAGATATTTTGTAAAAGAGTTAGATGCCGAGTAAAAGGGAAGTAGTATTTGGTGATGTCAAATAAAGGGCATTTGAACTATAAGCTTTGTAATGCGAGCAGATATTTAAAAACAAAATAAAATTCGTCAATTATATCTCAGAAAACTGGAGGAAGATAATAAAATAAAATAAAAACAAAGTATTGCTTTAAAATGCAGTTTTTATATTTAAAAGGTCTATGTATAACCCATACTCGGCCACTTTCTAACTGTAATTATGGGTAAATAAATATTCCTCTGTGTTATTTAGTTTTTTTTGCTCTTCTTAAAATAGAGATAATGAAAGTAACTACGTAAGATAGGCATAACAGAGGGTAAATGAACGAATATGTTTAAGGCATTTATTTATTTATTTAAAGATTTTATTTATTTAGTTTTAGAGAGAGGAGAAGGGAGGAAGAGAGGGAGAGAAACATCAATGCGTGTTTGCCTCTCACGTGCCCCCTACTGAGGACCTGGCCTGCAACCCAGGCATGTGCCCTGACTGAGGAGTGAACCAGCAACCCTTTGGTTCACAGGCAGGCCCTCAGTCCACTAAGCCATACCAGCCAGGGCTAAGGCATTTATTTTTTAAAGTATATATTGTTTTGAGAAAATAACAATTATGATTTTAAAAGTAATATGGACTATAAATGAGAAATGTTTTCTTTGCAACAATAAATTTATAAAGGAATAATCTGCATAAGTAATGTATTAGACATGTACATGATGCCAGCTGAGAGAGAGAAGTTTTGAGAAATCATGTGTATGAAATTAGTTCATTTAAAATTGTTATTAATTATAATAATAAATGTTTCCATGCTGTTGTATCAGACTATTTTATTGGCAATAAACACATACAGGTATTGATGAAGATAAATAAAATAATTTTCACATGATTTTATAGACATTTAGAAGACTGGCCCTTAGATATTCTCCCTTAGAATGTTAAACTTATAAAAGGAAGAGGGGCTGTGAGCATCAGTATTTTGGATAATTTTAAAATTGTTTTTGAGGACCTAGTTTCCCCAATTTAGCCTCTTAAATAGACCTCATAATTTCTTTCTTTTGTGTCATTATATTTGCCACTGTCCATTTACAGAACTTTGCAAGTTGACAGAATGCAATTCCTATTGTATCATTAGTATTCATGAAGAGTTATTGGTTATTCCAATGCTAATATCTTTTCAATGAAACTGGGATGAGGATCTCTGGAAAAATGCTTTAAAATGTGTGTATACACCCAAAACTAATTTAGTGATAAACACTTAAAAGCGTGTGAAATAGTCTTGACCTCTAAGGAAAGTGAAATAGTTCATAGCCCTTCCCCTCCTCCCACTGAAACTGACCTCAGAGCAACCATTAACTTCCACTGTAAATTGAGGAACTTAAGCACCTAATGTGTGACATCAGTGGAAGTTATAGTCTCAAAGTAATTTGCCTTAGTACAGCCCCCCAAACCATTTATACTTATGAAAATATCCTGGCATCCTGGGTAAAATGTCTGGGACAAGACACAATCTGTTTTGCTGCTTCAGCTTCGCCCTTGTCACCAGGGTGGCACACCCAATTAGTTATAAAGTTCTTCCTAGCTTAACTGAAAAAGCTTCCCATTTTTTTCCTTTTAAAGGACCTGAGAATTTTAGGGTCTTCTAGAAAAAGAGACAAAATAAAGGTGTAAAATTCACCACCTTTTTCTATACAGGTGTTCCATTAAAAGGGACACAGTACATATCTTTTAATACTTACATGTTTTTTTTAAAAGAATTCCCAAAGATTTCTCTTTCAAAATACTTCAGTGAACAAAATAGAAGAACACTGTAGGAATGATTCAGTAGTTCCCTACCAGGAAAAGAGAGAGTGATAACCAAACACAAAACAAGCTTTGTTGGGGGCTCTTGGTTGACATGTACATCATAGGTAGTTGCTGGGGTAGACAAGATCCGGTGGATGATCATGATTGACAGGGGAAGGTGGGGCAACAGAGGCACCCCTGGGGTATAGGGGTGCACAGTGGTTACAAGCCCAGTCTGAAGAGGTTTGAATCCCAGCTCTGTCCCTTCCTAGCTGTGTACTAGTTGATGGATAGCCCCATATTTACCCTAGTTTCCTCATGGTAGAGACCATGACAGTACCCATTTTGTAGGATTGTGGTGGAGTTTAAATTGACTCCCGTCTGTGTGTAGAATAGTTCCTAATAATATAATGACTAATGGCTACGATTTTTTAGGCAAAAGACTCAGAAAGCACACCCAGGTGGGCAACCAAAAATAGAAATATCTTGCCCCTCAATTTTGCCTAGGTCTGTCTCTGATTATTTTCTTTATCCCAGATTTGTTGCCCTGTGGCCTCTTAGAGATTATTTCACATGTGTGTGAAATATTTCATGGGAAAATTCAAGCAGAGGGCTGACCTCCCTCAAAGAAGGATTAACTGGTAAATGATTGCCAAGCACTTGGAACACTTCAAGAGCTCCAAAAATGTTGCTTGCTAATTCTCCTCATCCCGAGTAGGACCAGCTGATGGCAATCCTATGCTGTAGTGTCTCGTGTCATATGAATACCCAACCCAAAGTTGTAAAATTTCCAATTTGTAAGCGGCCAGTGGACACACTAATAAGATACTTGTTGAGGAGCAGCACGGTCTGCACCTGGCATACGATTAGTGGTTGCTTAAGGAAATATTATTTCCTGCACTTGGTTTTCAGTTTGGTTTATTTTTCCACATTTTCACATCTGACGAGTTAAGTGAGCTTCACAGAGCCATCTTCCTGTTGTATATAAGAAGGTCATATGGTGAAAGACAATATTATCTGAGAAAATCCGTTAGATTGAGTGAGACTAGGGACATAAAATGGATTTTATGTGCATTGTGTAAGGTCTGCAGATGACATTACATTCACAATTTTTATTGTAGCGTAATCCTCTAGGAAAGATACTTGATGGTCCCAAAGGCATCTTCAGCCAAAGCACACCATGAAATCAAAAAGGAAACCATTTTGGTGGAATTGTGAATTGCACAGGGGTACCATTTAGAAATAAATATTCATAAGTCATTAACAAATTCCAGATCAGTTCATGATTATTCATCATTTGAGCACATGTACTCGACTTTCTATGAATTATTCATCAGCTTTGTTTATGAACATCTTTAACTGATTAATGGTAAATCATGATGAATATTCCTGAATTGCTCAAACTGAAGCATAGATCATAATGAATGAAGTCATGTATTGCTTTTCAGGAGTGTGAGATGAATAGTTGATACAGGAAGAAAAATAAGAAATTGCAATGGTTTTTGCAAATATGTCTGGTTTAGAAATCTGAGGGCTTAACTTTTTATTAGGAACACATTGACAATCAACATCCACTTTTTCAGCCATGCGTCTTGGCTTCAGAGTCAGAAAAGGTGATGCGAGACGGTGCCAGGAAACAGGCCTCAAGCAGTTCAGACAGTTTCTCTGGCCAAACTTTCTGAAACCAGACCCCAGCTCTTGAATAGGTAGATTATATATTTAAGTAGCTTCCTAAAATATAGTACTTAATTCTAATTTACCCAATAATATGCTTTTTATTTGATTTTATTTTGTTGAGGTAACATTTAATATGAGATCCATCCTCAGCATATTTTTAAGTATACAATACGGCATTGTTCACTCTAAGCATGACAGTGTGCAGTAGGTCTCTAGAATTTGTTCCTCTTGAATTACTGAAACACTGTACCCATTGATAAGCAGCTCCCCATCTCCTTTACCTTTCTACACTTGGCAACCACCATTCTGCTCTCTACTTGCATGAGTTTGACTACTTACAAATTTTTTTAAATCCTCACCCCAGGATATGTTTATTGGCTGGGAATGGAACCCACAACCTAGGCATGTGCCATGACTGGGAATTAAACCTGAAGCCCTTTGGTGTACTACAGGATGATGCTCCAACCAACTGAGCCACCTGGCCAGAGTGTATGAGTTTGACTAGTTTAGGTACCTCAGAGAAGAGGAATCATGCAGTATTGTTGTCCTGTGAATGGTTTAAATCGTGGCTACTTACCATTCTTAAACTTCATCCATGTTTTCACATATCACAGGATTTTCTTTTTTTAAAGTCTGGATAATATTGCATTCTGTGTCCTGCAATAGATGAGACAAAAAGCAACACAAAATGAAATTGAAGCCCCATCTCATACCATATACAAAAATCAAATTAAAATGGATTAAAGACTTAAATGTAAAACTGAAAACTATAAAACTTTTAGACAAAAACATAAGGGAAAAATCTGCATGACACTGGTCCTGACAAAGATTCACAGATATAACACAAAAAGCACAGGCAACACAAGGAAAAAGTAGACAAATAGGACTATACCAATAATACTTTGACCGCTAAAAATAACTTTATACTTTATAAAAATCAAAATTTCTCAATTAAAAATTGTTTTAAACCCAGTCATTGAGTACACTAAAAATGGAAAAAATGAAAGATAGTCTATATTTTTATCTATCTTAAACATAGTAAGCAAAATCCTAGTACGCATTTTTATCTGTTCATGAGATATTTTACATATTTTTCTTTTCTATTTTAACCTGATTTATGGTACACCAAAATATTTTCAGGGGTATTCAACTTTTGGGCATCTCTGCACCACACTGGAAGAAGAAGAGTTGTCTTAGACCACATGTTAAATACACTGCGACAAGCAATCACAAAAAAATCTCATAATGTTTTAAGTAAATTTACGATTTTGTGTCAGGCTGCATTCATAACCATTCTGAGCTGGATGCAGCCCACAAGCCTCAGGTTGAACATCCCTGATTTATATGCTAAGTGATCATAGCTCTTTCCAAGTTAGTTTTTAATTAATATGTCATGAATCTGTTTGGATATAATCAAATACTTATGTTTTTCAGCTGTATTTTAATGACTGACACATTAAAATAAATGAAGAAATGCATTATGCATATAGAGGTGGAATATAGGGGGTCCATTATATCTAAAGAGAAAATATATTATCATTTATACATTATTACATATATAGAAAACAGAAAGATTCAAAACATATCCAAATGGATTGCATACTTAGACTAAAGTAAAATGTGGAACAGGTATCAGAAAAGGAAGTGAGAAGGAAAAGTTAGAGAAGGAAGAAGAAAATCAGGAAAGTGTGATATCCTATAAATTAGAGAAGTCAGTGTTCCACAAAGAAAGAGTGATCTATTCTGACAGCTGGTTTTAAAAATCATCAACCTTAGTGGGAGCCACACCAAAAAGAGGTGGTACTCACTTCTTCGCTTTGGGAATCAGAACATAGAAGCCACATGGGGATGACAGGAGGTGAAACACTAAACATAGTAGAACTCACGGGAACCTGCCATAGACGACTTCCTGTGTCTATATATGTCACTCAATTATCCCTAATGTCTTGGACTACATAAAATAAGACTGTTGAAAATGGGTGCTGAATGGATGGCAGTCATATTTGGATGCAAAATGTTTTCAGATTCCAGAAATCTGGGAAGAATAAAGACAGCAGAATGCATAAACATTGTCAAGAAGAAGAGAGAGAAGACTATACATTTCAGAGATCTTACTGTGTCTTTCAATTTATAGACTCTAGATGTCCATTAACAATGGGTCATGTTATAGTGATTGAAAGCAGAAGAGAGATTGGAGGTGACTGAATAGAACTTTGAAAGTTCACTCAAAAGTTTTATTTTTTGAGTAAATGTTGACATGGAATCTAACCTACCTCTGTAGTTTCTTCCTTTGCACAGCAAAAGCCAATATAAAATTTGAATTTAGTGAACTAGATACACCTTTCTTTCTTCTTTGGAGAAACTGCAAATGTGGAGTTCTATTTCTAGTAACCTTGAGTGTGGAGGAAATGGAGTATTTTGTAGGGAACATATTTGGCAGCAGGGGAAGTTAGATGGTGAAAGTGATAAAAACACGCTCTGCAGAGAGGAGAGAATTTACGCACAGCCACCTAGAATGAACTCTTCCGTAGAATGATAAACCTCTTGCCTGAAACTTGATTTCCTGAGTTCTAGCTTTCAAATCTTTCCAACATATCATTCAGTGAATAGCCTTTCTTTTCCATAGAGATTTCTGAAAGCTTCTATATTTAAGGGCATAGTGATCTCAGAATTTTTCATGACAATGCAAAAGTTTAAAAAGAAAAAGAAAAAAAGGATTAAAAAGTATATTTCATAACTAGCTATGAGTGGTATTAAAGAATTTACTAAAATGACAGTTTTCATTCAATAATCCCATGCTCACCTACACCGTGGTAGCAATGCTGAGAAATTGGGGGAATATGATTCAATGTTAGTAGATAAAAAAATCATTGAATCATCAAGTTAAGGCACACTTTCTCTTAGGTCAAAGATAAGATCATTTTGCTATCAAATAGACATAAAGACCATGCCCTGGGCAATAATTTCTGTGCAGTATCTTATTAAAATACTTCAGCTGTTTTCCTTTTTTGGCCAGTTTAATGAAGGTTTTCAAAATATTTTAATACAAGTTTCTACCTTCATTATATTTTAAATATTTTATTGTTGATAGGCTATTAAAGTTGTCCCACTTTTTTTCTTTGTCACCCTTTCCACCCAGCCTACCCCTCACTTTCATAATCAGTACCTTTACCATTGTCCACATCCATGGGTCCTTCATATATGTTCTTAGACTAATTCACCTTCTTTCAATCAGCCCCAACTCCCTTTCCCCTCTTATAGCTGCCAGTCTGTTCCATGATTGTATGCCTTTGGTTCTATTTTGCTCATTAGTTTATTTTGTTTATAGATTTCTTTTAGAATTGAGATTATATGGTATTTGTCTTTCACCAACTGGCTTATTTCACATAGCACAATAGTCTCCACTTCCATTCATGTTGTTGCAAAAGGCAGGAATTATTTTCTTTCTTTCAGCTGAATACTATTCCATTATGTAGATGTACTACAGTTTTTTGATCCACTCATTTACTGAGGAGCATTTAGGCTGTTTCCAGCAGGTGGCTATTATAAATAGAGCTGCCATGAACATGTGGGTGCATGAACTCTTTTGAATTGGTGTTTTGGGATTTGTTGGGTATATTGTCAGCAGTAGAATCACTGGGTCAAAAGGCAGTTACATTTTTTAAGTTTTTTTTTTTTAGGAAATTCCATACTGCTTTTCACAGTGGCTTCAATAGTCTACGTTCCCACCAACAATGCACTAGGGTTCCCTTTTCTCCATGTCCTCATCAACACTTGTTGTTTGTTGACTTATTAATGATGGCCATTCTGGCAGGTGTGAGGTGATACCTCATTGTGATTTTAATTTGCATCTCCTTGATGGCTAGAGACCTTGAGCACCCTTTCATATTTCTCTGGGCCATCTGTATTTCTTCCTTGGAAAAGTGTCTATTCAGGTCCTTTGCCCAGTTTTTAATTGGGTTATTTGTCTTCCTGGTGTTGTATAAATTCTTTATATATTTTGGAGATTAAACCCTTGCCTGATATATTGTTGGCAAACATATTCTCCCACAGAGGGGATTCTCTTTTTATTTTGATGGTTTTTTTAGCCATGCAGAAACTTTATAATTTGATACAGTCCTGTTTGTTTATTTTTTTCTTTATTTCACTTGCCCTAAAAGATGTATGGATAAAAATACAACTACATGAGATATCTGACATTTTACTACCCACTATCTTACACCACATGCCAGAATAAACTCAAAATGGATAAAAGACTTAAATATAAGGTGTGATACCATAAAAATCCTAGAGGAAAACATAGCTTAATCACATTTAAACTGAGAAAATTCAAACATTAGAAGTCCTATTTACTTGATACCACAAGCTAAGGTTTTTTTTTGTTTCATTTCGGGATTGTTTCCTCAGGGATAGACATTTTAGACATCAACCACTATTGCAAATTAAAGCAGGAAGATTAAAAACAGCAGAAAAAAGGAAAGGACAGAAGTAAGTGTAAAAACATAGTGGCAGGCAATTAATTACACTCAAGCCAGCAGGTTCATGGTTAGAAAACTATTTATTTGGCACATAATTGCTTATTCAGTAGGTAATGTATCCAAGTAGGTAGAAATATGGAAAACTGCTGTTAACCATCTCCCAGAGCAAATGATGATGGAATTCAGAAAAATAATATTTCTTGTCATGTGACTTACGTTGTCAACCTTTTCACAGTTTTATTAATCTTTTGATTTTTGGCCATCCATTCAGAGAAAGTGACATTTTAAACAATATTGTAAGGAGGCTAGTGAATCTTTGCAAATCTGGAGAAGGAGCTAACTTGGGGGGGGGAGGGGGAGGGGGGCAGGTAGTAAAGCCAAGATTGTAAACTGGAGTATGCTGGGTATGTTCCAGAAACAGCAAGAAGGCAATTGCTGCGGGAACAAGTGAAAGAGGTTAGAGAGAAATAGATCATTTGGTGTCTCAAGGTCTTGATAAGAATGTACTTTGAGGCAAGTGCCTTTCTTCACTATAACTTCTGGTCAATGGTAAGTTCCACCATTACGAGATGTCAATGTATACATAAAAAATTAAAGAAAATATACTACACCACCAATTCTAAACCAGTGCTGGGATCTTCTAAGAAGAATCAATCGTGTGCAGTTAATTACCATATTACCCGGTTATGGTTTCAAACTATTCTGCTGCATACCATATAGAATCTAAGCGGATTAAGAAGACACTCATCTAAACTATTACCAGAATAATAAAGAAATAAGGAAAGTTTCAAAATCTTAATTTTGAGGCAAATAGAGTGAATATGTTATTTTAAATAGGCAATATTTAGTACATAAATTTCACCTAAATGATGCTATAGTAATATAACCATCTACTATCAAAAAGTATGGGTCAAACAATAATTAGAAATGTATTTCCTCTTTCCACTATTATAGTACCATGGACAGTGACTCACCAACATGAGGAGTTAAACCCTGTCGGTTAATCTGGAAAATGCATTAAAATCCTCTGGTTTTATAAAGAAGGGTCAACTAAAATTTGAACCAATAATTAAAATTATATATTTAAATTAGTTTCTATACTTCTATAAACAATATAATATAATGGAAAGAAATTTAGACTAGGAATAAAGACCAGTGCTCTAGGCTATTTTGTAAGCTGATTAACATTTCCGAGACTCATTGTATTCTTTGTAAAATGGTGAGGAGGAAAGAAACTGTGGGAAAAGTTAGCTAAGGTCCTCTCCTCTAAATTGTAAATAATATTATCTAAAATTTGTTCTACAGATTTAGGTGACAACAATCCTAAATGCCATCGATACAGACTTGTGATTCTCTCAAATCCTTTCAGGTATAATTTCTAATGTAACTGCTTCAATAGTTTGAATACTAAGTACTAACTCTGATGCAAGTAATAGAAAAACCAAATAATAACTTGGTAATAGAGAAACTTAGCATTGCATATAAAAAAGTTCAGAGGCAAAATTATTAATTTAGTAGATAAATTACATCATAATGACTCATTCTTACTATGATTTTTTTCTGCTTATATGTATGTTGACTAATTTTCTTACACTGCCTCTACTCATGTTCCCAAAATGACTGCCAAATTTTCAGGTGTCAGAAAAGAACCCAATAAAAAGAAAACTCTTATATTGCTTCTACTTTTTCTTGTTATCAGTGACACAAGCAGTCTTTTCCAGAATCTCTCTTTCATATTTTCTCTTCTATTTGTTGGTACATAATTCAATTATATGTTTATACTTACACCAGCCATTAGCATAAAATGTTAATGATAATCATAGGCTTAGTTGAGTAAAATTAGCCACTGGTATGTAGATTTTGAAATACATGAACTTGTTTTTAGTATATGGCTATCCAATGCCTGAGCAGAACTTGGGTTCTGTTGAAAGAAAGAGAGAGAGAAAGGAAGGAAGGAAAGTGTGTGTGCAGGAGAGAAATGGCTGTCAGGTCTACCTTACCTAACTGGAAAAGAAGCAGTGTTTAGCCCCTCTGCATTCTTTTCTCTATATAAGTTGACAATGATAGACATGTGAGGCAGCTATTAGATATCCTTTAGGAAATTGACCGTCTCCTAATAGGAAGACTTTTCATACATGCTTTTCTAAACTCTTTGGAGTTATATCAGTTATAATAATCATTTTTATTATTATAAATTATCAAACATTAATATCTTATTATTGCAGTGCTTATAACTATATCTAAAATGATACTTTGTCGACAATGAATATCCCACCCACATTGTTTTATACATTCATCCCATGAAATTCATCCCAAAAGCTTTTAATAAATCCTAACATTTCCAGTCACTATCATTTCCAATTAGATGCTAAATTATATCCAAAAGTATTTACTAAATTATTTTTTACCAGATGTAATGTACCTTACCTAAAACCAGATTCTCTCTTTAAAATTTTATATTATTGTTTCCCTCCAATCCTAATAATATCCCTGAAGTTTACATTTTAATTTTTACCTTAAGTTAATAACCCTAAATCCTATAAGGATAAATATAATTTACTTATGATATTAATATATTTACTCACTTAAAATCTTCTTCAAATCATCCTGTGAAATTATGCCTTAGTTTTCTTTGCCAGGGTAAAACATTAGCACCTGAGTTGTATAAAAATTTTTCAAGTAACACACAAAATGTGAACTCACTTTCCCAAGCACTAAGTCAATGAGAAGATATTATGCATTATTATCCTTACTTTACCAATGACACATTATGCAGACAGGTCAACAGATTTGCCACACCAACACTGGAGACTTAGAACGAGGTCATTATGAGTCTAATAACCAACTCTATTCTTAATTCTCTTAGTCACAAAAATATGATTAATGAAACAAATGTAGGCTTGTTACCTGATTATTATCCCCTCTGGGTATGACATAATTCTGTCTGTCTCTTTACAAATATATTCCATGTGTGATGTTGATCCTATGTTTTGAAAAGCACACCAGGAAGGCATTAAAGTCTCTTTGCTCAGGAGAAAAAAACATGAGATTTATGCAAGCACCAAAAATAGAGATTTATATTTTTAAATGCCACATGACATTTTTGAGAGGGTTCTGTTTTTTCCATGGTGACATCATAATTGTCCTGTGAGGGGGATGTGGAATGGAAAAGGTAATTAGTATTGAACAGATCCTCCGAAGGAAAATGCCTCTTGGATCTGAAAATGGTTTACTCCAGTATTAATTTTCTGATGATACCTTTTGAGGCTATTAATTTTCTGATGATACCTTTTGAGGTTGTTTAGTTAAACATAAATGGTGCAAAATATCGTATTTAGTCCCAGAAGCACTGAGTGGCATTTCATCCTTAGTGTCCAAGTGCAAAGTCAATGAGTAATAGCTGTGAGAATGTTGCTCATAATCTCTCCATCAGAGAATGTGTTCAACATGTTACAGTTACTGAAAATGGAGGGGGGGTGAGAAAGACAGACATAATGAAAAAAGTCTAAAGACCCTCTAGATCAGTAGGTATGCCTTAGCTTTTCATTTATACTGTTAATAAAGTGATTGAACTTTTGAGAAGCTCAAGTGCCTCATAAACAATAAACTTGCCACAAACAGCAGGATCCCCAGTGGAACTTAGTGCTTGAAGACGCTGATATGCACTAGTGGAATGACATGCATGGGTGGAATATTGTCACTTCCAACTGTGCCTCAGAGGTTCAAGGACAGGTTTTTTTTGCTTTGTGAAATCTGTACTTATGGAACAACTACTCATAAAACTCTTCTGTATGTAAATAATAATTTATTAAAACCCTGAAAAATAATTTTCTCCAAAAAAACTATAAATTAAGTACTTTACAATACACACAAGTATTATTATATCATAAGTAAGCAGAAATACATTATTTTTAAGAAATATTTATAGAAAATTTTGAATATGGATATAATGTGATATTTATGTTTCCAAAATAGATTTAATAGGTTCACAGCCATTGTAAAATGAAAACCTAAGTTCAACAAATCTAAAATTTCATAGCCAGGGTTCTTCTGAATTTAATTTAGAAAATCACCAGGTGGAGCCCTGGCTGGTGTAGCTCGTGGATTGAGCACAGGCCTGCGAACCAAAGGATCACCATTCGATTCCCAGTCAGGGCACATGCCTGGGTTGCAGGCCAGTTCCCAGCAGGGGATGCATGAGGGGCAACCATGCATTAATATTTCTCTCCCTCTAAAGATAAATAAATAAAATCTTTTAAAAAATGGAATTTCTTAAAAAAAAAGAAAATCACCAGGTGGATATTGCCAAAATATCAAATGGATTTGTTGATATATAAAAGTAGAAAAAGAAAATCTAAAAACAACAATAACAATTCAAAGTGGAGAAATAAATGAATCATGCAATATAAGTCCTATAAATGAAATATGAAATATAACTCCTATGAGCATTGAAATAATAGATGGGGTATATTTGCGACATTTTTTCCTAAGGCTTTGAATTTTTAAAAAAAATTATTTATTCATTATTTAATTGTTCAAGCACAGTTGTCTTCATTTCTCCCCACCATTCCCCCCACCCTTCATCCTACCCCTCTTTGGTTTTGTCTGTGTGTCCTTTATAGTAGTTCCTGAAAACCCTTCCCCTTCCTCTCCCCATTATCCGCTCCCATCTCCCCTCTGGTTACTGTCAGTTTGTTTTTAATTTCAATTTCTTTACTTATATTTTGCTTGCTTGCTTGTTTTCTTGATTAGGTTCCACTTATAGGTGAGATCATATTGTATTTGTCTTTCACTGTCTTTCATTTGGCTTATTTCACTCTGTATAATGCATTCCAGTTCCATCCATGCTGTTGCAAAGGGTAGGGGCTCTTTCTTTCTGCTGCTTAGTATTCCATTCTGTAAATGTACCACGGTTTTTTGATCCATTCATTTACTGATGGACACTTAGGTTGCTTCCAGCACTTAGCTATTGTAAATTGTGTTGCTTTGAATGTAGGGGTGCATAGGTTGTTTTGAATTGGTATTTCAAGGTTCTTAGGGTATAATCCCAGCAGTGAAATTTTTGGGTCACAAAGCAGTTCCATTATTAGTTTTCTGAGGAAATTCCATACTGTTTTCCACAGTGGCTGTACCCATCTACATTCCCACCAACAGTGCGCTGGAGTTCTCTTTTTTCTCCTCATGCTCTCCAATACATGTTGTTTGTTGATTTGTTTTTGATCCACCACTCTCACAGGTGTGAGGTGGTATCTCATTGTGGTTTTAATTTGCATTTCTCTGATAGCTAGTGATGCTGAGCATCCTTTCTTACGTTTCTGGACCCTTTGTATGTTCCCCTTGGAGAAAGGTCTGTTCAAGTCCTTTGCCCATTTTTAATTGTTTTTTTTTTTTTTTGTCTTCCTAGAGTGGAGTCATTGAGTTCTTTATATATTTTGGAGATCAAACCCTTGTCTGAATTATCATTGGCAAATATGTTTTCCCATACAAGTGGTTCTCTTATCATTTTAATGCTGTTTTTTTCAGCTGTGCTGAAGCTTTTTATTTTGATGAAGTCCCATTTGTTTATTCTTTCCTTTATGTCCCTTGCTTTAGGGTACATATCAGTGAAAATATTGCTGTGTGGAATATCTGAGATTTTCCTGCCTGTGTTCTCCTGTAGAACTTTTATTGTGTCATGACTTATATTTAAGTCTTTATACACCTTGAATTTATTTTTGTGTATGGTGTACGTTGATCATGTTTCATTTCTTTGCATGTAGCTGTTCAGTTCTCCCAACACTATTTGTTGAAGAGACTATTTTTTACTCCATTTTATGTTACTGCCCCCTTTGTCAAATATTAATTGACCATAGAGTCTTGGGTTTATTTATGGGTTTATTTCCATTCTGTTCCATTGATCTATGTATCTGTTCTTATGCAACACCAGGCTGTTATGATTACAGTGGCCTCGTAACACAGTTTGATATTAGCTATTGTGATCCCTCCTATTTTGTTCTTCTTTCTCAAAATTGCTGCAGCTATTTGGCGCTGTTCATGATTAAAATTTTTTAATGGAAATTATCTAGTCTGTAAATCAAATGTCCTAGTTTTTAAGTATATTAAGTGTAAAATTGTTTCAAATTAATTTTGCTTTTGTTTGAAATTTTCTATTCCTTTATAAAATATAGAAGTTAAAAATAAATGTAAGAAAGAAAGCATGAGCCACTTCTAAAAAGAGGATGAAAACATGCCTTTCTGTGATGATCCTGATAGGAAACTAAAAAACACAACAAGAAAAATGTAACCTCATTAAATATTACTATTTTTGCTTAGGCAAAGATTGTTCTAATTTTTTCCAGTGTTATCTTTGGTAGCTTTTGAAGAGTTTTGAAGATTTCAATAATCAATAGACTCATTTAATTTAATTTACATTAATCAAGTCAACATACTTCACCTTTTCATCTATTAAATTCTAATTCAAGGTTTCTTTAGCAAGAAATATATGAAAGAATTAATTATGAAGAAGAAAAGCTGAGACACATATATGTCTAATATATATATTTTGTTAATGTTGGTTTCTAAATTATAATATATATAAATTTGCTATGAGGTTTTTAATTGATATTACTATCAAAATGAAAAAGAAAAACACAATACATGAGAATCAATTGAGATAAACTTTAAAAATAACTGAAAATTTAAGAATGTTGACCCTGTAATGTGGAATGAGATTTATCTGGACTTTTTTAGACTTCTTATACTAAGCATATGGAAAACATTTACACATTCATTTTGTTTTAATATATATTCAAAATTTTCAAAAATTAGTTTTTCACTTCATAAGATATAATTACAACAAATATGTGTGCTCATATTTTATAATTATGGCAAAATTCCAGTTTAGTTTTCATTTTATACTTTTATAAAATTGAATAAAACTGAAATATGAACTAGTAATAATAGCCACTACTTATTGAGAACACTGCATGACAGACTTTACCAGGTACTTCACACACAGTTGTCACACAACGCAAATAATAATATTTTTATTATTATATAGATAATAAAAGAGGAAATTGGAATTCAGAAGTAAAGTGATATACCAAAGTCACTTAATTAGTTAGTAGTAGAACCACAATTGAACTCAAGCCTATTTGACCCAATTTTGAACTTTCCATAGTAATTATAAATTATGTTGCTATTTTCATAACAAGCATTGAGGCTGAGTGTAAAAGAAAAAAATGAAAATCTGCTTTAAATATGTTTAAATACGATCAGTTTCATTCAAAATATTTGTTTGGCCTAACTGAAGCCCTACTCTCATGCTATCGATACAGATTTTGTATGGGAGAAGCAGCTATATGGAGCTAGCATTTCTATCATTTATTATTTGTACGATACTTCCTCCCAAATGGTTTGAAGCACTTTCAGAGTTAACAATGTTAACACATTCTTAACACTTTCTAATATCCTGAATAAAGAGGCAGAATAAAAACTGGCTGACAATGAAATTTTTTATCTTAAAAATAACTAATTTAATTAATGAGGATATCTGGGTTGTGTATTTTCCAGTACCAAACTGATTCAAATGCACTGGGGAAAAAGTCAAAGCCCAAGAATATCTCAATAAAGTTAATTATAAAAAGGAAGTAAAAAATTTTTAAAAAGGATACACTATACTGCAGCCAGGTTCTATAACAGAACTCCTGATCATTATTGAAACATGGCTCTGACTTAGCACTTCCAACCCTAACATGCTCCCAACATAAACACAAACATTTGCTCAGTGTTTCTGAATACCAAAAGTAATATATAATTTATATTTCTCAAGTAACACCTTAATATGGAAACAAGTCTTGGATAATGTAGTAAAAGAGAAATTAGCCATGGTACCTCAGAAAAACAAAAATATTCATCAAATTATTTGCATTCAAAATGAGTAAAATAAAAAATCAGAATGGCATATATCTACAACAATATAAAAAAGGTAAACCAAAGATATAAAAAATTACTAAATAAAGAGGTATTCAATTCCAAGGTGAAATAAAGTCCAAGATGCAATAACCTCACTAAAGTTTCTGTTGTTTCCACAGAAGAATTTAAGGAAAACATACTTTTAATGAAATGAGAAACTGAGATGACAAAAATCAAAAGTACATGAATAGAAAGTTTGCACACTTAGAACAGAATCATGAACACAGTGACAATGTTATAAAAACGATTCTCAAACAAAAAAGAGAATACATTGGCAAAAATAAATTAATTGGGTAGAAAAAGAATTTACAAACTACTGAGAATACCAAATACTGAAAAAAACTAATTAAGACAACTAAATAAATATATGCAGAATATAATGATCAAACATCAGGACAATTTGGGTCTCTTAGACTACACAATGCATGGAACATAGAAAATATTACAGGATGTAATAGCACAACATTTTCTTCCAATGAGGAAGAATTAAATTAATATATTGATAAGGCATTGATATTACTAAAAAGCATAATTGAATTATTCTGGAAAAATCTACACTGGGATGAACCCTGTTAGAATATTATATTTTTAAGATAAGGAAATAATTTTTTAGGGTACCACATATGAAAATAAGAGGGAGTTGGGTCTGAGAAAAGGGGAACAAAAACTTAGACTAGACTTATATTTCTTCACATCAGTATTTATATAATAAATAATCCCTGTGAATACCAGATACCATAAAAAGAACTGACACACCGTAAAAAGAACTACAACAACTAAAAAGAATATGGTAGATAAGGAAAATAACAGATGCTAATCTCCTCTAGAAACACCCTCACAGACACACCTGGAAATGGCGTTTAACCTGGGTACCTGGGGTGCAGTGAAGCTGACACATAAAGTTAACTATTGCAATCCTGTTTTTGAAAATAGCTAAAGATAAAAATAATTAAAAATCATCTTTTCAAATAGTGTTCTGACAATAGGGAGAACTCATAATCCCTAAATATGAAATAAGAATAGCATAACTGTAATGGGGATATTGTCATTGTTTCAATGTTTAATTGTAAGTGGCTTAATTCTCTTCATAAAAACAAGGTGATTGAATCTACAGTAGAGGTTTTTTTTTTATATTGTTGTTCAAGTACAGTTATATTCATTTTCCTCCCACCACTCTAGTATATCTTAATTTTATAATATTCTCCATAATTTTCAGCAGTAAAATTTAAATCATTAAAATTTTTAGCTCCATGACCTAAGGTATAACTTAAATTATAAGGTGATGTGTTGAACAAAATTTGGAATAACAGTTTTATCTATTCTGTCATAATAAATTCCTACTGCACTAGAATATGCATAATATGTTGAATATAGTAGATGTTCTCTTTTACTATTTAGAGAGCGTTGTAATGTACTTAAATGTGTTTGTAATTGTAACAGCTTTCTTACAGGTTTTTATGTTTTTTTCATTTTAGAACTTCTTTTATAAGGTCCGTAATTAACTCAGGATTATTTTAAGTGCTTTTGTATGATTATGACAAATATTTATTGTAGTACTTCTGTGAGAAATTATATTTAACTTATCTTTAAATGTCAGGTGTTCTCAAATGATTATAAACTCCTACAGGACCAGGGAGTGTCATTTCTTCCATATTTTCACCAGTGAGTTTTTTCCCCAGTTCTCCATTCAAAAGCCTTGTGTGTGTTGAAGTGCCCTGACTTCCCTCTAGGAGCACTGATACCATTGCCTACTCTGTTCTGTCTTAATCAACTCTCTGCTAAAACACAAAATTACAGTTATACAACCTTCCATTTTAATTTGCATTTTTACTTATACTGGTAGGAAATGGAAGTGGGAAATCAACGCCGTTATTGTAAAAAGCTGACAAAAATATTGTGATCTAGTTTGGCTAGTGGGAAACTAATTCCCTCAATTGCTTAATTCTTTCTTTGTTTAGACACAGCCAAATTATGTAAAAATGAAATGGACAGTCAGTGAAAATATTAAGAAGTGGCTCCGTTTGTCCCCTCGAGGAAATTGCTGACATACAGAATTGGTCTGCAATGTAAATAACATTAGGAAAGCAATTACTCTTTAATTATTATTTCTTAATTCAAACTGGAGGCCTTCAAATATTATTGATGGAGGCTGTTAATTCCGCTTCTCCCTCTGGGAATTCTCACCAAATAAGATGTGCACAATATGCCTTTAATCTATGCATGACAAGAGTGGTGAAAGATGTATAAATCTAGGTCCTCTCCATAAACAAATCAATGGACTGGCATCCTCCAACAAGTGTGTAGAGACCTTATTCTAGTAACACATTATACTGGGTTTGCTTTTAAACATCTCATTAGGTGTCCATTTAGAATGAGACATTCTCTTTCTCCCTGCCAGAGGGCTGACCTTGTGTTCTCTCTGGTGACAGAATGTCATTATCAAGTTTGCAGGGAAGCACAGTTCTTTATCAACACTGCCAAAAAAAAAAAAAATACAATTCCTGAAAGTACAAGAAGGCATTCAAGTAAAAATTCAGAATTATTGGTTTTCCTCTGGAAGCTTTTAATCTTAAATTATCAGTTTCCCTAAATTGTTCACATGTTGGAATGATGGACATAAAGTATTAACTGTTTTCTTTTATGGATTAATCAACATACATTTTAATAGAAACATTTATTAATTTAGAATGTATAAAATAATTTATAAATGTGTTACAAGTAAAACTGTATGTTTTCTACAAGAGGTATTTTTCAAGGGATGTTCTTCTCAGTGTTTTTTTTTCCTTATCATCAAAAGTGATGCCCGTGAAAGAAGCAATAGAATAGTAATTCCCAGACCAGATGCTCTCACATCAAAGTTATTAAAGATAAAAAAATTAGAGGTGGCAGAATTATTACAGTGTGTCAGTATGAGAGCAGAGGTGAGCATCCAAATTAAATAAGAAGGCATAGTTTGTTTGTTTTTTAATCTTCATTGTAGGATATGTTTTTTATTCATTTGGGGGTAGTGTGGCGAGAGAGAGAAACATCCATGTGAGAGAAAAACATCAATCAATCGTCTCACGTATGTGCCCCATTGAGGGGTAGAACCCACAACCTAGGTATGTGCCCTGATCCGAGATTGAAACCTGCGAACTTTCGGTGCATGGGACAAAGTTACAACCAACTGGGCCACCCAGTCAGGGTGGATGGGGCTCTTTTATTTCACATGGAAATATGGAATGAGTAGATATTACTGTTATTATACTGGCATTTTTTTTCAGAATATTTATTTTTCAGAGACATATCTCTGTGATTTGGATTACATTTAGTTCTTCACTGTGATGGTACTCATAAAGCCACTGATAACATAATGTCGAATTTCATCAGATTATTTTTAAAATAATTCAAGTCACCAACAGAATAAGAAAAAAAATCAAAGACACAGAAACTAAAAAGAGCAATAGGAAATCCCCCCAAATATATTGAGTCAATATAATGTTTAATTCCTTGTTTTATTAAGCACATCTGCAAAATACTTTTCTTTGCCATATACTCTCTCTTTAGAAAACTTGATGTTTGGTTACCTCTCTAGGCAGGTAAGTCCAAATATATTTTTAGCTTAGGTCTTATTAGAACATCCTTCCCAAACCTCATGCTAGTCTAGAAAATCTGGTATTTTTACCAGCATTCTCAGTGTGAATAGATGGGACTATGAATGTCCTATTCACCTGTTAGAATGTCAGAACACCTGAACACGAGCATTCTTATACTGAGACAGTTGGTCGGATAACCGAGATGACTACTAAGTGATTAATGAGCAGGTAGCTCGGGTGTATATAATGTGGGATGATTCACATCCTGGGTGAGACAGCAGCACAGTGTGAGATTCAATCACACTACTCAGAATGGGGTACAATTTAAAAATTTTCAGTGATTTATTTCTGGAATTTTCTATCTATTATTTTTGGACCTCAAGGGACCATGGGTAACGGAAACCTCAGAAAGAAAAAATGGAGATGTGGGTGGGTGTGGGCAAGTCTATCTTCATAATTTTTGAACACCTTAAACATTTTAAGGATTATGCTGCTTACAATGTATACTTTTTTCCCCAAATTTTTGAGGGAAAAATAAGAATGCACATTATACATGGGTAGTACCTCAAATATCTTTTAGCAGTTCTTGCGTTTTGTAATTATTTGTTACATAAAATTTCTCATGCCATAATATGTTAAAATGTAAATGCTAAAATTTCTTCATAATACAAAAATCAAGTATCTAGATATAAGTAAACAAATGATTGATTTGAAAAATTAAAACACCTGGCTGGTGTAGCCCAGTGGATTGAGCGCAGGCCTGCGAACCACATGATCGCAGTTCGATTCTCAGTCAGGGCACATGCCTGGGTTGCAGGCCAGTTCCGGCAGGGGACTCATAAGAGGCAACCATACATTGATATTTCTCTCCTTCTCTCCTTCCCTTCCCCTCTAAAGATAAATACATAAAACCTTTATAAAAAACTAAAACAAAAGAGTTTCTTTCCTGAAAGTTTGGGCCAAAAATGTGGGTGCACATTATACACAGAAAAATACAGTAATTTCCTCCTCTTTTAAAGTACAGATAAAAATAGGTCAAACCTCATATGGCTGTCATAAGAGTTATATGACAGAATTTATGTAATAAACTTTCCACAGTACCTATCAAATAGTAAGGTGCCCGGAACTGTTACCTGTAATCATCCTCACCATCCTCATCAACATCAGCATCACTGCCATCCAGACCGCCATTATTATCTCCATCATAGTTTCGAATCTATTCCTCTTTCTCTATGCACAGTTCCTCTGCCTTAACTTGGATCCTCTGCTCATGACCTTTGGCTGTTAATATGCATTTCGAACTCTCATCCTATTCTCAAAATTATCACTCTTGAACAAAGCGTTTGAAAATAAACACCGATTATGGCTCTCTTCTGCTTTAATGTATACCTATTGCAAATTTCATCTACGTAGTTCAATATACAAATTTTGATGATTTGATCATCTGCCTCACGTGGCTCATCTCACGGACTCCATCTGTTAGGAGAGCATACTCCAGGTGTTTCAGAAGCACAGCATTGCCGCACACAAAACCCCATCCAGCCACAACCCCATCTTCACCTGGAGCATACTGCTGCCCTTTCCTTTTGGATGCTATCTGTGGTGCCCCAGCCTAGATGTGTGCTTCTGCACTTCCAAAGCACCTCGTTCATAGATCTCTCATTCACTCCATCACCGTCTTGTAGTTATTTACCCACATTCCTAAGTGAACATCGTGCTTCATGGATGCAGAGACTATACATTATACACATGTTTGTCTCTCCAGTCCCTGCACAGCTATGTGGAGACTTTCCCTTCTATGAAACATACATAAGTGGAAAATGAATACTATGTGTTTTTTCAGCCTTCCTTCTGGAGGGCATTCTTGTCCCGGATCTTACTATTTCCAACAAACTAGTCCAACTTGTTACAAAAACCTATAGGTGTCACTTTCTTAGTGACTTTCTTAATTTCTTCTGACTGCTCCTAACTAATATGCATTAGCTTTCATTTATTTATTATCTGTTTTCTGCATCTTTATATTACTTTGGAATTGATTTTCCAAAGGCAGGAGAGGGGGAATTCATTTATGCTCTCCATTCAGATTCACCTATCATTGCTGTTCTTTTGCTTTCTTTATTTACTTCAATACACATTTCAATTTGAATTTTCCCTGTGTGCACCCATATACCATCATCCAGCCAAATATCCTCCTCTCTTCTTCGAACCTCTCTCTCCCTCTCTTTTTAAAATATAAGCCATTTGATCAAAGTCCTCTCTGAGTTTCATTGGCAAAAATGACCCAGCAAACATTTGTTTACCAAATATTTGCGTTTCCAGCTCCATGTGAATTGCCTTTCCCCGACTTTGTAGTCCCAAACCACTAACTCCCTTTCTCCTTAGCTCACGATGGCATGTAAGCCTCAACTGCCCCACGTGTCTATGGCCCCATATTGTTAATATTGTTATGGAATTCCTGTATGTAAATACACAATTAAATTTGGTTATTTTCTCCTGTTAATCTGTCTTACATCATTTTAATTGTTTAACCAGCCAGAATAATTAAGAGGGGAAAGGGGAAATCCACTCCTCGAACACCACCAATTTGGTCAAAATTTACCAATGAGATGCCTAACTCACAAATTTATATGTTCCCTCCTTAAAAATATTTCTATTCCTGTGCCAGTTACGTAATGTGTCTTTCCTTAGAACACTCATAGGATTTTCATTATTGTCTTAAAACACCTAATATAAACATTTCAACTTAAGGAGCTATCTACTTAATCTAGCTCCATGTTGAAAAGAAGGCATATATATATATGCCTTTTACATATATATATATATAAATGTAAAAATACATTATACTTATATAATGTAAAAATATATTATATAAATATAATGTATTTTACTGAAGGCTATGGATAGCTACTTTGTTTATCACTGAAAAGTTGACATGAATACTTCAGCTAGTGTACTTATAATAATGTAATATCTTCTTGGCTCTTCTCCTGGCATTTTAGATAATGTTAGTTTTATTCTAATAATGCTCTATTCCCTTTTTTCAGTTGTTAGTGGTAATTTTTAATCAAGTGTCGGTATCAGGATATAATTAGTTTGCAGTCAAGCTATCATTTACTCTCATAAATCATGACTATTCTTTCTTTCTTCCAACTAGCTTATTGATTTAACTTAAAAGTATACATTAAATAGTAGTTGGGTCTTTAATGGAGACAAGGGTCTGTGCTTCACTTGAGTAAATACAACTTAATGTTGTGGATCCACGATATGGAACCATAGTACCCCATGTTATTAGCATGTATTAGAAAAGTCCTCACCCTCAGCTGGGAGACTGGAAACCTGAGGGCATTTACAATCATGGGCTCATCAAATTGGAAACCTTCTTGATTCTAGATTACTATAGGGAGGAGTCTTACACAATACTTGAATCAATTCCATTATATTGCTCATACAAGTAGAAAAAATCGTATTAGCTCTTGGTACGAATTTCACTTTATCTAGAATTTCTAATCTTTTGATAGTTGTGAAATACACCTGAAAAAAAAAACTACCTCCATTTTTTTAAGTCCTATATTCTATGAAGGGTTTCAGAACAGACATCCCAAAATATGCCACTCTGGCCTGTGGATTATTTTGAGCTGAAGGGAACTGAGACTGTGCACTATGAGAAATGTGTACCTCTCCCTTAAAGAATTTAAATTAGAGGTATTGCCCATAATAAGAGCCATTGCCAAAAAAAAAGAGTTTTTACCAGAAATAACGTTTTATAACCTATCTATACGGAAGGCCGAACATCTGATGCCTAAACACCTGCTCTTCCTCCTTTGGATCATCGTCCTCTCCCCTGCAGCTCCAGCCCCTTATCCTACTCCTCAGCCTGGGATGCTGTATATGCCTCATTTGACCTCTTTCGTCCCCGAACTTATTATGCATGTGAGGTTCTCATACATAGGTTTATAATTAATTTTGGTTATTTTCACTTGTTAATCTGTCTCATGTAAATTTAACTATTAGACAACCTGAAAGAACCTAGAAAGGCAGAGGAAACTTCTTTTCTCCCCAACACTATGACGATCTCTTCAATTGCCACATGAATTTAAATACTTCTGTTTGAGATTTTTTTTTTAGAAGATAAAATTATACCTTAAATCAGGGCTGAAATCAGTGTTCTCTAGGCATAAAAAATACATTCTGCTTAAAAAATAATAACCTCTTTGTTTCCAAAAGAATTTTAAGTTTCCTTGGTCACATTGAAGCCATTACATGCAAATATACTTGTACTTTAGGTAAACTTATAATAAAACCCACTTTGGCTTTTCCTTTGGAGACAATGCAAATTCTTCACACCTGCTATAGATAGCATTCATTCATTCAAACAATGAATATTATATGCTTTCTATGTGCCAGGCATATAATAAGTGGTATCTCCATAAATGGATAAAACAATGAAGATACTGGTTCAAGCATATACTCATGTATTGTACTTTTTTATCAAAAGGGCCTCTGTTATGTGAATCTTTCCTAAAGTGAGTTCTCTAATGGAAACTAGGAAACCTCACTTTCATAGTGAGTAAAGCACATATGTGGAACAATCCTTTACTTGTGTGATAAAGTTTCAGGGATGTTGATTCAGCTCTTGTAAAAATCCAAATCTAAGAACTGAACAAACAAAACCACCAATTTTGTTGGATAATGTTTTAATTTTCAGTGCTTAACAACCTTTCATTTTCCTTAATGAATGTTTGGGTCTTGTTTAAAACATTTCATAAGGGTTCTGAAATTGAACTAATTCTGGGTTCTTGTTGCTTATTATTGATATGTAGATTATTAGCCAAGTTTTATTTATGGTTCTCTCTCCGTATAAGACAAACGTGTTTCAGAAGTCTCCTGGGAGAAAATTTCAATAGAAGTCATGTTTGGTAAACACATGATCTCTGCACTGCAAGGGACTGTCACCATGGTAGGGCAGGAAGGAACTGAGGACATTCCTCATATTTGATCTGGACTTGTCCCTAGCTTAACAACATAATTCTACAGACATCTCAGAAATTCCCTTACAGATGCAGCTTCTGAATTAAACCCATTGATTTTCCTGATCAGGCCATTGTAATAGAGTTTTCTCTCTTTAAGTCTACGGGTGATGTGCAAATGTCTACTGACATTTAAACACTTTCACCACATCAAATGCAAATACAATTAACAAAAATATCAAATAACTACAAAGCTATGTTACATTAAAAAGGAACTATCATCCACATACTTGAGCTTTTTTTTAAGCCAGAAAAGTTTGTTTTATAGCTAAGAAAATTGCTATGGTGATAAAAACAATTGGAGCATCCTTTTAATGAGATTCCTCCTTTTATTACTTTTATACAAATCAGTTTAATATTTACATCCCATGTCTTTTATGTTTCCTATGTAATTTCTTTATACATGTTTTTTCTTACTACTTGTCTTATTTTCAATGTCTTGTTTTCTAGTATGCTTTCTCTAACTTTTTTGGCTTAGTTTATGTACTCTAGTTTAGTAGTTTATTTTTAAGTATTAAGATGGTTTGAAAAGTACTGGTTTTGTGCTATTTCCTATCTTAAGTTAATGTTAAAATTATAAATATAGTAATTCAGTTTTATTAAAGAAAACTTTAATAGTTTAAAGTATAACTTCTGAGTTTTAAAAAATTCTAGCTAAATTTAGAAATAACTTGATATAAAATTTAGACATAAAATTTAAGATAAATTTAGTTATAACCTTAAATAATATTCAAGAAATTTTACAATGTTTTGAAAACATACCAGGGAAATATTGCAATATTTTAGACAATCATTTTACAATTTCAAAATGCTTGTAATTTTTCTATACCTCACCTTATTGATGTACAAGAATTTACTTCAAGTTTTGACTACTTACTAATAAAATATTCTGGAACACTGATAATTGTGCTATTCATTATACTTAGAAATTGTGACTAAAACAAAATATCTTCATGCCTATCTTAAAATTCTTATTCTATCCCTTACCCCCATGCTTCCATCAATAACCCAAAATACCTACTAATATTTAAATAGTCTTTAACAGTGTTAGAAAAAAATTCTTACATCTTTAAGAAAATTTAAAGATGTAATTTGCGTTATTAAGTGATTCAAGAATTGGGTAGCAACTCCTCCAGCCAGTGGGCACTACAGGGGCTTGTAGGTTTCACAGGGAGGAGAAGGGTGGAGCTGGAGAGTCTTAGCAAAAGAAGAGCAGTGATTGTTTCAGGCCAGGTCAGCTTTTTTGGGAGGAAGGAAGTGGCAGTGTTTTTATCATGGCTTTTCTAACTTTGGTATGCAATGTCAGAACACCTAGGTAACAGCTTACTTCCTTGGTGCTGACAGTAGGTTAACATTACATTTCTGGGAGGGGTTGAAACTGTAATTAGATCAGGCATTAAATCCAGGTTAGGTCTCATGGGCTTTAGCAGGAGTGAGGCCATTTTGGACCTGTGGGTTCTTTCCTCTTTAACAATAGATTATCAAGAGCTTAACTTGCAAATTATTCATCGGCTAACCTGGTACAGTTTATGGGATAAAATTTCTTGATATCTGAAAATTACTCCACAGCAGTACCTAAATTAGTGTTGCTTATTTTGTTTGTTGTTTGTTTTGTTTTTGAATGACTAGGGACTGAGATCCTTCAAGGGCAAAATTTAGTTTCCCTTTAATGTAATTACACAGGCATTGTTTTCTAATAAAAATTTTAGTGCCAACTTTTATATTTTAGGTAACTGATCCATTTCAATTTATTTTTTCTGAACAGTGTGAGATAAAGTCAACATGTTTCATTCACACAGAGCTGCTCAGCCTGGTATTGTTCCCAGGTGGTTCATCTGTGTCCCCATGACACCTGGAGCTGGAGAGGACAGTGGGACTAACACCTGTGAGAAATGGACACTGCACTGGAAACAAAAGGAACCTTCCTCACCTACCACAATGGCTGGGAGATCCCGGAGAGGAGGCGAGATTGTGGTCTCACCCCTGGGCTGCACCAGCTGAACCAGTGCCAGGAAACTACTCTTAGGCCAATTGCTGCATTTACATCACAGATGGGAATTTGCAGCGGATGGTGCTGACCCATTGCTCCTCTGGGGGCAGCAGCCTGAGAGATGGCTCCATGGAACTCATGGTGCACAGAAGGCTGCTGAGAGGCAATTGGGAGCCGCTGCTAGAGAAAGGGTCAGGGTTGTAGATGCCAGGGTGCCTCTAATGCTACTGGACAAGGCCTGGACCATAGCTGTTGGGCACCGGTTGCAGACAGAGGAGTTCTTGGCCCTGCCGATGGTACAGGCCCCTACCATCTGGGGTTATGCAAGAACCTGTGCCCAGGCACCCCATGTCACCTGCTCACACTAGTCTGTTCGGGTGAGGAAATGCTGTTATTCCCCGCTTGGAGCACCAATTAGCTGTAGGGGAGGACATGGGCTGCACTTGAGTTTTCCAGTTAGCTTCAACTTGGGGGACCTGTTCTCTGTCTTCACCATACATAGCTAACCTTAAGGAGACCATGCTGGTTGCCAGCCAACTCTGGGCTTTTGCCTCCAGGCTCCAGTGGACAATGAACACATTCCCCCAACTCAAGTTTTCTACCTTCTGGCTGGACCCTGCTAGCCACACACAGCAGCCCCTGGCCTTGGTTCCCTGGGAAGGAGGTGGCAGGAACTGCTAGGGGCAGCTGCCTCCTTTACAGCCTGAGCCCCTTCCCCGAGGGGTGCCCCATACTTCCCTCTCTCCTCTGGCTGCCACTGCCACCAATGAAAGCTATGGAATTGCCACTACTAAGCCTGGGGATCTATGGGGGGGAAATAAACTAATCTATAAAAGAAACCAATTAGTAAATGTACTTCATCAAACATTTGTTTTTCTAAAGTCACTATTAAGAAACTGAGAAGACAAGCCAAAGACTGGGAAAAATATGCAAATGACATATTTGATAAAATATTGATATCTAGAATATGTACAGAATTCTCACAGCTCAACTAAGTGGAAATAACTGTCTCAGTTTAGGCTGCTGTAACAAAAATTCTAGTCTATGTGACTGAAACAAGAGACATTTATTTCCCATAGTTCTGGAGACTGGGAAATCCAAGGTCAAGAAGGCACTAGCAGATCAACCCTTGGAAGACCCACTTCCTGGATCTTAGCCATTTGCTTTCTCCCCAAATCTTAATATGGATGAGAGAGAGAGAGAGATCTCATATTTCTTCTGGTAAAAGCACTAATCTCTAATCTCATCCTTGAGAGCTCCGCCCTTGTGATCTAATTACCTCCCAAAGGTCTCATCTCCACATTTGTCACACTAAAAATTAGGCTTTAGCAAAATAATTTGGTTGGGGGTGGGGTGGGGTTTGGCACAAACATTCAGTTCACAGCAAAGCCCAACTGAAAAAAAAAATTGGAAAAAGATTTGAGTAGACACTTCACCAAAGAAGAGAGCTGGGTACCACACAAGCACACTGCTAGTTACTGGATCAGGGCAATGCAACATAGCCACAGTGTCATGGCACTAAACACCTAGGACAACATAAAAAACAAAGAAGCAAACTAATGACATTAAGTGTTGACAAGGATGTGTAGCATTTACAACTCTCATACCTTGCTCCTGGGGAAAGAGTTGGTACACTTTGGAAAACATGTTGGCAATTCCTTAATGTTAAAACATACTCACCTACAAGACAATGATAACATTCCTAGGGATTCTTCCAAGATAATTAAAACATTATGTCTATACAAAGACCTGTATGTAAATGTTTATATTCATTATACCAAAAATTACACCAAAATATTATTAGGTTGTTTTATTCATTACACCAAAAATTGCACACAACCCATATGTCCCATCAACTGGTGAATNCTGGGAAATCCAAGGTCAAGGCACTACCAGATCAACCTTTGGAAGACCCACTTCCTGGTTCTTAGCCATTTGCTTTCTCCCTGAATCTTAATATGGATGAGAGAGAGAGAGAGAGAGAGGGAGAGAGAGAGATCTCATATCTCTTCTGGTAAAAGCACTAATCTCTAATCTCATCCTTGAGACCTCTACCCTTGTGATCTAATTACTTCCCAAAGGTCTCATCTCTAAATTCGTCACACTAAAAATTAGGCTTTAGCATAATAATTTGGTTGGGGTGGGGTGGGGTTTGGCACAAACATTCAGTTCACAGCAAAGCCCAAGTGAAAAAAAAATTGGAAAAAGATTTGAGTAGACACTTCACCAAAGAAGAGAGCTGAGTACCACACAAGCACACTGCTAGTTACTGGATCAGGGCAATGCAACATAGCCACAGTGTCATGGCACTAAACACCTAGGACAACATAAAAAACAAAGAAGCAAACTAATGACATTAAGTGTTGACAAGGATGTTAGCATTTACAACTCTCATACCTTGCTCCTGGGGAAAGAGTTCGTACACTTTGGAAAACATGTTGGCAATTCCTTAATATTAAAACATACTCACCTACAAGACAATGATAACATTCCTAGGGATTCTTCCAAGATAATTAAAACATTATGTCTATACAAAGACCTGTATGTAAATGTTTATATTCATTATACCAAAAATTACACCAAAATATTATTAGGTTGTTTTATTCATTACACCAAAAATTGCACACAACCCATATGTCCCATCAACTGGTGAATAGAAAAGCAAATTGTGTTCATGATATATTCCCCAGCAGTGAAATAACAAACTGCTGATACATATAACAACAGAGATGACTCTGAAAGGTGCTGTGCTAAATAAGAGAAGCTAGATGCAAAAGATTATGGAATTAGCCCTCCATATCCAGAGTTTCTGCGTCCTCTGATCCAACACCCTGGTTAACAAAGTTGGTTGAATTCATGCATCTGGAACCTAGGGGTACCAAGGACTGACTAAGGGACACCAGCATCCTCAAATTTTTGTATCTAAGGGAGTCCTGGAACCAATTCCCGCTGATAGGGAGGGACAGACAACTGAACGTTTATACAACAGTCTGGCAAAGCAACAATACAGCAAAAAAAGTCAAATCAGTGCTGGTCAGACCCTAATGGTGGGTGGGAGGGAAATAATTATAATGATACAAGGGGCAACTTTTCTAGAGTGATGTAAGTCTGACATGTACAGACATCTCTGAGTTTTGTAGGATGATATTCAGCACTTTGACTGTGGTGGTGGTTACACGGCTTTGCATATTTGTCAAAGCTCAAAGAATTGTTATTTAAAAAAAATAAATTTTACTGGTTAAAAATTAGCACCCTAAGAAACCTGACTTTTGTTTTAGTGACATGAACAATGAAAATATCTTCATCTGGGCGCTGGATTACCAAAGAGAGGAATGAAGTGCTCAGTCATGTTTATGGTGTACAGTGTAGGGGAATATAAAGTCCAGTTTATTGATACTCTTATTTTTCTTCTATTGCCTGTTCTCAGTTTTAAGTCCCCCCTTTTTTTAGATGAAAGGGGATAGTTTTAATTCAAACTATCAAGCATTTCACTAAAAAGTGGCATAGATTTAATTCATTTAGCCAAAATGAGAAAGAAGCTGCATTTTTTGCCTAAAAAGGGGATAGTTTTTTTATGTTTCATATGAAACTGGTTGATTATATATTGAAAACTTGTATTTTCTTATATATTGAAAATAGGATTTTCCTCTGTACTACTGATCAAAAAACTAAACAAATGGATATCAAAGTTATAAAACTAATCAAAAGTGCATAGGAGTCAATATTAATAAGGCAGCAATAAAATGGAAAAGAAAAGTTAAGCAAGATAACAAATATCTGCATGAAGTATAGTATTTTTAGGTAGAAAATCCAAAGTTCATTCAATAGAATATGATTCCATATTTTAAACTTTTATCAACTCAGCCCTGGCTGGTGTAGCTCAGTGGATTGAGCGCAGGCCTGAGAACCACACGATCGAGGTTCAACTCCCAGTCAGGGCACATGCCTGGGTTGCAGGCCAGTTCCCGGCAGGGGACACACCAGAGGCAACCATACATTGATATTTCTCTCTTTCTCCCTTCCTTTCCCCTCTAAAGATAAATAAATAAAATCTTTCTAAAAAACTTTTATCAACTCAAAAATCAAAACATCCATATTTTATGTAAGGAAGAAATCCTTTAGGAGGAATTATAATTTCAGTTATATAAATTATCTACTACTCAGTGTTCATTATGAGAAGCTATGTTCTCCAGGGAGCAATTTCTAATTTAATTGAGAGTTTCCACTATTGATTATATAAAACTAATCATGTTTGCTCAGCATAAGGTAACCTTGACTACCATAGTTTTCCTTTCTAATAAAGAAGTATGCTGTAAATCATTGATTTTGCCTTGTTTAAAAGGTCATTTGAATCATATATTTATAATACATTTTATGTAGGTGTGTTACTAATGACACTTTCTGCAGTTATGAAACCAGAGGTAATAAGTGAAATTTGCTTTTGTTAATCTTTGATTATCTCTGCCAAAAGGAAGCCCAGCTCACCGTAACTAGATGCATGAACATATTCCTTAAGCTTTTGGTTTTCAACCCTGGCTGCCCTTTAGGATAACTGGAGGAGCTTTCAGAGCTATATATACAGAAGCCTACACCCCCACATCCACCCCACCACCCCACCCTACCCCTCAGATTTTGACTTAGTGGTGTGAGACAGAGCCTACGTGTCAGAATTTTTTAAAAGCTTACCAAGTGATTCTGTTACACACCCAGCATTGGAAAACACAGAATTAAGCTGCTGACTTTTTCCTTTTGACATTTTTAAGAACTAGATGTGAGCACAAAATTGATTGATGTGAATGTCACTAAGAAAGATTCTCCTCACGTGCTCTTAGAGAAATCAATAATCAGTGAAAAAAGTCATCTAAACTACAGGGATAAAATATAGATAAGATGATATAGATATAGATATGGCTGTGTTTACACTTAGATATATTATACCTTGTGAATTGAACATATTCCCTTGGGTGAAGCAATATGTAACTCTGACTGTTATGGACATCCTTAAGTATAGAGATGTTTTGATGACATACAAATATTGGGCAATACATGTATATAAATTTAAAGTTAGAAAAATTTATATGCGTCACATACATATAATAGTATACATGTTGCCATTTTTAAAACTTAAAATGTTGACAAAAAATTCAAAGCATAATTGCAAGTGATTAAAATATAAGAATATAATCTATAAACTTGTTATCAGTTATTAATCTTAAAATAAATTAGAAATTATCCCACCTGCCCATTTAAAAAATGTATTTATACATATATTTTAAATTTATTTATAACAAATTATGCCTGGGATTGAGATGCATTGGCAATCAAACTCCTCTACCATGTATAGAATAATTTAACCCAGTGAGTTAATATAAAAGATTATGTCAGAAATGGATACTCTCACTCAGGTGAAATAATTCTCTCAAATTTAATACTTTTAATTCCTACAACATTAAAATTGACCTTACCAACTCTTTACTACCCTTTACTTTCTTATGCTGGTCTTCCTTTTATCCAGCTTACACTCTAAAACCAGCCATTATAAACACTTCCTTGCAAACACCCTCCCAGGCTGCCTTGCACCTGTCTTTGTCAAACTGGCTTTGCTGGTTATATTCAGTTTCCTTACCCCCGCACCCTTGCAGTTGAATATGGCTGGAGAAAGACACACCGCCTATTAACTAGCGCCACTTCTAATATAAGACCATCAACCTCAAGTGGGCTCTTCAGGCTCCCATGCAATCATACTTTGCTTCCAAAGACAAATGTTCCACAAGTTCTTTTCTTAATTCCCAACACCATTTTCCCCCAGCCTTAGTCTCAGATGACTATTTGGTGTTCTACAGAGAAAATTGAAACAATCACAAAAGAACTTCCACATAATCCCACCATCACATCTAGGAATAGACAAGCATCTGTTCCCACATTCTCTGCCTTACTGCCTGCATTGATGAGTAATAATGAGACAAGGCTGAATGTGAATACGGCCATAATGTTTAAAAAAAAACAGATACCATCTTAGCTAATTCTAGTAAACCGAATACAGATTAAGTCAATCGACCCATCTTTTAAACAGATCTTTGATGTGTTCATTTAGGTCTTATAAAAACAGTGGCATTATCTGCAGTAAAATCAAGCAACTTGTCACTACAAAGAGCATGTACCCTTGCTAGGGCACTTTTCTTACTGATATAGTAATAGCTTTTGAAAATTTTCAATAGCTTGTCTATGAAATCTGCATCTGAGTCAACCTCAAGTATTCTTGTGAAATGCCTCAAATCAGTAATTTATAGCATAATCTCAACGTCTCAAAAAGTCCAAAGTCCAGAGTTGTCACTCTATTTGTGACAAAGCCCATTTAGTGGAGATAGTACAACTGACACAAAGGCAGAGCCCGAACAGCCGTGTTTCCCACATAGACAGACTTGGCCATAGTAAACAAACCCAAATCAAGCAACCAGCAAGCCCAAACACAGCTAACCAGACTTTCCTTTGTTTACTGGTGGCTAACCAGCTCTTTCCCTATCCTGTCTTTTACCGGAGCCACTTCTCTTTGTGGTAGCCATGGTATCTCCCTGGTAACGCTCTGTTTGTGTGATCCAATAGGAAAGCCCATAGCCTGTTTGGGTTGTCAGTTATCATGACAGCAGGATTTCCTAGCAGTTCCTACTGTGTTGCTTTTGACCTCGAGGGACCCAGGATAAAGAAAGACCCTGGACAAAAACAGAAGCAGTTTAGTTTTCAGTTCAGAGCCAATGAATTTGAATTAGATCAAGTCTTTCTCTTGCTTATAAAATGTTCAGTCCGCTGATAAATTCTCATGATCTTTGGAGGAAAGCTAAAAATGGTGTTGTCCTCCTCACCATCTCTTTAGTATTCATAGTTTTTTACATAACTAAAGGCATACATTTTTCAGTAAAGTGGGAATATTTATCAGATTGATTTATAAATTAACTGCTTCTAAAGATGTGATAATGCTAGAATCATTTGTAAGTGGAGTCAGACATCCAGTGACTGTTCCTTAGAGAACTGCCATCCACAGGCCCAAAGTCACAGTAGCACTGAGGTCATGAACGTGAGAGTGAGATGCAGTGCAGCACTCTGTGGAATGGCTCAGGAAGAACAGGGGAGGCACAGAAACTAGTCATCACAATAGGGCCTGGCGACTTTTATAAAGAAGTTTTATACAATACTATGGGAATTTAACAAGCGGAAAGAAAATATTTTTGAAATGGGATGGCTTCGGGGAACAAGTGACAACTGAGCTGGGAACCAAGGACTGGGAGTATTTTTATTATACCCTAGACCAAGATAATTTCATGCGCCAGCTCAAATCTGTTTTTCAAATCAGTATTGCCATTTTTGTATCTCTGAAAATATTTAGTAGCCCTTTCCCTGGTTAGGATATTTGGGATACCACCAGAATGCATGAGTTGGTCCTCATAGTGCAGGGGCTTAGAACTAAACCTTTACTCTACCCTCCTTCTGTGCCCCACTCACAGAGCAACTAATGAAGGAGCGGTTTCTGGTCTGCAGGTTGGGGCTAGAAACACCCTAGAGGTAGGTTTCTGTTATCAGCTCACTAATGAGAGACCTATAACCTATAGCTAAGAAGTGATTGATTATGATATTATGAACCATACCTAAAGGTGGACCCCCAAAATATACTGTTAATAGATCTCTCCTAGCCACTTTTATGTTTGACTCCGCTTCAACTTTAGAATGCTTTAGTTACTTATTATTAATCCCTTCCTTCAGCAATTTTTAAAAATAAAACACTTTCCCAATAATATGTCCCAGTGTCTTGTGTTCCCTGACAATGGGTATATCCAACCAATAGCATACAGAGAGATAGGTAGGTTAGATAAATGAACGAACTAGTAGGTCCTTGGAGGGTGGGAAAGGGGAGTAAGAAGGCAACCAGAGAGCCACATAAAAATAAGGTGTCCTGCCTGTAAGGGAGCAGGAGGTCCTGGAAGAAGCATAAAATGGAAAAGATATAGGTGTGAATTCTATCAACTGTGTGACCCATTTAACCTTAGGATCTCCACTTGCTCACCTAAAAATGGAGGTAATATACAAACTACCTTTTAAAATCATTTTAAACATCAAAGAAAATATCATAAACCATCAAATATAGTGCCTGGTATTTAATAGGTATCCTAGAGTATATTAATAAGTAATGAACCTGTGCTTGTAAATACATTTCAGCACTCAGTGAAGTTGTATATTCTGTACTAACCAAGACCTGGGAGCCAGGCACCCCTTGCTTCCTGCTGGTGGTGCTCTACACAGAGTAATAGAGAGTACACTCAGTCTGTAATTAGAAGACTTACTAACTGCATATTTCCATACAAAATATTTAAACTCTTTGAGTCTAGGTGTTTCCCATGTGAAGGCAATAGTAATAGATTTTTAGTAACATTGTAAATATAAGAGATATTTGTAGAGTAGAGTGCATACTGTGAAAGAGGTAAGAAATGCAATAATATCTAAAGTTATATGAATCATAGAGTAAGCCTATTGGCTAAGTAGAACTATAAAATCTACTAAATTCTTGTAATAGCCTCTTACTGTGATCTACTGCTGCTCATAATCATGGAAAATGAAAGAACACACTCCTGCTTGGGACGATATAAAAATGAAATTCAAGTAATGAAATTGAAAAAAGACAAACACGTAGTTTTATGATTCTAAGTCTCATATTTTCCCAAGATATCTTTTTTCATAATGTGAACTGTTATGGCCCTTTGTGCTGAAATAACATTTTCTCAACTTGGGAAATTATTATGACTAATAAGTAAACAAATCCCACCCCCAAAACCTATCCTCTAGTTTATGCAACAAGGCCTCCAGGATCTCTTCACATTGAGAAGAAGTTTATTAAATCATCTTTAACAGAAGAAACTTAGAGAGCTATGTTGTAAATAAATCACTAAATAGAAACTAAATCTCTTTCAAAGACTGTGTGGTAATCCAATTGCACTGGTCTAGAGACAAAAGTCCAAATCACCCCAAAATAAAATCACTAAAGTAAAACTGAAGGCTTAATCTAGAATTATTCCTCCAAATAGTTTGTTTTAATATTCATAATTTGATTTGATATTCCTATTTGATTTTTCTATATTAAAGTCAATATTTAATGAAATCGTATTTCTTTTCCCTGTAGAATTTAAAAATCTGATATCCTATGCCTATATATTTGCCTACTAATTATTTTAATTTTTCATTCTTGGAAATGTAGTAAAAGAGAATAATTATAATTTATCTAATTTCTTTTCTATCTAACTGCATCTTGAGGAATTTGAGTGTTTTCTCTTTACTCCTTCACCCTTGGTGACACAGCTGTCCCAGCCTTCACTTCTTTCCATCCATATTCTTATCTAATTCCTCTTGTTCTAAACTATTGCTTGCAGTTCCGAAATATAACCACAAACCTTTCAATTGACTCATGAATTCCTAATGAAAGTCTTGGTTATTTTCTTCTCTCTGTTTCACAGAATTACTCCTGTCTCGCTTGTCCTGATCTCAACAGCATCACCCAATATTTGGCCTCTAGCCAGTAGTGCTGACTTCCTCACTCAGAACTTGAAGGAAAGGGTAGCAGCAACTCTACCCAAATTTGTGATCATAGACATGCCCTGTACCCTGCACAGACACAAGAAAAGCCGCTATAGTTATATCTACTGGACTAGCTTGGGATGGGAGAATTTCTAAGGGAAAAAACAAGGAAGAAAAGGAGCAAATTTAGTAACCTTGAAGAAATTATTCAGTTTTCTAAGTCCCCAGTGTAATAGAGGATATTCTAGATAAATCCCCTTTTTCTTTTTTCTTTTTAAACAAATTTTACTTTGTTATTAGTTGTCATGTAATTAGGTCTATAAAACTACGATATGCCCACTAGGAACTTTGTGATAATTCCTTTTAACATGTGACTTGTCCTTGATCTTTAAATAAAATAAAATGTAGTTCTGTAACAGAAACAAAGCTTATTTCTTATTATATAAAATAATTTTGGGATCAGTGTAAAATAATACTCAAATACATGAAGTAAAAATATATAAACACATGTATGTGTATGCTATAAAAATGGAAGTCATTAATAATGTCTAATCTTTTCCTCAGAAATAATTTCACGGAAGAGTTTAAAGTATATCTTAAAACCAATTTTAATAAAAAATCTTAAAAATTAGTGTACGCATTAACTTTTTATGGAAACAGATGATCACCCAGATGAGAACAAATTGAGATTATTTATTCTGAGCTTGCTCTAGCTAGAAAGTCAGCCACTATCCCCTACATTTGGCAGATACACTCAAAAGCAGTCAGGGAAGTGGAGAACTGTCTAGTGAAGAAAGGAAAGCTTCAGGTATGCTTGGATTGGAGGTTGTTTGAATGAAGAAGCAGAAGGTGGGCTAACTAGAAGTGGGCATCATATGTGGTTAGTTTGGGGAGCATATTTGGCTTTCTCAGATTGGAGGCAGGCAAGGGAGGATGACAGAATAGGACAGCGGACAGTGTCTGGCCGAGCCAATCACTTGACAGGGAGCGCTGCAGTTGGACTCCCTGGTCTGGATGCAGCAGCTATTCTGCTTCACAAGCCGGTGGTTGTAGAGGCGTGGGTTTGAGTTCCATTCTCTTCTTTAGAAAATACCATCTGACCATTGTTTGGTTGTACAAGTATACGCAGCCTCTCAATTTACACATAGATTCATTTTATTTCTCCTATACACTTTATCAAATAACTTTACATATGACATAAAGAAATGAATCAAATATCAGATGGTATGTTTCCCATCATATTACAATAATCCTTTGTTGTGAAAAATGGGGAAAAGCAATCCTTTCTAACCAATTGAAGATTTCCCAATGCAGTGACTTACAATCACTGATGAATTATTAGTGTTTCAAAGGTAAAGTCTGTAGTATGAAAAGAGTCCTTTACAAATGTATTATTTGAAGAGACCAGTCCTCAGAGGAATAGGAACAGGGTATGAGTGGCTCACCACCTGGGGCCAGGATGAAGTGTTTTATCTCAGGGGAATAGAATTGCATATCCATCCAATTGCATTATGGGTGGTTTTGCCCTTCTTTGGAAGCGTCCGGTAGAAGCTGCCTCTCAGACAGGATATTGAACAAAAATTCTGTTCTGGTATGACAATAACCACAGGCAGGTCCTGCAAATATTCATTTAGTGATAGTGTCTGAACTTAACTCAACACAGCCTTGTTGTCGCTTGTCAGATAAATCAAAGGCACATAGTGTGTATTGAATGCCTGATGGTATCTAAGTGTATCAGTCATGCTTGAGTAATCCCAAAGGTTTAATTTAAAGAGGGAATTGAAAAACCTGCACTATATAAGTTGGGGATAGGGGGCATATGTTCTAGAAAGAGGAAATCATAAAATGCTACACACAATTCCTCCCCTTTTGAAATTTTAATATGTTATTTTATTCGGTGTATGAATTAAACTAGACGTCTAGTTTTAGTATTTGAAATAATGTAACTATATATTTAATTTGGTTTTTGACCACTCAAGTTTGTTTAAAGCAATGGTTCCCAAATGTATTATGATGATTCTACTTCAGAAACTGTTAATATTCATTTTCTTTTTCCTCATGTTTAAAATCATAAATACCCTCATGTTTTATACTCATAAATACCCTACTTTGCTTATTTCCTGCATATGCTCAAATCTTTTAAAAAATTGTTGTTTTCCTCTCCTACAACTAAAAATAATAGTCTAGCATAATGAAACATTTTCATGAATGCCAATATTATATTTCCCATGTTCTTTCTGCACTCCTCCCTCCCCACCCTTCAAAAAACGACTAGGTCTGGAAATCATTAAACAGTCCTCTAATATGAAAACAAGTGGGTACTCTAACTGCTGTGAGGTGTAATCAAGGAGACTGTCACATAAGGTCTGAACACAAAAAGGAATACCTGAGAACATGGGAACAGCTTAGGATCCCAATTTCCCAGTTTTGTAATCTATGTTATTTTCAGAATTAATATACTTGGCCATAGTTTTGTGGAGATGGGCATTTTGTATTTGTTTGAAATACTGGTAAAAGGAATAGAAAAATAAGAAAATACAGTGTTAAAAATGATAATATTTACTTTAACTTCAGTGATTTGACATCTGGCATATATGTATTATGTGAATTTATTCATATATTTCTCAGGTATGAGCAATGAGTGAGCTATGCTTTTTATTCTTATTTTTGAAGATTTTACTTATTTTATCTTTAGACAGAGGGGAAGGGAGGGAGAGAAACATCAATGTGTGGCTGCCTCTTGCGCACCCCCCACCGGGCACCTTGCCCGCAACCCAGGCATATGTCCAGACTGGGAATTAGATGGGCGACCCTTTGGTTTGCAGACTGGTGCTCAATTCACTGAGCTATACAAGCCAGGGCTATGCTTTTTATCCTTAAATTGAGAAGCACATCTACTGTGTTGTTTAAAATAATTAACTTACTTGAATATAAACACTTGGTTTATGAAAATAATTTTTTTAAATTTGAATAATTAAGGTTTAAAAACTCTTAGNACCGGGCACCTTGCCTGCAACCCAGGCATGTGTCCAGACTGGGAATTAGATGGGCGACCCTTTGGTTTGCAGACTGGTGCTCAATTCACTGAGCTATACAAGCCAGGGCTATGCTTTTTATCCTTAAATTGAGAAGCACATCTACTGTGTTGTTTAAAATAATTAACTTACTTGAATATAAACACTTGGTTTATGAAAATAATTTTTTTAAATTTGAATAATTAAGGTTTAAAAACTCTTAGACAGCCCAGTGCCAATAGTTATAGCATTCTGTTTCAAAACTTTTTGCATATATATATATATATATATATATATATATATATATATATAATGTGGATGAAACCCACCCCTAGTAGAACAACCCTTCCCCTCTGATCACATTTCTCTTTTTAGTACATCTATTATTGGTATCTTGATTCTGAGTAATTGTTAACTTCAGAACCTGAGAGAGGGCTCGCTGTTCTACTTAAGCATATGCCCTGAAGAACTGAAATTCAAGCTAGATTGTAATGGCAAGGTACATGTTGTACATCTGATGACTCTAGTTATTCCTGAATGATTTACGTGACGAGTAAAAGATGCAGCAAGTGATTACATTCCATTGCACCACCTGGACGAGATAAATCATAATCATGACATCCTAAATACTGTATATATTCTGTGATAATGAGTTGTTGAATCAGTATTCATCAAGCTCAGTGGTACTAAATAAAATTCCAATTACATATGTGAGAAATACAGCCTGGGAAAAAATACAGAGACATAAGTTAACCTGAAAGCACCAAGAACGACGGGTTTGTCTGGGTGACACATTACAGCACCCAAAACCAGGAGTGAGTTAGGTGGGAGGGAGCAGACCAGGCTGTTGTCCAAATTCTAGAGATCCAGTACTTATCTTTTCACAAATAATGTACAGCCTGAGATGGTAAAACAAAAATTAACTTCAGTGAAGTTGATCAACAGAAAATGGAACCCTTTTTCATGAAGATAAAATGTCCACGAAGCCATGCTTAATAAATTAAATGTAGTACAAAGGCTGATTCTATAAATGAAATAAAAATTATAAATTTATTTTAATTAAGTTATGAAAATGTGATATTTGACACACATATTATATATAAATAAAATCATGTATGACCATTATAAAGCTTAATAACAAAATAAACATCCCTCCCAAGTTCATGGCCAAGATTAAGGTCCAGAGCATTTCTAACACCCCCTGTGTCTGTGTCTTTCTATCTGCTTCTCTGCATATCACCACCCCTTAAGGGGACACTGTCTGCAATTTTATATGTATCTTTCTCTGGACATATTAGTATCTTTATCAGGTATGATGTGCAATTCTAGATAACACACACTTTTACTTTGTTCCTGAGTTCTCTAAAACAGTATTGTAGTGTGTGTTGTCCTCATGACTTGCTTTTTTGGCTCACAGTTGTTTCTAAATTTTAGACAAAATAGTATTTTGTTCATTTATTCTTATTGCTTATAATAGGATTCTCCTGAAATGAGTATAATTATGACTTCCCACTTCTTCTTCTTGCTAGCACTGTTATGAATATTCTTGTCTGCGGGTGGTCTTGTATGTATAATAATCTTTAGGGCATGGGGAATGAGTGTCGGTTAGACAGTATTTCAGGATTATCTTGTATGTGAATATTTAATCTCAAAGGCTGTGCCAAATTGAAGTCCAATGTATTCCAACAATGTATAAGAGTTGTCCTTGACACATATCCTTGCCATTAGTTAACATTTTACCAAATATGATTGCATACAGGATATACATTAAATTCATTAGACCCTGACCATAGCAGGGAATGGTAGGAAATAGAATAAAAGCAGGGATTCAGGCAAAAATAAATAAACAAATAAAAGAGAGGAGACGTATACTTGATTTTTAATAAAATAAAAATGTAATATAAGTTATATATTATACAAATCAAATTTAAAATGTAATTTAAGAATAATAAAAACTTGTCATGAAATGTGGAGATGATTCATTCAGTGACTTTTTCCCCTGTTAGCTTTTAAGGTCTTTTAAATTTTTTTTCCATTATATGTCTTCCTACAGTAGTTTAAGTATCAGTTACATCTTACTTTATCTTTCCGCAGGTACAGAAACTATTCAGTGGCCATTTTCTGAGATACTTTCTCTCTTTCATTTCACTTATTCTGTCAGGGGATTCAAATTAGGTACATGCCAGGCCTTCTATTTTCAAAACACCTTGATCTTGCTTTTATGTTTTTAATCCCCTTGCTTCTTTGTGCCATCTGGTCATTTCTTCAGATCTGTTTTCTAGTTCACCAGTCTCTCCTCAGTTTTTTTCTAATCTATTGTTCAACCCATACAATGATTTGTAAAAATTATTTTAATCATTACATTTTTCTTTCTTAAGGCTTATTTTGGTTCTTCCACATATCCTGATTATTCTGAATAATTATTCTTTTTTACAACTTTATATGTTTTATTTAAACATTTCATACATTGTTATTTTATATTTTACATGTAATCTGAAGGGCGACAATACGCCTCTTTGGCATAAGGATTATTTCGAGTCAAAGGTACTTGAAAAACAGCAGATGCGAGAAGGACATTCTAACCTCTCTTTGTCCAGGACATAAAAGTCCCATGTGAAGATGCCTTCCCTGTACCAGGAGAAAACAAATTTTCTTTGATGGGAAGACAAAGACAATAGAATTTCATACAAATAGAACTTGTTAAAATAATACCTATCTTCCATTAGCCTCACATATATTTTAGTCACTTTTCCACACTTGCCTTTGTTCGAATTTCTGTAAAAGTATTTAGGTTTTGTCACTTTTAGAGGGTCTTCCTTTCCTTTGTCACATAAAATTTATATTTGTATGCTTTTCTCCTACTAATCTGTTTCACGTCAATTAAATTCTCAGGCTCAGCTGAAAAACCTAAGAAGGTAAAAGCAAAGTTTGGCCTCCCCTACAATTCCAACAGCTGAGGTTCTTGAGGCTCCTAAACCAAACACCTTTTTCTGGCTGACCGCCACTCAATGTCACTTGTATTCTTGTGTGTTTGGTGCTCTTTGATTATAGGCTTATATTTAGTTGAACTTAGTGATCTTCCAGGGTGGATATACATTTCCTCTTCCCAGGACTAAAGGGAACTACCAACTAGGACTGATTTATTTACTCTTTAGCATCTTGGTCTTAATGAAAGAACCTAAGGACATTTATCTTGAAAATACTTCATAGACCAGTCACCTGACTCCAGCACCCATAGCATTTACCCTGCGTGGGACCCTGCTCTTCGGGTGTCAATGGGCAGGCTTCAGTCCCAGTTTCAGTCCCCTTTTCTGTTCCTTTGTTGTTTTTTGTTTTGTCTCTTGTGAGATGTCTCCACATTCTGATTATTCCAGTCATATAACTCTGTTACACAAGATGCAGTTTTGTTCTGTATTCCTAAAGGACACTCAAAGCCATGGCTGGGAATAGAAACTATCAAATTTGACTTTAATAAAGGTTAGCTCACCTGATATGTACTTACAAGTAAAAAGCATGCTTATTTGGGTTCATTTTAATATGGATAACTACAGTACAAAATCATCCTTGAAAATTAAACAGATGTTGGTGTCAAATAACATTTAATTTTGGGGTAAATTCTTAGAATTGAGCTAGGACTCTCACTCTGCAAAGTAACAGAACTTCTCAAAGCATATGTTCTTAAGAACAATCACCTCGGCCAGCATTTCTTTTCCTACCAAAGGTTGGTTCGTGTGTCTTTGCCTATGGACTTATCCTTGTGCTGGTTTCCAAGGTCAAATACTACCTGATTCATAGGGTATTCATTTGGCTGCAGCTCTATATAGCAGGGTTCATTTAAAGACTCAGAACTCTCTGAATATTGCTAATTGTTGAATTCTTACTCACATGTGTGGTAATAATTTTAATGTAGAACACATGGATCACAATCCACAAATTCAAATATATAGGAAATATCCACTTTTAACAATTTTTTAACCACCAAATTAGAATGGATTCTAAGCCTCCATACACAGCTGGTGGGAAATCCTGATTTAGTCATTATTAGAGCCCTATTCTCTGTGAAGGTCTCAGCAAACATGGCTTCGGCAAGAAGCCAGACCTGTTCAGCATCCTGAGCCTCTCCTTGCACCCTCTACCTTTGCTGTTTGCTCACCAATTGTCAGAGAAAAGGAAATACCTCTGTCTTTTCTTTGAGTCTTTCAAACTCTCCTTTTCTACCCTATTTCCATTCATGAGCATTTTACCTAAATCCTTCATCCTAAGGATGTTAGACATCAAATGGCAAGAAAGCATGTGTCTTTGTTGGCTTTTGTGCTTTTCTTTTTTTTTTCTTTCCTTTTCTTTCTTTAATCTTTATTGTATTTTTTCCATTACCTTTAGGCTCCTTATTTTCCCCTCCTCCCAGCAATCATCACACAGAAAAGATGTGTCTTTTAAATGGTTTTTATGTGGAGCCCAGCAGTGTAACTTCTCCTGAGGCTGTGGGATACTAAGGAATGTGGCTACTTCGGTGAATTGCGGGGGCAAAGTGGGGTGGATTGCAGAGAGAAAAAGTGATTATCTTTCCACAATAATTTGCCACAACTGCTAAAATTTATTTAATATTTCTGAATGCCAAAATTAATCTAAGAAACTTCCTTTACAGTAATTATCTCATTTAATCCTCACAAAAATTTCTTAAAATGGGTACTATCATTCTCTCCATTGTACAAAAGGCTAAAGAATTTAAATAGCTGTAATTTAAACCTCAACCATCCCACTGTAAATTGTATTCCCTATGGCCATTGATTAGGCCCCCAAACCTTGCTTGTTTCCTAGTTCCTCTTTTAGTAACTACTGAAGTTGCCAATCTAGGAATTTCAATTAGCATTAGATGTCTGTATTTCTTCTGACAATTTTCTCCAAGAAGCTGGGGTCCAGTAATTACTGAACCTCAGATTGTTGAATAAAAATCTCACTATCTGCTGAGAGACTTCTCTAAGGTCAACTTCGAATCGCAACCAGCCCTTTTGCAGAATGCTCTGTAAATCTGCTTCAACAACTCGCTGCTATTGCACGAAACCCATCTGTGACATGAGGACGTGGTAGCGTGTGCTGTTCAGTTTATCTATCCCATCGGTTTGCCTATGTTTTTTCCTTGTGTTTTCTCCATTCCTTCCCTTTATGGAACACCTGGCATGTCCCACTGAATGCCAAAGGTATGACTTACAACATGTAGACTATGGTAAACTGAGAGTACTTATGTAGTAAAAGGCATTTTGGTCAATGAGTAAATATTTATACCATATAAGTACTTGGCCTTTGGTGCCGAATGTATACTCAGAAGTAACTTAAAAATATCTTTGCACTTAGTCAAGAAAGGCTCACACAGGGAATTGGCATGGCTTTTATTTATTCATTTCTTATTCTTGTTTATTCTATTACTGTCACCCCAATTTTCCCCCTTTGCCCTCCTCTTTCCCACCCACTGCCCCCCTGCATTCCCACAGTCCATCCTCACGCCATGTCCATGTCCACGGGCCCTTCATACATGTTCTTTTACTACTCCCTTCCCCTTCTTTCCACCATTCCCTCCCTCCACCCTTTCCTCTGTCAGTCTGTTCCCTGTTTCCATGTTTCTGGCTCTGTTTTGCTCGTTAGTTATTTTGTTGTTAGTTATTTTGATTCCCCTTACAAGTGATATCATATGGTATTTGTCTTTCACAAACTGGATTATTTCACTTAGCATAATATTCTCCAGTTTCATCCATGCTGTCGTAAAAGGTAAGAATTCCTTCTGCTTTCTTTCTGCTGCATAGTGTACCATTGTGTAGATGCACCACAGTTTTGTAATCCACTCATTTACTGATGGGCACTTAGGCTGTTTCCAGGATTTGGCTATCATAAACTGTGTTGTTATGAACATTGGGGTGCATAAGTTCTTTGAAATTGGTGTTTTGGGATTCTTAGGGTACATTCCCAACAGTAGGATCGCTGGGTCAAAAGACAATTCCACTTTTAATTTTCTGAGGAAATTCCATACTGTTTTCCATGGTGGCTACACCAGTCTGCATCCCCACCAACAGTACATGAGGGTTCCCTATTCTCCACATCCTCACCAGTACTTGTTGTTTGTTGCTTTATTATTGATGGCCATTCTGACAGGTGTGAAGTGATATCTCATCATGGCTTTAATGTACATCTCTCTCATGATTACTGATGACATGGCTTTTTAGTATTTTACACTATGTCTTTGATGTACAAGGAACAATTATGTTTTTGTTACTTAAATGACATTAGAGAATAGTACTTCAAGTTTGCTTCACAAAAAAAAGAAATTAAATTTAAAAATTCAGTTGAAAACCTCAAAAGATTATTTACCTGTTACCCAGAAAAGCATAAAAAATGCAAATATGAAAAACCAAAATGTGCATGATTGTTACAAATGCCTAACATTCTCAGTGGTGTTCATGTGTGCAGGATTGGTGCTAGTATATTTTTAGGAAGGACTAAAAAGTGCTTCCAAAATACATTATATAGTAGCATTTCATCAATTGTAACAATGTGTTTAGATGGCTTACACCTGCTCTTTTAAAGCAGGCTACAGAGTTCTGGGTATCTTCATAATTTAAGTGCTAAGGTGTTCTATATAGTCACATATGTTTGGAGTCATTTTTGTGTCTTATTTTCAAAGAAGCAGGACAAGTGGCTTAATGTTATTTCCATCAACAGAGTTAAAATGTTACATGACTACTGCACTATACTTTTGAAAGAAGATGAGGTAAGACATTGAATAGATAAATAATGTCTCAATTGCCATTTCCAACTTGCTTCCTATTAATAGTATTTGAAAAGATAATTATTTCCTGAATGCTTCCAAAATATAGAATAATTATAAAAATCCTATGAAATAAAATAAGTTATTAATAAGTCCATTTAAAATAAATGAAAGTCTTAAGTTTATCAAAATATGAGTCTAATGTATATTTACTATTATACTAACGTTATAGGTATTTTGCTGTTATGTAAATTTATATGCTCAGATTAAACAATAGAATAGAAATATACCAATATATTAATGATGGTTATTCCTAGACAGTGATATTATATGTAATTGTCTTTCCTATATTTTCCATATTCTTAAACCATTAAACTTTAGTGTTTAGAAAAACTAAGTTCTTTTCACCATATTTCAGATTAAACCCTTTTCACCATCCATGTTTTTCTATAGATGTCACAATGTCAATCTCCATTATTCTCACAATTAGAAGAGGCTAGGATTATTATCCCTTGGCTCTTTAAGATATTTCGTAACAAAAAATTTAATGAATATGTCATAATTACACTATAGAGCAAATTCTACATACACTTTCTCAAGCTTCGCATTTTATATGTAAATTATATAAAATATATTTATGTCTGCTTTCTTCCAAAGCAGAGCAAACTGGCAAACTTTGTTTTCATCCTCTAGTTTTAAGCTCTAAAGTGTTACTCATATATAATGATTTGAAAGGAAAATTCGTTAGAAAAGAAGCAAAAGGCACTTTTCTTATTAAATTGTCTGTACAGCTATATTTTACTTATGAAAATCAAGATAATAAATTTTTTTTATTCTCAGGACAATTGATTTATTCAATGTAAAATATGAGGAACAAAAGGCACAAATCTATTCCTGCACTTAAGACATAACTAACAAATAAAAATTCTGATATAAAATAGCTAATACAAGCACATAGTTAATTCTGATACACTTCATAATTTTTGCAGTATATAACTTGACTGTTTAGCCTGGTCAAGCTAAAGCTACAAAAATATGATTCTCAGATTTTTAGCAACTGATCTTTAAATCTGCAGTGTATTTTAGTATTTTCTTATTGTAATTCTAATGTAGTGACTAGTTTCTTAAGAAAGAATGTAAATTATACATAAAACAGCAAGCTTAACATGTGGCTCAGATACTGTAATCCCAAATGAATTGCTAAAATAAAGATGTGATGAATTGCTTAGTGATATATGAAAGCTAAGTTTAAATATCATGTAACTTAATCAATTCCTAGTGTTTTTTTTAAGTATAGTCTTATATACTCTATGAAGTGATTTTTGTCTAGACAAAGGAAACAACTATTTTGGTCAAAGTTTTCTTCATTCAAATGAGGTTATTAGGTATGTTAGTTATCTTTGCTCTGAAACTCCATTACAGTTTTACTAAAACTGTAACAAAAAAATTCATTCTTGTTCCTGTTATTATTTAAAATTACCTACACATTAGACAAGGAGCAAAAATTTAGTCTTAAAGGCACACTTTTTTTTTTCTGGAGGACTCAGATGAAAGTACCATTATAGAACATCTCCCATAGAACTCCCCAGTGCTTTTATGATTGTGGTACTGTTTTCTAAAACAGGAAGTAGTATTCCAGCATACAGAATAGTTCATCGCGTTTTTAAGAAATGTAAAGATCAAAGCTATGTTTGCAGTAAAGAATTTTAGTGTGCCTATAAATTTACATAAGTATTTTTATAGTCACTCCTGTTATTAAATTCTTATTATGTAGTTCAACTAAGTTTAACAGGTACAAAATCACAGTAGCATAAACAATAAAAGTCCAGGCCGATGAGGGGCTATTAGTGTCAGAGACCAAGGCTGTAAAACATGTCATCACAGCATTCACATCTAATCTTTCAAACGTGGGAGTGGCAGGCAGTGGGCAACCCATCCTTCCTCTTGAGGGTACAGGTTGGAAACTGCACCCATTACCTTTTAATGTATCTCATTGGCCATGATTTAATCTTAGAGCTACAGCTAGCTACCTGGGACAGGGGATAATGTAGACTTGATTATGGGCGGCTCTGTGACCAGTTAAAAATAAGAAACTCTGTCTACACCAAGGAAAGGAAGAATATATACTGGCAAAAAACCTAGGAGCTTCTGTTATAGTCAGAGATTTGCATAAACTCTAAAAGTCTAGCCCCTAAGAAACTGTAATGGTTAAAGAATATTGAAATATAGACTCTGCTTGATTTAGACTCTAGATTTGTACTAGACTGGTCAATATTAGTTTGAATTTCAATCAGTGTGTAATATGCTTCTCATAGCATCAAATTCAGGTGTCAATTTTGGGATCTTTTCCAACCATGTGAAAGGAAGGCCCCAATTAAAACAGGACAGCTAAATTTGTTTTTGTTTGTTTGCTACAGCAAAGTCTCAAACAAAGTCACAGAAACCCAGGTGAATTTTGTTCAGTGGTGAAGTGTATCAGAAGGACTCAGTCACTAAAACTATTAGTATCGATATTATTTTTAATAGAGTTAATACTTATTTTTAGTTACACTTTACACTTTTATTATTTACCCTTACTTTTCAGTCCTGTTTCTAGAATAACTTCTCTTCCACCTGAAATACATATTATAGAATTTTAGTGGTAAATCTCCTATCTGTGAAATGTATTTTGCCTTTTTTTCCATAGAAGCTTTTTACGTTCTGGAGTTCTTGATTGGTAGTTATTTTCTTGCAGCACATTGCTGAGATTATTCCCATGATTTCTAGTGGCTTTCAAAGCTGTTCCAAAGTCAGCCGTGTAATGATTATCACTCTCAGGTAATCTGAATGTTCTCTCGATATTAAATTCTTAAGACTACAAATAACAATATTATGTGCTGCAGAATTAGAACTATTTTCATAGTTACATTATGTCACTCACTTGAACTGTAGTCTACTATATCAAGAATAATAGTTACTAATATTTATTTACCACTTACCAGGAGCCTGATGCTGTGGTAAAAACACAGCTCCTCGTTTATCTCGTCTCATTAGTTTTCACAATAGCCTTTTGAGGTAGATAATCTTTTTCGCTCTGTTTTCAGTTTGAGAACTGCCAGGCTCGCCCCCGCCACCTTACAAAGCTAGTAAGTGGGAGGGGAGGAAAGAACCAACTGGTGTCCGTGGGAGTAGCGTGAATCTGGCTCAGGTGAAAATGATCAATTATCAGAAGGTAGAAGGTACAAACACTTGTATCCTCCTTAGCTCACCTGAAACTACCTAAAAAGGGATTTCCCAGAATTCTTTTGATAATGCTTTGAGGTTAGAGTTAGGGGAAGGTGAGATTTGCCCGAGATTTGGGATGTGGGAGTGAAGAAACAGTCATTACTTCTTCCTAAAAGTCATCCAGTGAGCTCTGGGGAGAGAGTCATGGCTACCCGGTGCATGGAAGCTTTTGCTGCTGTCTCTCTCTGGCTTCATGTCCCCTGCCTCTTCTCCTGGCAGGCTGTGGGCCCTGGTGACAAATGACGACCCAGCCCCACCTCCCACCTCAATAAATGTAGAGGCAACAGCCCTGCAGAGACTTCGGGCTCATCTTGCCTCCTCTTCTTGCTCCTTCAGGTGGACAAGGCTGCCTTCCCAGAAGCCGGGCCAGCTAACATCTTTCCATCCACCCCTCGCCTTTCCAGGGCTAATTCCTCAGGGCCACTCACGATTGTGTATAACCTAACCCCCTACTACAGTAAGTCCTCACTTAACATTGCCAATAGGTCCTCGGAAACTGCAACTTTAAGCAAAATGACATATTTTACCATTGGCTAATTGGTGCAAACAAGAGGTAAGTTCCTACAGCATATATTCTGGTCACAAAAACAAACAAAAAAACTACCAAACTTCCAAACAAAGACCCAAACACTTCTAATATTACACATTGAAATAAATGTGAGCTATACATACATTTAAGAAAGATAAATAAAACACAAGTGAGAATGACTTTCCAAGCTGCTGATTCCAGTTCAGGGTGGGGGAAGCAAAGGGTAGAAAGAGCCTGACCATGGGAAAGCTCAGGGCACCAAGGGGGAGCCCATCCCGGCTCCTGGACAGGATGTTATTCCATCGCAGGATGGGTACGCATCCACATCCACACTCAGACTTTGACTATTTCGATACATCAACGCCCTCCACTCACACGTGTTTGTGATACAGGAAGAAATTGAGAGTCCCAGGAGCAAACCCACACTGACATAGGTAGAATGTTCCAGAAATCAAAATTTTTTTTTCATCATTGATACAAGGAAAGATGTTGAACTTAAGGATGTTATTTAAGGACCAGCTGCACAGGGGCGGACAAAAGTACATTTACAATCATTTGTATGGAGATAAGACAAATAATATAATAATTAATAAATAAGAATAAAGTCACAGTTGTAAACCTACTTTTGCCAACCCCTGTATATTCCGTATTCTATAATACTCATAATGATTCTATATCTCTATTTGGGTCCTGACTGAATCGGAGAGGATATGGGATCAAAATACTGCTCCAGAGCAGTGTTTTAAAGACTTTCTCATGCATGCTCATTAAAATGCAGATCCTGGGCGCCTGTCTTGGATCCGGCTTCTAGGCCAGGCCTAATTTTGACTTCAGTGGGCCCTAGACACTTTGTCTCCAGTGTATCCCTTTCCTTTTAGAGAGAGAGAGAGGAACATCAGTGTGAGAGAGAAGAGCATTGATTGGTTGCCTCCTACATGTGTCAGACTGGGGATTGTGAGCACCTGGACGGAGGTGGAATTTGCAACCTTTCTGTTAAAGGAACTGATGTTCCAACCAACTGAGCCCTACCAGCCAGAGCTAAACGTATTTTACAACCATTGGTATAAAGACAAATACAATTCAAGCTATATTCTACCTATCTAGCTAGCTAGCTCTTTTGATTATTAAAGCAATTAGATTTTCTTGGATCCTATCCGTATTGTGGACCCGAGGAACTATGTCTACTGTGGTTAATGAGAAGTGGGCCCTGTTACTAGGTTTGGAGAGGGGTGAGAAGTCTGTATATTAGCAAACCTTCATTGGTGGTTCTTCTCATGAGGCAAGTTTGAAAAACACTGCTAGAGCATATGAGTAAGTCAGGAGCCAAGACCTCAAGGAAGCTCTGTGATCACTCGGTTAAAGGATAAACAACAAAACATAACCTTCAGATGGAAGGCAACACATTTGTGGCAAAACCCTTTAAAAACGAAATAACAACAACAAAACCTATCCCTGAAAAATATAACAGATATCTCACTTTACGCCTTGTGCTTATAACACATTTGATATTTTAAGTTTTGATTCTTCCCATGCATTAGTCTTATAATAGCAATATTACTGTAAGAGTTAATTCTATATTAATAAATGTCTTATAAGCTCCTCTGAGAATTCAGGTCCAAAAGCAAAGGAAAGTTTTGATGAACTAGGTCTGTGCATAAGGCAGAATTTCCCAGACTGCTGGGTTTATAAAACTCTATCATAAAATTGATTTGCCTTTATTTGTTTCCTGTCTCTGAATTAAATTTTAATTTCCTTTCTTGAGAGAAACAAATTGTATGATGTGTCCCAGGTTTTGGGATAGTGCTTTATTGATAGGATTCCTTAGAAGTACTAAAGGTAAAAATCAAGAACAGAAGTAAGTATTTTTTAATTGTCCCTGGAAATAAAAAAAAGTTCCTGAGCAGAGAAAATACTCAGGATTACATGTTCGTGTGTTTTGTTTGTTTTCTTTGGTGACACTATATTCTCTTAAGCAATTTATACATGTATATGTCTTATGTCTATGGTTAGATGGCTTCTCGATTATATTTTCTTTATATTTAATTTCCTAGAACATCCACTTATTACCATGAAAATAAAGGTCCCTCAAAAATAACTAACATTTTGTACTTAGTGAAAGAGGAAAATTTTGAGATAGATTGTAAAAATGTATTTCTGGTTATTTGTTGTGGAGGCTGGGAAATAGGATAAACTTATTTATAATGAATTACCGTTTGCAGACTTTAGTTGAAATAAACTTTTCAAAATATCTTAAGATTTTGTTTCAAAGTTAAGGCTAGGAGACAAGGTGGAGATTGATTGCTTTGTTTTCAGTTTTCCCACTGAGATTACACGTCTGTTTCTTCTCACTATACACACCTGAGGCACATTTCCAGGATTTAAACAGAACAGAGGGTTAGTGCATTCTCTCTATGCTCATCATCAGCTGGAATTCATGTTAAAGGAAAACAAAAACCGAAAACCTGTCTTTGACTTCCCCGGAGAAAACAGGAACCAGATAAGAAGCAAAAATGCTTTAAAGGAGTAAGCACAACACACATAAAACAGGAAGCTGGCCTCAATCTGAGAGGCATCTCTTTCCATCTGTCCTCATAGGTAGAGAAAATCAAATAATTGCACAATGCGGCAGGCTGGTTCTTTCAGATGTTGTCCACTTGCCTCAACTTTAGGTTTTTTCATGGCACCATTATATTATTGGGTTGGTCAAGAAGTCTGTTCAGTTTTCTTTCATAAAATAAAAGATGTATATTTAATTTTCACCAACAACTTTATTGATTCGGATATTTTGAGGATCTTGGTTGCCTCCTATGTAGTAGAACATTTATTGCTATCCATTAATGTCTCGATTGAACTGCTAGTTGGTCTTCAGCTGATCTACCTGACCCTGGAACATTGTCCAGGGAGAAATCTCCAGCATGAAATTTCCCAAATCACTTTTAACACATTTGATCGGTCACAGTACCTTCTCCATACACTGCACAAATCTTTATTTATCTTTTTTATGGTTCAGTTGCATTTTTACCTTTCTTGAAATTATAAAGCATGATATGACAAAAATGTTGTTTATTTTCCTCCCTCTTCAATATTAAAATGGCTATACAAAATTTCACCAAATTTGATACGGTTTTTAAAAATGCATACTCATATGACAGCTGTCACCATACAACTAAGAAAATTGTTTTGAATGACGTTAAAGACAACTAAGTGCTACTAGAGCCATCTTACCAAAAAAAGAACTTTTTAGTCAACCCAATACTTTATTACTTAGTGAACTCTCAGAAAAAAAATATGTTGTGAAGTATACTATAAATTAGATTATCAACATGCAATGTTCAGAATACATAAAAAGAAAATGAGAGAGGAAAAAAGGGTATATATATGCAACTATCATTTAATTGGTTATCCTGGTGAGATAATGCAGAAAACTTTGTAGATACAAGAGACTTTGTGATATGAAGGTTTGCTAGACCACATCATTAAAAACAGTCCTGACGTGTCTGTTCTTTTTTTTAAAGATTTTATTTATTTATCCTTAGAGGGGAAGGGAAGGAGAGAAGGAGAGGAGAGAAATATCAATGTATGGTTGCCTCTCACCCGCCCCCTGCTGGAGACCTGGCCCACAACCCAGGCATGTGCCCTGACTGGGAATCGAACTGCGATCGTGTGGTTCGCAGGCCCGCGCTCAATCCACTGAGCTACACCAGCCAGGGCCTGAGGTGTCTGTTCTTGAAGCCAGCTTTTCCCTTAGAACATGGATACCACCTCACACAGGTGGTAGAAATAGTAAAAACACTGTTATGTATTTTAAAATTAATTGATCCTCACTTACTGTGTTTCATATCAAAATGCTTTGCCTATTGATCTAGCATACTTAGAATTGAGAACATTTTTTCATAGAAACCTGAAATGTTAGTGACAGAGGCCTCTTGGATTCTTTCCTGATTTCTGGGGGAAATTGACAATAAAGCGTTCCTAGTGTATTAGACCATGGCTCTGTAGGTTGTTGGTTTTGAGGTGATAAAAAATTGGTGGCTGTGTGTAAGAAAACAAGAAATGTTGAGCTGGGGGAAAAAAAGTAAAGTACAGGAAATAAAAGAGACATTTAAATGAGATGTTTTGCCTCAAAGAGAGAAAGGGAAAAAAAGCAAGGAATGATTTCCTGGATTCCCTAGTTCCCTCACTTCCATCCTAAATTCCCAGGCTACTTTTCTGTATTCTGCTACATAAAATAGTTTTGTACTCTGAAGATAAATCTCCTCCTTTTTGCATAAGCTTATTCTAAGTATATTTCTATAATATAAGGCAAATTATCTCTAAGACATCATCCCAAAATTACCAATTGCAATTACTGGCCACAAAAGTATTTTAATTTTCTTAAACATTTTAATACCCATCGAATAGCAAATGTTTTATTTTTTTTCTATGTAATTTATCTACCATACCAAATTGAGCTGTATTCACAGGTATGAGTAATAGACCATATGTTTCACAGGTATTGTTGCTGGTAAAACTGGGTTCCTTTGCAGTGTCGTGATAAAATAATTTCAAAGGATGCATGTATGAGAGAAGTTTAGATGTAGTGATAATATTTATTGGGGAAAAGGGAAATAATACATCCTTGGGGATGTAAAGGGTGGGCAGGCTCTAGTAGCATCTGCCCCAAGATTCCTGACAATCCTCCATATATTTTCTTGGTTCTCAGTAACAAGCTAAAATGCAAACTACCCAATTATTTTCTGACTTTTCCTGGGCTTGAGTTGCCAACCCCTAACCGATTCCTTTCCTGGACCTACTAGGGTTCTGTACTCTGCATCCAATCTGATTCCTATGCCCAGGCTAGATTCCACCCCTTCATGTTGCCATTTTGGCTTCTACTATACATGTGTACCTCCCCACTGTGCCATCTTGGCTTCTACTGGGCATGTGCCAAGCAGAGAAATTCCCTCCCTGTATCCCCCCCGCCCCCGACTCTGACCACCTGTAATCTGGTACTGGGCCAGCAGTCACTCAGGGAGATTTTTTCCTGCTTTGAGGATTAAGGACCCTCAGGAGAGGATATAGCAGTCCTCTGGATTGTGTGAATGTATTTGGAATATTATTGCTTCCTACTAAATCAAGCTTAATGGAATGTAGTAACTTCCTAATGAAGTAAACCCAATGCCTGATTCAGCTTCCCAGTTTATTAGACCTAATATTTGATTCAGCTCCCTAGTTTATTATACTCGATGCCTAATTTCCCTTGTTCCTTTTCTTTATTAATAACTAGCTAACTACCTATGCTAACAGTATGATGGTGATTTTCTGATTATGTTTCCTGCTCACATTTCCAAAACAATCAATCAAATAATAAATTAATAATAAAAATTAATGGAGTATAAAAAGTTTCTTTTAAATATCAAAGTTGATGCTATAGAGGATGCAAAGAGAAAATAATGCCATTTACACAAACATCATTTTTCAATAAACGACTATTTCTAATAGGTGAAAAGTAGTGATCTATTCAGTATATTTTTAAAAGGTCCAAAGGAAGATGAATTTAAGCACATGAATTGTTCCATCTAATTTTCTGGAAGAGTCACATTATACAACAATTTAATCATCCTTCTGAGAATTCATTATATAGTATTTGGACTTGGAAGTAATTTCAAATGGTTCAAATAGACTTTTGACAATTATTTCCCCTTACATAAGGCCGGATAATGGCTTTGTATGTCAGTAGATATTTTTAGTTATAAGTAACATAAATCAGCTCTGACTGAATTAAGCAGAATTTATCAGAAGATATTAAATAATGCATAGTATCATGAGAAGCACTGAAAACCTAAGATTAGAGATGATATAGCAACAAATACTTATCAAAACCGGAAAACTGTGCTAGTGAGGACATTGCTTCCACCCCAGGCAATACAAGCTGTAGATCCCACAGCTAAAAACAGCTGCTGTTTTACATGGCTGTCAATACAGTCAGCACTCCAGCTTAGGAACTCAGTTCCCATGTACCTACGCCTACCACTCTTTCAGAGAGAATTCTGTAGCTCCGGCTTCTTTGAATAATTAGCACCAAATTTGTAGTCTGGCAGGGCGTAGACAAATAGTGCAATAAAGTGAAAAGCTCAAACTCTCTGATTTTATTTTAATTCTATCCTCCATTTCTTTCTACGGCATTCCGGCCAGGAGCTCCTGCTATAGATATGCTAATTACTAGAGGGATTCTTCTTGAGACTTGAGCTTTGGGCAAAGATTTGCAGGGTCCTCAAGTCCTCAGGAACTCAGATCAGCAGGGCTCAAAGGACTGGGAATAAAAAGATTTAGAGATTTTGCACTCTCCTTGGATCCCTGTGGGTGACTAGATGTCTGTGCTCATCACACCCCTGCTGTCTGTGCCACCCTCCCTGGCCCCTTGCCTTCTATTCTTCCTTCCCTTCAAGTAAAAGAAGCTGGAATTCTGGACTCTCTTAAGATAGATTTGAGGAACCTCTAAGCATCTCCCAACCCCTGCATCTCCTCAAGCTGGTGCCTTCTTGATTCATCAATTTTTCCATACTCCAAAATTTTGAATATCAGCCTGAGGTCTTAGGCACATGGACCTTGAAATGGTGACAATAGCCCTGCAGGTTCTGGTATACATAGGGCCGGACAGTGGATGTCAGCTGCACTGGACTCAGTAGAGATACAGGTCACTCACCAGCACAGGCAGCCTTGTGTTCAATTAGCTGCAAGTTCAGCTTGACTTTGTCTTTGCACTCTGCCTTGCATGGCTACTTCAGGAAAGAGGAAATCATGAGCTTATGCTGCCAGGTCTCAAGGACCCTAATAAGCAAATGTAACATAACTAAGGATTCAAGAAAAAAAGGGAGAATGTATAGGCCTTTTATACACTGATGGGTATATCAATGTTTCCTGTTTTCAAACTACAAAGCATTGATAAGGACTTAAGCTTAATATTTTCAGGGCACCACTTGGCCAGCCAGTGCAGGATGCTCAAAATATTAACATTCACACAGAGCCAAGAAGGGCATTACAGAGGGCTAGATTGAATTCAAGGACTTGTCCACAGGCTTGAGTATCATCCCCACTGTGTGGTTTCTGTTTGGTGCTGCACTGGTTAATTACATAAGAGGATGATTCTTTCCCTAGGAGGCAGGCTATTTTTAAGCCTAAGTGTTTTCGTAGCAAAAGGCAAGGTAGAAACAGTCCCTAACACACAGGACTGAAAATACTCAAAAGAGTGTCTGTCACTAGATGGAACCCACCACACCTAAGGTTTGGGATGTCAGAAAGATATGACTCAAAACAACATGAGAAAAAAATGCTTTAAATATGTTCACTATGAAAGAAAGGCATCTAAAAATAAACCTGGTGATTGAAGACATCTTCATGCAAATTTCTAAACTTTGCAAGAGGGTAGCTCTTTCTAATGCCACTGTCACTGCAGAAGTTCTGATTGGCTGTGTTCAAGAGAAGCCACAGGCCCAAAATGGCATCACTGTGTTAAAGCCCATGACTCCAAAACTAGATTTCATACCTGACCAATTTGCTGTTTCAAACCCTCCCAGAAATAGACTCTTCATCATATTCTGGTCAAGCACCAGAAAGATAATTAGTCACCTGGGTCCTCTCCATCCCCGTAGAAAGAAGAGGCGATCTGCATGAAAAACCCTGGCCATTCCCACTCTTAACAAGAAAATGTCCTGCTCTAAAAAAAAAAAAAGAAAAAACAATCCTTTTGTTTCTTTTGTAAATCGCTTCCTTACCCTCCCCTTTTTCCTATAAATATCTTTCATTTTGCACAGCCATTCAGAGTGCCCTTCTGATTGCTAAAGGAGATGACTGCCTGGTTCAGGAATCACCGAATAAAGTCAATTTGATCTTCAGGTTCTGTTTGAATTTTGGTTGAATCTTGTTTTTTAACAACTGTATGCAACAACATCATTGGAAATAATTTGGCCTGGGCAAGAAAAAAGGAGATGATTTTTTAAATGTATTTATTTAATTGTTGTTCAACTGCAGTTTTTTGTCTTTTACTCCCATCCCAACCTCCCCCCAACCGGCAGTGTTCCCCACCTCCCTCCCATTTCCAACCCCCTTAGTTTTTGTCCATGTGACCTTTATACTTGTTCCTCTAAACCCTTCCCCTTTTCCCCTGAAATTCCCTCCTCTCTCCCCTCTGGTCATTGTCATCCTGTTCTCTATTTGAGTGTCTTTGGTTATATTTTGCTTGCTTGTTTGTTTTGTTGTTTAGGTTCTTTTTAAAGAGTGAAATAAGCAAGGTGATAAGAAACAGATACCATATGATCTCACCTTTAGCAGGAGATGACTTTTAAACTGTCTAGTTAATTAGTAGACTGTTTTGACCTCATTTAGAGCCTTCTGGTAGAGCCATTCTATGGATAGAATCCATTTGCTGGTCGGTGTTGCCAAGAGGATGGTCAGAGGAGCAGCAGTTGGCACTGGAGAAGCTTCCTGCCGCTGGTCACAGAGAGATCACCTGCCGATGGCCACAGAGAGAGCCGATGTCCTCTACTAAGGCAGGTAAAGTCCCTGGTTGACCCCTGGTGAGGGTTTGGCACATTTTTCTTGGAAAAGGCCAGGCTGTAAATAATTTTGGCCTTCCGGTCAGATGTTTGTTGTCATAACTAAGCAATTCTTCAACGTGAAATGCCAAAGCAGTCACAGACAAGACGTAAACAAGCGAGTGTGTCTGTGGCAAATGAAACATTATTATGGACACCGACATTCAAAGCCCATATAATTTTCATATGTTACAAATTGGTGCCCTTGTTTTGACTTTTTCTGAACCACTTAAAACACTGAAGCCCATGCTCATCTCCTCAGATGCACCAAAACAAGCAGCTGCCTGGAAGGGCCCAGGGGCTGCCTTCTTTTGCTGACCCTGTGTTAGGTTAAAAGGTAAGGCCAAAGTGTTAAGTTGGGAGCTCTTTTTTTTTGAGGAGGGGAATCTGCCAAAGTTGTATTTCTGGCCTTTTGTTCCATCTGTTATTTGTTTTTATGTATGTACATTTACCAGATTGGTGGATCACACTGTCACTTATATTGCTCAGCTTGACAGAACGAAGTTTTTTTTTTTAAGGAGAATCTTTTAAAAAAATTTATTTATCTATCTTTTAGAGGGGAAGGGAAGGAGAGGAGGAGAGAAATATCAATGTATGGTTGTCTCTTATGAGTCCCCTGCTGGGAACTGGCCTGCAACCCAGGCATGTGCCCTGACTGGGAATTGAACGGCGATCGTGTGGTTCACAGGCGTGCACTCAATCCACTGAGCTACACCAGCCAGGGCAGAACGAAGTTGTTAAAAGTCCTGAATTGCAGGTACTTTGTGGGTAATTGGTGTGTATTTTTACCACTTCATTTAGCTAGTGGGAATCCACAATCTAGGCAGGTGTGTTCATTTGCATACTTAAACTTTCCCTTGGGAGGTTTATAACAGACTTTGTTTTGCTCCTCCCTGGAAGCCCAAGTATCCGAGTTGAGTCATGGACTTCATTCCCAGTTCCAGCTGGACCCTGATTAGGCCTCACCCATCGTTTCAACTTCTCCGACGGTGACCGGTGCATGAGATTTGGCTTGGGGCCAGCAAGCGTTTGTAATACTCAACGGCAAAGATTCCTAGTTAGCAGTGAGTGCAGTGACTTGACATGATTCAATCTTCTTCCACAGTTGCAGGAGGTATTTTTTCCCTGTCTTCCACTGAATGTGAATAAGAAAGCATGCTACCATGTAATTGATGCTGGTACCTACATTGAGAGCAGGAAGGAAGCCAGTCTGAGGACAAACCTGGCATGCTGAGGACACAGAGCCTGTAGCGAAAGTGAAATGCTTCCAGGGTTCTGATTAACACACGGGGAGAATCCACGTCAGCTCTCTACCTCTTGTTCTGTGAGAAAAGACATTTCTGTTTAGTGTATCTGAGGCTTCTAGCTAAAATGAGCTACTGAAAAGGGAAGAGAAGGATGCTTTTTACATTTGTTAATGTTTTTATTGTACAAGTAATATATGATAAATATATTATATATTATATAATGGTCAGAGGAGCAGCAGTTGGCACTGGAGAAGCTTCATTGACAAACATTAAGGGTGTGCACAACCAACGTGACCTATCACGGACGATGTTGGCCTTGTTCACCTGCTGAAGTAATGTTTGCCAGTGCAGAGCGTAACAATGCCCCCCCTTCCATGCTCTACCTTTGGGAGGGAGTCTCTATGCACAGCCTGTACCTAAGTTATGGGGAGTTAGGTTCCACTCCTTGAGGGGAGAGGATCTACATATGTGATTTGTAATTCTTCTGCACAAGAGATTTATCTAATATTTCCCCTTCAGGGATGTGTAATGTATTTAACCACCACTTTCTTTCAATAAGCAATTTCTTATTTTTTGTATTAATAATGAAAAGATTTGTATCCTTATTTAATTAGCTGCTTATACGTATGTATCATAAGCTGTTTTTAGCTAATTTCTTATTGATTACCATTTAAATGTTCTTTCCATACCTAAAAAAAATAAAAAAATGTTCTTTCTTTTAACTATTATAAATACTAAAACATATTAAGGAAATTGAGACATTCATGGGAACTGTCATCTCACAGTTCTGAGCTGAGTTTAAAGAATGTCCACCATTGTGGCAAACAGAACTGTTTCAGAGATGGAGACAACCCTGCTGCCTAAGTAACCATCTCTATGGCAAAGCACTGGAGACCACATTTGGAACAAGTGTTGAGAGTCTGGGATAATCTCAAATGTGCAGCTACGTACGTCTCGACCAAGGCAGTCTTTTTGCAGACCAACACATGTCTTTTTGCAGACTGATAAAGAGAGACCCACATAGACCGATACCAGAGAGTTCTACTCATCACAGCAAGGCCTAGGAAGCACAGAAACACCAGATTAAATTAGACTGTGGCCAAAAAATTCCTAAAATAAATTATAGTCTTCACTGTAACCTTTAGGATATCTTAGCCTTGGGAGTGAGGAAGAAAGAAGTGTCCATTGGCTACACTTTGGGCACAAAATCCCCAAGAGAGGTGGGGAGCTGTGCACAGTGGGTGTGCCCCAGATACAGCAAGGGAGGCTCAGTGAGTATCGGTGTGTAGGGATGTGTGGGTTACACTATTTTGATTCCAGTTTTTCCCAGAGGCATCTCTCCACTCAGGCACTTCTGGTCCCACAGAGAGTGCCAGAAGTAGGGCTGCAATAGTCACTTTTAGGTTTCAAAAAACCAAGGTAGATTCGTTGATTATACCCAAGTAGACTGAAATAGCAAGATTTAGAGAAAACCTAACATTTGACTCAGTTGGAAGGAAGTGCAGCGTTTGTTGACAGGTTGCAACCTCAAGACTTTCCCTGATGGTTGAACACACCACTGATCCTCGGTCCTGGTACTGAAGGGGCAGCCTGTGAGGGCTCAGCAAGCGCAGCGTTTCTGTGTCCACAGACTGGGGAGAAGTGTGATGCTTACCCAGAATCCAGAACGGGGGGTGGGGGAGGAACAGGCTCCTGAGGTCCTGGGGAAGAGGACGGTGCTCTCCAGCCTTCCCCCCTTTGCCCTCAGACACAAACACCACTGAGTATAGTTTTACATCGGAAACATCTTCCTGTCATGACTGATAGACTCGAATAGCTTAGCTAAACTGTATTAGCTAAGAGGCCAATCTCAAAGATAAGGGCTGCTAACATAATTATATTCTATTACCTCGGCTTAAGAGGTAAACTCTTTATAACTTCTCTGTTTATGTGTATTTTTAACTGAATTTTATTTTCTCTTTGGTTTTATTGAATAAAGACTTGGGTTGTATCACTCCATGAAGGCCAAATGCGTGTAAGGGAGCACATTTGAAGATGAACTCTGTATATATGTTTTAAAAAACAACAACAAAAAAAGCATGGCATATTTCATTTTATAAGAGGAGAGACACATGTCATTTATTTTTATAGAATAAATGTTTCATCTCTCGGCCTTTTATATAGTTTTTTACTTTAAAAATATTTAAAACCATGTTGAGTTTTTCTACTAATATGAGCCTGGTCTATCCCCTGTAACACGGTTGAAATTCAGCTGTGTCTCTGACCAGTCATCCTGAGTTTCAAAATAAAACAGTGAATAGAGTGGGCAAAGAAATGTGACTATAACATCATAACAATATATAACTGAAATACAAAATACATCAGTGGAAAACTACTATGTTGTGGTACTTATGATTACAGACCGGGGACCATGAAAAACTGGTATGACCATATGGTAAGCAATGGAAAGGGAGTTGGGAGTTTAAATTCAGAAAATTCTCCATTTTGCCTGGCAAAGAGCCAATATCCATAAACCTGACAGTGTATCTTAAGGAAGAATATATTTTTATGGATATTTTCATAATATCTTCATATTTGCTCTTCCATTTTTAGTGGGCTCTCTGTTAGGAGTTAATATCTTTTGGAGTAAAGAAACATTTACTCAAAGCTTAGCAATTCCTTTGGCTTTATTTCAATTTCTCTTAATTCAAAATAACATGAGGAGTATGATGCTATTTTATCTTTCTTACTTATACTGTGTTTATTAAATGAGAGAAGCCAAAAGTGATTTAAAATATTGAGGACAAGTGTCCTCTCTAGGAGCCTTTGGGGTGTTGGTACTTCCTTTTAAAAAATTTTGGTCCCTCGATGTATTTCTTAAATTTCTGCAATTAATATTCCCTCCCCAAAACATAGATGCGTATGCATATAACAGACAGGATCCATGTGCACACCTTTTGTATCATTTTGTATTTACACATCCACTGAGTGGTGTTAGGGGAAGGTAAAGAGGAAATGTCACTTTTCCCTCTTTGTATACTATTTGCATTTGTACAACAATCATATATTGCTTTTGTAATTTTATGTGTGTAATTTCTAATCAAGAAAATAGAGAAGTCAACTTTTAAGAACAGTACTTTTTTCCACTGTATACTTGACTTTTCTACATTGGTAAGAACTCAGAATAAACTGATGGGATATTTGGTGAGGGGTGCAGCCCAGGTGAATGCGGAGAAAATGGGCATGCACAGACTGTTCTGTGAAACAAAGATCCTCCCCCAGAGCTATGTGTTCTGTGCGTCCGTGGCTGAGAGTGTCTGAGAGTTCCTGGAGACACAAAACACCAGTGTAGGCAGAGCACCTCCAGCTGTGCCTCATTTCAAGAGAGATTTGGAAAGTAGTTACATAGTAAGAATACACGCTTTCCTGAGCAGACTCATTTTGCCCAAGTGGGAAATAGATTCACGAAAGTCTAGTTAAACCATTCCCAAAATATTATTAAAAGAATATTCACAGATAGAATCAGTTAAAGTATCTCAGAAAACTCTCTTTTCTTTGTGTTATCAATTCATAAAAATAGAAAGAAAAATCTTCAAAGAGCCTGATAGAAGACATTTGAACTTAAGTCAAATTTTACTCTTTTCTTTCACTATTTAATGTTCAATCGTTAGTTTGAATCAGGAGCACATGACCTAGATAGTACACGAGTTTAAGAGGATATAAGGTTATATTTGCAATAATAACTACCAGGTTTCAAAGGTCTGTGATATTGAAAAGCCATACAATGTGTTTTCAGACCATTAAAGAATGGTATCATTAAAATGGTTAATCCATGGCACACTATTAATTTTTAATTTGTTAAGGTTTTTAATTTAATTAATCAGTTTTTATTTGATTTCATAAAACAAACATACACATATTCTCCTGTTTTCCAATAGATGTCAGTATTAAAAAAGAAAAGAGCTAGTTGTTTAATATTTCTGTCTCACCAGACTAGGAAAATTATCTTTCCCCGTATTTCTGGCTTCATGTGTTCAGAATTGCTAAGGCTGGTCTATGTAGTTCAAAAAGGTACAGCAGCTTTGAAACACACAGTTTATTATTTGGGGGCCAATAATTTATACTGTTAGTATACATTTGACTATCTCATAGATAATCCCTATTTATTTTATTTGTAAGAACTCAAAAGATATTAACTCCTAAGACTGAATCTCTCCAGAGTTTCCATTTCTCAATGTTAATTCACAGTGATTTTATATTCAGAAAAGGAGTTTACATATTTTCACAGGACATTTTAATCTTTGAAACCTAATTTTTAAAAAATAACAAAACTAGTCCTTCTCTCTTCCATTTTCACTATCACTGCACTTTAATTTACCTTGAATGAAGCATTATATTTAGAATAAGTATTGTTACCAGAGTTTTCAAATTANTGGCTCTTTATTTTCTGTCTTTTCTATATAAGAGAAAAGACTGATTCAGTCTTCAGGATCCATGTGCACACCTTTTGTATCATTTTGTATTTACACATCCACTGAGTGGTGTTAGGGGAAGGTAAAGAGGAAATGTCACTTTTTCCTCTTTGTATACTATTTGCATTTGTATCATATATTGCTTTTGTAATTTTATGTGTGTAATTTTTAATCAAGAAAAGAGAGAAGTCAACTTTTAAGAACAGTACTTTTTTCCACTGTATACTTGACTTTTCTACATTGGTAAGAACTCAAAAGATATTAACTCCTAAGACTGAATCCCTCCAGAGTTTCCATTTCTCAATGTTAATTCACAGTGATTTTATATTCAGAAAAGGAGTTTACATATTTTCACAGGACATTTTAATCTTTGAAACCTAATTTTTAAAAAATAACAAAACTAGTCCTTCTCTCTTCCATTTTCACTATCACTGCACTTTAATTTACCTTGAATGAAGCATTATATTTAGAATAAGTATTGTTACCAGAGTTTTCAAATTAATTCATCAACAACATACAGAAATCGAGGCTGGAGATAATTGAGAATTTAGTTAAAAATTGGAAGGATATCTGTTCTGAAATTTGTACTGAATCATATGTTGTCAGTATGCGATGAGCCCTAGCAGATTTTCACGTAGTATGTGCGTCACAGAACAGATCCCCGAGTTATTCGTGGATCTCCAGAGCTAAGATCACGAGGAAGCAAGGATTTCCTCCTTCACGAAGAGCGGCCGTGGCCGGCGTTGGGAGGAACGGATCACCGTGTACATGCCCCATGCCATTTTCTCTCCTTGCACCACACTAATCTCAATTGACCTTCTTTTATTTTTATACTGCAGTGTTAATACCTGCTTAATTTATCGAGAGAATGCAAACAATCACACACACTCCCTTACTTACATTTCCTTTTCCTGTGGTGGAAACATCAAAAAGAAGTTCATTCTCTTTTTTCTTCAGGCTTTGCTCTTCCTTTCTCTGCATGGTGATGACTAAAATGCAGATGAACTAAGACAAACCACGTGCAAGTTTCTGATCAGCACCAGACTCAGTTGTGCCCTTCAGCATGTAACCCAATCCAACTTTTCAGGATTAGCACTGAATGTGCCAAACCGACTATGTTTTTTGGTAGTGATCAGAAAAGGGCACTTTGCAGTATATGGGAGTGTGTACAACATGTGTTGCTATTCACAATCTCCTGTAACAAAAGAAAACAGAATATGAGACCAGTTTTAATGTTACTGAAATTCTAGGCTCTGATAGAATCTGCAGGATGCTATGCATTCATAAACAAAAACGTAGGCATATTTTGTTTGGCTTTTTGAATACAGGTCAAAAGGATATGGTCTTATTACATGTCACTCATTAACAACGTGACCAAGACATCATTTATCCTTTTGCAACTGGGCATCTCATACTTGCCTAGCAGGTTAGCTGTATTGCTAGGATGTTTATTAAAGCACTTCGTGTACACTCAGAGATCATGGACAGCTAATGTTGTTAAACTCACAGGCAAAATCAATGACGTAAAACCGTTTCTGTTGGCTCTAGATTACTTTCTTCAATTAAGAAATCCAGCTGCTCTCTCAAAAATCTTAGAGAATAAAGGGTATAAAGTCATTGTTTTTAATGAGGTGAGGTCTATGCATCTGAAGCATGCCAAAGGTAAACAAATTCTAAAAGTTAGTATCTCTGCTAATGAAAGAAAGAAAAAGATGCTCCTTGTATTTTGTTTGAACAAACCTTTTTACTCTAGTTTTATTTTCTTTTAAATTAAGTGCATTTATGTTTAAGGAAAACATTTTTTTAATCAAAAGACATGGAAGGATTAAATAATAATAAAATACTAATACTAAATAATAAAAATAAACTGTGTCCTTAGAGCCCACCAATAGTTCCATTCCTTGGGAAGCAAATTCTCTTCCTATTTTGGGGGGTTTTGATTCCACTGGTGTTTACCTCAATCTCTAATTTTTTTTATAATACTTTTGTCTTGATTTACAAAATGTAGACATTGTCTACTGATATCTTCTTGTGAAAGGAAAGTAATGAACTTACCTACCGCCTGCTACACCCCTCCCTGCTCTACTTTAGAAGATGTTCTTAAAGCTCCATTTTTTAATCCATTTTTCGTAAACAGAATCTCTTAACCCCTCTGAGTAAAATAGAGGATATTAGCACCTCGACCAATCTCTTACTTTTCTTTATCCTCTTCTACCTTCCTAGGTAGGTATAATTCTAAGGTTAATGATAATTAATTCTATAATTAATTCTATAGGTTTTATAATTCTAAGGTTTTATAATTCTAAGGTTAATGATAGATAGAGACATTCAATTCAATAACCATAGTTATACTGTTTGCCATTCCTAAGAAGCCATCTAAGAGTAGAATGGCAGTTTCCAGGGACTGAGGGTGGCGGAATAGAGAATTAGTGTATAATGGGTACCTGGTTTCAGTTTTGGAAAATGTAAAGTTCTAGGGATGGGTGGTGGTGATGATTGCAATGTGAATATACTTATTACCACCAAACTGTTCTCTCAAAAATGAATAAAATGGTAAACTTTAGATATATTTCAGCACAATGAAATTCATAAAACATATTGGAAAATGTATATCTTTAGTTCAAATACTCTTTTTAAAAAAATCATGGTGGGATATATTAGCAATTGAGGAGAGTTTGGCCTTTATCTATGCACTCTCGCCCCTTCACATTGCCTCCTTCCTGACCTCAGAGAACATAACATTTCTCATATCTGAAACCCACACAACTGAACGAAGATCCAAGTAAGTGAATCTCAGGGTGGCCATCCATTCTTCAGGGTGTAAGAGAACAACAGACCAGGTGTTTGAAGTTTGCGAGTGTTCAATGTTTTATTACATATTTTATCACGATATTTTAATGCCTCAAACTCTAATATGTAAAATGTTAATTTCATGCATAGATGAATCAGTTTCCTTGAAAATGAGGCTGCATTATCAATACCATTCTCACTTAAACACTTATTTGTCTAGATTTTTGTTCTCAGCTTTCAGTTCAGTGAGAGATGAGGTAACACACCAGATACTAGGTTCAAACACTCCTGGTTCTCGGCCAGATTCTAGCATTTAACCAGCATATGACTTTTAGCCAGTTGCTTACCCTCTCCAATGCTCAGTTTCCTCAACTATAAAATGGAGATAATAACTACTTAACAGTGTCCATGTGAAGATTCAGTCAGTTAACGCACATGGCAAGAAATTGATAACCTGTAACATTTACGAGATATTTGGGGGTCAAATTGCAGTTAGATCAGAGTGAATTAGGCCTTTTGGTATCATTTAATTGTATTAAATGAAAACAACCACAAAAAATTCTCTTTAATACCATGAGGGGCTAAACAAAAACAATACAGGGATTTTAATAATTTTGGTTTTTTAAACTCACAAAATTAGATAACTGCCCCTTTTGCAATTATAATTTCCTATAATGCAATTGTTATTGTTAAGCACATTTTAATTAGGCTGAAAATAGCATGTTTAATAAATTGCCTAAAACATTGTTAAAAATAATACCTTCAAGGGAAGCAGAAAATAGCATGCTTTAATAAATTGCCTAAAAACATTGTTAAAAATAATGCCTTCTGCAATTTAATCACCCCATTTTTGCTAATCTGAATATTTGGATAATTATCCTGTACTTAAACTGTATCTCAAATACTAGGATGTTCATTTGAATTCAAATTTCTAAGAATCTTTAAAATAAATAAAATGGCATCTCTCTTTGGAGAAAAACAAAGAGGAGAGAGAGAAAGAGTAGGAGAGAGAGAAACAGAGAAAGAGAAATGAAAAAAGGGAGAAATAGAAGAAAGATTATTTAAGGAAATCATGAGAGCTACAAATGAATTGTTTTATTGTGTTAGTGCATTTTCTATTATGTAATATTGGTACTACTTATAAAATAAAACTCTATTCTTTTAAACTTCCTCCAGAATATAAAGGAAAAATATTTCTATAAGACTAAAATTCATTTAAAAAAGTCTTACTTTTATGTTCACATTATAATACAACCTACCTCATCATCTTTTAAAATGCTTTCAAAGAGGTCATCAACTTATTTACTGTTATTTTTCAATGAACCATTTTGGCTGACTATTGATTTTTTAAAATAAATTTATCAGGCTTTCTCTCAGAAAAATCAATGTAAAATGAAAGTCATGAAATATTTCAATTAGAACATCTAAGCTCTTCAGTTTGCCTGCCTGTTTTTGGGGGGGCAGTAAACCTATTGGGTCTCAACTTCCTCCTGGCTTTATGGTATTTTGTAGTTCTGCTAAGCAGTTCTTTCATGCAAGACAGCAGGGCTTCTGCTTGTGACTGTCAGTCTGCACCCCCAGGTGACTGCCCTGCTTGTGAATGCCAGGTGTGAACAGTGAGGGGTGAAAGCCTGTGACTCCTCTGAAACTTAATCTGAACCAAGGCTAGAACTTTTTTTTAAAGATTAGAACTTAAAAGGCTTGCTTAGTAAGGTTCTGAACCAAATGTGAATAGCAAAAAACACAACCTATGAGGAATACATCTCTTGTTTTTCTATAAGAATAAGGTTAATAAAATTTTAGTAATCCTGCACTTAAGAGACTTATTAAATCAGCCCAGAATTAAAATTAATGAAGCAGTTTTCAACAGTGTGTTGTATGCAATCTTCCTATCCAATCTTTTAAATATAGCTCTGTCCAATATGATTTTTAAACCTCTGTATGCTGAATTTTAATTGTCCTCATACAGACGCTATTTTCTGGGCAAGATGTCCACTCACACGTGCTGTATACTAAAATGAACCAATCCATTACACTCATCTGTGAGCATTTATATGTATATCGATATTCTTGCCACTCTCAATACCTTGGCCATGATAGTTGGAGAGTCTTCCTTTTTTTGGAAAAGTCAACTCTGAGGCTGGTATTGTTTTACTAATATTCTATTGGTAATGTGCCACTTGGTAAAATTTGCTCCATGAGTTCCAGCAACCATTTGGCTCCCAACAACACAAAGGCCTATTGCAAGCATTTTTGGTCAGCTTTGATTGAATGCAGATTGCAGGATTGTTTTGCTAGACCACATTATTCTTTCAAATGTTTCTTCAGTAGTCACATATTACTTTCTAATGATGATCATTTGCATTTCAGAGCCTTTTTGTCCCTGATGTTTTACAACGAATTCACTCAGAACTCATCTCTGTCTTCAATGTGCTTCTCTTTGGTTTGAGAGGAGGCCTGTGGCTTCAGGGCCCTTGTACCCAGCCACCTTAATAAACTGCAAAACATGAGTAGGAAGAACCTCCCCAAACCCATTCAGCTTAAGCTCAATAGAGGGCAGTGTGCAAAGCAGAAGGCTAGTGTTTCCCTGCTTGCAGAAAAACAATTTTTGAAGGGTATGCTACAAGTTCCATTTTGTCACTATTGAAAAAAAAGCATTTTCCCTAGGCAAAATTATGGACTCTTAGACTTCTTATACAACATAAAAGGTAACCTGAAGGTTAGGCAATTTAGCTGGATGTTTAGGACTAGCCAGCATCCAGCTTTGCTTTTATTGTTTGCCACCTCCGCCCCCACATGCTTCTTTCTTACTCCACTTCTGGTGGTCCACCAAGTTTGCTGCAGATGTTTCTCCCACACAGTGGAAACATTCCCTAATGTGTCTGTATGCTTCCAGGCTCTGCTCATATGGGAAAAGGAAACATTGGAGAGAAATAATAAATTTCTGGATTGGTCTTATTTCCTTTTGTGCCTTTCAAAAACACTGAAACAAAAAAGAAAATAATTTTAGACCTATTCACCTTTCTCACAACACTAGCTATAGAAAATGGCTTATAAAGTGATTTTTTACATTTAAAAAATCAGTAAATAAGTAATCTTTTGCCATATTCCAGAACTCTCAATATTGCTATTCTACATTAGAAGACTATATAATTTTGCTTGAATTGTATTTTTTCAAAATAAGAGTTATACATGGTTGCATACGTGGAAGATTAGAGTACCTGTGGATCACTCTATATAAAGGACATATATTACATCCTGTAATTTAAAAATAATTTTCATAGAGATACTCCTCCCTGTTTGCACAATAGAATATGGGACCAGTGTGCTGAAAATGCAGGACTCAAAGATATCAAAAGACAACCTGGTTTCATTTCATCCACTCTCCCTCCATTCTCTCTGCAATGCGAACATTTTTTTTGCCCTTTGATGACACCTGGGGAAGCATCCGCAATTTACCTGAGTACTCTACAACAATATAACTCCTTAGTCACCTTCATCATGAAAAATAATATCTCCAGTTCAAAAATTAATATGCCAGTGTCTGTCACTAAAACAATTCCGAACATCAGTAAAGTTAGCGTTTCTCCCTGTTCAGTGCCTCTCTCCCTCTCAATCAGGCCTGCTGCAGGTGAGAAGTGTGCAGTGTATGTGTATGTGTATGTGCTATAGAAAAGAGCTACTGGGTGCTTTACTATTGGTTTCTCTTTACGTTGTTGCATCTTCTCTCAATCCTGAAGCCTAGAGCTTAGTTATCATTGAAGCAGAGGAAAGAGTTAGGAAAGAGCTTTCCTGTCCACCATGGATGTCATGCTGTTTTCCCTATGTCCTGGAGATGTTTAAAGCTAACTACCCATTAGGGCCTCTCAGGTAGTCTCCTGACAAGAACGGTGACTTCACAGCTACTGCTTCTGGCTCTACCTTCACACCAGTGTCTCTCAACTGACATTTGTCTCCCCTGGGGTCTTAGGTTGGTTCTCATACCCACTACTTCCCCCTAGTCCTTGGGGAAACATGCCAGTGAGACCCACTGCTATGAATGTGGTTTCTCCCAAAGTGTAGCCACTTGGCCACATAGGTGTGGGTTAGGCAGAAGTCCACTGGGGTTGCCACAACTTTAGGAAATGACTACTAAGATCTGTATTGGTCTCTTTGAAGCCCTACTTATCAAGTTGGAGGGAAAGTTAAAGAGGTGCATTGATTTTTCTCTTGTGGAAGGAAAGACAGTTGGGATCTTTACATTACCACCTTCTCTCCAGAAACTCTCTTTGCCATCCTCATCTTCTAAACTCACGAGTCTTCTTCTACTTTTGTGTGAGGAACACAAATCTCAGCAATAAGTTTAGACAATGTAGGTCCTTCATGATTTTCTGTAATCTCACATGAGAATTTAGGATTAGTTGGTAACTATTGTTTTGGGATTCAGCCAAAACTGACACCAAAAGAATGTTATTTTTTCCTTGGGTTACATATATGGTCTTAAAAATCTAGGAAGTTCATTAATTCTTTCGCATAACAAATATTTTTGTGTACTCTCTGTATGTTGGTCATCATTTAAGAAAAGGGGAAAACAGCACTGTAAAACAACAACCAATCCTAGCTCTCATGGACAGTTAGTAGAAAAAATAAAAGAAAAATAATTAAAAATAGCATTGTTTTTACATTTACGTGGTATTCTCTGTCTGTGTGTGTTTGTCCAAATTTTCACATTTTATAAGAACACCAGTCATATTAGACTAGGGGCTCATACTCCAATATAATCTTGCCCTAACTAATCACATCTGTAGCAACCCTATTTCCAAATAAGGTTACATTTTTAGGTATGGAGGGTGTGTGTAGGACTTGAACACACACAATTTGGGAAGTCACACTTCAACCAGTAATCAAACATCTGGAGGAAGACATTCCAGTCAGAGGAAAGAGTGAGTACAGATTTCCGAAGGAAGTTTCAAGGAAACNGAACACCAGTCATATTAGACTAGGGGCTCATACTCCTTAGGGGCTCATACTCCTTAGGGGCTCATACTCCTTAGGGGCTCATACTCCTTAGTTAGGGCTATAGGGGCTCATATAATCTTGCCCTAACTAATCACATCTGTAGCAACCCTATTTCCAAATAAGGTTACATTTTTAGGTATGGAGGGTGTGTGTAGGACTTGAACACACACAATTTGGGAAGTCACACTTCAACCAGTAATCAAACATCTGGAGGAAGACATTCCAGTCAGAGGAAAGAGTGAGTACAGATTTCCGAAGGAAGTTTCAAGGAAACCTGAAAGGTGAGGGATCCAAAGTAGCCAGAGAGAAATGGATGAGGGGTGGGGGCTAAAGGAGATGAATTCAGCAAAGCAAAGTGAAAAACAGGATTATGTAGGATCTTGATGGCTTAGTGAGGGGATTATTTCTTGCTGAGTTAAGTGAGTAGCCACTGGAAGATTTTATGAAGAGGAATGATATAATTTGGCATATTTTAACACATTCATTTTTATTACATACTGAAAATAAACTGAAGAGATGCAAGTTAGAGACAGTGATACAAATTCAAAGGTATAATAGTAAGAAGAAACCACAATGTATCGAACCTAAGTGGTACGGAAAGAAGGGATGTGATAAGTAATTAAGTTATGAACATATTTTGAGGGACATTTAATGTCTATTGTTGGCAGTTTGTAGGGTGGAGTATAAGAGACAAAGAGGATCCCATGACAGTTTTTAAGGTTTTAGTCTGAGCAGCTAGAAAGGCACTCAACCCAGGTATGAATGACTGGGAAAGAAGTAAATTTGAAGCAGTTTTCAACACCAAAGTATGCCTTTTTAAGAATTTTTAAAAATTAAAAAAAATATTTTATTTATTTTTAGAGAGGGTGGGGGAGAGAGAAGAAGAGAAAAGTGAAATTATCACAAGTCCCAACTGGGGGCCTAACCCACAACCCAGGCACGTGTCCTGACTAGGAATTGAACCTGCGGCCTTTTGATTACCTAGCTGGCACTCAGTCCATTGAGGCAAACCATCCAGGGCCAAAGGCTGCCTTTTAATTTTCTAATTTGAAAGATAGTGTAGCATAGTTACAGGCGAGAACAATATACATCTGGAAGCAGAATGCTCAGGTTCAAATTCTGGCAATGCCATTACTGGTTGTATGACATTGTATGAATTGCTCAATGTTTCTCTCATCCCATTTTTCTAGCTGAAACATGAGAATTCTATGAACTACTTCATACAGTCATTGTGAGGATTAAATGAGTGAGTACATGGAAAATACAAAGAATATGTTCTGGCACACAGTAAGTACAATGTATGACTTCTTTTCTATGGCTATAATTGATGAGGCAAGGTCAATTAGAAGGATAGAAATCTATAATTAAGGGGAAAATTATGGGTTGAAGACCACATTTGGGGATTTCAGTCTACAGATGGTGTTAGTACTATGGGATTAAATGATGACCTCTAGAGGGCAAGTGTAGACATTAAGAATGTTCAAGGATTGAATTCTGACATCCAGCACTGACCGGATCCAGGAATGGAGAGATGAAAAAAAAACAACAAACAATAATAGGGGCCCATGTGTTCAGAGAAAAACTATGTGAGTGAGTTGTCTGAAAAAAGAATTTTAAGGACAGTGTGATAACAACGTCAAATGACTCTGAGAAGTCAAAGTGAACATGGCCACTAGACTTGACAAGTGCTGACTTTGGTAAGAGCAATTTCCAGAGAGCAGGGAGGGGTTGGAGAAAGCCCAACTAGGGTGTGTCCAAGGGTGAAGGAAGAGGAGAGATTAGAGGTGACTCTTAGAAGGAAATTTAAGGGTAAGTAATAGAGACAAACAACCAGCAGGAAGCAAAAGAGGAATGAAGCGAAAGCTTTTTTAAAGTTGAGGAAAACAGCTGCAATTTTGCATGTTGGCAGGAACAATCCAAAAGTCAGAGGGAAATTGAGAATTTCTGAGGCTATTTCTGAGTAGGGTGGGGTGGATGGGAACTGGGACACGGCACAGAGGTCAGCCCTATTTAAGAGAAGGAACAGTTTATTCATAGAAACAGGTTTGGTTGGTAGAGTTAGGTGAAGTTCTCTTTGATGGTTTTTTTTCTTTTCAATTAAATAAGGAACTAGTTTATCAGTGAAGACTAAAGACAAATTGAAAGTTTGAGGAGTATGAAACAGATATTGAGGCGTATGGAAGAGTGAATAAAATGGGGAGGATCATATAACTGCTGTACAGAATTAAGAGCTCACGTGAGGTACCTGGTCAGAGTATGTGAGAGCAGTTATTTAGTTGTCTGTTTTTCTTCACACACATTCAGTCACAGAAGTGCACATGGAGAGGAAACCTACAGTTGGATTTCATTCTTTCTGTGACTCAAGTAGACCCAACAAGATATTCTAATGACTGACCACAAAATTCAAACATATAAAACAGCAAGTAAGTGCATGAGGAAGAGAAAGACAATGGAAAGGTGGCACAAATGTCTCAGAGGGGCAGATGGTGGTGGTGGACGACCTACATGGGCTGGAAGCAGGGTGCAGTGGTAAGACATTGGGATGTTTCAAGTTGGGGCCACAGCAGAACCGCAGTCATTAGTAATGACAGCACCACTCATGTAAAGCGTATAACACACTCACTGGGGCAGGGCAAACATGGAACTGAGATACCAGGATATTAGGTGGTCACTTAGGTGGATGTTGAATTGCTAAGAATTTTGGCAAAAGGAGTATTGGAGAAAACAACAGCGAACCGCCAGGGAGTCTCGAAGGAATTCCTGGAGCGGTAAAAACTGCCATGAGGAAATTCACCTTTATTATTGAAGGGATTTACAAATAAGGGTTTCCAAGACCTTCTAAAAGAAAAAAGATGTCAACTAATTTTGACATTTCTTTGGGATTCGTATTCTGATTTGCGATGATGTGTGAAAATAAGTTCTCGTTTTGTCAAAGTTTCAAAGCCTCTATTCTATGAGCTAGCTAAAAGGAAGCCCAGGTTTGTGCTGCAGTCAGGGCTGGTTGACTCTGTCAGACAAGGAAGTGTTAAGGTGCAAGCTCTCTACTACCAGCAGCATCTGCTACGCTTCCCCACCTTCCACACCACTCTGGGGTCTCATGGGGATCCAGAGGATACAGCATTGCAGTCATGTATTTCAATTATCAAAGTACTCCAATAAAGCTAACTTTTATATTTGCTCCTTGCCTCTCATTTATTTCAGTACAGGGAGGTAAGGATAGCAAAATCTATTTCTTAGTGCATTTTCTAAGCTGATAGGTTCCATTTCTGGGGAGAAAAAGAGCAGCCACCCTATAATAGTTCCTTAAACAAATGTTGTTTACCATTCACATTTAATAGTACATTTAAAACCCGAATGTTTTCCTGATACAAGAAGCAATTTCCTTTTGTGTTCTGGGACTTTCCCTGCTGCTCCGCACAGCTGACCACACTCACATGCATCCGATGACCTGAATTTCCTGAGTTATTTCTGTAGTCCCTGTGCTCAAGGTTTCCAGAGGCTATAAATGCAGTGAGCAGCTGTTTGCTTGTTTTTCATTTCAGAGGAAATATTCATTAAAGAACTACCTGAGATTTTTCACTCCAAAAGAGTGAAAAGAAGGCTGAAGACATAATGTATCAACTAGTAAATAAAAATGTGGTGGACATTATAGGCACACAGAAGGTAAGGTGGATGATGCTTCAATATAAAATTGATTTAACTTAACTGTAGTATAAAAGATAAGGGATGGCAAAGAGATGAAGGAATCAAATAAAATATAGAGCCTCAAAGAAAATATAATAAGCACTAAAAAATGGAGGATGTTTAAAAAACAAGAATTAGATTTTGTAAATTTTGTTATAAGATTCTTAAATGGAGATTTTATTTTTTGTACTCTACCTTCAGAGTTTCCTATCTTCTTTCCAAGGTTGTCCCCATTGACTTGAGTCCAGTGAACATGTTCTGAAATACAACCTCATTAATTTATTATAGATTCAAGTCCAGATTTGATCATTATTTTAAAACAAATATAGTTATATTACTTTAAAATATAGAAATAATTTAGATAGACTGTTCATTGGAAGATCAGAGTTCCAAGGGACCATGGACATGACTTAGTCCAGTGCTCACATTTTTTTTTTTTGATGAAGAATTGGAGACAAACCACACCCAGCCTGGGTTTTGAGGCTTATGTTCTTATTAAATCAGAATTCTGATGTTCCTACCAGGAATTTCTATTTTTAAATAAAGATTCACAGATAATCCATAAAGACAGATATGAAGACAAAATCTGCTTTTTTCTGTTTTCTGCAATGTAAATAGTCAAGTTAGAATTTTGGATGTATTGCAGCTAACACAAAGGAAGAACAAATCCAAAAAAATGAATTTATGGTTTTTGGATAATGCGGTATTTTGGCTAATAGGAAATTCTGACTGAAGAGATGTTCAAGTTGTGGGATTTCAAAAAGAAGACATAATCCACCAGAGAAAACCAGCGATGCTTGTTTATTTGCTAATAACGTTTTCTAATTGAGTCTTTGGGGAGGGAGGAATTTGATTTGTTACACTGTTGAGAAGAAAGAGTGGAAGAATGAACTGAGATTTGAAAAAACAATTTCACAGTAGATAGAATATTTTCCACTATTTATTTATTTTTTTTGCTGAGGCTGATTGAAAATGGAGCTTGGCCTACTTCCATAGCTCTGCCAAAAATCATGACATCAGAAAGCTTTTAAGATGCTGAAAGCCAAACTTGCCTCTGTGTTTTTAATGTCTCTTTGGGAATCTGGAAGCTACAAATATGAAAAAATAGAAGAGGGGCATAAAAAAAGACAGCTCATTCTCTCCCTGATAAAACACGTGACTGCCAACCATAATCTATACTATACCTGAAAGAATTCCACTCAATGGTTCAATTGCAAATTCCACTGAAAGAATAAATTATATATTACCAGTAAAATGACATTTGAGAACATCTAAAAGCAATAATTCAATCTGGTAATGCTAAATTTTACGAAGGTTCTTATACTTTGGTGATTGATTGATTGAACTTCACCTACACAATCATAGGTCCACACATTGCTGAGTATCATGGTGATAAGATGATTGTATTATACTTAACAAAAATAATCAGAACAAGATGAAGGGGAAGTAAACAACATGATGAGTGGAGCCCAAGCACTAGGAAATTCTAACACATCAACTCAAGTCCAGGAACAGGTTCTGTTAGACATGTGACAATTCTGTAAATACACCTAGAGCCTTAGAGAGACAGGAAGTTTGGTACTCATTCACTTAGTGAATTAATTCATCCTATAACAAAAGTACTTATCCTCTGAACTTTATTTTGTACCTTCAAGTATCAAGTTGAATAAGAAATACTCTTACCTTAAGCTCCTGAACCTATACTTTGATAGATTTGCCTTGGATATCTGCTGTTATGGAATGGAGAAATATTATGGACATTGGTGTTGATCATCAGAGGTTTTAAAGATTTTATTTATATACTTTTTAAAAAGATTTTATTTATTTAGAGGGGAAGAGAAGGAGAGAAGGAGAGAAATATCAATGTATGGTTGCCTCTCGGGAGTTCCCTGCTGGGAACTGGCCTGCAACCCAGGCATGTGCCCCGACTGGGAATCGAACTGCGATTGTGTGGTTTGCAGACCCGTGCTCAATCCACTGAACTACACCAGCCAGGGCTATTTATATACTTTTTTAGAAAGGGGAAAGGAGGGAGAAGGAGAGGGAAACATCAATGTGTGGTTGTCTCTGGAACACCTGCCCATTCCTGGGGACCTGGCTTGCAACTGAGGCATGTGTTCTGAATGGGAATCAAACTGGTGACCCTTTGGTTCATAGGACTGTGCTCAATCCACTGAGCCACACCAGTCATGGCTGAATGCCAGAGGTTTTAAATTTTCTTTTGGCCATCAGTGTTGCATCATTGGCCTAAGAAAGTTTTAAAATTTCTCTCAGCCTCAGAGTTCTCTTCTGTAAAATGGTATTAACAGCACTTAGTCCCCTGGATTTTAGAGACTAAATGAAATAATGCTAATTGAGTACTACTCAATAAACCGACGTGCCTTCTTCTCTCTATCCCTCTTTATGATAGATTGGCAAAGCTGAGAATCTTCATAATTATTTTCAGTCAGTTTGCATAGCTCCATTAGAAGTGGTGAGTAATTCATGAGTCCTAATTTCAATGCTTTTCCTCTTGAGGGAATGAGAGAGTTAAAGTGCTTTCAGTAAAGTGTAAGCATAAATTAGATGGCATCGTTCAAGATCAATTTGCAACATTAATAATAGTTACATGATCTGTCATCATGTATTAGTGCTTGGCAAGAGAAAACTGGACTGGAAAATTAGCAAGGTTGAAGGTGAAGAATAAAATGCCCTGGTTAACACACACAGACCTGGGAACACAACTATAGGGAAATCACTTCCACTTTCAAAGGTCTGGAAATCTGTAGCTAAAAAAAATGTCTGTTTCTAAAAGAAAATCATTTCTCACCAGCAATGGTATCTGAGAGGGAAAAGAATGAGTAAATTTTAGCTTGGAGAAAACTGAACTTCACGATAAAAGTATCTTTTGCCACTCTTGAATTCCTTACTTCCACTATTAAACTCATTTGGAGACCACTCCTATACAATTACATATACTCAAGACTATATACATGCCTTAAGGGGGTTAAATGGTAATGAAAAATATGATAAAAATGAAAATATATATGTCTCATGGGGAAACAAACTATTCTGACATGCTAAAAAAGCTACTTTAAAGATTTATGAAACCTCTCTTCTCTTTGCCATTTCTGAAAGAAGTAAGCTACAGACCAAAGAGTCCTTACAATGTAGAGGTATATGTGTACTCAGAAGTTTTAAGGTAGAGAAAAACAGTATTAAAATAAAAAGAGAACCAATCATATGGGAAACATATTTACCAATGATACCTCAGACAAAGGTTTAATCTTCAAAATATACAAAGAACTTATACAACTCCACTCTAAGAAGACAAGCAACCCAATTAAAAATGGGCAAAGGACTTGGACAGATACTTCTCTAAGGAGGATATACAGAGGATTCAGAGACACATGAAAAGATGCTCAATATCACTAGCTATCAGAGAGGTGCAAATTGAAACCACAATGAGATACCACTTCACACCAGTCAGAATGGCCATTGCAAAAAAAAGCAACAAATAACAGGTGTTGGAGAGGTTGTGGGGAAAAGTGGACCCTAGTTCACTGTTGGTGGGATTGCAGACTGGTACAGCCACGATGAAAAACAGTATGGAATTTTCTCAGAGAACTAAAAATGGATTTGCCTTTTGACCTGGCAATTCCACTGCTAGGATTATACCCTAAGAACCCTGAAACACCGATCCAAAATAACCTATGTACCCTGATGTTCACAGCAGCACAATTTACAATAGCCAAGTGCTGGAAGCAACCTAGGTGCCCATCACTAAATGAATGGATCAAAAGACTATGGTACATCTACAGGATGAAATACTATGCAGCAGAAAGAAAGGAGGAGTTTCTACTCTTTGAGACAGCATGGATGGAACTGGAAAGCATTATGTTAAGTGAAATAAACCAGGTGGTGAAATAGCATATGATCTCACCTTTAACAGGAACCTAAACAACAAAACAATCAAATAAGCAAAATATAACTAAAAGACACTGAAATAGAGAGCAGGCTGACAGTGTCCAGAGGGGAGAGGAGAGGGAATTCCAGGGGAAAAGGGGAAGGATTTACAGGCATAAGTATAAAAGACACATGGGGGTAGAAATGGGAGAGGGGAGGGCTGGGTGGGTGGGCTGGGCTGGGAGTAAAAGACAGAAAACTGTGCTTGAACAACAAGTAAAATTAAAAAAATAATAAGTTGTTAAAAAAGAAGTTTTAAGCTAGAAATGGAGCAATTTCCAGCCAGCAAACACAGTTCTGCACATGCCAAGTCCAGCAAGAACTGCTGGGAATGGTCAACAGTAGGGTTTAATATTTGTATGGGCTTATGTATTTGCTGTATTCTGTGTTAAATTAAGTATAACAGGATGAATGAGGCAAAGTCAAGTCCCTTCTTCTGACACTTGAGATATAATTAATTTTTATTATGCAAAATTTAATCTTCCTCTGCTTTTCCAGTTTGGAAAATGAACACACTTCAATCCTGCCTCATGAGTCCACATACATTCCTCTAGTGTGGTTCTGTTAATGATTCATTTTGCTCTGCTCAAAGCTTAAATAAAATATTTTGAAAATGAGGTTAACAACTTGATCGATGTCTTTAACCTAATGGTGAATATCAGTGAAACTTAGTGAAAGACAATATTAATTGACTTGGTGCTTATAACTTTGATTACTTAAATTATAACTTAAAATATAAGAAATATTGGAGGAATGGAAGAACAAAAATTCTGACTATTTTCAGTCTTTATTCTTTGAACTTACACTGTTATCCCTGTCAGTTCCCTCTTAATGAAACAGACAGATTTTTACAATACTGATGAACAATGTACATACAACACCCAGGGCAATTTTATTTAGAGAGTTTTATTAACGTTGTTCTGAACATTTTATATAACACAGAATTACTGCCTGCTTTTCAATTTACCAAAACAAATTAACTAAACAAATTAGACATATGTATCACAAATCAATCTGTTGAGTAAATCAATTCTGACAAATTCTATTCATTTTCATTTCATTGATGTCTTTTCTGTAATATAGATTCTTAGGTTATGTGGTTTTCAAAGGTAAATATAATTCTAGGCAGACAACTCTTCTAAACAATTTTATGATGACAAATATGCACCTAAGCACAATTTTAGCAGAACGGTTTCCTATAGCAAAGGTGTCAGCAAAGGATGTATTTTACTTCCCTATTTGTTTAATTGGTACACAGATTGCATTATCACATGTAAAACTGGGCTGTATTCAGAGGAATGAGATGTGAAATTTGGTGGAAGAAATATCCATAAACACCATCTTATTGACAGAAAGTTGCAATGATTTGAAATGACCGCTGATGCAAGTGAAAGAAGGAAGTACCAAAGCAGGACTCTATTTGAACATTATGAAGACAAAATCCATGACTACAGAAGAAGTGTGCAACAATGAAGACACTGAAATTGTTAAACATTTTGCTTACCTGGGTTCACTCATCAATTCAAATGGAGACTGCAGCCAAGGAATCAAGAGAGACATACAAGGGCAGCAGCGGAAGAGTTGGGAAAGGTCATCGAGGGGAAAGTTGTGTCATTAGAGATCAAGGCTGAGATCATTCACTCCCTCAAAATCCCGATTACCATGTGTAGATGCAAAAGTTGGATAGTGAAGAAAGCTGATAGGAAAGAAAAACCTGATTCATTTGGATCTTGGTGTCAGACGGGAACTCTTCAGATGCTCTGGGCCAACAGAAACAGGAACCATTGAGTCCTAGAGCAAATGAAGTCTGAAACACCATTGGAGTCAGAAATGACAAAAGTGAAGTTGTCCTACTTTGGGTACATGATAAAGAGGCAGAATTCTTTGAAAAACACAGTAGTGCTGGGAAAAACGTAAGACGGGGAAAAGAGGAAGCCCAAATGTTAGATAGATTGACTGCTTAGAAGAAGCCACAGGCCTGAGTCTACAGGAGCTGAGCAGGGGTGTGGAGGACAGGACAATGTGGACGTCGCTCATTCACAAGGTTGCCAGGAAGTGCAGCCCACTCAACAGCATACAACACAATGTTAACAAACAGTAAAGGAAAAGCTTTCAAATCAATGCAAGTGACATATTCACTCTTTTTACTATTTCTATTTTCTCCCTTCCTTTTCTTATTCTCATTGGCCTAGATACAACAGTGGCTATAATATCACTGTATTAGAAATCATTTGTTTTCAACCCTATCACGAAGGTAACTGCAGCTGACTTTAAGAGAAAACAATAAATGTAGAAAGCAAGCATCAGTTCATAAATGTGTGACCTCTCAGTAAATAAATGGTTCATATAATTATTATATAAAATACTTATCTTTACAGCCAATAGTTATATATCATGGGGTAGACAGCTGATTAAAACAAGAGAATTGTGTACAAACAAATTATTTCCAAAGGCCAGAGGCAAGTTGTTCTATGCTTCTTACTCCCCAGAAAGCAATGCAGATGGAAAAAAAAATCTGAAGAAATAAAACACAAAGAGGACAAACAATTAAAATAGAATCAATACTTTTATTCAACTGAGTTAAAAATATGGGTGAGATAAACATAATATTTTAGACAGTTAAATAATCCAAACTGAATGTAGCAGTTGCTCACTGATGGAGTTTAGCCAACCCAGATAAGAATGCTTTATGTGAAGACAGGAGAGGGAGTAAGTATTAAGTTTTGTCTCTGTGGCTTTTTCTTTTTCTTTGTAATACTCACAAATCTGGGTCTTTGATAGGAATGGGGCTATGTAAATTAGATATTGAATAAAACTGATGTTCTATTGGCACTTGGGCATACTGCCTATTGTATGTATTGTATCAAATGATCTCATTGTTTATGTAATTTTAGAATTTTTGAAAAAAGAAATAAAAACATTATTAAAGACTAATTTCTCCCTGAGTCAATATAATCTAGCATATTCTAAATTTCACCCTACATGAAATAAATTCTAAATATTACTACTGACTTACCTTCTTAATCTTTTGATCTTATCAGATATAAAAACATAATGGAAAAATTCTCCTTAAAATTAAAAATATAACTAAATTATAATAAGCAGCCATAAGAGTTTATTGAGTTTACTCTTTACATTCAAGTAATACCACCCATTCTCAATAAATCACCCAAAATTAGCCAAATAAAACTCTTGATTTCTAATGATCCTAATGAAAATGACTATATAGCTGTCCTTAGTAAGAATTCATGGTTGTAGAATTTTTCACTATGCATAATCAAAATGCCACAATACATATTTTCTACTTCTTTGTAGGTAAAATCCAGCACTGGTCATATTCTTTACACTGTGAAATCTTTCTATGCTTACTCTTCCTGTTACTATTACCTATGTACTACAATTGGGCTATAAGATTGCTTATATGATCACTATATCAGGTGTCATTAGTGTGATAATGAAAAAGAATGATGCCCAAATAATGAAGTTAATAGGATAGCTGTACAAGGGTTTCTCTCTATTTTTTTGGGGGGGGTTATTATTATTATTTTTATTTTTTGCTTTAATCCCCAAATATACACAACATACAGTACCGTGACTCTTTCTCATACAATATATTGTGAACAATGCACACTTTCTTTTTTTTTAGTTTCAGTTCTTTTTTTAAAATATATTTTATTGATTATACCATTACAGTTGTTCTATTCCCCCCCTTCATTCCCCTCTACACGCACACTCCCTCCCCCACCATTCTCCCCCCCTTAGTTTATAACCACGTGTCTCAACTTCTTTAGATTCTATATTTCCCCCACTATTCTCGCCCTCCCCCCTATCTATTTTCTGCCTACCATCTATGCTATTTTCTGTGCCTTCTCCCCCCTTCTCCCCCTCCCACCCCCCTGTTTCTAACCCTTCATGTGTTCTTCATTTCTATGGTTCCGCTCCTGATCTAGCTGTCCTCTTGGTTTGCTTTTGTTTTAGGTGTGGTTGTTAATAACTGTGTGTTTGCTGTCCTTTCACTGTTAATATTTTTCATCTTCTTTTTCTTATAAGTCCCTTTAGCATTTCATATAATAAGGGCTTGGTGATGATGAACTCCTGGTTTCTCTCTATTTTTTAATTGTGCAAACTTCCTCTCCAAACTATTTGTAGGTCATGTTTTCCAGGAAGAAGATCACTATTTCTAAAAGATCATACAAATACACAATGGAGTATATTTACTAATAAGATGGAGGCATGGAAAACATTCTGGAGTGTTGGACTGAAGGGAAGCCTAGGGAATTAACTGAGGCCAGACACCAATTCATAGAAAATACCCTGAACTGCGGCAATTTTTCTATTAAAGACAGACTATGGAAAACAACATTAATAACAATGTAACCCCATAAACATTGATATTTAGATTTTATGGTAGGTTATTCTGTTTCAGATGAAGGTTCTAGTTCTTTCTAGAGAACATTATTCTTTACATTCTCAGATAGGAGAGTCTTCTTCAAATCCATGCATTTATTTCAGCCTATAACATCTACAGTAGGAAAAAATACCAAAAATGAAACCAACAATTATACTGAAGCAGAAGTTAAGAATAATATTAACATCTTGGGGTTACCTCAGAAATCAAATACAATATATTTAAAGTCTGGTTTTGATTTTGTTTCTTTTGACTGTAATTCCAGAGAAATGATCTCATGTGGTTTCTCAAGATGGTGCCAGGTAGAACAATACAAGGATTCGGGAATATTTATGGAAGGCCTCAGGTTGTTCAATGCATTGCATTTGCTCACAAAGATGGGTTAATGTTGACAGAAGGATAGCTGAGAAAACAAACTTCAAAGGAGACAGAAACGATAAATCTAAAACATCAGGCTAAATAATTTAATTAGGATCCATAATATTCATTGAGCAGCTAATAGGTACCTTGCGTTATGCAGGGTCTGGGATTCAGATAGATATTTGGCAATAGAAGTTTATATTGGTTTTGAATCTAGTGTCTAGGGTTGTAAAGATTATTTCCATGAGTGAAGGTTAAGGAGAATGTATGTAAAAAAGCTGTAAAATTTCATGAGTATGTCATAATTCTTCTTTTCCCCACTTCCTACCCCTTCGGTGATCTATACTTTTACCTGTGAGTTCCAGAAATATTAAGAACTTCTGATCTAGCAAGAGAGTGAAAAATATTACAGTTCTAGTTCTTGCCTTTGTTGTTATCCACCACTTCACAACTAAATCTTTTCCCTTTTGAAAATATAGTCACGTCCTATTTCTTTTAGGACACATTCCTCACTAAAACACAAAGATCATGTCGCTTCCAATTTTCTAAAATGCTTTCAGCTTCTTACCAAAAAAAATGCAATTTTTCACACTACAGTTTCATTTTGTTTCTCTGTGTTTTTCTAGGTCCCCACATGTTATTCCTCCAAATAGGTGGAGTTGGGGGGAAGCGGATGAAGCATAGGGGTCAGATTCAGATTCAAGTTAATGCACAGCAAGACCCTTGCTTGGGCTAGGCATTTCCACAGGTATGTTTATAGGATTATGATGTTTAATTCTCATGAGAAACCATGAGGAATTGGTATCCAGTTTGCTGATGAGGCAATGGGAGCTCAGAATTTATGTGGTTTACCAAGAAATCACAAAGTACAAAATATCAGAGTGGGGATGATGTTTTTCATTTATTTAATGTCCCCCAGATAATCCAACTGTACATCCTTGGAAGTCAGTTCAATGAATATGAACATCAATAGTGCATTCATTTCCTCTTTTTTAGTCATCACCTGCATTTGCCGGGTGATTTTTGAGTCAAAAAATGCTGGGTTTCTGAGACCACTTCACAATCAATATTTTAAGCATAAATGGAGTTCTTATATATAATGAAATCCAGATTGGCACAGGAGCATAGAAATCACATACAATGAATATGTGCTTCTCAATATATGTATAACTCTGAAATATTAACCCTGTTCCATTAGAAAATAAGTAGAAAAATATAGATTTGCTTAAATATTTTTGAATACATCTGTATATATGTGTGTGTGATCTAAATATATATTCATACATAATTTGCATTATAAAATTATTTAATAAGGACTAAATATAACCACTTGATTATTGAAATAATTTCATTTAAAATTTTCCCTTATTCAGTCTTTCTCTTGAGTTGCATATTAAGCTGTTATTTTAGTTCCCCATAGTTGAGGATTAAATGTATCACTTGAGATTCATTCATTAACACATGTCTCAACCAACTATTTGTTAAACGAAAATAGTAGAATTACTACTTAGGCTAGTAAAAGAATATATGGCAAACCAAAGTGTTACTAGTTCAATTCCTGGTCAGGGCACATGCCTGGGTTGCAGGCCAGGTCCCCAGTAGGGGCCACATGAGAGGCAACCCACACACTGATGTTTCTCTCCCTCTCTTTCTCCCTACCTTCCCCTCTGTCTAAAATAAATATATAAACATTTTTAAAAATTAAAAAAAAAGAATATATGGTAACTATAGTAGGTTTTTTGCAACATACTTCTCTAATCTACAGATATGATGTTTCTGGATATGTACAACTCAACATTCACTTATTTTAGCCTAAATCTGGGCAAGTCCCATGATTTTAACACCTGGATTCAAAATATGAAACAGAGGAAGTTCACTCTCGGTGTCAAGCCCTCCTTGCACTAACACATCATTAATGGCTCTCGTCTTCAGGCTATTTCCTTGACTTCCTAGGGCCCTTGACTCTGATGCCTGAACTTTGGCCTGTACAGATGCTCTCCACATTTCCTCCACCCCTTTCCAAAAAGTTCATCAGTTGGCAGGTGGCTAATCTGAGCCACTGATCCATACTAAAACACCAGTGGGAACTGATGTGTTATTACTCCCCTGGTCCTCCCCATTATGTCTGTTTTAAGAGGCTTTATTAAAAATGGCCATACTCATGAGCAAATCAAGCACCCAATCTTAAAGGGAAGAGAAAGTGTGAGAAGAGGTGTCTACGTGCATGTGGCTTCTCCTCAAACTGCCACCCCCTTAAATTACAAAGCTAGTGGATTCTTCTTACAGCAATGTACATTTCTATCTCTGTTGGTTTAAATCCACTGACTGTACATATTAATAAGTGACCTGATGAACAAAGAAAATTAAATATTACCTTGAGAACTAACTAGCAATATTTCACACTTCAAATTATTTAACCATCAGATAAACTTGCTAATAAAATAAAAAGGTTTTTTTAAAAGATTTTATTTATTTATCTTTAGAGGGGAAGGGAAGGAGAGAGGGAGAGAAATATCAATGTATGGTTGCCTCTCGTGTGTCCCCAGCCAGGAACCGGGAACTGGCCTGCAACTCAGGCATGTGCCCTGACTGGGAATTGAACCGCAATCCTGTGGTTCACAGGCCTGCGCTCAATCCACTGAGCTACACCAGCCAGAGCATAAAATGAAAGTTTTAACATACCCACAAGAGAAATAAAATCTCTGATACAGTACAAATTTATTTTGATTCCCAAACATGTACTTATTGTTATAAATATTGACATAGGAAAATACTCACTGAGATATAATATCTCATGTAATCATATGCCTATTATAGTAGTAATGTAATTATAACTAACTTGTTTGTTCAATATTTTAAAACACTAAAAATGCTGAATGAACATGTTAGAAAAGCTAAGTCATTTTGTAAATGATGGGTAAATATCTTGCTAAATTTTATCTTGCCAAGGAAGAAATTTGAAATATTTTAAATATAAAATAGCATTTCTGTGAACATTTGACTTAATAACTTTCGAATAACTTAAAAAATATATTACCATTAACTAGATTGTGTAAATTTGTCTAAAATGAATGTCCCTTTTTGTATCACTAACAAATAATAATCAGCATGTAAATAGAAGAGTATATTTCTCTGACCCTGATGAAGTTCATAAAATACCAGTTAACTGCCTATTTAACACAACTATAACAGCCATACCAGCAACAATTTGTTTTAATGGAAATACATGAAACATACAGAAGTTTGAATAAAATTCTTTGGAGAAAAATAAAAGCAATTCTTTGTGAAACATGCTTTTTAACATACCATGTTGGTTTTTTAGAGATGACTATTATCTGTTGTGAAGATAACAGCTTAAACAGAGATCACACCTGGGTTTACTGGAAAATATCTCTATTTCCTATTAATGCAAGAGAACAAATAAACCCAAACAGAACTAGAGCAGAAACGGACTCACATGCACTGAAGGTTATTTTGAGATGAAAATATTAGGAATATATGTTTTCCTAATGATAGACTTTCCTCCCCTTGAACTTAACAAGAACACAATTTGACAAACGTCAGCTCAAGAGAAACGGGATTATTCTCCCAGTTCTCCTACAGACGACTGATATCCTAAGATGCACATGCAGACAGGCAAACAAAAGGCTTAAGAAAAAGACTTGCAGACCCTACACCTATTACTGGGAAGTTTCGTGTTCTCTCTCTCTGTTTCTACACTCTATTTAAGAGCAGGTACAATCACAGCTGTGTTTAATGTATGTGCCTATAAAGATTTATTACTATTTATATTTTCAGTCAAACACTATTATTTTATATTAGTTTTTAAATATATGTAAAAGTTCTTCACTAAGAAAATGCAACCTAAAAAGAAAGTTTAAAGTGTATATCAATACTCATGGGATGATATCGCCTTATGTAAAATATTTTTATTTCCTTAATTGTTAAGAAGCATTTAATATTAATTCTTAAACAAGAAAATATACTAAACATACCACAGTCATGTTCTTTAAGAAAATAAGCACAGAATACATTTACAACAAGCTTTCTAAGTACTTCAGCCGAACTCTGAAACTTGAAAAATCAGATATTTACTTTTTAACTACTCAGTGGTGGCAAAGGGCCCTTATAATTTTAATGACAAACATGTACTAAGTCACTTTAGACAACAAATATAGAAGCTTTATTGCAACCATTTTTACAGTTCCCTGGAAGTGAATATGTCTTATTATGTACAATAATGTATTCACTTCTGAAAGTCTAAACTGCTCAAGAAAGAGTGTACCCTGTTCAATAATACTCCTACAGAAAACCCTGTTGTTCGCCCACACCACATTTGCACTATCACAATAACATTGGGAAAAAAAATATTACTGAGAAGATTCAAAATCACTTAGAGGTCTTTGAAACCCACCTATATTTTAGAGAATGTACTTGAAGACAGTTGGCAGGAACTAGCTACTGTGCATGCAAACCCATCTGGTGGAAATTGTATAAACCTTAATTAGCATAAAGTGAAAATAGATGCTACATTTCTCAAAAACATCTGCGGAATTTTCAACTTTGAATTTAAATTTATGAATAATGTGTCTGTATAGATATGACATTATAATGACATATCATAGATTTGTATAGACTTCCTGGGAAATTGCTAAATATTTTAATCCCAAGCTTTCAATATCCAGGCTTCTTCTTTCTTTTTCCTTAAAAAAAAAAAGATTTTATATATTTATTTTTAGAGAAAAGTTAAGGGAAGGAGAGAAACATCAATGTGTTAGAGAATTGTGGATCGTTTTTTTCTTGCACACACCCCAACCAGGGAGATGGCTCATAACCCAGGCACGTATACTGACTGGGGATCCAACTGGTAACCTTTCAGTTTATGGGATGATGCCCAGCCCACTGACCCATACCAGTCAGGGAAAGCTCCTTTTATCTTGTTTTTTTTCCAGATCACTATTATTTCTGTTATTATTTTAATAAGAAGTTTGTCAAAAGGTCAAGTACAAAGATAATCCATCTGACCACAACTAAGAGAGAAAACTTAGATATAATCAAAATTGATTAGACATGATTTATAACCATCAGCTGATCAAAATATGTATCTTTTCAAAACTAAAGTTGACTTTATATTTTCCTACTCTTCGAAGTTCTTAATGCCACAGAAGGGTAAGAATTTCTTGAACTACAGAAGAGAAAACAATATGGAAACATGGACAGAAAGTTGCAATACGGTCAAATTAACAAAGGACCAAATATCACTTGTCAGAATGCATGGTGTTAGTGACTATTGACCATTCCATTGTGAAAAAAATTTAAGAAGGGCATATTTTATGGAAAGACTATTTTCTACTCATAATCTTCCTTTTGTAATTAACATGGGCATTTGCATTCTTTACTTTTTATGAATATGAGAAGAAAAAAATCAAGGCAACAAAAAATTGTAAGGATAGCCTGTTTTAGTTTTTATAAAGTTGACAATAAAACAGAGTACAAAACATAAGAAGGCATTCAACGAACATTACCTAGTTTGACTCTGAGTTGAGACTATTTTGTGTATTAAAATTAGTGATGGGCTAAAAAATAAAAATAACTTGACCACTTTCCCTAAAAAGTAAGGCTGTACTTTTTTTGAAGTACAAGAGATTTCAGTAAATTTTAAAATTTACTAGTTAAACTTCTTTTTTAAACTTTCATATTAATGCAATTAAGTCTGGCTACCATTAAAAATAAAATTTTATTTACTTTATTGACCTCTGTTTGCCTAACCTGACCACAAAATTGTTTGCCTCATATTTAATACCTTTTGAAATGAAATATTTTTAAATAAAATGTTGTTGGATTAATTATAGTCCTTAAATGTCCTAGCAGAATTCTTTATAATGGTAAAAAACATGATATAACCTAAAATTAAAAGCACTGTACCATTCTAATACTCTTTTACCTTTGATTATTACAATTTGAAGCATTTACATTATAAAGTGTGTGCTTTGTTTCAACAAGAATTATCAAACAGACCATTCAGTCCTAAACTACCAAAATGCCATTTTTCTGGTAAGCGAGTGGCAGTCCCTGCCAAATAACCCATCACAAGAGCACGCTGAGTTTCAGTGTAGCCGTGTAGCAACAGCAGGCTCCTGGTACCTCTCTGATGTACATCAAGAGCCTAGGTCATTTCTCAAGGATAATACTTTTTAACACTTGATATACAAAGATTTATATCTGGAAAAGCACATCTTTACACACTGAGGATATCTATTCGATACTGCTAATCTAGGTCTTTTAGTGCACTGTTAAAAAATTCTTAGTATTTGCCTATTTTCCAGGAAACAACACAAGTCTCTTAAAAAATTAGTTCATTTTTAGGGGAAAAAATGCCATGTTTACAGAAATAACAGTGATGTCTGGTTTTAAAAACAAGAGAGTATATCTCGGCAAGCTATGTTTTGAAAAGATCCCCTTGTATTGTTGCTTGTGTCAAAGGCATGGTTAGATGGCCCTGGCTGGTGTAGCTTAGTAGATTGAGCTCGGGCGAACCAAACGACCGCAGTTCGATTCCCAGTCAGGGCACATGCTTGGGTTGCAGGCCAGTTTCCAGCAGGGGATGCACAAGAGGTAACCATACATTGATATTTCTCTCCCTCCCTCCTTCCCTTCCTCTCTAAAGATAAATAAACAAAATCTTTAAAAAGTGGTTAGAGTCCCACTCCACAGAGTGGGAATCACCCAGTGCAGCCTAAAGAGAAGGCCAGCAGGCTGCTTAAGGCCTGCAGCTTGAGGGCTCTCTCTCAATGTTCTGCCAGAGCTGGGACTGAGCAAATGGTTTCTCACCTAAGTCCTGAGTCATAAACCTCCTCCTACCAGGCCAGCCATGCCAGAACAGGACCCAAGGGTATACAGAGTCTTCACTGATGGGAAACAACGACTGCTTCCTAAGGAAGCCACAGCTGGTTTCCTGAGAGACACCCCAGATGCCTGAATTTTCCCTTACTTTCCATTTTCAACTACCTGTTCTGGCAAAAGTTCCAACAAAGGGAGAGGCCAGACATCAGGCACCCAGATGTTTGCAATAAGCCTTGGCAATGTAGATACTGATTACGTAAACATTACAAATACTCAAAGAGCATTATTTCCTAGCTTTTAAGCTATAAAAAAATGTGTGATCTTGTACCAATACCCTGTATCTCCTCTATTCCAAATAATGATGATGACAAGAACCGTGATGATGATGATGACAATGACAACAACTAATAATAATGGCTTTAATGTGAATGTAAAGATTATTAAAGGAAATGTGATATAATGCATTTCTTGGAAAGATGAAATTTCCATATTTCAGAAGCAAGAATATATTATTTTCTTTATGAAATTACATGAAAATGTACACTTAATTTACTTCATGTCTTATTTTTCCCACAACTCAGTCAAAAAAAATTCTTTTCATTCACATTTATTTAAAAATACTATTTTAAACTCTTATTGAATTGATTGGGTAATATTGGTTAATAAAGTCAATATAGGTAAAATATTCAAGAAAGTGTAATAATAAAGTATTACAAACTGTTTTCTTTTTATGTTAATATCAAGTTCAGAAACAGATTTACATTCTAATTAAGATAAAATTTTCCTGCTTAAAAATCGTGTGTATATATATATATATATATATATATATATATATCTTCACATTTTACATCTTGCATTTGAGAACAAAGATTTAAATAACTCACTTATGATAATGGGTCACAAATGCAGGTTATTATTTTTAAGTGTTTCCTGTATTTGATATATAAGATCAAAAATCTATATAAATATTGTAAGAACTGAACTGAAGCTTCAGTAATCTGTTTCTAGGTGGTTATTTAACTTCCTATATAGCAAAGTGAGTTCCTGTCATAAAAACAGAATTGTCTTTAATTTTTTACCTTAAGATATTCATTTAGTTTTACCTCAATGACTTACAAAAATGATCTTTGTTTATGCCAATTCTCTTTAATAGATCTGCTGTTTCTGCCATAATTTTCTTTCCTGTTTGACAGTGGTCTGTGTTGTTTGATACGGGTCCTAAAGTGAACTGTGTTGAAAGGACAAATGATACTGAATTAAAGCAGCAGCAGGAACATTTTTCAAGTTGTTCTAGAGAAGTTATTTTGGTAAAGTAATTAATAAGTCAAAGAGAAAACTATTGATGGGAAATCTAAGTATCACCGGTAAATCAGTGAATAGATGAATAATGATGAACCACATACATACTGAATTAATTTGGGACATTATGTGACCTAGTCAAACCAGAAGAACTTTGGGAGGGAAACAAGACTAGGTTTCCCAACCCAACCCAAGTTATTTTGCCTGAGGAGTTTACACAGAATTACAATTTCTGCCTCTATAAAATGGGAATGATAGTTTTCCTATTTTTACAAGATTATGGTAATACTCAAGTTTTTAAACTGTAAAGTATTATAAAAATATGAGATATACAGTTGAAGTTTGCTATTTTTCTTGCTAAAAAGAGTCAATAACCAAAAAGTGCAAACAGAGAGTGACAGTTGAGGATTCATAAATTATAAGTAAAATTTGGAACTTGAGAGATTTTAGCAATGACAGTTATTTTCTCAGTGATGGACGTAAGTTAAAATGATGCCCTTAAAGCTCTGGATATATAATCATCAATGGGAATGTATAGCTATTCTACAAAGTATAGTAAGATTTTTGCAGCATTATTTACAATAGCCAAGATATGAAAGCAATGCAAATGCCTATCGATAGATGAATGGATTAAAAAAGAACGGTACGGATATTCAACAGAATATTACTCAGCCATAAAAAGAACGAAATCTTGCCTTTTTTGACAGTATGGGTGGACCTAGTGGGTGTTATTCTAAATGAAATAAGCCAGTCAGGAAACGACAAATACCATAAGATTTCTACTTATATGTGGGATCTGAAGCACAAAATAAACAAACAAAATAGGAACAAACACACAGATACAGAATACAAACTCAGGTGGCCAGAGAATAAAGGAGTTCGGGGCCGGGCTGAAAAGGTGAAGGGATTATGTACAAATCAATAGTTACAGAACAGTCACAGAGATGCAAGTTATAGCAAAGGGAGCATAGCCGGTCATATTTTAATCACTGTATATGGTATCAGGTGGGTATTGAAAATATCAGGGGAAATACTTTGTAACATATATACTTGTCTAACCACCATGATGTACACCTGAAACTACTACAAAGTATTAAATATAAACTATAACTGAAAAAGAAAAAAAATGCCAAGAAATTATTATTCTATACTTTTGTTTTATTTTAAGCAGTATCTTGATAGACAGTCAAAATTCTTGAACAACAATTAAAAATTTTAGTATAGACCCACTGTGGGAAAACCTAGTATATTAAAGTCACAACTGATAAAATAATCAATGTTAAACAACTTGCATATTATTCTAAGTATACACTACTTATTTGGTGTTAGGTGTGGCATGCATAAGAAAAAAATATCATGGTACTGAATTTAAAGGTGATTATATACACACAAAATCACACGGAATCAGTCCTTCTTAGGTTGGGTTCATTACACACATATTCATCACACTTGTGTTTAGGGTCAGGCTTTCCATTGTGACATAACTCACCAGTGAGCAGTATTATCCTTTAATTCGCAGAATGTGGATCTATCAGTTTTCATGAACATATCTATTAAAGGCTGGTATTTTTGTATAATTTTACTTCTAAATCTTCAGGTAGAAATATCTTCAAAATATTGTGGTTAAATAGAAAAGAAAACAATGTCTTACTAAAGTGAGATTAATCACAGGATTACGTTAAATTTTCTACTGACTAAACTTATTTGTGAAGTGAATCCTATGCCACCTTATAGGATTCTTGGATGATTAAGTGGCGAATCATCTTCATTCAGCAAGTCCAGTGTTTCTGAGTATCCATAACTTGGTGTTGTGAGTTGTGATTTCTGAATACGAAAGAGGTGGGTTGGAATCATAGTTCCATTTTGAGCAAGTTATTGAGTATTACTATGCCTCAGTCTATTAATCAGAAAAATACTCATCTTACAAGATTGTTTGAAACAAAATTATTGTACAAAATCATTGTAATCATCTTATAATAATTATTCTAAATGATTTACATAAACCCTTACTACTTATGCAGACATTCAACAAATAGTAGTTTTAGTTTTTGCTATTGGCTAATTATCATCAGTATTGATATTAGATCACTTCAACCCTCTACAGCAGTGTTTTCCAAACTTTGTGTTGAAATGCATAGCAGTTCTTTCCCCCTCATTATATGTAACTTTAATTTTTTCAATTATTATTTGTAAAGATATGTATAAAAACATATTTCTTTTAAAAGAAAGCTAGGGCATGCCCTGACTGGTGTAGCTCAGTGGATTGAGCACAAGCCTGCGAACCAAAAGATCGCCGTTTGATTCCCAGTCAGGGCACATGCCTGGGTTTCAGGCCAGTTCCCAGCAGGAGATGCATGAGAAGCAACCATATATTGATATTTCTCTCCTTCCCTTCCTTCCTAAAGATAAGTAAATAAAATTAAAAAAAACATAAAAGAAAGCTAGGACAAAACAACTACAGAAGAAAATTCTTTTTAAAAAATATTTTTTATTTATTTATCTTTAGAGGGAAAGGAGAAAGGGAGAGAAGTATCAATGTATGGTTGCCTCCCGTGTGTCCCCTGCTGGGAACTGGCCTGCAACCCAGGCATGTGCCCTGACTGGGAATTAAACTGAGATCCTCTGGTTCATAGGCCTGCGCTCAATCCACTGAGCTACACCAGCCAGGGCAGGAAATTCTAATATGTGTTTTTTCAAGATACCAAAGTCTGATGCTCTGGAGCAAACACTGGCTCATCAATGCCCTGAAACCTGGGTTCTCATCCTTGCCGTCACAAAATGGTTGAGTCCTTTTATTTTCTCAAGACATCAGTTTCTTTTTCTGTCCAATGACAGAGTACAGATAGAAAGGCACTAGTTTCAGTTCTCAGTTCTATTGTCTGAAAAATAATAAAATGGCTAAGGCAGTATTATAATGGTAGAAAGTCCCAGGATAGCTCCCAGAAATAATTAAGTTTGTAATAAAAAAAAAAAACACATCAGAAATCCTTCTTTGTCTTGCCCTGATTACTGGCACAATAAGGTAATTGAAAGAACAGAAGGAATGACAGGGAAAACCCTCTTAAAAAGCATGCTCCACATGTGTGGAGTATATGTAGAGACTAGCCAAGGATGGAAGAGGGGGTTCCCAAATCGTTCACCTCTAGACATCAAGATCCCTAATCTTCTCTCTGGACATAAACTGGCCTCCTAGCACTCTGCAGCTTGGGATTTAAAAAATTAAGAGATGCTAGGCTTATCACTGAAACAGTAACTCAGCGGGCACCACCAAAAAGGTACATAAAGGTAACAGCAGCAGTGATTCTTACAACATTTTTCAGATGTATATACTGACATAAAACAAGTAATGGGCAATTTTGAGAGTTAATGGTAAATCATGATGAGGTGTAAAGACAATGGGGACTTCAGAGGAAAAATGTTTTTTGACTATTTGTGTTTATAGTTCAAGAAATACAACGTTGGAACAATAAAGCTGGTGGAAGAAAAGAAATATAATTTGGCCATTAATGAATGGATTGTCTAGGTTGAGCTATAAAATAAAACCTCCAAAATTGTTTTTTATCTAGTCCATAATTCATTTTTGATATTTCTTTGTCTGATCAGAGAGAAAGGAGAGAGGGAGAGGAAGATTATTACTAGGCTCCTTAAAAACAATGATTATATTATAAAAACTCTGGGGGAAACTTGTAACCAATATATACTGTTGAATGAGAGGAAATAGTACCTTCATAAAGTCTGAGTTTTCTGAAAGTGTCCTTGTAGCTGAAAATGTGTTTATAATTATGTCAGAAGGTATATTTTAAGGATTTGTGGGAAATGTGTTAATAATTCTCATAGTAAGTAAGGGCAAGTGCAACCTCCTTGGTTCGCTTCTGAAGTTAGCACATACGACACAAGTTGTCCAGAATTAAATTCCCTTAGAAAAATCCCTTAAATAACCCCTAAAGTACAATACACATGGTTTTGTGTATACAAAGCCTTTATGGCAATTCTTTTAAACCTTCCAGTTTGAGAACTGTTGTGCTAGACCGAAGAATGGAACCAAAGGGAAATTTCTAGGTAGACGTCTGGATGTCTGATGATTAAAATTGATATTGTCTTTAGGTTAAGTAGCAAACTGAGAAAAAGAGAAAAAATAGATGATGAGCTCTAAATGGTTTCTGTTTATCTAGGGTTTGCTCTGTTTGTTTTTAATATTGAGCCTTTACTGCCCTAGCACATGTTAACTGCATGTGTTGGCTTTTGTGAAGGTCACACAGGATAGTGAGTTACCACTAACTTCCAAACTCTGAGATTAGCTTAAATACACATATGATGTCACTTCACTTTATCTTTATATACCACAGAATATTTAGTTTGTCTTCTTTAACATAACCAGTTTGTTTTAAAATTATGTTTTAGCTGCCCTCAGCTTTTTGTGTCTGTTGCTATTTCCAACTGTCTTTGACTTTGATAATCCTCTCCAACGCACGCCGACAACAGTTTTATCTCAAACATTCAAATGAACCAATCTGATGGAAATTCAGTTACAGCAAATGGGATGTGTCAAGATTTTCTGTGATAAGTAGACTAATTATAAATTTGGATACTATCTTTTTCCCCTATGAATATAGACTAAATTGCGTCATAATTAACTGAATTTTTCTATGCTATTATCAGAATAAGCCACACATTCAGAAATGTTATTTTTTCTTTCTCTTTCTTTTCTTCTTTGCCGTGGCGTAGTGAGTTACATGCTCCCATAAGACCTGAAGACTTAGCACAACATCGGTTGTGGACCGGATTTCTCCCACATGAGTTTGGGGGCCGGGTCAGTCAGAGTGGTATTACAACATTTGATTTTCAAAACATACACAGTGGAACAGATGTGTTTTATAGGGACTGCAAAATGAAGTTCAGAAATAAGAGGGTCTGGGTAATGTTCTGGTGCAACATGGCTAGAGATCCCTGTTTAAAATGAATTCCTGCTGATAGTCATAGCTTGTTTCTGTGAAAACTAGTTTATAATACAATATTTGTGTATAGCGCTACGGAGAATATCAAAGCTACCAAGATTTGAAACAGTGAAGCAGGAGCTCCAGAATGTTATGTAAATTAACCCCACAACATGGAACACATTAACTTGAGGGTTTCAGGAATTTGGAACTCAGAATGCCTAGGATGTGGGTTTAATTGAAATGCAGTATTATGACAATCAGTTTTTCTCTGGAGACAGAATTCTTTAAGGTGCATGCAAACGTATAATTGAGCATTGACATATTACATCATAGTGATACATTTTAAACAACCCATATCTGCTTCTCAATATGTATTTCACTGAAGTAGTGCTGGATATTTAAAGATTCCTCCTTTTGAGCCCAGCCATCTGAATAAATGAACAGTACACTGAGGTGAGCCAGTCGACTCTCAGAAGGGGCCAGGACTCAAAGGCTCACACATACACAAAGCACTTCTTCTGGAAAATATGTTTCTGGGTTTTCAACATAAATCAGGGTCAACACATAATACAATCATACTCTAGCACACTGAAAAGCTGGAAAACAGTCTAACTAGGATGGCGATGCTTCCAGTAAACCTCCAGGCCAAATAGCAATCAGAAAGAGAATTCATGGCTTTGTGATCAAACCCCGTCCCTGTTCAAGTCCATGAAGGGGTTGCCTGCTCTCATGGGGGAATTTAAATGGGAGTTAGGAAAGCACACTTTCTCCAAGGCTATGATTTTACAGGATTCCTTTGTCTTTTCTTCTCTTTTTCTTTCTTTTCAAATGGATAAACTTGTGAATAATACTAAATTGTAGGAGCCTTGATTTTCACACCAAAACAATTAATTTCTGCTTTTATGGTAAAAGGATAAGCCAAATTTTCTGAGTGATGTTCTGTGTGGAATCCTTATAAATAGTAGTAATAATAAGATTAAATAATAAAAAATTTAATGGTAAAAAAGACTGTTTCAATGTAAAAAAAAAATCCTGTTTGGTCAGATTAAATATTGGATTCGGAATACGCCAGGTAAAGTTTAGTACATTATTGTTTAAGTTCATTTTATGTAAAATAGCAAGCATTAAACTCAGAATTATTGCACAGCTGATTAGAATTTCCAGGATCAACAGATTACACATTCATACTGAGCCTGCATTTTATTTGTAGATATGCTAGAACCAAAGTGACAGAGAAATAATAGAAAATAAACTATAATATGATACACATAAAGAAAATATAACATGCATTGTCAAAGAGCCAGGACTTCTGTGGAATGACAGATTACACAGATACAGAATCCTTTTCTACTATGAGTATGTGGAATTCTGGGTAAGCGCACCTTTTGCACACCTAATATATACCTTATTTCAAAGGAAAGGAAGGAAACACCAAATGTGAAGAGGAAACAAGCAGGACAGGGAGGGAATACAAAGCTAGACCTGGAGTTTTAATGATCCAGTTGAGGCATGAGAGCCAAGAACCGTAGCCTTGAATCTGTGGAAGTTGCAGTAGAAGGAAATGATAATCCTTTCAATGATGTCCCATCCAAGAGAAGGTGCTAGAAAAGCAAACACTGGCCAAAAGGAGTGGCAAGGAAGTTCACCTTGCACTATAGATGGAAAAAAAAGAGAGTGTTCTGTGAGAAGATGAAAAGACAAATTTGTTCTACAGGGTAATGTGGTCCAGAGAACCAAAGATGAGAAATAACACAAAACTGAGTCTGTAACACAAAATTGCTTCGCCCCCCCCAAAAGCAATGTTGAATACCATAGAGATGCTTTCATATGCCAAAGCTCAGGTGTACAAGAATCACAAGTGAGGAAGAGCTCACAGTGAAAATTTAAATGCATACACACATACACACATATGCACACATGTATTAAAATGAAGAATAAAAAACATCTTGAAGAAGATTCCAAGGTATGGCACAAATGGAGAATTTATACCATACATATACAAAGTAGTGGGGGAGCTAGAAAGATAGTATAAAGTAAGAATAATTAAAAAAAATATTTAGACATAAAAATAGTAGAAGTAATGACAAGCAAATAAGGGACTAAGAAAAATGGCAGATCAATTTAAACATAAGCCAAATAAAAACACCCCAAAAGAAAAATTTATGTTACAAAGAGGAAAATAAAAATAGGAAACTCTGAGATGGAAATGCTACAGACAGATTTATAGAAACAAAAACATGAAAGACTTAAAGACAGAAAAATCAGAATGAGAAATCTAACTTGTGTCTAAGTGGAGTCCAAGAAAGAGGAAATAAAAAGAATAATGGAGAAGTGACATTAGAAGTAGTAATGGCTGATAAGATTTCAGAAGTGAAGAAAAAAAAGAAGACAAGTATTCCTCAATTTAAAAACCAAAATAAAGTCCAAGAAGTTTAAAAAGAAAGAAAATAAACAAACTATGTGTTTTAGTGAAACTACAAAAGACTAAGGACAAGGAGGTAAAGCTTAACAGAAACCAAAAACAAAAGATATATTTGAAATAAAAAATATGTAAACAAAGTACAGCAGACTTTTGGTCAAAGAGTAATAAAATATCTTTAAACCTCAATACATCTCTTTCAATTTCAAGTGTCAACCTATAGCATTATACCAGCTAACCTGTCATTTAAGATTGAAGGTAAAGTGAAAGGATTTTCAGATTAAAAAACAATCACTTGATTAGTAACAAAGCATTATTTTAAAAATTACAGAATAGCCCTGACTGGTGTAGCTCAGTGGATTGAGTTCGGGCCTGCGAACCAAACAACCATGGTTTGATTCCCAGTCAGGGCACATGCCTGGGTTGCAGGCCAGGTCCCCAGTGTGGGGTGTGCTAGAGGCAACCACACATTAGTGTTTCACTCCCTCTCTTTCTCCCTCCCTTCCCCATCTCTCTAAAATAAATAAGTAAAATATTTAAAAAAATAAATAAAATAAAATTACAGAATAATTTTATGCTTTTTGCTTCAGAAATAATAAAACTAAAGCAAGACATAAATATGGGGGGAGATTGAAAAGGAAAATAGGGAAAAAGGATGAAACAGGCAAGGTTTATATGATCTGAAAACGAACCAGAGTATGAAAAGAAAGATAAAAAAGGTGAGCATAAACTTTGAGAAAGCAAGTAGACATTGATTTATTTATAATAAATTGAATAATGTTAGTTAATAATAGCAAACAGGAAGTTAAAAGCTAGTTATAATTAAATCCTAGACAATAACAACATTGGAGATGTAGGGTTCAATTTAAAGCATTAGTAAATCAACTAAAAACATTAAAATGTATGATTAACCACTAAAAGAAATGAAACTTATAACTTCAAAATAATAAAACAAAAATTAGTTTTAGAAAGAAGAACAAAGTGGTTAGAAGAACAAGCAATCATACTTCTTGATTTCAAACTATATTACAAAGTTATATTAATCAAAACAGTAGTAAATAACACCAGACATATAGATCAATGAAAGAGAAGAGCCCAGAAACAAACCTATGTATAGATGGTCAATTTACAGCAAAGAAATCGAGAATATACAATGGGGAAAGGATAGTCTCTTCAATAAATGATGTTGGGAAGATTAAATTGTAACATGAATGAAAATAAAATAAATGAAACTGGACCTCCATCTTATACTATACACACACAAAAACAACTCAAAATAGATTGTAGGCTTGAATATAAGAGCCGAAACCATAACATTTTTAGAAGAAAACATAGGGGGTAAGCTGCTTGACATTGGTCTTGCTCAGCAAGGGTCTTTCTTATTGTTGTTGTTTTGATTTGATGCTAAAAGCAAAGATAACAAAAGCAAAAAACAAACAAGTGGAACTACATAAACCTAAAAAGCTTCTGCACAACAAAGGAAATCACCAAAAAAGTGAAAAGACAATCTAGAGAATGGGAAAAAATATTTCCAAACCACATATCCAATTAAGATTAATATGCAAAACATATAAGGGACTCAGACAACTCAAAAGGGAAAAAAACCCACAAATAACCCACTTAAAAATGGAGCAGAGAGGTTGAATAAACATTTTTTCCAAAGAAGATATAAAAATGGTCAACAGGTACATAAAAAGTTGTTCTACAACACTAATTATCAGGAGAATACAAATGAACTCCACAATGAAATATCACCTTACATCTATTAGGATATCTATAATCAAGAAAAACAGGAGATGACAAATACTGGCAAGGATGTGTGGAAAAGGGAATCCTTGTGCACTCTTGTTGGAAAGTAAATTGGTGCAGCCACTGCAGAAAATACTATGAAGTTTACTTAATTAGAAATAGAACTACCATTGATTCAGCAATCTCACTTGTAGATGTACACCCAAGGAAATAAAACCAGTATCTCCGTACTTGCATGTTCATTGCATCATTACCCACAATAGTCCAGGTATGGAAAGAATCTGAATGTCTGCTGACAGATGAATGGATAAAGAAAATGAGATATATGGGGTAGGCAAAGGTAGGATTAAAGTTGTTTGCATGGAAAATATATAATACAAGAATAAATAATACTACAAGAATACACTGTGTTTTGCATACTCACAACTGCATACCTACTTTTATACACCCCTGTACACACACCTGTGTGTATGTGTATGTGTAGATAGATATAATGGAATGTCATTTGTTGTTTAAAAAAAGAAGAAATCTGGTCATTTGAAACAACATGAATGAACCTGGAGGGCATTCTGCTAAGTGAATGATAGTAATATATTATGTGGCACTTTATCGCATAATTCAAATATAGTTCATAACATTGCATTATATAATTAAAATTTGTTGAGGGTAGAACTTAATTGTTCTCACACACCAAAAAAAGAAAGACAAACAAGAAGAATGATAGATGCACTAAGTAAATCAATGAGGGAAATCTTTTCATAACACATATGTATGTGAAATCATCATGTTATATACTTCAGATATTTTACATCAATAAAAATAACAAGAAAGAACTCATGGACACAGTCAACAGTGTGGTGATTGCAGGGATGGGGGGGTGGAAGAGGGTATGGGGAAACAAATGGTAATAAAAATACAATAAAAAGTAATTATTGATAAAAATTAAACATCTTACAATTTAATTTGTCATTTATATGGGTATTTTTAATTTCTTTGGTGTTTTTTTTTGTATTTTTTAAAAGGTTTCTAGTGCAAAATATTTTTCTGATTAAAAAAAGGCAAGGACTCAACCAAACTGTGAACGTTCAGCAGAGCTTCAGGACAGAAGAGGTACTCCGCTGGCCCGAGCGCCAGATCCGACCAGAGGTGGAGAGAAAGAGAACTAACACGACTGAAGCGTGGCGTTCAAGTCAACCCCATTGCAGAGGGAGTTGGCCTGACTGTCTCAGTCCGCATTGGACAGTAAAAGGAAAATTGAAAAAGCTCTCTGTGGGGCTATTACAAACTACTCTGAAGAATGGAGATCTCATTTGATAATTATCTAGGAGAATCCTATTGCAAAGGTTTAAAATGTGTGGGATAAATTGAAGAGTAGGTCATTCAAATCAGGAAAATCTGGCAGAATCATGTTTTGTAAGAGAAAGAATAATATTGATCAAATTTGTATTAACTGCCTCTATTTGTAAGTTTTCTGTACATTATTCATCAACCTAATGGTGACAACTAAAACACTTATTTAGCAAATATTTATTATGCTTCAGTGATCAACTCTACTCTTGGGCCATCTCTACTCTTGCAGGATTTGAATTAGTGTAGATCATGTAGATGACTGCACAGAGAATTACAGTAGAGGGCGCTGTGAGTAGTAGGGCACACAGTATAATCTGAGAGACCCCTGAAGTGTCCGGGAAGAATAACGTGCCTGGAACACAGTACTCCCTCAATTAAGTACTCATGAATAAACAATTGCATGATCGAATGAACCAATATTTAACCTAAGTTATTAGGGAGAAAGAAGAGTTTTGCTAGTTCAAAAAAAAAGATGTTTTGGGAATGGATACAACAATCCAGGGAAGCGGGGCGGGGTTGGTGAGACTACTCTCTGGAAGAATTAAGAAACATTCAGAGAGTTCTAACCCAAATAGCACTAGAAAACAGTAGAGAGAGAGAGGAATCTTGCAAAAGACAGGGGGAGCAACTGAATAAAGGGTTTTTTCCATCATGGGATGATATGATTCGATTTATTCTTAAATACCTGGCTGTACCGTGAAGAACAGACTAGCAAAGACCTGATAGGACACTTGTCTCAGTAAGCTGATGATGACAGCGGCCAAAACTAGAGTGGTAATAACCATGGGGAAGAGAGCAAAACATGGATTTGAAGGATTTTAGGGGATTAAACCATGAGAATGAATGAGCTTCCCATAGAATACATACATAAGAAAATATTTTTTGGCTCTCCCGATAATCCCTAACATAGCTCCAGACAAAACAGACGACTTGTTGCATTTTTTTTCTGAATGCGTCCCGGGCCTTTCCTGTTGTGCAGATCTCTTCATGCTCACAGCCTCCAATCTCTTCTCCTCCAATCCCATTTCTTCAAATCCCACTCATCACTCAAGGTGAGCCTCAGCATTGCCACCTTTGGGCAGTCTTCCATGATCTTTGGTCTTCTCCAACATTCAAAATCTCTATTCCCTCATAAGCTTCAGATTTCCCCCCCTTATTTCTTTTATTGCATTTATTACATATTGTCTGCTATGGTGGCTATTGTGTATGCTTAGCACCTACCCTACTGCGCTTTCAGGCCTGAAGAAATATCAGCTTCACTGTTTCCCACTAAAGTAAAGTATTTGACATGCTGTCTGTCAGCACATATCAAAGTTAGTCTCTATATGCAGTATGTTACAGGGTATGTAATGATAATATACTGTATTCATTCAGAAAAATTTCATTAACTATGGGCTTACAGCTTATTTTCAATAAAAACATTAACCTCATTTTAAAAATGTTTAGATTTTAGCACTGATTATAAGACCAAGTCTATTATTGATTGATGTCAATATATAATAATAATTTATTATTACCACGTGTGGTTTTAATATCTATATCTTGAAATAAATAAAAATAATCTAATTTAAAACAAAGTATCAAAAGTGATATGTAGGTTCATAATGATGCTATTTTCTGTGATAATATTCATAAATCTTACAAAATAATGGAAACTATATATGCATTCAATAGAGTGCAAAGAATAGAAAAAGTAAAATTTAGATATTAGAATTTTTAATAACTTGGTTTCATTTTACATTTCTCCAAGCTTAGAAGGCAAGAGAGGCAAATTGGATAAACTTGATTTGGGGGAATTTTTCTGAATCAATGTGCCTCCTTGGTACTGGGCCAATAGAAAATGTAGAAGAATCATTTGGCCTCTATTTGGCTTCTGGATATCTAGGACATATGTGTCGGATCAGAGTTACAGGGTGATTTCCATGAATCTATTCCAACCTTTTTGGAAGTGAAACGCATCTGTCAGTTCCTTGAGCCAGAGCTCAGCTCTCATAAGTCATCTATCAAAACTTTGGAATTTGGCTGCTCACGCTGACTGCTGCTGAGGTGCCTTTCATGAAATAACAACTTCACCTACATCATAATCACAGGGAGGAAAAAAAAGTGACATGATTTTGAAAAATCCTCTTTGTTTTTCTCTTTGAATTCTTTATTTCCCTTGCTGAGACAGAGGGCAATAGCGGCCACCTCCGCTGAAAAAAATCAAATACACAGTCTTGATTTCATAGCAGTCAACTCTGATATTTTTGCTCCGTGCTCATGATATGCCACCTCGCCTTTCTGCAGGCATACTGAAAGCAAATTGTGGAATCCCTTTCAAAGAGAGAGTGAACATATGGGAGCTCTTTTTCGTAAAAATGATTGTGCAACTGAATGTTAAACATGCCATCCATAAAATTAAATTTAAGCATGTCCTTTCTTCAAGGAACTTGCCCTGCCCCTGGAGCGAAATTCAGCACAAGGAACACAGTTTTACTTCTGCTGTGGTGCCTATGAATTAGCATGTGATTACTAGATACGCATTAGGCAGTTTTATCAATTTCCATCAATGTAAAAGTCAGAGTCTTATTGTTTTTATAGCATTACTCTTTGCTCTCAAATTATCTCAAACTTTACACAAAGGAAAAATAGAGACAATTTAAATAGTTATCTTATAAACTCATTATTCAGTTTTGAGAATAAAACATCTAACGTTCTCTGTACTTTTCCTTTGAGATCTTTTGGTCCAAAACACTATTATTGGAGAAGAGGGCAAGAAGTAAACTTCAAATTGATTCACTTTAATACTTTTATTCACTCTATTACAAAATTTTTGAAAGAAGAATGTTAATACTGTGAACCCAATATATTTTGGAAGGTTTCTAACAACGGAATTTTTGGTCGAGATAAACAGAATCCTGAGATGACTCAATATTTTGTTATCAGTTTAATTAGTTTATAAATATCTGAAATGTAGCCTCAAATTTTGGTACTAGAAACTAGAATAAACTAAGATTCAGATTGATTAACAGCCAACTTAGGCAAAAGGCTCAAAATATTTTTGAAATAAAACAGAAGAAAGGAAAGAAAATGAGAGAGAAAAGAAAAAGGAAGGGTTGAGATATGGTGATAAGAACTCCCTTCTATATGAGCCCTCTTTTGTAACTTGCTATTTGGCTGATGATTAGAAATGGTCAGTAGTTATTAGCAATCCTACCCGGATACTTCATGTAGAGGAAATAGTTGTGTTAACTTAATTATCCTATTAGTTTGTTAAATCCTATGTTTCTCCTATTATCTTGTGAAAAATCTCCAAATGTACAAAAGCATAAATACTAGTTAAGTAGTATAAATCCTGTACATCTTCACAGCTTTAACATATACTATGCCATATGAGCTTTCCCTCATCTATCCCCCTTTCTCTAAACATTAATGGATATTTGAGATTGTTCCTATATTAGGGAAAACTCTGTCCCTGTGTATGTTGGTGTTCATATCCTAAGAAGGACTTTTCTCCTATGTAATTATAAAAATACTATCAGATGCAAGACATTGAACATTGATAAAATAACTATATAGTATACAGTTCACATTCACATTTCCCCAAACATCTCAAAAACATGTGTGTGCATGGGTGTAACCTGGATATACTCAAGAATCAAGCACTGAATTTCATTACATTTTATAGTTAATACTAACACCACTTTGAAATCTTTGGCCTTAGATGCAGCATAATAAATAAAATCCAATACCTTTTCAAATTTTAACTGAATATTCAAAAGGCAATTTAAAAAAAAAAGCCCAATTTCTGTCAAAAAGATGTATAGTCAATTCAAAATGTCACAGTAATTGATATGTCTAATTTAACCAATATTCTCTATCAATTTAGTATTAATACTAAGGGCTACCAGAAATTCTATTACCTAATATCAAATATATAATTAGTAGATAAAAAGTTTTGATAAAAATATAGTTTTAATGATGTTATTATGTAATATTAAAATACTCTGCCATATTTGCAAGTAGAAAAAAAATTGCTTTCTTTATCCTTGCAAAAAGATTTTTTAAAAAGTGAGTCTCATAAAGGTTAATAATGAACATTTGTTAAAGATTGTACTTGATGAGGAAACCAGGATTTTATAACTGTTTCAAAATAGAATGTAAAGAAGAGGTGCATTTATAAAATATTAAAATCAATGTGCAATAAAAGGCAAAATTGATTTTGTTTTCTGGTCAAGGGAGGCTAGATGGAGCAAATTTATATCTTATCTACAGGTAAGGATCATTTTGCATTACTATGAGTTATCTACAATTTATAAAGTTGTAAAATAGCCTCCCTAGAATAAGAATCTGACACCTGGAAAAGTCTTTGCTAAGAGTCTGTACTGTTGCAGACCGCTCTGCCTAGTTCTAGAAATTGTATCTCAACTCCTTGTGGCTAAGGGCCAGTGACAACCTCTGGAATGACAGCTGCAGGAGACAAAGCTTGTCTCTGGTAGCAAACACTGCCTCAGTTTCCTCTCCCTGTCTCCAAAGCTTGGTTGGAAGTCAGTGATGGATGAGACTCCTCACAGCAGGGGGCAACCTAAGCCAGACTAGATCACTTGGGAGGCCTTCATGGAAGGACTCGGGGGTGGGGGGTGGGGCTGCAAGAAAGAGCAATGGACTCTCGCCCCCAGCTTTGACATAGCCCGAGTCCCCATGTTCTCTGGGAGAAGCCCTTCCTGGCTCTAATCCCCTTAAGCCTGAATACCTGCTGGGGAGAGGTGCAACAACTTGCCTTGCTAGACCATGTCCTGGGGAAAAATCTGGCATCACAAAGACTTCCTGATAAACCTGTGAAATCTGCTCTGCTAAGAGTGCTTTCATTCATATGTTAAGGGTTCGAGCAGGAAACCCTAAAACTCTGTTCCTGACAGACACTGACTCAGACTAAGGCCCTCAGATTTCTTTGAAATGTTATCTACTGTTTGATCCTTGCCGCCCTGTGTTGCAGCACATTACAACCCAATAAAAGGTCCTGGAGGAGGGGGCTTGAGGCCTTTTTCTCTTAGGAGAAACTGGCCACTGCTCAAGGCCTTTTTCCTCTGGGAAAATGGCCACTTCTCCTCCCTAAGCAGATCACATCATGTCTCAGTCATGTTTACTCTCATCCGTGGCACTTCGGGGGGGACTTGCGAGGAAAGTTGCCCCCATACTGTACAATGTGTAGTTTTTAATGAAACACACCCTTTAAAAAATATCCTTGATTAATACCTACCCTCAACCAATCAGAATGTATTTTACAGTTATCTTCCATTTTCAAAAAATTCAAGTTTATGCAACTTCACATTAGTGTGATCATTGTTTTCCCAAAAAGCAAATCTCTTCTATCTGGTTAGTGAAAAATACCAACTTAATGTAGGTTTTTTGTACAAGCAAAATGGCCTAAGGCAGTCCTTCAGGATGCATCGGACACTGTTGTGGTTTTTTTTTAGGTCATTTTGGCTTACGAAAGGTTCCATAGGAACCGTCAAAGCTGCAATGATGATTACATTTAACATCACATGAATAGCAATGTTATGACATTTCAATTATGGATATCTGTACAACTAATAGATGCCCGGTAAAGGGCGAAATGAAGTATGAATATGCAAATATGTAAACTGTTCTCCTCAGCAGCTTTATTGGCAAATATGCTAACATGTGCTCTAAACAAATGCCATTACTCTGCCAAACTAAAACTATCACTTGAAGTGCAATTTTGATGAGTCTTTGACGTACAACATTTATTCACATTGATGTATGACAGGTTCCTTATGGATGGGGAACGAGAAGGAGTAGAGATCTGATTAAATGGGAAAGTAGACGCCTGCTTTTTCTGAAGAGGTAAGGTGCACCTCCCTATTGACAGGCATCCAGAGATTTCTAGAATAAGAGCAAATGAAAACATGACATCACAGAATCTCACTATTCTTCAGAACTAGAGTAGTCCCCAAGTATTGATGGGAGATATATTCCCAAGCCCCGAGTGGATGCCTAAAGTCACAGATAGCACCAAACCAAATATAGGACGTGGCAGAAGTAGGTTACAGTTGTGAGGAGGCCAAACAGTTTATTCTTGTATTCTTACTTATTGATCACTGCATTTTTAATATGAACAGCTGCAAACCTACTCCTGTCCCACCCTGTGTATTCTGTTCAGATCTTCTACCCACAAATTTCACGATCTTTCCATCTTAACTAAGCCCGCCACACACTGTGGCCATGACTTTTGTGGTGGGGTTGTGAAGGCAAAACTAGCACACATTTCTTTTTGTTTCTTCACGATTTCATGGGTTGAAGACTCATTCTCACCCTTTACCTTGGTCGCTTCAGCATACAATTTATTTTCTTTCCTTATTAACTTGAGAGCTTTTACCTTTTCACTTAAAGGAAGCATTTTATGGCTTCTCTTTGGCATACCAAATCTCCAGCATCACTACCCTTGTGCTTTGGGGCCGTTATTCAGCAGAATAAGGGTGACCTGAACACAAGCACTGAGCTATCACAGCAGTTGATCTGATAAGCAAGGCACCAGCTAGGTGACTAATGTACAGGTAGCATATATATATGCCATAGAGACAGAGAGTGCACGTGTGTGTGTGTACATACATATATATACACACACACATATATATATGCATATATATACACACACACGTGCACTCTCTCATATATATATATATATACACACACACACACACCTAGGATAAAGATATGATACGATTTACATATCAGATTGGATAGAACAGGATTTCATCATGCTACTCAGAAAGGTGCACAGTTTAAAACTTGTAACTTGTTTAGCTTAGGGAATTTTCCATTTAATTTTTTTGGACCATGGTTGAATGTGGGTAACTGAAACCATGGAAAGGAAAACTGTAGAGAAGGGGAGAACTACTGTATATATCTCAGCCACGTCATTGACCCCTATCTTACATCCCTTACTCATCACCCCCGCCTCCTGGAACTCTGCATTCTCCTCTATACTACGTTGGAGCAGCACTTTCTTATCCTATCCCTAAGATATTAGAGGGGATGGTCCATAGGAAATACGATGTCATGGTTTGGGCCACAGATAGAATCAAAACAGTTAGTAAATTGGTGAGTATTAGTAACAGCATCCACGTATAGCCACAATTTTTTGTTTGTTTCATGTTATACATCTGGAAATACCATAAGGCTTTTCAACTTTAACCTTTTTTCTTATAGTAAAAATATAAAAATTGAGTGTGAAAATATTAGACAGTAGGTATATTTTTAAAGTCAAAAATGAAGATTCTAATTCAGGATTAGGGGCAAGGTTTGGGGAGACACTATCGGCATTTGGTATATTCCTTCCATTTTCTTCTTTATGTTTCTCTTTGTTAATTCACTACATGTGAAAATCATGCTAAATACTTTGTTTATATATATATATATATATTAAATATTTTATTTATTTATCTTTAGAGAGGAAGGGAAGGAGAGAAGGAGAGAAATATCAATGTATGGTTGCCTCTCATGAGTCCCCTGCTGGGAACTAGCCTACAACCTAGCCATGTGCCCTGACTGGGAATTGAACCATGATTGTGTGGTTCGCAGGCCCGAACTCAATCCACTAAGCTACACCAGCCAGGGCCATGTTTATATATTTTTATTTACCTCCATGTGAACATTTTTGTATACAATTATGTGTTCTTAAAAATAAGATTCTTAAGGATTATATAGTGTTTCACTTTATGCATGCTCAATTTTTATCCATTCCCCTGAAACTGAGCATTCCATATACTCCTAACAAGATGATGCTATAAAGAACAAGGCCATAGTAATTTCTGTACAACAGTCCTTCAGTTAAACTTTGTACTTTCTTATGACACATGTTTGTGGCTGAAATTACTGTATCAAAGACCACAAACATTTAAAATTTCTCAGTATGTTTTGCCAAAGCCCCATGTAATCTTGTGTAAAAACTTATAATCCTGTCAGTAGTATAAAAAAAGGCATATCTCATTACACTCACACCAATCTTTGTATTATCTGTTTTTGAAATATATGTTAATCTGAGACATGAATAAAACACCCTGATGGTTTTTGTTGAGACTTTCTTATATAATTGCTTAGGTAATTCAGCTTCTATTAGAATTGTTATATACTAGCTCTGAATAAAAGCAGATTCATCCTTAAGGTCATTTCTTTTTACATGAGTAAATAAATATGTCTAGGTTTATAAAATAATCAGGAAGGATAAGCACAGACATGCTAAGTATTTTAATGTAACATGAATTACTTGGGTACTGATTACATGGATCAATTCAAATTCTTGTATTCATTCCGTGAAGCTTTGCTTTTCTTTGAAATTTTTTCCATAGCTTTTCTCTTACCTGGACATCTAGGCACCGAGCTCACTGTTTAACTCGTAGCACTTTCTCAATGAACATTTATTGCATGAAGGAAAGAGACAAGTCAGCCTCTATTGTGATGTGCGGTTTCTCATAGAATATTTCACATGTGTAAGTGAGGCCAAACTTTGTCCCGGTTTTTTTGCCCCAGTCCTGTTCATCCTTTGCCCTAATAAAAAACAGCCTTTCACATATCATATTTTATCAGCTAAAATCTTATCAAACCCGGGTCTGGCAGAGATCCCAAAAGCAGAATTTTGAGTTCCATGTTACTTCTTCAGAACATCTGATAATGCACACTTCGCTGTAACTACCACTAGACTAGGTTCATAGTTAAACTCGGACTGACACACCAAGGAGATAGTCTGCCCCGAAAGAAACCAGTTTGCTCTCTGACTGGAGGGACCCTGTTTTTTGGCCATGTTGGACAGAGCCTTGGAACAGGCAGGTAAGCCGTGAAGCGGCAATTATTTCCTGACGCCAGTTCTGAGCAGGATATTCAGAGTTGATTTCTAATAGAAAATGGCAGGTATAAAATTAATATAACAAAACTTTCTGCAGGCCACATATTAACAAGTATTTCATGTTCCAATACAATTCTTAGCTTACTGCGCCATGCTATAGTTTCAGAATGGAAATAAGGGACCAGAATTTCTGTTTAGAAAAAAGAGTATTTTTTCTAAAAAATACTTTTTAGAAAAAAAATGGAGAAAAAATATTTTCTCTGCATGGAACCTGACTGTATTATTAGTGCTGGAGAAAATAGCTCTGGAGAACGTCAACTTGCTCATTGACCCAGAGCAAATCATTTTGTCACCTAACAGCACACTAGATTACTCTCAAACTTCAATTTTCACCTATTTTTAGGAGGAAAACATTGGATCCTGATTGCATCAGGTATAATTCATGATTAAAGTCACTTTCTGAAGGGTTTTATATCCATGAAAACTAATCCAACAGAAAATATCCTTATACAATCAATAAAAAGAAAAATGAAGAAACACATCCCCAGGCTAGATATTTGCAACAAAGCATCACCTAGCAGAGGTGAGGCAAGGACCCTTAATGACAGTTAGGGAACAACATTAAATTATTACCTGAGAAATTAACAGAAGAACCCAAACAAATGCAAAAACCTTGCCTTTATCTTTTCCCCCCTAGAACCAGCTTTTACTGGCCTCACCCATTGTATTGGGTAGAACTTGTATTTCTTATATAATATTCCTTTCCACAGGACATTAAAGTCTATGGTTTCCTAACAGGCAGTAGTACGAGTCTCTACTTCGGTGGGCGAGCGATAAAATAGATCTTAAAGTAGCGGGTAGCTGGAGGCACGTGTGGCCCAAACCTGAAGTGAAGGCTCTCCAACTGATGACAAAGCATGCTTCACGTAGGGCCTGGAACATCCCTGAAGATCCATAGGGCTCAAGGAAAAGTAATTCACATGAACCCTGCATGCTATGAAGATGAAAAAAAGCTTAAAAGTAGTCATAGTATGAGAAAAGAGAGACATAAAAGGAGGGGAAAACAAAGACTGAAGCAAAAGACTGGAGGAGCATTTGGAAGGGTCAGCCACAACAGCCAAGAGGCACAACTAGGAAACAAAATATTGAACATTAAGAGCTGGGCAGAATCACGTATTGGAAATGCACATAGGACAGGAGAGTGAAAGAGTAAGTCAACAAGAGAAAAAGAGGAAGGAAAAGAATAACAATGAAAATAAGGAAAAGATACCTAGAGATAAAAAGATCATTGAAAAAAAACTATCTGGCATTTATTCACGTTTTGCCATACCAATTACCTGCCAAAGCTGAAATTACAGAATTCCTCTGCGATTCGCCTTAATAGTCTCAGCCAGGTGCATTATCTGCAGGCATTCTCATTCAGGAGAAAAATTAGCCAATCATGGGTCTGGATGTGAATTTAAGGGACAAGAATAAGTGAAAGCTCTCCAAATGATATTTATGCAGTGGTCCAATCAAAATTGCATAAATTACTGAATTCAATTGCCAGGAAAAGGGGTTAAATTTAATACAGCTAGACAGCTGAGCAGCTGCTTTCATGGTTTAAATAAAAACAAGCTGAAACCCTTGCTGTCAGCTCAGTGATATATGACTTGTAATGGGATGTTTCCAACCTTCACTCCCATATGGCCGCCTACACTTTAGGTAATGCTCCTGGCCTCCAGTGCAGCTTGCTTTTCGGAAAACATCTGGGTCCCATTCCTGCTCTATTAGCCACAACGTTGCCTCCTACAAACACAAATGATTCATTGGACAACATCCCTTCGCTTCAGGATCAAATTAGGACGTTTCATTGATAATTTTATCATGTTTACAAGCAGAGATACTATATGCAAACATGGCACGTATTCAACCCACAAAATTCCTTCACTTGGTGCTCATACTAGTATAGATAATAGAGCTAAAATCAAAGGTGAATTTTAGTGGTTGGAAGAAGAAAAACAAATGGAAGGCTATCCAACAGGGTGGAGATTTTTGTCTTGCTACTGCCTTACTCCTTTGTACTAAGGAACTTCTCTTCATCTACATGTTCCCCCATCCTTCCCCCAAAAAAAAAGGAAAAGGAAAAAAAAAGAAAAACAGTTCTCTGCACAGTACACACAGTGCAGAAGGAAAAAAAATGAGAATTTTGCCATTTCACACAATTTTTACCCATTTCAAAGTCAAATAAAAAAGCATTCATTCTACCATAGAATTGAAATGTCAGAAAGGACAATGCTTATGGAAAAGTAAAAAATTTAATATATAAAAATAATCATAATTCAAACCAGGTCCATTTCGTGTGTCTTGCAAACCAAACTGTTGCTTGTGTCTCCTAACAAGATATTCACTAGTCCTGTAGAATCCAAAATATGCTAGATGCTATCCTGAAAAAAGAATTAGAAATATTTTCTTGATATTCGATACTTTAAGACTCTGCCTCCAGTGATCAATTTGCAACTAACTGCTAACAATAGCTAAATACAAACCACATTTTCCACTTTGAATTCATGAAACCCAAATTCATGCTAAAACTTATATAGTGTACATTAATTTCTCATTTTGGAACAGTGTCTACACACAGACACACATTGTTTTCTAATTATAGAGGGAGGGAAGTGGGAAGAAAGAGACTGAGAGGGACATCAGCGTGAGAGGCAAACATCCATTGGTTTCCTCTCTACGCTTTCCGACTGGGGACTGAGCACGCAACCCGGGCTTCTGCTCTGACCGGGAATCAGCCCAGTATCCTTTTGGCAGGGGCAGACACAAAAATTTTAACTCCCATTTTCTAAAGTGCTTACTTTCCACATTAAACATGGAGGAAAAGAAGGAACAGGTGAAGGAGGAAGTGGAGAAGGAGAAGGAAGAAGAGGAAGAGAAGGAGGAGGGAGATGAAAAAGCAGCAGGAACCGAAGCAGCTTACTGGTGGCTACCCACAAACGCTTTGAGAACCCTGTGTCAGGAAATGAGGGAAAACATTAATATCGAAAGCAGCACCATCCTTTTTCTTGCAAGGAAACGCAAAGATTCTTACATGTTTCCTCTTACAGTTATGTTTGCCGGTACTCTGAAAAAATTGGAGGTCAGAAAAATCCACAGTAAAGATAATTAAGGGGTGCAGCTCCTGCCTAAACACTGATGTTTAATTTTCCAGGCCTGATCACCAGCCACTACAAAGGCTTTACCTGGCCTCCCAATGGGTGAAAACTGTCCACTCTACCCCAGTCTTGGCACACAGCTCACACATTGCCATCTCTGGAAGGGGCTGCAGTCTAGGACTCCACATCCACTCTCACCCCAACCCCAACCTGGGATATGCTCTCTCACATGTTGACATCTTTGGCTCAGGCAACTTCATTCCTCAGTCTCCTTCCCTGAAGCCGTGGGCAGATGTCTTTAGGTGCTTCTGCTGAGACCTCCTTATGGGGGTAAGGCAGGGAGACTTTGAACACTCCTCTCTGACTCGGTACTCACTACATTTCCACTTCCAGCTCTTTCCCGCTGCTGCCTCCCCAACCCAGAGTCCATAAAACCACCAGAGCATTTTATTTGACAGAGAGGAGCAACCTCCGCATCTGTGCTGTTTCACCTGGCCCTCCACCTGTGTGGGGAAAATGGAGCAGGGGGAACTGGTGCTTTCTCTGGTCTGGGGCTCCTGCCTCTCCCATCCTAGTATGAAAAGCTGGTTGCCTTCATTTTTGCCTGGCTGTTTTAATCAGCTGTTTAACCAGCTGTTTTAATCAGCTGTTTAATCAGCTGGCAGTTTAGCCCTCCGTCTCCCAGCTCAGCTGATCCCCAATCGGTAATAATGAGCAAATTAACTCGCTTACAATCTAAAGCACCATCAGAAGAGGCTTTTAAGAACATCACAAAATATAAAGTGTTTCCCTCTCAATGTCACATGACTTCCTTAATGTATCAGTTTGATGTTTGCAGTAGACAAACAGAGATTCCCACAGGGAAAAAAAAAATGTGGTCGCTGGGAAGCTCTGTCAACTTCTGATACTGTTTTATCCTTTTTGTTTTACAAGCACACCTACAAATATGACAGCTTGATGGATGCTGCCTCTATGTTTCTCTCTCACTACCCAGCGATGTAAACCAGAGTGTACTCTCTCCATCCTCAACATTCCCCAGCTTATCTGAAGGCATAGATCAAATTGTCGTTTCTCACATCAAGAATGTTCTTTGAAAGCCCAGATGAAGTCAGTTTCAGATAAAAATAATGTGTTCAACGTGATGCCATTTAAGAAAGTATATATCCCTCTTTATCCAATAGCTTTGCATGATGAACAACCCTAATCAATTGATACGCATATTTCACTTCGCAATGCAAAATCTAGTGGAAGCGGGCAGCCCTGGGTTGGAATCCTAGATTTTCTGGGCAGGACTGCACTATCTGTGATGGTAATATTGCTGGTCTTTCAGGGTTCTGTGAGGGTAAAATGAAATAATGTGATCTTCAACACCTATTCCTTCCCTTTCTTCTACACCCTCTTTTATATGTAACTGTTTGAAAAAGCTTCTTAACTTTGTAGCCCAGAAATAGCATGGTGTCATGGCCAAAGCAACACCAACCTAACAACCCAAAATCGTGGAGAGGTAATTTATGTATTCATTCCAGACTCTTAAAAAGTGCCCGAGAGGGGTTATGCACAGAAAGGAAAACACTCTTAAAATCCTTTTCACCATCTTTCCCCTGAAAATCATGTTTGTCGTGTACGTGCATCTGCCCTCGATCACTCTCACAAACATCTCCAAAACGATTTATTAAAAATGCCTCATCCTCTCACCTGCTGAATATTTTCTTCTCTTTTCCTCAAATAGTAAACCAACCTCGTCAATAAAAATTATTCTGCTCTCTCACATCGGCCCACCCTAAACAACGGTCCGAGAATCCAGCTGGTCATACCGACCTTCTTACCAGACATGGGGGATGAAAATGTTAAGTATCTGCATGCGCTCGGGGTTTGTAGAGCTAAGTGACTAGCACAAGGTCACAGATTTCATGTGTGAAAGACTTCGCTTTCACTTTTTCTCTTCCTTTACTCCACCCCCCCCACTGTCCCTGTCCCTGTGGTCTCTTTTCATAGGCCAATCTGCCTTCATTATGTATCAGCATGCCAGAATACATGAGCCATCAAAATGTGAGCTTTGCACCACTGTAAACTTGATGAACAAGAGGATTGGGGAAGAGCTGGGCATGATCGGTTAATGAATGTCAAAGGACTTTATGGAGAAATGAGTGTTGCCCGCAGAGCTTGGAATGTCTGTGATGTGATTTGAAGAATGTGTGATATATACAGCAGTGAAGAAAACATCTGCTGGAGAGGAGAACTGAAACCAGAGGAAGTTTCAGCTAACAAAAATTGCCTCCATTATAACCCAGCACTCCAGTGCTCTACCAAAACACAGTAATTGCACCAATGTTTAACTTTAAACGTGCGAACCACAAAAACATCCCATCTGGTTCAAGCTGCCACACAAACAGGTAGAACTAGCAATAGTGACTAGGCAGAAAGGAAGAAGAAGGAAGAGGAGAGAAGTGCAAAGAGAAAACTAAACACAGCATTTTAAAGAGTAAATAGAGACCCTAGAATATCAAATTTTGGCATAGACATCGTTTTATATCACCATTCCTGTCATAACATCCTTGTTCTGAAGACGTAGCCACTTAATTTTGATTCACATCAACTCTCAAGAAAAAGGAACAAGAAATCAAAGGGAAAAATTGGAGAACATGATCAAGCAGATCAATAGCTTCCGAATCTATAGATTTTTACATGAACTAAACATGTTACTTTTAAGTTTTGGACAACCACAAACAATTTTATGAAAAGTATATTTAAAATGTGTGTGTAAAGAAAACTCCATCTAAAGTGCCAGCCAGAGACCAGAATTCTGGAATCCTACACCCTGGCCTGGCCGGGCCGAAGGAAGCACCTCCACAGAGTTAACCATACAAAAATAAGTGATGGCAGAGCATAAATATCAACAGGAGACAGTGCAGCAACTTACAGGCTAACCATAGCTATAGATTAAGCATAGTAAGAAGGCTTTGTCTCTGGGGTTGGAGGGAGTCAGGGAGGTGGAGAGGGTTACCAGAGTCTGGGAGCCAAGGTCCCGGCAGGACTGGAAGTCCAGTGGGAGCTTTCCAATGGGAGGTGGGACCCCCAAATGGTCACAAGAGCTGCCGAAGGCGCTGCCCAGAGTAGTCAGAGGGGAAAACCTCCGGCTTCCACCTTCCTCCTATCACTTTCTCACTGCTGCCCAGCACTGGCCAGAACTATGTGCGAGACAGAGGCTGAAGAGCCCAAGAGTGTAATCAGCAGTGCTCGGTCCCCACAAGTCCAGAGTGGAGCAAGGAAAAGGCAGGACATGGATCTGGGAGAAACCAGCAAGTCACCCACATACAACATTTATTGCTGAGGGTGTAGCTGGGCATGTCTCACAGGAATCTGATGAAAAGATATTATAAAATCTTATAATTTGCCCAAATTATAAAATATATTAGAAAAAGATAGGTCAAAAAAATCTTCCCCTGAAACAACCGCTAACAATCACCTCTGCAAAGGGATTAAAATCATCCCTTCTATTTATGTTTACTAAATGAATTATAGCTAAACTCTTCCAATATCAGGCTCATTATTTCCTATCTAAAAGGGTGCATAATGGTTTTCTGGCCATCTCTTAGTACTGTATTCTGTCTGAATGTCTCTCTCTCTCCCAAGGTTGGTGTGTCATACTTTATATCTTCTTTGCCCTGCTAGCTAGCTAGCACAGTGAAGGATGAATAAGGTCTTGACATGCTTATCTGCTGGTGCCTGAGTTTGCCCGGACATGGGTGTCGCCTGCAAGCAAACTGTTTTCAAAATATGCCACCCAAGTGAATAGTTTGCACAATAGCTCTCAGTGAGACACTCTCTTCTTTAAAACTCATCATGGCTTCTTTTCCTATTACAGCACAAATTCTTAAAGTGTTCAGTCTAGAGCAAGGGTCAGCAGAATTTTCTGGAAGGGAACACATAGCAAATGTTTTGGGTTTTGCAGGCCATATGGTCTCTGTCACATCCACCCATCCACTCATCCCTGCCCTTGTAGTGCAAAAGCAGCCACAGACAATGTGTAAGTGGCCATGTTCCAATAAAACTTTATTAATGTACATTAAAATTTGAATTTCATATCATTTCATGTGTCACAAAATATTATTCTTCATTTGGCTTTTACCCTACTGTTTAAACATCTAACCACCAGGCTTAGCTTGTGAGCAGTGCACAAATTAAGGTGGGTAGCAGAGCCCAGGTTTCCAATGTATACTTACTAAAATCTGGCCCCTGCCTTCCTCTTCCGGTCTTATGCCTTCACATCCGCCACTCAGCCCTGCCCTTTAGTTATGCTGAGCTACTTACTATTCTTGGAGGACGCGATGCTCTTTGCTACAGTTTTTCTCTTCCTGGAATGACCCTCTTTCTTCTATGAATTCTGCAAATCCCTGCTCAAAAAGAGCTTCCTCTGAGAGGTTCAGCCAGGACCCTTGAGCTGTGTTAGCCAACAATTCTCTCACTTCTCCCTGTCTACAATGTACCTAAATACAGTTCTCGCCGTATCAAAATTATCTGTACAATTCCTTTTCCATTGAGATTCTGTGTCATGAAGACAAGACCTTGCTTCATTTTCATTCCCAGAAAGTTTGTCTGAGTATGGCAAATACACAATGACAATTCACTGAAATAAAATTTAAGTCATCATGTAAATGATCACCATACAGGTTGAGCTCAGTAGGGCTTCCTCGCCTGTCCACTGGTATCTAAGTTCCATCCAGAGTATCACAGATGAACGGTCACTCAAACTTGACTTTGTTCGTAGACAACTACTGCCATGGTTGGACACTAGTGGTTCCTGTTTGAAGTAGCTATGGGCAAAAATAAGTTGTTGATTTTGGTTTGATTTTTGTTTTCCTATAGTTTTAAAAAGACCCCAAAGAAGAAAAATAGAGATTGAGATCAACAGGTAGCCACCGACTGTTGGTGACATGGAGATGAAATGCCCAGAAGACCCATTTGGTGACTTCATACCAGTTTTACATTTATACTCCTCAGATAGAAGATCAACATAATTCACTTTGGAAAGTAATTTAAAACATTACTTTCTAAAAACAAAGTGGTAAAAATGCAATATTGTGTTTCAGACTGCAAAATTTGCGTGTTGCTCTTTTTTGAGGATAAACTGGGAGATAGTAAAGAAATTCCACCCCAAAGTTTGCTACCCCTTGGTGTTTCTCAGGAAAGAAAGTTCTGTGTTCAATAATCCTACAAACATTGTTCTTGATGACTGGGAAACCTAAAGACAACAGTCCTCAACTGCTATAAAGAATGGTTTTAAAAGGGAAAATGAGGTACTGTTCTCTAGGACCTGAGCAAGAGAAGTAATTATAAGAAATTTAGATTACACATTGTAAAAGACTACCAGTGTGTGATGATTTAAAAAGATTGGGAAGGTTTCTTAATTGAAGACAGTTATTCTAAAGATTTTAAAGAAAAATCTATAGCATGAGGAAGGGGGAAGTATTTATTAAGAAATAACTAAGGAAATTTCATGTATGAAATCATATAAAATATGATTTTATAGAGCTTATTAAAACTACATTCACAGATGTTTATAATTAAGAAGTTATCATTTTTTCATAATTTTAGAGTGATCATACGTTTACTGACAAATGAGTCAATGAACAAATGAAGTAGCTTCTTATAGGTAAGTATGGCAAAAAAAGATAAAAAATTCCTTGAACTATCTACATCAAATGTGAGATGTGAAAATGCTCTTTTAAGATCCCTCTTTGACTTGGACATAAGAGAAATTTATAGAGGCAACAACCGGTCCCTGGATTGAAGTGTGTGACCCAAAAGCTCAGAGCTTTTGGCAGGTGCAATGAAGTGAAAGATGGTCAATTAAGATGTAAATTGGGATATATAATTTAGATACCAAGAGATTTGGGGTTGCTGCTCTCTTGTTATCTACTGGAATTTGTCTTAATTTAAAAAATGAAGTCTAGGTACCAGTTAGTGGCAAACATTTGAACTAGAGCTTTTCCTATAACTCGGATTTTTATTCCATCAAAATTCTCAAAAATTTCCCAAACACTGTGATTACGTTACAACTAAACTGAAGCACAGAGCAAGTGCAAACATCACTCAGACCTAAACAACTAAGAAATAGCCATCCAAGAAACAGAAAATATTTAAACTCCAGCATAAAAAGTGAGGAAATCTCTATAATTAAGGTAAAGAAAGATCCTTTGATCTTTTGTTTTATGACCATTGGTAATCATCCTCAAATTTCCCTTGTAGCTCTTGGAACTTCCTAAAGGCTTATTTTGCTATGAAGGTTTGTGTTTGCAAATATCCACACCAGACAATGGAGAGAGAACAAGGGGAAGCAGCTTCCAGAAGCAGCAGCTGAGATCCAGAACATGTGGGTGCAGAAGCTCTGTTTACCAATGTTGTACGTTTTTTCTGCCTTGGAGGGTCAGGCTTACGTCACAGTTAACAAACAAACATTGACGCTAAGCACATACAGACACCCTTTTCCTTTTATTGCCCCTGTGTTCTCTGTTTGTGAATGGAAGAAATATGTCTCCTTGATATTTAAGATCTTTTCTACAGTTCTGTGACAATGTCTCCTTGGCATATTTGGGTTAGGTCTAGAGAAAGATGTTTTTCCTTGCATGTAAAACGAGTTACATTTGAAATCTGTCTACACACAAGTACAGAATTTAAATTCTGTTTCAGTACGTGGAATAGAAGAAGGCAGGGGAATGAAAAGATATGCTTCCTTGGAACAAAGATAAAAGTTGAAGAGAACATTTTTCTTGCAAGTGTGAAAGACCACACTCTTTTTTTAAAAGTAATTATATGCATATACTCAGTGAAGCAAAAGTAGGTTTCCAAGTTACTCGTATGGAAAATAATATGGTAATTAATAAGGGACGATACAAGAATAAACTGTTTCACCTACACCCAACTGGAAAGCCTACTTTCGCCCTGCCTTGTATGCTGACCACCAGAGCCTCAGGGGCCCCTCAGCTTCATTGAACTTGAAGACAAACTTCATCCTTACTACATTACTTTTGACCTCCCTTTTCTTAGAGCAGTTACTATAGAAAACTTGCATTTGTCCATTCATTCTCTGCCCCTTTGAAATGTCAATAGCCTAGTCTCTTATTAATTTTACAGCCTGGAAATGTCTTTCTCAGGGAACTGGGAGCCCTCCCTTTGAAATGTAACCATTGAGACAGATGGGACCCCATCTCCCAGCACTGCGGAAGGGGAGGGACCTAACTTCAACAGGTGCAAATGATCAAACACAGACGTCCGACACACACTGACCAAGTCCCCACCAATGCCCGCAGGTACATTCCCATGAGCATTTAAAAATCCTCCCATCTTTCTGTTCCAGTGGAGCTGGGTTCAGTTTCTCTCTTTCACTGAACCAGTCTTCACCTGCATTGAAATGTTCCTAAAGTTTCTGTTGCCATTTTCTAACAAGAATCTAGAGTGATTTCTGTTCTAGAATGAACACGCACACACATACACACATACATTTTGATACAAATTATATCTCCAACTTATTCTCTCAACAATTTTTATTTTATTAATACATTAATCTAAGGGTTCAACATTTGTTTAAGATACAAGGCCAATAAGATTATGTCTGTGAAAAAATGAAGGAAAAGTCAAATGTCTTCATTTCAGAGAATTTGAGAAGTGAAATGATAAAATTTTTTGAAGAAAAATAGTCCAATGTTATATTACATTACTATATATGATACCATATTACATAATACTATGGTCATGGAAAAGTTACAAGTATAATTATTTTAATATAAGATATTTTAAATGCATAAGGATATTTAAAATGTAATATTCATAATTATTATATTGTTTTAAATAATTTAATGATGTATGCTCCTATTACTACATGCCAGGTACTGCTTAAAGCTGTTTGCATATGTAACTGTGCTAATCTACCTAGTGACCTTCTAAAGTAGGTATTATTATCCTCTGTTGATAAGGATAATTGAAGCACAGACAAGTTGAATAACTTGCCCAAGGTCACACAGGTAGTAAGTAGCCAATCTGAGGTTTAAGTTGAGGAAGCCCGGGCTACAGCTGTGCCTTTAACACTGTTGAATACCAACTCCCTGAATATCAGCAGCACAAGCTGTTGCTGAGACCAAGCTGAGTCTGCAGCTACTGCCCTGAGGAAGATCACCGCTGCCAGAGCTACAGCAGTGCCTCTGAGGAGGGAGTAAAAGATCCGAATGCACTGGAAAATGAGAGTTTGTTTTAGCACCGGTCTTACAAAGGGGTGGCTTGATTAGGGCTGGGTAAAATCTGCATGCAACAGTCTAGGAGTGGTGGAAACACAAGCTGAAGCTGTTTGAGGCAAAAGATTTTCCAAATTAATGGCGTGGACTCTCTGTTGAAGATGAATCTGTCTGGACCTGTATAAAATATCAAGCAATTTGCTCTGGTCGGACAGGTCTTGGTATTAACTCACAGGTGAGCATACAGCAGTCGAGTTAAGGTTAGGAAAGTCACATGGACAGTATTCGGGCAATGCTGATCTCCGTGGGAAAAGTGAGACTCCTATCTGTTGGCTTTGCTGTACCCTTCCCCCCCAAAAAGGGAAGGTAGTTGATATGATGGGTCAAAGAAGGAGGCACCGACTGGACTCTAAGAATTGTCTTCTCATCTGTCAACTATCAGTTCTTTCAAAAAGATCACCTGAAAAGATGGGTTGATCCAGCAAAACTCAGGTTATTAGACGTACCTCAGGAGGAAGTACCACTATCAAAGAGAAACCCAAGGATCTTAACACCGTGTAGAAGAGAGAAATCAGAAGAGGATATTTACAGGGCTTTTCAGTCATAGGATAACAGATAGAAGATGGATGTACACTTAGAACGTTTCATGTCATTAAATGCTTATACAATATTTAAATGATTGCTCACAATCCTGTTTTGTGACTTAAACTATGGTTCTGTAACTTTTTAAAAGCCATTTACTGTTGTTGGACATTAAGTTGTTTTCAACTACTTACTATTAAAAACAAAAGTGGAACAATGTCTCTTGTTATACCATTCAAAAAAAAATCAACTAGCCAGGGCTGGGTGATTTAAAGTAAGTCTGTAAAGGCAGAGAACTACTCGGAATTGAGCTGGGATTGAGAAAAGTTCCTGTGAAATATGTTTGGATTGGTGGTTACAGCTTTGGACTGGAAGTGAGACATGATGAACAAGGGTTAGTCTTGGCAAAACATTAACTTAGGTGGTTTATACTCCCATCACCAGGCAAGATTTTGCATGGATTTTTTTTTTTTTTTTACATAGGGAGAACTTGATTCAAATTCTAATTCTTCCTATAGACCAGTATTTTACATTTACAAGCTTTTAGAGATTGAATCAGATACTAGAACTAATATATATTTTTAATCACAGTGCTTGTGGCAAATTATCACTTAGTAATTGGTAACCTCAAAAGGTTGAAGACTAAAGGCTGGAGGAAAAATATGAAAGTCTGGAAATGCTGCATGGCTAGCTGGTGGCCATGAAGATTCAGGCCCCAGTTTGCACATTTCCTAGTCCCAGAGGCCAGGACGGAAAGCTACAGTGGTCACCAAACAGCTTAGTTAGAAACAATATCGCATAGAAAGAACAAAGAGTATCTATGATTAATCAACAAAACTGAGATTGTATTAGAGAAGGAGCTAAATATTTAAGTAATTACAACCTTTCCTATTGTAGGGTACAAAGCTTTAGGGAAAAAAGCATGATAAGCCAAATATGTACAATAGAAAATAAATATGTGCAATAATAAGCAGAAACTGTATCACCTGACAATTGTATTATCTTAGCTACATTTTAAAAATAAAATGATTTAATTTCTTGAATTACAAAAATAAGGCATATGAAATAAGTGCAGATATTAATAGATGCTACTACATTTTAACAAATTCACTAATCTGAGCTGGAAGAAAAAATTTAAGTAATAAAACAAGCATAGTTGTTAGGACGGATAGAAATTTTGGAGAGTATGAGAACTGAAAGAAATTTCTTATATTACTTTTAAAAGTTTACTCGATTATATATCATTTATAATTTATATACTCTAAAAATAGTGAGTTACATGTAAAAAATCTCTTTAGTCTTAATATGCAGAGAATGGTCCCATTTCAGGGGATTGCTATTACAAGCCTACCCACTAGATCTAAATCATCAGGAAAGTGATCTTCAAATTAAATCTAAGCAACACATCTTTTTAGAGTTGGGCTGTAAATATTTATCAGTGTTTCTTTGTTCTCCTAAGCAGCTATGGCATTGTTATTTCCTCTGCCACCTTATGATTGTATATCATCTGGAGACCTAGCGTGCATCTGGTTAGAATTGATGGACCCTGGTTACATGGAAATCCTGTGAGTTAGATTCCTCCCAAAAGGTAGAGCAAAAAGTTAAATCAATTCATCTGTTTTATTCTCTGCTTGGGACTTGGAAGAATCTCTGTTTTTCTAGCGTTGGCCCAAGACCCATAGCTATGGGGAGTATAAACGGTACTTGACACAAAGTTGAGAGGAGTCTGCAGTGATCATGGCTGGAGAGTCTCACAGGAAGAAGCTACACTGTGATCGAAACACAGGCCAAGTAAGCTTACAACAGAATTTCAAATATTTTAAGTAGTAATACAAAAACCATGGACTTGTTTACTCAAATGAGAGTTTAGCGGTCATCAAAACCCAGAGATCCACCAACTCTAGTAACGCGCAATCTGTGTATTTGTTCCATCGCATGGAAAGTTTGAAGGTTCCAACAGGTAAAAATATCCACCATTCCCTCTGCAGCACTCATCCAGTTTTGTCTCCCATTGCCCTCTCCATCTATAGTTGAGTGAACTCTTGGTATTTTCTAATCGTTCATTCCCTGACTGTTCACCTCCTGACTCTCGGTTTTTGATATTCTTCCTGTAAGAATGCCCTTTCGCTGCCTCACCATATTTTAGGTCATTATTCAAACAAAAACTCATCCCTGAAACATACCTCAACTCTTCTTAGCTATAAGTAATTTTCCTCCTTTGTCCTTTCTTAAACATTTTGCTCAAAATTTATAGCAAGTCTTGTGTAAGCAACAAAAAGGTATATACATAATAATTTATGTGCATAAAGAAGGAGGAAACAAATAATGCACATATTTATGTTTGGAAAGGAATAGTGGAAAGGATACATAAGAAACATAAGAAGTAAGAGGGAGGGAATTAACACTCTTAATGCGTATTTTTGTCTAGTAACTTGATTTTTGAAACCAGGTGATTACTTGTTTAAATATATATTTAAATAAAAAGAATATTTGCATCAGGATCGTATGTTTATGAACATTCTCTGCCTTATTTTGGGGGGTAATTTCTCATAGAACAGAAACTATGTATTGTTCTTCTTTCAAAAATCCCTTATGTAGTCTTGTATGCGGTATGCATTAAAGACACTGCATAACCCCCTGGCCCCAGTTCACCCCATTCAGGTATATTCTGAAACAAAAGCTGATAAAAAACAACACAGAGAAAGCAAATCCTTCCATTATGTAGGTGTAATAGTTTACACCTTAATGCAGGGGTGTCAAACTCATTTTGCTACCAAAGGGCCGAAATAATTTCAGGACTGTATAAATGTAGCTACTCCTTAACTGTTAAGGAGTTGAAGTTACATTCAGCCCTTTGAAGGCAACTGCAAAGCTGATGTGGCCCCTGATGAAGAAGAGTTCGACACCCCTGTGTTAATTTATTGACGATGAAACCAAAGCTTCTTTGCTCTCTTAATCAAAGACAATGAAATATTCACTGATTCTTAGATGAAAATATAACTCATTTTAATTAATTTACTACATTGAAAATAATAATAATGTAGGCCACTGTTAGACTATTAAAAATCTTAGAGTCTATAATTTTTTTAAAAATAAGAGATAGCCTGGGGATTATAAGGACGACAATGTCAACAGCCGATGATCTGCGTATTTCAGATCACACAGAACTTCCAGCGCTCTAGGAGATTGAGTTACTGTACACGACAGGACACTTTCCATTACAAATCCCACATGTCCTCCTACTTTATTTCAGTGAAAGATGCGCTCCCTCCTGACTAACCTACCACTCCACCAGAATCCCAAAGTTCTCCTCACCTGTCTTCTTTCGGTTTCCTCTGATGTCTGGGACTTAAGAATATATCTCTCCTGTGTTACGTGAGGAAACACTAACTGCAGTCTAAATTAGATCCTGGGCTAGACTAATTGACTAGGAGGGAGTCTGAGATTTGGAACCTTCTAAATAAGCCCTAGATTCCTAATTAGCTCAATAGGGAACAAAATAGCATTCGGCCTTCCTTTCCTCTTCTGATCTTCCCCTGAACTTGGCAAGACAATTTGCAACCCATGAGACTCAGTAAAAATAAATCACCATTGCAGAGGTATAGTGCACCATAAATATTCAAATCCCAGCATCACAAACCTACAAATTGGAATCATTTCATATATATGTCCTGAGTGCCCAGAGTTATGGACCATTTTCTTCACTAAAAAGGAGAAAAATGCCACAGGGATTACTCATGGCAATTTAACCAGCTCTATTTTTAGTTAATTAAGAATATTATTTAACTGTTAAGTACAAGTCTAATTTTCCAATCCAGAAATAACAAAAATGCTTGTGTTTTCTCCCTATGATTAGTACAGAAACCAGAGCTCAAAAGAATGATGGAGGAAGAGAAGGGAATCCCCAAAGCATTAAATAATAGGTCTGCATCTCACAGATCATCATCCCCAGACAATCAGACACTACATAAATGTTTCCATTGTTCATTTCCTTTATTGCAAATACAATGAAACTGTCCGGTATGATTAAGAGATGTCTTACCATAGAAAATAGAGGCTTTTTCCTAGAATACATCATTGCAAGCATTTTTAAAAGCTGATTAAATGGCTCATCTGTTTCATCACAAACCCTCACTCACTAAAGATAAAGAAGTCATGCAATAAATCAAACTGCATTTTTAGGCATTAAGTTTTATGCCAAAATGATTACATACTCCAGCAATGGCTCTCTAAGGATGCTGGTTTTACAAACTAGATTCCAGTGGTTAAAATAGATAAACATTTCAAAATTGAACATGCTGCATTTTGTACTCAGTAGAAATTTGTTTAACTAATGAATAAATTTGCTTCTGTGGTAGTAAATGCTACCGGATGCTAATTAAAATGGCCTCTCCTGCAAATTTGGGTTGTGTATGTATTGACCTGCTTCCTTATATCCTTTTGTAGATTTTTAAAAATGATCGGTTAATAATAGAGGGAGAAAAACATCAATGTGTGGTTGCCCCTCACATGCCCCCTCCTGGGATCCTGGCCTGAAACCCAGGCATGTGTCCTGACTGGGAATCAAACCAGTGATCCTTTTGTTGGCAGTCTGGTGTTCAATCCACTGAACCACACCAGCCCAGGCAACTTCCTCAATTCTTATAGCTGCCCCCCTCCACCAATAACAGATATGTCACATATATGATTTTACATATTATATATTTTATTTGTTTTCTGTCTTGTCTCTAGTTTTCATGGTAAAGGGATCCCCCGTAGATGGACTGTCCCCTGGGCTCTGAACCCCGTATCCAAATATTTATCACATACCTCTCTGCCTGTCACATGCCTCATTTTTCTCTTTGAACTTCTTGAGCTCATCACTCTCTACTCCATCTTTAAACAGGCTCAAGATTATCCAAACTTCTCCTTTTGCCCCCTTTCCCCTTTTGTCCTCCCTCTAGTTGGCATTCTTGAAAGCTGAGCTTATAAAAACTATGTGAATACAAACAGGAAAGTACAAACCCAAAAAATACTAAAAGATTGTGGATCTAAATGTTAACTACTGTTTAATCTGGTGGAACTACATGCAATTAATTTTTCCCAATTAAAAACATCCTAAAATAATCAAGTATTATACTTATTGGATGAGAATAACAATGAAAATATTTCCAAAAGTGTTTGCATTTGATCAAACACAGTAGTGATGTTAATTTGGAGTTTTGAGCTTATTAACTTGAATGATTTTTAATTGATTCTCTTCAGACAGATATTCTGATGTTAAAATAAATGAAGATTATTGTTTCATACTGTTCTCTTATTCTTCCTTTGCACATTGAATAGAATTAAAAATAAAGGGTTTGGCATGACGGCTCAGAAAATTTTACACGCAAGATGATAGTCTTTCATATATGGCTAGAGAAAGAAAACAATTCAACCTGGTTGTCAAAGCTATCAGAGAAGACACAAAGTATTATATAGATGAATTACATTTTTATTCTACCAACACCAGTCACTAATATTTATTAAACAATATGTGCAAGCAGTGTGTTAAAGCCTTAACATGAATCACCTCACCTATCTGTTCCTCACAACAAAATTGTAAGGTAGATCCATCATTACTCGCATTTTCGAGATGATGAAAGGGAGCCAAAGAGAGATCAATGAACTTATTCAAGGTCATGCGGGTACGTTAGTGGATTTCGTACCGAATCTGACTCCACAGTCTGTGTGCCTAATTACAATTGTGTTCTGCCCTCAGAGGTATCAATATCACACCTAGGAGAAACTACTATTACCGCAGTTCTCATGTATGTCCTAATTTTAGAAAACAGAAAAGTATAAGTGGCACATATAGTATTAGATAGGATACCATCTTTTATAAATCCTTTTATTGAAATGGAAAATGTTTTTCTTTAATATTCATTAAAATTTCAAATGTTCAAGTGATGAAATACTATGAAATAATGATAGTCCCTAAATTATAATTATAGTTACATTTTATTAACATATATAACTTGGAGTGTCCCCCCTCTCTACGTGTGTATGTATGTATATATAGATACAAATATATATATATATATATATATCTCCATATATATATATCCTCCACACATGAATAGCCACTCTCATATATTCTAATTACCCCAACATACAGACTCATAGTTCTGTTGCAGTTTGAATATACTGTGTACCCAAATAAAGGAAATGAGTGTACAGTTATGTACCACTTAATATATTCTGAGAAATGCATGGGCAGGTGATTTCATTTTTGTGGGAACACCACAGGGTGAATTTACACATTCTAGGTGGTTCAGCCTACTGCTGCAGTTGGGTGTGCTATATTTTTATAAGACTGGCAGCACAGTGGGTGTGTTTACACCAGCATCACCACGAACAGGTGGGCTATCTTAGTATTAGCCCTGGCAACTGGCTTTTCTTTTTGTAACACAGTATTTGACTTAAGCTTTCATTGCCAGGGCTTCTATTTCACCGAGGCAGCAGAAGAAGCAAGGCTATCTCGAGTAAACACATGGCCAACCGCAGGACTAGACAAAGGGCTGGGGGCCACCCCTCCCTGAGGCTCCTTTGTTTCAGAGATCCTGGCTGACTTGGATAACTGACCACCTGTTTATTTTTCTTCCCACACTTTAAATTCTCACTCTTATGTTTTAAATTTACTTATAAATAGTGAATCTGCAAAGCTCTAGGGCCCCCCTCTCTGGACCCCAATGAAAGCAGAAGCCCAAGCCTGCACACCCTCTTTCTTTCCTCTCTCTATCCACTATCTTGCTGTGAGCCCCCTGGTGTGCCTTGCAGGCTCCAGGGCCTATAAATAATAAACTCCATTTTTCTTCAGTTTCCTAATGGTTATTGCTGAAGGGTGTCTAGCAATTGTAATAAGAATCACAAGGATTTATCCAGCTGGAATATTGGTTTAGAAAGGGGAGGCGTTTGTGGGAAGCACACTAGGACACAGGTGAGTGCCCCAGAGCATCTCCAGCCAAGAACTTTACAATCCACAGCCCGAGACTGGCACAAAAGAGGAATGCATTGCACCACGACCTCATTAGGACCATCACCCACTGGGTGGTGGAACTTTTTCAGCTTCATTATAATCTTATGGGACCACTGTCATCTATGTAGCTCTTTTTCATGCAGCATGGAATTATATACTAAAACAGACTAAGAAAATATTTTTTCTAATAAAATGTGTTCACGTCATCACTTTATACACTCAGATAAGATTCAGTTACTTGCCATTTCATTCCATAGAAATTCCCATAGAAGCCAAACCATGCTAGACACTGGTGATAAGAGACAAAAAATCATGCTTAGTGACAGAGGCAGAGGGACCAATGACAACTCAAAAGGTGCTCTGACAGAGGAGCCCCCGTAATGGGCTCAGAATGAATGCCTATCTTAGCAGAGAGTGGGGTGAGGGGAAGGGAGATCCAAGAAAGCCTTGCAGACAAAGTGGAGGGCTGCACTCCTAAAAAGAAGGAGGGAATTAGCCAAGCAGAGAAGTGACTGAGTGTTCCAAACAGAAGAAGTCATATGCATGAACGCAGACACACAAGAGAAGACAGGAAAATCATTAGCTGCTGTGGGCAAAAGAAGAGCTTAGCCACATCATAAAGAGGTGTCACAGAGTCCATGGTCTCGCACATTTCTTTTTTCCCCTTGCAGTTCAGTTGCTAGTCAGGAAACAATTCGTTTCTCTCTGAGGATTCTATTAAAAATATCTTTTGCCATCAAAATTTGGGATAAAATGAACTCCACACAGAAGACAAATGAGGCATTTGGGGGAGGACTGCAGAGAGGACCGAGGGGAGGCAGAAAGCAACAGCACATGTTGTGGAACACACGAGCTAGAACAGGGATGACCGCGAGTTTCGACATGAATGTCAAGTTCTGCGAATTGGAAATAGCTGTGCCGAGAAAAACGCCCATTTCCATCTGGGCCATTGGTAAGACCAAGAGGCGGCCTGCAAGACTTTAGTCCCACCCCCTAACTGTAGCCATCTCGTAGCTGCTACTGATTCAGTAGGAATGGGTATTACAAGCAATTAATGACATTCATCACGGCCACTGAATTTGAGACTGAAGACACACAGTATGTATATATTATCCTGTGGCTATTTCTGGGCCCCAGTATAAGGTGAATTTGGGGGGGAGTGGCAGTAAATGATGCTGAATAGGTAAGTTATCCACAGGAGTCTTTACTTGAGCATAGTACAGTGCCATGAAAGAACATTAACTAAGAAGACAGCATGATAATCCTATTTCTGCAGTAATGCCCACCTTACCGTAGTAAAATGTCTAGTTTTACTGCCTGATTTCCTCACTGGACTCTCAGCTCTTTGATAACATGAAAATACATCTTCCTGTATCCTCTATGAAAAGCTTAATTTAGTGAATGAATAGTGATAAGTTTTCTTTGTAGTATTTAGGAAAAAATCATTTAAGGACACCACAAAACTTACAAGGCTGCAAAGACTACAAGACTCTGAAGGATTATCCAGAGAAATAGGAGTTTTAAGTGTTATAGAAACCAAGAAAAAGTTTTTTTTTTTCAAGGAAGAGTTAGTATTTAACTGTGTGAAAAACTTCAGACCAGTCATGTGCAGAGCTGAATAAGAACCTCAGAATTCAGCAATTGAAAAATTATTGCTGACCTTAATGATAGAATATCAATAAGGATGTATGAGTGGAATTCAAACTGCAGTGAGTTAAGGAGTGAATAAGTAGTGAATAAGGTGAGTGTTTAGCTTATTCTTATGTGAAGATATTGCACAAAGAATGGTAGTAACTGAGGCAACACATAAATTGCCACGTAAGATTATATGAATTAATAAGAATCTCCTTGAGCCCTGGCTGGTGAGGCTCAGGGGATTGAGTGTGGGTCTACCAAAGGGTTGCTGGTTCAATTTCTAATCAGGACACATGCCTGGGCTGCGGGCCGGGTCCCCAGTGGGGGTGCATGGAAGGCAGCCACACAGTGATGTTTTTCTCCCTCTCTTTCTCCCTCCCTCTTTTTCTCTCTCCCCTCCCACCTCTCTAAAAATAAATAAATAAAATAAAATAAAGAATCTCCTTGAGATTAGATTATTTATAAAAAGATGTAAAAAATACTTAGTTTTTTAGAATGTATACTATTCTAATTTGTCACTATTCACCTGACAGCCTACCTCTGTCGTGTTAAAAAAAGTGGTAGTTTCGATCAGAATGAAAGGAGATTTAAAAAGTAATTTTGAAATGTGATACATTTTTCCATGGAATGTCATCCTCAGGTAAAAGCATGTCTGGGTAGAATGTGCTAGAGCAGCTATTTTCAACCAGTGTGCCGTGAGAACTTTTAAAACATGTAATACCTGACGATTTAGTCAGGAGCCCTGACCTCTTTTCCCTTAGATTATCATACAAAAAAAAATGGCAACAGCCAACACCACAGTAGCCATCTGGTGTGAATGAATAAAAATTGTATCAGTTTTTTTGGTCAGGTCAGCAAAAAATATAGTAGTTTTTGGTGTGCTGCATAATTTTAGGAGTTAGTTTATACATGCCATGACATGGAAAAAGTTGATGCCGTGCTACAGCAAGGCTTCTGTTAGCACGAAGGCTGTGGGTATGCAGAAGAGAGAGTTATAAAAGTGTGAAGAGGCAAACGGGAAGGAGAGGGTAAGATGTGAGAGAGTAAGATGAGAGAGATGAGTTATACCCATTTTGCAAAATTTCTTAGAGCCATGCATGTGGCTGAGAAAGGGGTAGGAAACTATCCCCAAACCTCCCCTCGCATGTTAAAGTAGGAAATAAGTCTGACCTAATATCACAGGCTTCATGGTTTCTAAAATTCGGCTTGAGAACTGTAAGACGTATGTAACATTTTCTCCTAGGAAAATATCCAAAGCAAGGTTTAAAACTCTGACTTAGGATGTATCATGTGATACACAGGCTTTTCACAGGTTTGCATCTGTCAGTCTGTCAGCATTTATTCCAGGCCAGGAGACAAGTGGCTGAATTCCACTCACGGACTTGTGCTCCATCATTTAGTAATTGCACTCGAGGCCTTCATCAGCAGAATATAATTGCGCTGAGTCACCACATTTGTGAAATGATTATTAATAAAATCCAATATGTACATTATTTGGCTGACCTAGGCCCATTTAGATGATCTCTGGGGAATGATGTCTGTGAAGTTCTGTTTTAAACCATCACAATCTATTACTTTTTTTCAATGATCCAGTTGGTTGTCAAAAAGTATTTGTTGGAATATTTCCAGTACTATAAAAATAATCCTAAGACACTTAAGGGTTGGCTACGTTTTCTTGTTAAGGAATCAGACTCACACTGGAAAAATTAAGGTACACAATATTAACAAAAATGTATTCTACATGTGTAAAACATTCACTAGATATGAAAATTAATCACCTGTTTATTCTGTAATAGGTAGAACCACTGTCTGGTAGCATTCAAGCATTATTCAGACTGTCTGATGTTCTGATAATATGTTCCAGTAAGTGGAAGGCTCAGATGGAAATGAGCTTAAAAGGAAATTGAATTACACACGCACAGGTTTACGTCACAGAAGTGATTTGCAGATATAAATCTGAGGTTGAAGGAGCTTCTGAGATGACCACTTAAAGCCATTTCAAAAGTTTCACCTCTGAATTCTATTGTAAGGTCAAAACAGACAAACCATAGTAATATGAGGAAATGAGAAATTTATGTGTGAATTTCTTTAGACAGAAAAATTGTCTCTGAACCAGTGTAGTTTGTTCAGACATAGATTTATGTGATTTTGATTCAGGCTTGTTTTGCTGGAATCTATTACAATATTTGATAACTCAATTAGAATATTAACCACTCAAGCCCAGCTCACAATACCTGTCTCTCTCTTTTTTTAATAGCCCCTCCCTGCTCTCATCAGCCATTTCCATACTACATGGTCCTGTTTCTTTGTTCATAGATGATAAACTCAGGGATGGACACCTGACCGACTATGAAACAATTAGGTTCCCTATGAAAAGATGTTGTAATTTTAAACTCAATCAGAGACTGGGGTGGGAAGAGCTGTACCAATCAGGAGCAAACCAAAAAATAAAAATATCATGGGTAATGGAAGCAAAGGGGACTTAAGGCAGGGCATCTGCTACATCCATGATGAAAGTGCTCTGAATCCAAATAAAAGAGAGAGAATGAATATATTTAAAAAAGGAGCCACTACATCCCGACGGGGAAGGAACCAGGGGAGAGAGCGGTATTAACAAAGCTCCTGGGGAACAAAACAATCAAAACTCCTTGTTCTTGTGGAGTTAAGGTTCCAGAAAGGTAGATAGATAACAATTACAAAGCCTATCAGGGGACCTTTTTGGTTTCTACTAGATATTCTGGCTCAACAGATTGCGCAATCTACTCAGAAGGCTGTTAGGACAGAAACCACAGCTGGACGCCCCCCAGGGGAGACCTTGCAGCAGGCACGTGGCAGCCAGTGGAGGCAGAAGGAGATGTGGCCCCTCTGGGGTGGGCGCGTGAACTGCTGGCCGGCGCTTTAAAACAAGACTCAAAATAATCAGAGAAGCCAAAGTATTTTGTCCTCATCAGGTGTCTACAGTTCATTTACATTTTCTCCTCGTCTAATGCATTTTACCAAGCAAGCCTTATTGTAGCAACAATAATGCTTCATAACACAGTCGATACCATCTTTAGCTCTTTTCAGAGAAATAGAGCCAGGAGTTTCACTGAAATTCTGATACCCACAGAGTGGGGCAAGATTTTTGTTGACTTTGACACACAGAATAATTACAATTCAAAAAATCATACAGTATATTAGAAGTGGGCGAGTATTATGGAGAAAAGAAACTCGAAGAGAAAAAGGAAAGTTAGAAGTTTGAGATGGCTACATCCTAACCATGGCGGTCAAGTGTGATAAACGTACTCTGAGATGGAGCCCATGATCTCTACCTTCTGGTACTCTTTTCCTTGTGATTGTCCCTCTCTTTGAATGTGGGCGGAGCCTAGGAGTTCCTTATAACAGAATATGCCAAAAGTAGCAGTGCGTCATTTCTGTGATCATATAACATATGATTGTAATGCCTTTCCTTTTCTACCATTGAGGAAGAAAGTGGCCATGTCAAAAAGGCCTATGTGGAAAGAAGCTGAGGGCAGACTCCAGCCAAGAAACAACGTTTCTCTCTCCAAAAGCCCGTGAAAATTTGAATACTGCCAACAACACATGAGCAAGAATATAGATCCTTCCTCAACCAGGTTTCGGGTATGACTTTCAGCTCTGGCAGCTTGACTATAGCTGTGCAGAGGATGCAGTTCAGCCATGAGTAGACTCTCAACTCAAACTCCGAGAGAACAAATGTGTTATTTTAGGCTGTTAAAGTTATGTCAATATTCTTATGCAGCCATCAACAGATAATGCATTAATGTAGTTTCTGTTAACAAGGTGCTTACATGTCATGTGGTTCTCAGAAGAAAGGACATTTTAGGCAGAGAAAACAGGGGATGATAATATCGTGAAGTTGCAATGTTTTAGGACTAGCAAGGAGCCAGTGCGGTTGAATGGAATGAACAAGGGAGAGAATAAGAGGAGGAAAAGAAAGAAAAAGTATGTAGGAATTTTATGAGCTATAGTAAGGACTTTGAGATTTTGAGTGAAATGGAGATTTTTTTAATTTAATTCTTATTCGAGTACAGTTTTCTGTCTTATATTCCCAGCCCTGAGAAATGAAGATATTAATTAGAGGATCTGAACACAGTAACATGCTATAAATTAACATTTCAATAGCTTTGTATGGGCTGCTGTGTCGAGAATAGGCTGTAGGAAATCAAAATAGTAAAAGAAATCAGAAAAAGTAACAGGGTTTTTTGCTTGGTTTTGTTTTAGTATAAACTTTACTTTTAAAAGAATTCTTCAAACCACAACATGAATGATAATCCATGAACTCAAAAGAAGTGAGGAATGTTTCCAATACATTAGTTACATGAACCACATGAACAAGAAACGAGATGGGTGGTTAAGAGGGTCATAATATACAACATAGGAGTTCTATCGCAGGAGAATTTTTATGTAATTCAAGTATTAAGGTATGAGATGGGCAACTGTAATGAGCCTATAATTACTATGAAATAAAATTTGGGATGAATTTATTGAGAGAGCAATTTCTCTATGGTCTTCTTATAACAATGCAATATCTATCAATGCATTGATATTATGCATAATGCAAGATTGATATTATGTTGACATTTGGAGCATACAAAAATTTAATTTAACTGAATAGCAATTTTCCTTGATTGTAGAATACAAAAAATATCACTTTCCACTTAAGGCACAGAGTGCTTTAAAAAATTCTCACAATAATTATAAATACAATTTCTCATAGCACAGAACTTCTCAAAGGAATCCAATATAACAAGAATCAGTGATTCAAAGGACATTGCCTTTTATTTATAAACACAATTTGCCTGAAACACTATATGTTCAGAGAAATAGAGTAATATGAAAGGCAATGAAAAGATGGCAGGGAGGTGGGTGGAGGTCATAGAAAAAAGGTTTTGACGGCTGCTTCATCTAAAGTGAAGTCATATGCTTTCATCCCACTTCTTAAAACTGCTTCGGACAACTGGTGCGGGTGGTGGAGGGTACCGCCCATTTAACAATGTATGCTAAGACATGAAGCTGCCGTTCAGCACCACACCCAACCCCATATCCCAAACAGATTTATTTTATGGAGTTTTTCTTTGTAGTTAACCAAAACTGTATTTTAAATGTTCTGTTTAGCATAATATGAAAACTCAGAAGAATAAACTAAAAGCACATGATTCTCCAATCTTCATTAAATTTATAATATTCTTGACCACATTGACATAACAGTGTGATTTGTGCTATCCACATAAATTCCTGGTATAAAAGTGCTGTGTTTAGGTTATCATTTAACAAAAGGTAAGATATTATATCTAATTTTGAAGGACAGCACCTGAAATGAATTTTCAAAGTGGGTGTACAGTGAGTGTGACCAAAGATAATTTTTCCCATTACAGCCTTTGTATATTATTATTTTATTCTTTTCTTTCCTTATTCTTTTTTCTCTTTTAACCTTTTAGATGATCAAACTATCTGTGCGGCACTAGCTGCTGATTCATCACCTGCATTTAAAAGAACTGATTATACCAATGTGTTTTCTTGGTATGTTAAAAATTCCTGTGTCCACATGGTACCTCAGTAATCTTCATTTACTTATTTTTTTAACATTAGAGAGATCATAGCAAATACAAGATGAAAACTTTGGAAAGTTTTGTAGTATTCAGTAATAAGTATAACACCAAGAAATCACAGAGACTGTGAATGAAATAATGAAATGACACACTGCCATACAGGTCGCTTCTGCACAGGAAAGAATGAGGTATGAAATGGGAAATCAAAGGTTAAAAAAAATTAAGATGAAGGCTTGGCATATCAGAAAAGAGAAGAAAGCCAAAAATATTTGAGGGTTATATTAATTTATTACGAGTGTACATTCATAATAACAACTAAAATAGCCTTTTAAAGGATTGATAATTATTCATTTTCAAATGGTAATTTTAGGGAAGTTCAAAATATGTATTTTAACTCCTTTAATCACACATCATAACTTAGTCAAAATGGCATAAAAAATTTATTCATAGTGAAATAATTGGCTTACATTCTATCTTAAATTGTCTGCAATAAAACCAAAGAAATGGATAGACCTAGCCAAAAAAATACTTTAAATTTCTTTTGGAGAAGAAAAATGCATCTTGGCTTAATTCATCATCAAGGCTTTTCTGTGGTATTAATTAGTATTGCATTTAATACGGAAGAATTTCAATTGAATAGTTTAACAATAATTAACTAGCTCCATCCCTCTTTAAAAAGTAGTTTTAAATTACTTCAAAGGGTCAATTATTATGGAAGGTTCCTTCCTTGTGATTCCCTCATATGAAATTTCTAGTAAATAGAGGCTTTTCCCTTTGAACACCGATCCATTTCTCTACTCATATGGTTTATTGCGATTTCTATTTCTATTTGTCCTCTGCTCAGTGTTTGTCATTTTCATATTCTTTCCTTGTACTTACAGCTTAATATGTTATTTCATAAAAAATATTCTAGAGAAGTCTAAGAGAGAGATGTAAACTTTTCTAATATAGAGATCTTTCTTTCATTAATTTTTTCATGAAAGCATTTTCCTCATGAACATAAATATGACAAATGAAATATTTTCTATATCACTTCATATATTTATGATAAATATATCATAAACATATGATATATTTATCATAAACATATGATATAGTCTTTGATACTGTCTTAAAAAATCAGGACAGTCCTTGTATCTGACTAGTGTAATGATACATACACAGATGGCATTGAAATATCTAGAGAAACAAAGAATCTACTACAATCAATCTTAGACTAGACTGGCCAATTATGAGAATTCCAAGAAAGATGCAATCTGATGTCTAATATGTTGATATAAAATCACCATAACTTTTTTTTACTTTTGTTAAAACTATCACTTAATGGAATAAAAAACTTAGAGAAAATGGAAAACTTTCTTTCTTTGACCTATTGGATCAAGCCATCCCATTAAAAGGTGCTTACTTAGTTTCAGAGCATTTTAGCAGGTGGGAGGTTGCTTCTCATTAAAAGAATATCACTTGAGATTTGTTTAAAAACATATGCAGAAAGTTGGCAAATGTTTTATGTGTAGCTAATCCTCATTATTTACTTAGTTGAAAAAATTATTATTTCCAAACTTATTTCGCATTTGTTTCTTGGAAAAAAATATACTATCATTACTAAGTATGTATTTAGTATAAATATATAGATTTAGTATACTATACTAAATCATAGTGAGATACATTGAGTTAACCAAAATGTGTTCTGTATGTTAACCTAAAGATAGCTGGATTAATTAGGTGAAAAAAACTTAGAAAATAAACTCAAAGTATTTTCAAACATATTATTAAAAAAGTGAATTTCTAAGCCCTGGCTGGTGTAGCTCAGTGGATTGAGTGCAGGCCTGCAAATCACACGATCGCGGTTCGATTCCCAGTCAGGGCACATGCCTGGGTTACAGGTCAGTTCCCAGCAGGGGACTCACAAGAAACAACCGTACATTGATATTTCGCTCCTTCTCTTCTTCCCTTCCTCCCTAAATATAAATAAATAAAATCTTTTAAAAAAAGTGAATTTCTCCTTAAGTGCTAATAATCTTTAAAGGCAAAAAGACATCAGGATTATTACACTGGGGTGTTCCAATGACTATGTCACCTAAACCAACCCATATTTTCTTCCATTAAACATTTTACTAATGATCAGGATTGCTACCCATGGACAAATTGTATTACATAGTCTGTACCACAGTTCACCACTGTTTCCCCTACACCCAACTATTGCTAGTGGCTCATATTGGCATATATTCCTAACAAGGAGGACATACCACTTCTTTTTTACATATTTCAATCAGTATCAGAAATTGGATGCTAAAAATGGGTGTTTATATGCTCAGGAACAGAAAATTAACACATTTAAGAGCAGTGCTTACACAAACTGAAGGCAAAACTTAGAATGTAAGGTCAAAATTTCATCATGCCTGAGGCAAAAAATGCAAATGTAGTATAATTCCAAAATATTAAAAATATTTCCAATTCTAATAAATATAGTAAATGTGATAATTTGAGATAATGCAAGAGGAGTTATATTATATATTATTAATTTGTTGAAAGTTACTATAAATTAAATTTCTGTATTATCTACCACAAAACCACAACAAAACATTTATTGCAGTTATTATGGGTGTTAGACATAGATGTCATGACAATAAAGAAAAAATTTTCTTAGCAGAAACACTATATTATCATGCCTGGAGTAATATTTTTGTCTGGCTCTCTGATTAACAATAGAAGCTCCATTAGGTTTTCCTTTTTCTTTCTTTTTTTTTTTTTAAGTTGTCTATTCTGGTTAGTGTAAAGATAAGAAAACAAACTCAGTCTTATCTCATAAAAGGACAGTTGCCTTATATCTATGGCTAGGATTTGCATCCAGATTGTCTTTTAATTTTTTAATCACACTGTAAAAAAAATCTTGAATTTATTAGGGTGATATTGGTTATTAAAATTACATAGGTTTCAATGTGTACAATCCTATAATATACCATATTTATTGTATTGCATGTTCACCACCCAAAGTCAAGTCTTCCATCACCATTTATCACCCTTTATCCTCTTCTACCTCCCTCCACCCTCCTTTCCCTCTGGTAACCACCATACTGTTGTCTGTCTATGAGTTGTTTTTTTTTTTTTAATCCCTTTACCTTTTTCATCCAGCCTCCGGACCACCCTCTCTTCTGACAGCCGTCTCTGTGTTGTATGTATCTATGAACCTGTTTTTATTTTGTTTTTTAGTTTACTTTCTTTCTTAGTTTCCACATATAAGTGAAATCATATGGTATTTGTCTTTCTTTAACTGGCTTATTTCACTTAGCCTAGCACTCTCCAGATTACCTATGCTGTCACAGAAGGTAAGGTTTCCTTTTTATGGCTGAGCAGTGTTCCCTTGTTTAAATGTACCAGAGCTTTTTTATCCACTCATCAACTGATGGGCACTTGGGGTGCTTCCGAATCTTGACTATTGTAAATAATGCTACAAAAAACAGAGGGGTGCATATATTTTTTGAATTAGTGTTTTGGGTTTCTTTGAATATATTACAGAAGTGGAATTGCTGGGTTACAAGGAAGTTCTATTTTTCATTTTTTGAGTTAAAACCATACTACTTTCCACAGTGGCTACACCAATCTACCTTCCTACAAACATTACAAAAGAGTTCCTCTTTCTCCACATCCTTGCCTGCACTTGTTTGTTGATTTTATTGATGAGAGCCATTCTGATAGGCATGAGATGATACCTCATTGGAGTCTTAATTTGCATTTCTCTGATGTTGAGCATCTTTTCATGTGTCTATTGGCCATCTGCATGTCTTTTTTAGAGAACTGTCTATTCAGGCCCTTTGCCCATTTTTTAAATTGGATTTTTATAGGAGACCATTCTGTGTGGCGTAGACCCAGCTCCCAGTGGAAAGCAAGGTCCGATGCACAAGACCCACACCCACAGATAGGTTCTCCCTTGGGGAATCAGGCCTACAATGTACCTAGACTGCTGTGAGACTTGCTTTTCCTAAAACTCCCTCACCCTGAATTGAGACAGGAAGTGCTCACTGTAACTTCCTAAAATCCATTCTAAAACTCCCCAGTATGAAGTGTAACCAGTTCAACCACTTTTCCCCTTGCATTTGCAAGTATCCTTCTTCTGTGATGTGATTAGCCGCATCTTCTCCTTTGTCTTCTGTAAAAGATAACAACCTAAAGCAAACTTGTGCATCGTAAATGAGGACCATCATGTAATGTGCCCAGAAAAGAGATAAAGGCTTGTCATGGTGGTGCCGAGGTTTTTTTTCCCCTTGAGAGAAAAGCCATCCTGTCTCTTTTCCTCCACAGGACTCCATGAGCTGAGGTTCGCATCAGATTTTTTGTGTTTTTTTTGGTGTTGAGTTGTGTAAGTTCTTTATAAATCCTGGGTATTAACCACATATCAAATGTATCATTGGCAAATATGTTCTCCCATTCAGTGGGTTGCTTTTCATTTGTTGATGCTTTTTCCTTTGCCGTGCAAAAACTTTTCAGTTTAATATAGTCCCATTTGTTTATTTTTCTTTTGTTTCTCTTGCCTGAGGAGCTATATCTGATAAAATATTCTTATGAGCAATGTCCTAGGGTTTGTTGCCTATATTTTCTTCTGGGGTTTTTATGGGTTTGAGTCTAACATTTAAGTCTCTGATCCATTTTGAATTTATTCTTGTGTGTGGTATAAGAAGGTGATCTAGTTTAATTTTCCTGCATGTATCTGTCCAAATTGCATTTTATATGAGGTCTGACCAGAAAAAGTTCAGCTATTGTTAATATAATGAACGTTAACAATGAAATATATTGTTAATACAATGAAACTACTGGTGTAATATCGATGTAACCTGGCAGCCAAGGAGTGGACTGGAATGCACATGTGTACACAATGATGACTTCACTGCACCAGTCCATGGGTGGTGATAGATGCTGTTGAATTAGCATGTTTACTGTGTGACCAGAGTATTCAAAATGAGTGTGTGAGGAGAGCAATGAATCTGTATCACATTTTATGTTAAGCTTGCACATTTTCCCACAGGAACTATTTGGATGATTCAGAAGGCTGCCCCTATAGACAACTGGTGATTGGCATCTTCATCATGACAAGGCACCTGCTCATGCATCATGTCTTATGGGAAGTTTTTGGTGAAACACCAAATCATCTAGGTGACTTAGCCCCCCACAGCCCAGCTTTGGTGACCTGTGACTTCTGGCTTTTTCTGATACTAAAGTGATCTTTTAAAGGAAAGAGAGTTAAGGCTGTGGATGAGATTCAAGAACATACAATGGGGAAGCTGATGGCGATTGTGAAAACTGTGTGAGGTCCCAAAGTGCCTACTTTGAAGGTGACTGAGGTGTCATTGTCCTGTGTACAGTGTTTCTTGTATCTTGTATCTTCTTCAATAAATGTCTCTATTTTTCATATTACATGGGTGGACTACTTCTGGACAGACCTTGTATGTCAATAAAGGAAAATAAAAAAAAACCAATTCCATTCACCTTTGCTTAAAAAAGAATAAACTAGCCCTGGCTGGTGTAGCTCAGTGGATTGAGCTTGGGCCTGCGAACCAGGTTTGATTCCCAGTCAGGGCACATGCCTGGGTTGCAGGCCAGTTCCCAGAAGGGGACTCATGAGAGGCAACCATACATTGATATTTCCTTCTCTCCTTCCCTTCATTTCTAAAGATAAATAAATAAAATCTTTAAAAAAAGAATAAACTACCTAGGAATAAATTTAAGCAAGGATGTAAAAGACATACTTTGAAAATTGTAAGACATGGAAGAAAGAAATTTAAGAAGATACAAATAAGTGGAAGCACATACTGTTTTCATGGATCAGAGGAATTAACATCATTAAAGTGTCCATACTACCCAAAGAAGTCTATAGATTCAATGCAATTCCTATCAAGATTGCAATGACATAGTTCACAGAACTAAAGCAAATATTTCACACCTTTTTATGAAACCACAAATGGCCCTTCATAGGAACTGTGATCCTGTGAAAGAAGAACAAAGTGGGAGGAATCACACGGCCTCATATCAAACTATACTATTACTATACTATACCACACTCTACCACACTCTACCACACTCTACCACACTCTACTACACTCTACTACACTCTATTATACTACACTATACTATACTATGCAAGGCCATAGTAATCAAAACAGTGTGGTCCTGGCATTAAAACACACACATAGATCAATGGAACAGAACAGACAGCCCAGAAATAAACCCACACCTTTATAGTCAATTAATATTCAACAGAGGATGCCAGCACATACAATGAATGGGCCCAAGAGAGTTTGTTCAGTAGATACTACTTTAAGTGTGAATTATATCAATTTGGTCCTCAATACAAGGAGAACTTGGCACCAACATGTGCACATCTAAGAATACTTATGTGTAGGTGGCAAACTTTTCAAAATATTCCATTGGTGTATCAAGCATGTACATTGGCATCAGTGCATGTTTTAGGTGTTTTTTAGCACGGTTAAAATAATTTAATGTTGGTTCAATCTAGTTTTTGAAATTCTTTACCAAATGAGTTTTCCATATAAAAAGTTATTTTCCCAGAATTCTTATCTTTTTAAGTATTGGCATTTTTTAGTCCATCAACTGTTGGTACCCATAATGTATATTTTCTGGGTGTGATAGGAATCTTGAGTCTCAATTCAACTAGGTAGCTTATCATCACTTTCTAAAAAATGATAATAATGTTGAAAATAATTAATTTTATTTAAATTCTTATTTTAATATATGGAAATCATGTCTTTAAACATAGTATCAGTCTTTAAATGGTAGTCCATTCTAAAGTTTAAATTATGTTTGCCTGATTAAAAAAAACTTGAAATATACAAATATCAGGTCAAGTTTACACAGTGGGCCAGTAATGTGTTTGTGGGCTCATTTCTTCTCATGATGCATTTCTTGCCAATATTTTCTTGTGATATAATGAATTACTGTGAAAACCATATTTTTTTGTTAGTTTCTCTTAAGTAGAAATGGATGAATGAACAGTTCTATGAATTAATTAATAAAAACAGAGGTCTTTTTAACCAAATATCTATGAGGATTTACTAAAGAATTTAGACATGAAAAAGGGAACAGGAATCCTATTTTCATCTTACATATCTAAAATTTTCTTACGTTTCATAAAGATTAAGATGCACAATTTTTTAAATTTGATTTTATTACTATATTGTCATGTCTTAAAATAAATTATTAAATGTGCTATGGTAATAGATTTTGGGGATTAAGTCATGCTGGAAATGAAAGAAACACTATGTATGGAGAAGAAAGAACATTTCCACCTTTATACACAGAATTTTTTTTACCTTTTTTTTTTACATTTTTGGAGACTCCATGAGTTTTGGCAAACACCACACCAGTTTTATCCAACTTCTAAAGCTGGGACTTGATCCAAAACTCTGGTAGTCAGAGATCTGCTTAGTGTGTTGTTGCTCTATTACCTGACACTTTTGGCTCAATTCGAAACATTTTTTATTCACTCTTTATATTTTCTTTTTCTATTGTTGAATCTTAAGAGTAGTGAAAGAACTGCCTCTTTATTCTAATTTAGGAAGATCTAGTTTTTTAGCACTTTATCTTCATATACTAAGTAATTTACTTAAATTCACAATTCAAATCATTTAAAAACTTTATGGTTCTTTGTTTTGTATTATATCAAAAAAGTTCTGTCAGGTTTCAATTAATTGCATAAAGTAGATTGCTCAGCGTGTTAATTATATGCCCTTATAGAACTAAGTGGTGAAATAAGATTTGTGATCAAAATTTTAAATGCACAATTGTCTCTATGGCTCATATTCTGAGTTTTGTATTTTAATAATAGTAGAAACATTTTTAAGAACAATATTTAATCAGATATATTTATAAACAAAAGTCCAAAATATTACTAGTAAGTACACAGTTTTATTCCAATAACTTTGGTTTAGTCATTACTTCAGTAATATATGTTTTGTGGCTCACAAAGTGTGTAATCTCTGAAAAAGAAATTTACAAAAGCATGTGATATGTAGACTTCATAGAATCTATCATATTTCAAGAATATATATTGTTTCATGAGTGTACCTATGGAAAATTTGTTACTAGCTTCTGTGAACCTCCTTGAGAAATAAAGTGTGTCTAAGAAATAATTCAAAGAAAGAAAAGTTTTAAGTCCTGGATCCTGTTATTTTAACTAAAATTTTTACTCTCTCAATTTAATGATCAGTTAAAACAGAGAAAATCATCTATGCTAAAATTTACCATAATAAAAGGTGGGTAAATGGGAATCACTTTGTTAGAAATATACAAGACTACTTTTCTTTGCCTGAATTTTTCACTTTTAAGTGAAGTTATTTTTTTTACTTTATTTTTCTTTAAAGATTTTGTTTATTTCTCTTTAGAGGGGAAAGGAAGGAGTGAGAGAAACAAATATCAATGTATGGTTGCCTCTCATGCGTCCCCTGCTGGGAACGGTCCACAACCCAGGCATGTGCCCTGACTGGGAATTGAACCGCGATCATGTGGTTCGCAGGCCCGCACTCAATCTATTGAGCTACTCCAGCCAGGGCCTTTTTACTTTATTTTTCAATTACAGTTGACATTCAATATTATATTCATTTCAGGTATATGGTATATTGTTTAAACATTTATATAACTTATATTAAATAGCTATTATGATAAAATACACCATAGTACTATTCATTCCAGCATTTTTATAAAGCTGTTTCTTAAAGAATTGTTTTTGTGGAACATTAATAATTGTTGAGGGTGAGGTAGCACAGAAAAAGTTCCTGAAATGTATTAATTTAGGAAAGTGTTGGCTTAAGTAAAATCCGCGAAATGTTCTTTTGTAGGGTTGCTTAAAATCTAAGAGGGGACAATCAAATGCACTTGTTATTTTCTTCGGACAAGATTCAGTGCAAAGCCTCTCTGTGCTTTCTTTTTTCCTGAGGTCTATCCTAATTATACGGGGAGGAGATTGGGTTTGTATATGATAATATGGAGGAAGAAAGCCTCTAAGAAGTTGATTCAAATTATGATTTTATATGTAGATAGGATGAATTCCCTGTTGACAGGGTATATTATACATACCCATATTCCATTTTACCAGGTCATTTTAAAAAATACAATTTTATTTATGTCAATATTCCCCAATTTCCATGATGATAGAAAACAGTCATGTGATAATGATTTAACTTAATTCACATAACCCAAAAGTAATAAACTAAAAGAAATAGAATTAGTAGAGGTGGTTAATAAATTGCCAGTAGGAATACAAGTTTGGACTAATATTAATAGTATCAAATTATAAAATATAACAAAATCTCATTTTCTGTAACAAAAATATAAACTACATTGGGATAACCCTAATGAAAAAATGTGTATGCTCTATATACTGGTAATCTTAAAATAATACTAAAAGATAGTTCCTTTAAAATGTGAATAATTTAAGACATATATTTTTGTGGATGGAAAGGCTGATTATTTTATCTAAAAATTTTAAATGTATTTGTTTATCTTTAGAGAGAGGGGGAGGGAGGAAGAGAGGGAAAGAAACATCAATGTGGGAAAGGAATATCACTGTGAGACAGAAACACGAATCAGTTGCCTCTCATACGTGCCTTGACTGGAGACCAAACCTACAACACAGGCACGTGCCCTGACCCAGCATCGAACCAGCAACCTGTTGCTTGCGGGATGGCACCCAACCAAATGAGCCAGAACAGTCAGAGCAAGGCTGATGATTATAAAAGTGTTGAGTATTTTCTTACTTATTTAGAGTCTGGAGACTATTCTATTTAAACATCATTGGGAGTTTGAGCCTTGCTATGTTATTCTTAAGTGTATATAAAGTTTCGTTCAAACCAATAAAACAACCTGACAAATAGAAATGATGGTAGAGGCCACATATGATAAATCAATACATGATAAAGAACATATAAAAATAAAGTCATAATTTTTATCATAAACTAGTATAATGACAATGAATGTGAAAGCAGAATTTTAACTTCCACATCATATGCCTAAGTAATAATTAAATATAATAATAATAACAGTAAATAATGGAAGAAACCACTATAAGCTAAAATCTAATAGAACTGAATAATCGTTTTAAAAGACCTCAAGGATAAAAAAGAAATTGCTGATCTTAAGACTACAGACATAATAGTAATGGCAAAAGAAAAGCTTGAACAGATATTGGAAAATTTAAAAAGTGTTTTTCCATCCCTGGCTGGTATAGCTCAGTGGATTGAGCGCAGGCCTGCGAACCACAGGATCACGGTTCAATTCCCAGTCAAGGGCACATGCCTGGGTTGCAGGCAAGTTCCCGGTTCCCGGCAGGGGACGCACGAGAGGCAAACATACATTGATATTTCTCTCCCTCTCTCCTTCCCTTCCCCTCTAAAGATAAATAAATGAAATCTTTAAAAAAAATTTTAAAGTGTTTTTCCAGATTTATTGAGATATAATTGATGTCTACTATTGTGTCAGTTTAAGGTTATACAATGTTCTGTGTTTACACACTTCTATATATTGAAAAATGATGTGCACTGTAGGATTAGCCAACACCTCAATCATGTCACATATCTAACTTTTTTTGAGGGGGTGAGAGCATTTAAGATTACTCCTTTAGCAACTTTCAAGTATATACTGCAGTATTCTTAACTGTAATCACCACGCTATACATTAGATTCCTAATTACTCACCTTCACACTGGTGATTTGTACTCTTTGATCAACATTTCTACATTTTCCTCACCCTCACCCCTGGTAAACCACCCCTTCAGCCCCTGTTTCTTTTCGATTCCTAAAGCATCTATATTGAAATATATATACACATATATATTTATTTCTTAACTATATATATTTTTAACTGTACATGTCAAACAACAAACCAGAAAAATGTTTTCAGAGCATAACATAGATAAAGGACTTGTAACCAGGTTGCGTATCGCCCCTATTTATGTTAAGAAAACAAATATCAGTTCAAGAAAAATGGACTAAAAATGACCAAAATAAAGAAATATACTTATTGATTTAGTAATTTGACAAATATTTGCTAAGCACATATTACATGGCAAGCAGTGTTCTAAATCTAAAGGAAGAACAGCATCCAAATGGGAAAAGTGTTCCCCTTATGCAGGAGGGTTGGACACCAAACAAGAAATATAAGTGTGGTGTGTTATGTTGGTAGTAGTTGCAGGGAGAAAATTATGTAACGAAGGACAATAGGAAGTTTGGGATTGGGGAAGAGACTATAGTTTATAGCTTCTAACTCACAAATAAATGAGTAGAACAAAACCCTCAAATAAATGAGTAGAGAATGACAATGGGATCTAAAATTTAATCTGAACTTTTAATACAATAATTTTGAATTAAAAAAAATATACACGTCACGAAAACACAGAAGGTGAGCATCTGTCATTCATGGAAGTATTTAAAGTTATAATGCTTTTAGAAATCAGAATAGCATATTTATCAGAATTTTTAAGAATGTTTAATGACATTTCATTCAGGAATTTCAATTCTGGAAAGTTATGTGGAGGAAATAGACAAGAATATCAAAACAACTCTTTTTTTTAAAAATTTAACTTTTGTTCAAGTACAGTTTTCTTTCTTGTATTCCCAGCCCTGCACCCCCCCAGTGCTCCCCACCCCCTCCCATCTCCACCCCCCGTCTTAGTTATTGTCCATGTGTCCTTCATACTTATTCATGTGAGTCCATCCCCTTTTACTCTGTGCTTCTCTCCCCTCTACCCTCTGGACCCTGTCAGCACGTTCTGTATTTCAGTGTCTTTGGTTACATTTTGCTTGCTTGTTTGTTTTGTTGTTTACATTCCTGTTAAAGGTGATATCATATGGTATTTGTCTTTCACTGCCTGGCTTATTTCGCTCAGCATAATGCTTTCCAGCTCCATCCATGATGTTGCAAAGGGTAGGAGCTCCTTCTTCCTTTCTGCAGCATAGAATTCCATTGTGTAAATGTACCATAGTTTTTTGATCCAGTCATCGACCGATGGGCATTTAGGTTGCTTCCAACTCTTGGCTATTGTAAATTGTGCTGCTATGAACATCGGGGTGCATAGGTTCTTTTGGATTGGTGTTTCAGGGTTCTTAGGATATACTCCTAGCAGTGGAATTGCTGGGTCAAAAGGCACGTCCATTTTTAGTTTTCTTAGAAAATTCCATACTGCTTTCCATAGTGGTTGTACCAGTCTGCAATCCCACCAACAGTGAACTAGGGTCCCCTTTTCCCCACAACCTCTCCAGCACTTGTTGTTTGTTTCTTTGTTTATGATAGCCATTCTGACTGGTGTTAAGTGGTATCTCATTGTGGTTTTAATTTGCATCTCTCTGATAGCTAGCGATATCGAGCATCTTTTCATGTGTCTCTGGATCCTCTGTATGTCCTCCTTGGAGAAATGTCTGTTCAAGTCCTCTGCCCATTTTTTAATCGGGTTGCTTGTCTTCTTTGAGTGGAGTCGAGTGAGTTCTTTGTATATTTTGGAGATTAAACCTTTGTCTGAGGTATCATTGGCAAATACGTTTTCCCAAACAGTTGCTTCTCTTTGTATCTTGATACTGTCAAAACAACTCTTAAAAGCTGCAATGCTCAACACAATTTAATGCAGAACAGTGAAGAGTTGGAAATGATTTTGGAAATGTGAATGTCCATGAATAGGGCATATACATACCATCATGTACATATTTTTGTAACCTTTAAAAATTCCAGTGTCAAGTTCTAGAAATAGATGGATAATAGAAACAATACAATGTTCATTGAAGAAAAATCAAAGTATCATACTGTATATATTTCAATTATCTTGACATATAGAAACACTGATGGATAAAAAAAGATTCCATGAAATTAAAAATCTAGAAATAATCTGAATTATTATGATAGCATTTTTATCCTGAATTATAAAATTTTATACTGATAAAACCGTACAATTTCCAACTTTAACCTCCCAACTGATAGAGAAAGCACTCTGCACTATGCCTAGATCATTTAGAGATTACCGGAAGACTGCTCCCCAAAGATACACTTTTGTATAGCTGCACCCTCTAAAAGGCCCAGAGCTGATCAGGCTAAACTGAAAGTCCCAGATCAGATAAGGTGACTTACCTCATCCTGTCTTACAGAACAGTTTTCCAACTAGAAACTTTTTGGTACCTAACAACTCTTTCCAAGAACACCTTGTTCCATAGTAAAATAAACAGCTGTAATACTAAGCATAGTAATAACAGCAATAAAAACACATCATGAAAGGAACATAATTGAGAGAATACTAGTGTGGGCTTTTTTACAAATATTAATTCTGTAATAGTCACCCTTCTACCCCAAACCACAGAGTGGGTATTTTTAGTTCTCTTTTCCAAGTTAGGAAATTGGAGTTCAGGAAGACTAAATAACTTGCCACACCAAAACAACTGAAAAATTAGCTGAGCAAGAATTTGACCCTGGATCTGAAAAAAACCCAAACTAGTGGTTTATATTTTCCCCTCCACTTTCTACATTACCATAGTCTTCCTAAGATCCCTCGGATGAAATAAACCTTTCCCTTCCTTGTTTCTCAGTTGTGCTTTTGACTTGGGTGCAGACTGAATGCACAGATTACCTTCTATCATAGGTATCTGCTTCTCTCTTCCTCATATTTCCTGGCCATGTCTCTCTGTCTCTATCTCTCCCATGTGCACACACCCACAATCAGTCCACAGAGGAAGGTACTTGTTTAATAAATACTAGTGAGTAAACAGATATGAAGACAATCCCAGTATAACCTATCACCAGTGAGCCTTTATTAGCATTTCTAATTCCAGTGTCAAAGATAACATGGGCACAAAATCCCTGGAACATAGCATCCGAGACCAACCGCACTGAAATAGTGCTGTGAAGAATGCAGAGTAGTGAAAACGGAAAATACTTTTAATACTTCTAAAGGATGCGAGTATATAAATCCTAGGTGGTGCTACATTTTACTTTTGTAGTTATTGGCATTATGAAATACGGTTTTAAATGGACTTTCTTCAAGTCAAATATCTTAATAGAAATGGAGCTATAATTATACAGTGCGGTAAATTTTCAGCATCTAATGACTCATGAAAGCTTGCCAAAACACGCAGATTTTGAAGGAAAAGGTTCACCTCATTCTTGATTTACTACAGGGTAAATTACAGACAAGTTAGTGTTGCATTTGGCCCAGGGGTTGAGAATAAGACATACAAAATGAGGAAAAGAAAAATACCTAACTAATGTATTCCTGTCCCTGGGCAACACTGATCACTGTTTTATGAGAATGTGATTTTCAAATAATTATAAAAAATATTTACTCTGTGAATATTTTATTAATCCATTGCCACATATAAGTAGAGAATTATATGCAATAAAGAGGTAACAGGAAAGTAGGCAAACAAGAGTGAATGAGCTTTATATAAAGAATAAATGATAGATATTGAATTAACATGAAATCCCAATAGTCAAGAAGCATCTTCTAACTCTTCAAATGCCTATTCTTAGGGGGATTAAAAATTCAATGTTGAAGGAAATATTTTAGTTCATTTCTTGACATGATGTCCTTCTAAACCCAATACTTTAGCTCAAGATAAGTCAATAAATATCCAAGTAGATTTGTTATGGACTATTTGAGAAAATCCATAAAGGGATCCACCAAGATTTATATCCTGTGGACTTTTGAAGAGTACCTACTCAAAGCAAAGAAGCACACAGACTAGCTATTAATAATAAGCCTTATACTGGCAGAGCTTTATACTGGCAGACAATAAACAAATCCCTTTTCTTTATTATTTTATTAATGCAATATAAAATGTGGAATGTATATTTTATTAGTTATGACATACATTTTTATTTTACCACCTAACCCACTAAAACTGATTCCTCTCCTTAATGATTTGCCTTCGTACCCTTCTAATCCTTCAATTCTTCTAGTCATTTCTATCTTCTACTTATCTCACATCTTGCTCATGTTTTTGTAATCATTGCTACTCAATTCTTTAAAGCTATAGCCTTTTTTTCTCTCAATTTTTGTTTATTTTATTGTATTTTTCCATGATCATTTTCTCCTCATACTCCAGTCCTCCCACAACCACTACACTGCTGTCCACGTCCACAAGTCCTTTTGCTTTTCTGCTCAACCCCTCCGTCCCCATCCTCCCCAAGCCTAAGAACTGTCAGCCTGCTCTCTATCTGACTCTTGTTAGTGCACTTTTTTCATTGTATTCCACATATGAGTGAAATCCTATGATATTTGTCTTTCTTTGACTGGCTTATTTTACTTAGCATAATGGCCTCCAGGTCCATCGTGCTGTTGCAAAGAGAAAATGTTTCTTATTTTTAATGGCTAAGCAATATTCCTTTGGGTAAATGTCTCATAGTTGCTTTATCCACTTATCTACTGATGGACACTTAGGTTGCTTCCAGGTCTTGGCAATTGTAAATAATGCTGCAGTGAACATAGGGGTGCTTATGTTCTTTTGAGGTAGTGTTTCAGGTTTCTTTGGATATACTCCCAGAAGTGGAATTGCTGGGTCATAAGATATTTCCATTTTTCATTTTTTGAGGTAACTTATGTTTTCCACAGTGGCTGCACCAATTTGCATTCCCATCAACAGTGCAAAAGTGTTGTCTTTTCTCCATATCCTTGTTAGAACTTGTTGTTTGTTGACTTATTGATGATAGCCATTCTGATAGGCTTGAGGTTATACCTCATTGTGGCTTTAATCTCCATTTCTCTGGTGATTAGCAATGTTGAGCATTTCGTATGTCTATTGGCCATCTGTATATCCTCTTTGGAGAAGTGTCTGTCAGGTTTTTCCCCCATTTTTAATTGGAGTCTTTGTTTGTTTTGGTGTTGACCTTTTATAAGTTCTTTATAAATTTTGGATATTAGCACTTTATGAGATGTATTGGTGAAGACAGCCAGTATAGGAGTGAATATGTTCTTCTATTTTGTGGGTTGCCTTTTTATTTTGTTGATGGTTTCATTTGCTGTGTAANTTAGCAATGTTGAGCATTTTGTATGTCTATTGGCCATCTGTATATCCTCTTTGGAGAAGTGTCTATCAGGTTTTTCCCCCATTTTTAATTGGAGTCTTTGTTTGTTTTGGTGTTGACCTTTTATAAGTTCTTTATAAATTTTGGATATTAGCACTTTATGAGATGTATTGGTGAAGACAGCCAGTATGGGAGTGAATATGTTCTTCTATTTTGTGGGTTGCCTTTTTATTTTGTTGATGGTTTCATTTGCTGTGTAAAAGCTTTCCAGTTTGCTATCATTCTATTTGTTTATTTTTTTCTTTTATTTCCCTTGCCTGAGGCAATATATCCAAAAATATATTGCTATGTGGAATGATTTTACTGCCTATGTTTTCTCTTCTAGGATTTTTATGGTTTTGAATCTAACAGTAAAATCTTTAATCCATTGGATTCATTTCTGTATGTGGTGTAAAAAGGCGGTCTACTTTAATTTTTCTGCACATATCTGTACAGTTTACATTTTATATGTTAATAATCAACTACCAGAAAAAGAAATTAAGAAAATAATCTCATTCACAATGGCTTTAAAAAGACTAAAATACCTAGGAACAAATTTAACCAAGAATGTGAAAGACCTATACTTAGAAAATTATAAGACACTGAAGAAATTGAAGAAGATTCAAATAAGTGGAAGCACACACTGTATTTTTGGATAGGAAAAATTAACATCATTAAAATGTTCACACTACCCAAAGAAATCTATAGATTCCACACAATTCCTATCAAGATACCAATGACATATTCACAGAACTAGAACAAAGATTTCAAAAATTTACATGGAAGCACAAACTGCCCTAAATAGCAACAGTGATCTTAAGAAAGAAGAACAAAGTTGGAGGAATTACACTGCCTAATATCAAACCTTATAATAAGGCCATAGTAATCAAAACAGCCTGATACTGACATAAAAACAGACACAGAGATCAATGGAACAGAATAGAGAGCCCAGAAATAAACCCACACCTTTATAGTCAATATCTGACAGAGGAAGCAAGCCCATACATTGGGCTAAAAAGAGTTTACTCAATAAAGGGTGTTAAAGCTATAGCCTCTTAATTGTAATACTTTCCTCCAATATACTACAGCAACATTAACAATTTTATTCTTCGGCTTAAAACACTTCACCATTATCGGGTTGAAATTCAACTGTCTTAGTACTAACGGTTCTCTACAATTTTATTCTTGTCCACCCCTTCATCACTCTTGTCTCACTCACACTAAACCATTCTCATTTCCCCTAATTCCCCAGGACATTTCACACCTCATGTCTGCTCTTGTCATTGCTCTTTAGGCCTTCATACTTTGCTGTTTCTACTCATCCTTCAAGCTTCAATTGTAACCTCTTCTTGGAACTGATCTCTAGAGACTTTTTCCTCATCACTCCAAACTGTTAGATTCTTCTTCTTATGTTTCTTTTAATTTATGGTTGTCAAATCTGAAAATCAAAGCCTGTCCTTGTTACTTACAAGTCACTACACTGAGGAAGTTAACCTCATTGAGCGTCAGTTATCATATCTGCATTTATATATTTATAAAACATAAAGTATGTTTTATGTTATAAACATATAGCATAATATATAAATATATAATTATACAATGGTGTTCCAATGAAAATAAATTACACTGACCAGACTATATCATTTCATTGTTTTCTCTCTGCTGTGTGTTCCCTGTCCTATGATATTAATAAGAATGCTTTGCCATAATTTATTTTTTGCTTGCTGTCTTCAAGTAGACTGTGAACTTCTTAAGAGAAGAAATAGTGTGTTACTCAACTCTGCATTTCAGCACATCATCTTGGACTAGTAAGGTCTAATACCTATTTCTCATGTAGGCATTTGCTAAGGGCTAATGCTGTGTTCAGAGTTTAATGAATTAGAAGTACATATGCAACATAGCCTTTACCCTGGCTTAACCAATAAGAACACACAAAGAACAAACCTAAATGAAGAAAGGTATGAATACCATTAAATTACACTGACAAAGGCATAGGACTTCAGAAGACAAAAGATACCTTCCCCTTGATAGAGAGAAATGGAGAAAAGTAGAGGTGAAGGTAACAAAGTAGGAAATGAGGGAAATTGACACATGGAAAGGACATTAGAATTTGAGCATAGAGAGATCTGAAAGATATAGGTAGAAATCTGAGGGACAGAGAGAAAAATAAAAGCACACTGAGAGGATGCTAGGCATGTTTAGTTGCTAGTATACAGATCCACTAGATTAGAGCTCATAGTGGTAAAAGTGCCGAGTATCTTCTCCCAGGAATTTGGGAACTTAGATTGATGTTCCCATAGCTTAAGCAGATTTGCATGTTGAATATATCTAAGCATATTCTCAGGCACAGCAGCTACATGACAGGGTCAATTTACTGTAGTGGTATAGGTATTGTTAATGACTTAAAATGGTAGCTGATATACAACCATTTTTCATTAATTAATTAAGGTGAAAAAAATCAAGATTCTTCAAGAAAATAACTTGGTACAACCATTCCAAAATCCTTAAAGAGTGAGAGCACAGATATTAATCATCAAAAGAAAGAAGCCATTTTTTTGTTGCTGATATCATTTAAATACAAAACTCAAAGTACATTCAAATGTGAATAGCAACAGAGCATTACTTCATCTAATGAATGGAAGAAGCTATTTTTCTACCACAAACTGGCATGAGAAAGAGTAAAACTCCTGGAGGAAATTAGCAAATCTTAAAGGTGTGGATGACATTCTGTAGTATTGCTTGTCCAAAAAAAATGACACAAATTATGGCGCTGAACTCTAACGCCAAGCAACAGCAGACACTTTCTCATGGCAAAATGCATATTTTTCCAGGGATTAATATCTAAACATGCCAACATTTAATGTAAGTTTGCAGTATATTATAAGTTACACTAAAGAGTCACATGAATCTTACTCTCTCCCTCCTTTGTATTAAATACACACACACACACACACACACACACACACACACACACACAGAGGAAATTTCCACTGCAGAACATAGGAAAAGAACTTTTTATGTTCCAAGAAACAAGTGTACATTTAAGACATCCTCCCTATATTTATATTGTTTCAGTGATTGCATGTACTCGTGGGTAAAATTAAAAGTGTCATTGATATTAATTTGAATGCAGAAATGGATGAATGCACAAACTAAAGAAAAATACTGTTTTCTTAAATGCCAGAGCACAATAACCAAAACTATTTAATCAGTTCTCTACTATGATATAAAAGCAATCGACAAGTGGCAATTTAATAATTAATCTTTATAGATGCATATATAAGCAAAAGCATAGAAATGATAAAGCCTGAATTAATAACTGACTTCTCGACCCAACATAATAGTCATAGTGCCAAGGGGCTGCAATAATGTTAGAAGCCTGTAGACATACTTTAATTTTTTCTAAACCTAGAAGAAATGACTGCATGTAATAATATTTAATAAATAACATTGAATTCATTCTGAATTGTAACCATTTTTATACCAACACAATTGTAAATCTAATTTTTAAAAATTTTTATTATAGAGAAAGGGGGAGCTGAAAAGCAGAAAAGTGGGTTGAGAGAACAGTATATAGAGAGCTTGTCAAGTTACTTTATAACATTTAATTTACTTAAAAATATTAAGTGGATGTGGCACAATGAGATTTGATAAAACTCTCTTGGGTACATATGTTTGCTGTATTTATTTTATAATTCACAATGAAAATATTGCCCGTGGAACCCTTTGATAGAAACAATTAATTGCTACTTATCATAAAGAGTAACATTTTAGAATTTAGATAAGCTGTTTGTTTGGTCTTCACAAAGATTTTCATCTCTGAAAGGAACAAACTTTCCTGGGGAAAATGTTTCATCTCAAGAAAAATGTGATTTTAATTTACAGAATTGTTCTTCTAACCAAATTTGAGACAGTGGACTTTTTTTAAAAATATCATGTTGGTTATGGATATTTTATAGGGTATTAATGTTCCCTAATAAAATTTGTATGGTGACAAAGTATGGAGTATTTTTGCCAGATTTCTTTATTTTAAAATGCATTATTTTGTTCCAACTCCAGAACTTAATAAAACCAAACTTAGGGATGGAAAAGAGATGGAAAAATTTAAAGGTATTTAAAAATTAAAATCAGTGGAAATGAGAGTGAAAAAAAATACATAAATCAAGCTGACTGGCATGGGGCTGTCAGCTTGGTAGTGCTTCCAAAGAAGACGTTTATTTTCCGATGTATTGGCTGTTTTTAATAAGCAAGTCTATGTTCCCTAGACTGCAAGCTGCATGAAGAGAACCCTTTTTGTTTCACTTTGTTCACTGCTGTACCTCTTAACATCTGAAGGGGTAACTGTCATGTAGTATGTTTTCAATTAATACGCGCCAAATAAGCAATCAACGAGGGTTGAGCTTTATAGAGAAGGCAGAGTTCAGGCCGTGAGATCATGATTGGCAGTGACAATCACTTCTGCAGACAGCACTATGATGAAAGATAAAAGTAGGAGTATTTTCTGTGCATGGCCAATCAGTACAGACCCCCTGCAAACTTGGCTGTATTCGTTGAGAATATATGAAGGAACTCAAAAGAAACAAATCGTCTGGGACAGTCAATGAGGAAACAGGGAAAACAATCCACACGGAAGAACAGAAGAAACAGTACGTTCTTAGAACGGGCCCCCAAAAGGCAGCCCACCGTACAGACGGTGACGAGAAGAATGCAGCCCACAGCAACGAGAAGGCGGCAACACAGATACGCAGAGAGAACATCTTAATAACGACTTCGTATGGAAAGTACCAAGGAGCTTTTAGAATTATACAGTCAAATTTTAAAAATGAGTATCTGTGGCCCTAAAGTTTATCCTAAACCACCGTTGATGTTTTTATGTGTTCTTTTTTTTTTAATTTAAAATACATTCAATAGAAATAGAGATCTTTTGTCAGCCTAGTGGAAGATAACTAGCAAGATGAATGATGTTTAAGTACGTGTGTTTGGCAGCAAATGAGGAAAAGAATGGGGGGAAACGGGAGGAGTGGTGAGCATCTGGGGTGGTTTCTTTTCTATGAAAAGGAACAAGGTCATATCCCACCCAGCGAGAAGAAGTGACCCCCTAAAAAATGTAAGTGATCTTGCCTGACCCGTGACGTGAGGATGGGGATGACCTCGTCTGCTCAACTGCAGCGTGTGTTTCTTGTTAGGAGAAGTGCGAGAGCCGCGCTCTGCCAGGAAGGAATGTGCGGGGTAAGAAGGTGCTGAAAAGCAGAAGAAAGGAGTGGGGTCTGAGGAGTTGGATGCAGGCGATGGAAGAAATGGAATCTCGTGTTGTCGGCCCTGCCTTTTAAAAAATGCTGGGTAGGAAAGGCAGATAAAGAGAAGTAAGTGTGTACGTATACACACTTCTGAATAAACAAATAGATACACACGCACACGCACACACACACAGCTTTTTAAGTGTTTGCTTGTGGGGAGCAAATCTTTTCTCAGGTAATCTCTTCCATTTATCATTAAAATAATATTTATCTGGGAGAGAACAGGCTGGTGAGCATATCTCTCATTGCTCAAAACAGCTAACATCGTTTTCTGTGCACACTTGGAGTCCCAAGTCTAAAACATCAATTTATGTGAGCTCGACCTCTAGTCCTTTTACAGAAAATAATACCAAGTCAATGCTCTTATCCAATGCTTGACAGTATCCTTAGAATTTAAAAAATTCTATTAAGTAGGCTTTCTGATCGAAGCAGCTGAAACATCCCCACGTTACAATATTAATATTTTTAAAAAGCTGAAATGTCTTGGCTGACATAAACTCCTAACATTTGTATCATCTTTCAAAGTCTCTTTCATCCCTTTCTCTTTCCAGCACTTTCTGTTCTCCCACCCTCCTTGAGATCTCCAGGGAGCCTCCTCTTTTAAGTGGAACACACCCAGAAAAGAGCTAGATGAGGCACCAGGCCAAACAAGAACAGAAATTTGGGGTACAGTCTCACACCTATTAGTATAAGGAAAACTGAATAATTTTGAGTTCTCAGTTATGTTATCATGAAATAGGGATGGCTTAGTGTGTACCATGTCAGTTTGATTATGGAAAGATAAGGGAGATTTTATGATGGAAGGGTATGAGTTTTTCCTGGCCCTTTTATAACAAAAAATTTATTTATTCTGTTATTAGTTATGAGTCAAGGGTTCTGTTTATCTGTTTCAAAAGTCCCTGCATGAATTTTTACTGGGCCATGATTTTTTTACTAGTCCGATGGACCCAAAGAAACAGAAACTTATTTTTTTTCAGATGCCGCCGGCATGAACTAAGATGAAACTCCTAATCAAGTAATTTAAACAGACCTGGGAAGTGATACATCTTCTTCCATCTCCACAAAAAAAAAATACTCAGGAAAATATGAGGCATTGCTACTCTTTTACTTACACAAAGCACCAAGATTTAATAAGAAAGTCAACTCTGGCCAATGATTTAGTTAAACCCTGGAAAGCACACTGGATAACAATTTCCTGTTGCTTACCCTTTCCTCTGGGATTCCCTCCTGCAGTCTTAAAGCAGAATGAGCCAGCTGACACCCAGTAGTTAAAAATAAACTTAGTGTTAAAAATAGGGCATTATTTTGAAATATACAAATTCTTACTAGACGACCTTAGCTGGTGACCTGTGGTTGCACCTACTTGGGAACTCACTCACCCTCTCACCCTGGACTTTCCTCCCCACGCCACTTCCCTCTCCCTTCTCCTCCTGCAGCTTCCACAAGAGGGCAGGCAGGGCCAAGGAGAAGGCAACTCTGTCAAAAAATCTGGTAAAAAATATTTAATCGGACAGGAAGTAAAGAGTAGTATCTACAAAGAGATTTGAAGATGATCTGCAGATTTTTAATATTCTTCCAAATGTCCATCTCTTCTTGATATGAAGCAACGAGGATTGGCACTTATTGTAGGCATTTTGAGTTAAGTATTTCTTGTGTGTTTGGGTTCATTGGTGAAACACGAATGATCAAAGTTCAACATGTTGCATCAGTTTCTTTTCACTGGCAATATGGGCGATTGGGCCACTTTTTAAAACTTGTGATTCTATAGTATTTCCTTTGGACTCAGATGGCTATAGCAAGTGATTCTTAATAATAATTTCCAATGATACTATGAGGAAATTCACCACATATATATATATATGTGTAGTCACTTAAACATTATATATATACACATATACATATCATATATGTATATAATTTATGTTCTGGGTATGTATGTGATCTAGAATTTGGAGTTATGATTTGGAGTTATGATTTTACTTTAGATATGCTACAAATTTACTAGGGTGCCACACCAATTCAGTTTTTCCACCATCTTATTGAAAATGCACACTACAGTTCTAGAGAAGTTATACAAAAGATTCTATAAATTATGCTTCATTTCCTCTACAAAAAAGTACTGAGAATGTATAATTTATCATAGGTAAAATGACATTATGGATTCATGAATGGAATGGAATACACTAGTTTTTAAAGACTGTTTTTACCTTAAAATTCTGGGTTAACAAATTTTAAAGCAATTAAGAAAAATCAAGGACACTATTTTAATGAAAACTTATAAAATAACATTGAAGTATGTGTAAAAAGGCTTTTGTGATAACTAGAAGGAAAAACACATAATTTTTAATTAAAGAAAATGGAAAATTATTTGAAGGCTACCTAAATACATCCTCTAATGTTCTGTCTTTATTAACTCACCTCTATTATGTTACATTTCCTTTCTCATTGTATTGTACTCACATTAAAACCTTTTGCTATATGCTGACATTGACTTCATTAAAATACAAAGATTCTGACATTTTTTGGAAGAATTTTCTTATTCCACACTAATAAATGGAAGGGTTTTGAATTTCAATGGCTAAAAGGAAGTCAGATTTTAGTTATATGAATCCAGGGTAACTTCATTCATGGATCAAAAAAGACCTCTTGAGGCTTACAAAGTCTTTATTATTTTCAAGCTACAAGAAATAGTTTGGTAGAGAGCTGGATAATGAAAAACATATTTTTCTGTGATCAGTCCACATTGGGGTGCCTTCCAGCTGTGAGACAGTCTCTCAAACTCAGAAGTTCTCCAAAGTCCTCCTTGGCCTGGAGCCCAAATTTGTTTATAACAGAATATGACGGCAAAAAGAGCATTACAAGATATAGCAATTTTGTCACTTTTCTAAAAAGTTAAAATGATTTATGACACTATTAAGAATTGCTAATGCTGCACGTGATTAGATTTTAACTCGTAATGTTTAGAATTAGCACACTTTGAATTTTCACCTACTATTTTAGATTGTACAAATCCTTGGGGGCGACCAGTACATCCCCAACCTAGAGTCACTATGCTGCTGTGCGCTCTACATTGCAAAGGACTAGTGGAGAGACATAATTTACATATTGGATGCATGAAATATTGTTACAATAAGTTATAGCCATCAGAGCAAAGATAAAGTGTACAAAATAGTGCACCATTTCTAAGTGTTTGTTGAAATCATGGGAAATAAAAGTCATACAACATCAAATTTGGGAGAATTTCAATGATTAAAAGCCGTGTAAGTGTCTACGTTTGAAGTTATTCACCCATAAAACAATGATGAAGGTACTCTAAATGGAAGCATACAATAATTTGCGATTAATAATCATATAATTCTCCCATCTCTAATAAGACAAATCTACCAATAAGGGTGATGTGATTCAGATACTGCACTATCTGAGTGTCTAGCCTGGTCACCTAACATTGTTCTGTGAGAGATAAACACTTCATTTACATTCCATCATGACAGGTCATTCTGGGTCCCTACCATATGGGAATTCTTGCTTGACACGACTCGTCTTTAGACCAAACCCGTTTATTGAGGAAGAAAACTTGAATCAACAATTTTATCATATGGTAAAATGTCAAAACAGGCATATACCTTTGTTTGTAATTCAAAATATTTAATCTAAAAGTGATAGGGACAGTGGCTGATATAGAACTTGTTTTCTTAGACGGACAAGTCAATTTAAAACTAGCAATATGACTCTTAATTTGCCTGTTTTAAAGCTAATGTGGCTATTTCAAAATAAATCACTAACATATACTAGACTTTTTTCTTCTTATGAAACCTGTGAGAAGGAGACATAATAATTGCCCAATCAGATAATTGCATCAAAGTGAAGAGCAATAAAACATTTTCCCAAGTTGATTGCTTGTATGCAAATGGTGGCAATTACTTCTTCAAACTGACCCCCAAATCCAGGCCTGACCTATTTTCTTGAATTTCACTCACTGAGATTCAGGTATTTCATACGAACCTCAGTACAAAGATATCGACAAATAACACCAATACATCTGCCTTCGTATCTTTTTATTTTCCCAGGTCTGGATCTCAATGAGGGCATGAGATCACCAATCTAGAAATTTAGGCTATGGAAGTCTCTCCCTTCATTCAACCCAAGCCTTTGACCAATCAGTAAACAAGACGGATAGAGTTTCTCTCTTAAATTCCTCTCTATGCAATCCCATTTGTTCCCAACTTAAATTTATCCCTACTTTCTAAATACCCAGAACGTCTCCAGAAGACCTCCTACCTCCGCTCTTGCTTGCCTTTTTTCTCACTGCCAGAAAAATCTTCCAAAACAGTGAATCTGCTCATGTCACTTCTCTACTTAAGGAATCTTGGTTCTTCTCAAGAGTACAAAGTGGTGTAAACTTGGCTTGCCCTGTACGTATGCCCCTTATTGGTCCTATCCCTTTCACTTCACCCACATTTCTGCCACTCCAAGCCACTTCTTACTCCCTGAATTAGAAAATGTACCATAATTTAGCATGCTTTTTTCCCTGTAAAAATATGGCCTCCCCCCCCCTTTTGCTTACCTCAGTCCTCTTTGAGCCTTCGATCAGGCATACCTCGTATGAAAAGCCCCTTCTGAAAGCCCCTCAGGATGCACTGATACTTCTACCACACTCCTACAGCTCCCACCTCATGTCTACTCAGGTCACAGAGTTGGTCACTCTGCGCAATAACAGTTTCCCACTGGCATGTATCGATTTCTTGTAAACTGCTTAAAGACAAAGTTTATGCCTTTCAATTCTTTTGTATCAGTGCTTTCTAAATGATAGGTTGACATATTCAACAGGTAAAATTCCTTCAATACTTCTCTGTTAAGCAAAGCCCTCTGACACTCCTGTATCTGTTGATAATCATATTATTATATCACATATAAAGAGAATATAACTGTTATGATATGCTTTGTAGTTTACAAAAGATTTCAGGTCACTGTTGGAAGCAGGCTATGTTTTCTACATTTTGTGAATGAGAAATAAAGTTTCACAATATTGAAGTCATTTACGCAAAGTCTTTCAGTCAGCATGTGGTAAAAATGATATTCAATTCACCTAAGTTTCATTTCATTCTCATTGGCTTGTATTTGATCAAATGAGCAATTTGGCTTAAATTCACAACTTAAAAGCCCACTAGTTCTTTTTTATTAAAATATAGTTATTATACAATATTATATTAATTTCAGATGTACAACATGGTTACTTAACATTTATCTGCCTAACAAAGTGGCCACCACAATAATTCTAGTTGCCATTCGACACCAGACAAGTTTACTATGCTATTGAATGTATTCCCTGTGCTGCACATTATATCCCCATAACTAATTGATTTTATAACTGGAAATTTGTACTTTTCAGTCCCCTTCACCAAGCTTACTATGTCTCAACATTAAGCAGCTTTACCACACATTCCCTTATCCCAGGTATTAGGCTGAAATCACTAGTTGAAACAGCCGCATCAAGCAATAGTTCCACAGCAACAGCCCATCCCTTCAAGCAGATATTTACCAAAAGCTCAGTGAGAAAAGAGACAGGGTCTGATCCTGAAAGACAAGCCCCGCTAAAAATCCTTTGGGAGAACATGTTAATTGCAAGCACAGGCAAACGTAATGAAGACTCATCATTATCCTCACTTGAGCCCTTTCACAGACCAGCCAGATGAGTGGAGCCAACATTTTTTCCATAGGAGGACATCTCCAAATTTTTGAGTAGGTACCAGTAAAAGATGATCAGCAGAGGGGAAATGCTTTATACTTTCTAAACATCATTCTGTAATGATGATGACCTTCAATTGTACCAAAAGAATTATAAAATAAACTTGATGGATTGGAGGGAACTAAGGCAACTCTGAAGTTCACTGCCCTAGCCACAATGAGATGCACTTTTTTCCATTTCTTTCCCTCGACATAAAGGCTCATCTGGCCATTGTGACTTAGGTGCTGTTTTCATTGAATTTTATTTTAAAAGACATATTTAGAATGTTACAAGAATGCCCTTATTTATTACTATATTATATATAAAACGGTATGCATGCAATATGCAGTGTTCATGTATATACCCTCTCTAAAATAGAGTATTACAGAGAGAATATGAATTATTATATTTATTCCTTATAATTTTAGAAAAATATGAATAAAAGAAAAGGACTAATCCACTTTACTAAGGTTCCTCAATCAGCGATCATTGTTCTATGTAATAAACATCATTTCCTGCATTTAATAAACATTACTTCCCATTAGGAAGTATCCCGGCTCCACAATCTGCTGAAGGGAGGTCTAATCCTCCCAATTCCATCTCTGCAGGTTTCCAAATTAACACTACCTACATCTGTATACCTCCAGCTCCATATAAATTTTATGATGAAAAAAATACGTAATACGCTGTCTGGAAGGAAATCTTTGCTCATCGTGGTTTGTCATAGGATCCTGTCCCCAAGCTCCCCACGTGGCCCTTGCCAGTCCTTTCAGGATTAGCAGCTGCTGTGAGCAAATACAGAGCAGTAAGGCTGAGTAACTTGGCACACTTTAAATAGATCAAGTTTGGTTTTAATTTAAAGAATAATTTGATTCAGTAATGTTATTTAAACAAACGCAAAACCTCTCAGAAAAACTCACATGTAGTAAATGATCAAAGCTATGGTTATTTAGTTTTTTTATTTGCTAAAAACATCAAGATAATATTTTTAGCAAAAATTTCCATTCCATTCTTAGCTATAACAACTTTGGAGGAAGGGAGTCAGTTAAAATTTCGGTTTCTATCACTTTGCCAGTAATAAGCATATTTGGTAACCATTTGGAATATTTCTGTCTTTTAGCTTCAAATCAATCAAGATTTCAGGTAGGGAGCATCAGTCACTAATATAAAAACAAACTGAATCAGACGAAAATGCTCTTGCTTCCTTCACTATCACGCTATTTCACTTTTACGATGTCCTGAATAATACTGAATGTATACATTAACCAGAAACCTGGGGATAAAGCTATTATATATTTTTAATATTTAACCACACTTTATAAAATGATGGGGAGCTCCTCCTTTTCCTAAGATGGAGTGTTTAAGTTTTTTTTTATTTTTCCTACTGTCACCGTCATTAACTACCACACACCCAGTAATTAATATTAACACAAATTAATTATTTTACTGTTTTAGAGGTCAGAGGTCTGAAATGGCTCTTTGACCATCTGTTCTAAAATCAGGCCTGCTAGCAGAGCTGCCTTCTCCTCTGGAGGCTCTGAGGGAGAATCCATTTTCCTGCTTTTTCCAGCTTCTAGAGCCTGCTCGCATTCCTTGGCTCAAGGCCCTCTTCCATCTTCAAAGCCAGTAATAACCAGTTGAGTGCTTCTCACATCACCTCACTCTGACGCTCCTCTTTCCATCTTTCACTTATTAAAACCCTCGAGATTACTCTGGGCCCACCCAGAAAATTCAGGATACTGTCCCCATCAGATGAGCAGCAATGTCAATTCCAAGCGCAATGCTAATTTCTCCTTGCCATGTAGCACAGCATAGCCACAGTTTCTGGAAATTAGAACCTGGACATATTTAGGTGGTCCTAATTGTGCCTACCACAAAGGGTTAGACAATCCTGCTACTAAAAATGGACACAAAAATGTGAATTTATTTTAATCCTCACCAGAGAAAGGAAGAGAGAGAGAAACATAGATGCGAGAGACAAACATTGATCAGCTGTCTCCTGTACCTGCCCCAACTGGGGATTGAACCCTCAACCTACCCTGGTGTATGGTTAACTACCCTGACCAGAAACTGAACCCTCACACTTTCGGTGTATGGGACAATACTTCAACCAACTGAGTCACACAATCAGGGCAAAAAAAAGAGAAAAAGACTAAAAAGACTAAAAACAAATATTATTTTATTTATTTATTTATTTATTTATTTACAATTTTTTGTCTATGGAGCTAACAAGAGAATTACAGAGGCAAAAAGCCAAGAAGAAATGGGAACTCAGAGAGTGTAAGAACTGGTTTGGGGCTGAGGACATTTGTGGTCTATCAAATGTGACTTAATTTTTGACATCCTCACTCTGAGTGAAGGGTAATATAAATGAAAATTTAGGAATCATGCAAGGTGGAGAATCTGGCAGAAACCCCTCCCTGTACTAATCTGGAAACCTGAATGATTCTACCTATCATTTTAACACCAGACTGCTAGAGAGAGAGTTGCTTAGGCCCTGGTGGAGGTGGGGAATAAATGTCACCAAGAAGATGACATCACAAGCCAACACTTGCTCTGGGTTGCAGTGGAGTTTGCCTCAGTGAGGTGGATCAGTCACTGGTCTGATAGACCCTCCAGCTGCCTGGCCAAAGAAAACACACATTCTCGCTGGAGGAAGTCAACTTCATCTTAGCCCTCAATGAATGACTACGTATAATTTTCTCAAGGCAGTGAGCAACATATAATAAAAGTAACCAAGTTCACAAGAAAATAGAGCATCTTGAGTGAGAATAAAACAGAAATAGTAGAAATGTAAAATAAATCTGGTAAAAGGATCATATATAAATTCTAAAATAATTCCCTTAGCCATATTTAAAGAAATCAAAATAAATGTGAAAATATTTGTGGGAAATAAGAAACAATAAAGGAATAGACTTTAAGAAAACAGAGCTTCTGATAGTGAAAATATAATAAACAAAATTTGTAAACCAAATGGATGGATTTACCATCAGATTAGACACATGAAGAAAGAATTTATGAGCAGTTAAGGAAATTTTATCCAAATGAAGCTCTGAGAAAGAGAAGTAGATAAAAATGTTTAAAAAGAGAGAGAGAACCTAAGCGAAGGGAAGATAGAGTGAGAAGGTCTAACAGGTGTTTAATCAGAGTTTCAAGTCTGAAGAGCAAGAATTGGGTAGAGGCCATATTTGCAAAGTGGAAGGCTGAGGATTTTCTCATACTGATATGAAACACTATTTCACAGCTGGAAGAAGTCAGGTGAGCCCCAAGCATGGTAAGTAAAAAGAAAGCCACGCCTAGATGTCTCACATTAAAGCTACAAAATATTAAACAAAAAGAAAACGTTTCAAGTTGCCAAGCAGGGTTAGAAGAAAGGCAAGTTTCCTCCCACAGAACACACTGCCAGCCAACCCTCACGGAAGGGAATTCTACAGAAGGGGTTTCGTCAGAAGAACAGCCATCTGGGAGAGAAGGTCAGGGATACAGACGTAACCCAGAGGAGACCAAACTATGTGCAAATGTCCACATAAACTTTCAGTACTATGTAAAATAACTCTGATCAGTGTCTTCCAGGGCTAAAAATTAAAAAAAATCTAGGTGGACAGAGAAAACCCTTCGTGATTTGCCTTCTTTCATGGAAATAAATACATGTTTGTCACTGATCCTCTCTAACAATGCTCCCTTAATAAAAATAAATGCTCCCTCCTGGACTTTCCATGAACTATATTCCAGACACGGTGCTAAACAATTGAGTTACTACCCAGAGCCTGTGGGGTAACTAATATTAAACTTACTTACAAATGAAGAAACAGGACAATATATTTACATAGTATTCAAATAAGCTGAAACTAGCAAGCATTTGGAACCAGATTTATCTTAGTTTGTCAGAAAAAAACGTCTCCAAAACCACACATACCAACAGGTAGACTGGGTGACTTTTACTGGTTGAGGGTGCCTGTATCTTGGAGAGTGAAAAGATTTAGGGTTATGGCAAACACAAAAGTTGAGGCAATAGAGCAACTGCTTCATGAACTCAAAACCAAAGAAAGGAGGAAAAAAAACTGAACACTATTGTGGTAATAGAGTGATACGATTCACAATCGGACATTTACTCCACAGAGTAAATAGAGTAAAAAACATCATCAAACCAGTTTTTGCAAATTTGTAGGTCAACTTCACAATACCTAAGCAGTTTAGTAAATGTCAAAAACACAAGACCTTTCTAATATCTGACACTTGATTATGTAGAAAAATAATTTCTAAATGATGTTCCAGAAGCATTAATTTTGAGAGGCATTATTAGAAGTGAGATTGTCAAGTGGAATACTGGTGCTGGGGAGGACCCCAACTCCACGGAGGAGAGCAAAGGTCATCATACTCCTAGTGGATGGAACAGAGGTCCAGACACTCTGGCCACTGCATCTCAGTATAGGAACCTCCCAGGAAAACACGGCGCAAACACCGAATAAAACAATGCTTTCACTCACAAAGAGAAGAGGCAGAGCAAAACCAATAGTGCCCATCAGCTCCCCCAGGGCTAGTGGATCAGAGCTCTTGATCTCAGCTGCAGGGCAAATGCTTCTCTCTCTCTTTTTTTTATTTAATGCTTGTTCAAGTACAGCTTTCTGTCTTATATTCCCAACCCTGCCCCCCCCATGCTCCCCGCCTCCCTCCCCTTTCCGCCCCCCACCCTTAGTTATTGTCCATGTGTCCTTTCTAGAGAAGAAGGACTCCTCCTCTTCCTTGACTCTGAATTCTTGAAAGCCGCCTGAAGGACATTGACACAGAGGTTTAAGTAGAACAAAGGAGTATTCAGAGTCTGAAACAAGATATTCCCACTCAAGGCAGTAAGCCCTGCATAGGCTATGCGAGCTCTTTATCTCTTGGTAGTGTTCCAGGCCCAAGATCCACGTTTATGTGGTCTAACAAAGATATCAAATCTGGGGATGAAACTGCAGGCTTTTCCAACAAATATGATTTAAAAAATTTCATTAGTGGGATAATTAGGCAAAGGGGATCTAAACAAAAGAGACATTTTTTGTTACCGATATAATTTTTAGCCAAAAAATTCAAGAAAAAAACAATATCAAAGTAGATTTCTATGAAACTGAATGAATTATCCCACTTTACAGGTTTATTGATGATATGACACTTACATTATTATTTAGGGTAGTATGTAGGTAGCATAACTCACTGTATGCCAGTGGCATGCCAGTTTCCTGGGGGTGAAACCAAACTAGGCTCATATAAAGAGAACTTCTGGTTGTTGTTCTTTATAACCGGCAGGTGGACATAGGAAAAGTAAAATGCATCAAGCACAGCCACACGTGGCATTGTGATTAAACTGTAAGTACTTCCAAAAAGATTTCCAGTTTATAACTCTGCTTTTTCCCCATCAGTCAAGTGAATCTTCCTTGTCAGTTGGACTCTCAAAATAGTAATTCGAGCCCTGGTTGGTGTGGCTCAGAGGATTGGGTACTAATCTATGAACCAAAGGGTTGCCAGTTCGATTCCCAGTCAATGCACACCCCTAGGTTGCAGGCCAGCTCCCCAGCAGGGGGCGCAGGAGAGGCAACTACACATTAATGGTTCTCTCCCTGTCTTTCTCCCTCCCCTCTCCAAAAATAAATAAATAAAATTTAAAAAAATAATAATTTGACTTTCATTTTAGTAAATTATCTGTTATTGTTTAACACAAATCAGGAAAATAGTCCAATACATTGGGGATCACTATTAATTTGAATCTTTGTTCCTTATATTAAGAATTTTTTATTGAAACTGTTGATATACACTATATCTAACATATATAAGATATGAATTTATGCTCCTGAAAAGAAGTCAATTCCATAATCCCAAGACACTGTAAAAACTTATTTAACCAACCGTAACCTGACCATTGACAGATGTCTAGATGAAACCAGATGCTTATATTTAGTGTTGGAACATAAAAATAAATGCAGACTAGAATAAATCATAATAGAGTAATCCAGTTTTCTGTATTCAGTCAGGAGTGGGGATAGGTAAAGAGGTTCAAATTCTACTCAAATTATTGGGTACAATATCATCTTGTAATAAGAGAACTTTGCTAAATCATTGGTCAGTCTAAAATTTCTTACCATTTTAAACACCTGTTAAATCCTCTTATAAACTTGATTGGCGTGAACATGAACACATTATTATTAAAGCTGCTAACAGTAAAATAAAATATCCCAGAAGACTTTCATTCGTTCACTAATTTCAAACACAAAGTCAGAAGTGAATTGATACAAGTATCTGGTAAAAGTGAAGCAGTAAAATTGAATTTGCCACCCAGTAAGACAAAGGCAGTATTTAATGGATAGCGCCATTGAATAATTTCCACTAGAAGGGACTCAGAAAGGTTTTTATTCTTTATTATACCTAAATAAAAAAGATTACAGTCTTACAATTTTATCTCAAGTGAAATTTATTCTAATACATGGTAATGAAGTCCAGGTTTCTGCTGATAAAAGATAGAGCCTTGGATATAGCATCTCTCAAAAAAAGGTGTCATTTGAAGATAAAAATATCCTTTGCTTGAAATTCTACTCTCCATGTTCAGTCTGCTATGATTGTCTCAGCTGAGTTCAAAAGCCAGTATCAAAAGATGATCTTTGAGTTCACAGAAATTAAATATTATGAGATTGAGAAAAATATCTATCTAATCTATCATTCTTTCAACTTTAAAAATATATTTCTCTCATATGTATCTTGCTAGATTAATTTTAGCATTGTTCTGGTAAGCATCTGTGGGGTATGTTCATGAAGAAATTTAATTATAATTTAATCTTGCTATAATTAAAATATTTGTAAATATGTGGACTAGAATTATATTCTATTTTGTCTCAAAACACTTTTTATTTTCTTGCCTTTATTGAACTTCTTAAAGAATTTGACAAATATGCTTTTCACCGAACTAGTACTGTGGAATCGTTAAAGTCAGACTTCTTGAAGCTGTCCACGTTAAAGTCACTAATGCCTTCCAAATCACCAGGTTTGATGACCATTTTCTCAGCACTCTTCCGACGTGGTGATCCTTATAGTGTTAACCATGATCTCTTCTAGAAACTCTCTCTCCCTTTGGCTTCCATGATACCTTTCTTCCTAGTTCTAGTATTGATTATTATCAAAATTGTTCAGCGAGTCTTTTCCTTCACCCTTCTTCTCCTCTACTGGCTCCTCCCTGCTCTAACTTCTTACTCATTTCTTTTCTTCACAAAGTTGATTGCTGATGTCTCACCATGGGACTTTCTCTCTGAGGAATGGCAATCTCCGTAATCAATTCCCCACCCCCTGCTGAAACTGTTCTATGAAAAGGGAGACAAAATAATCTAGAACTTTTTAAAAGAAAACCCTTGAATGTTGGCATAAAATTACTAAAGCAAGAAAGAGGAGAAGGGGAAATCCAGAGGTGTGACTCCAGCATTGAGGACTCCTTTATTCTAACAGAATTCACCAAGAGGAAGAGGCTAGGACAACACTATCCAAGTCAATTCTAAAAGAGTGACCCTGGGGAATCAGCGCTGAACTTGGACTGGGGCCCCAGTGAAAGGCATAATGGAGCCCAGTGTGTAAAGCAAGGTAACCATGGTTTGTATGACCCCGAAGCTTGGATTTCAGTCATCTGCGTAGAAAGATCTTAGGTCTCAAGGCTGAACAAAGGTTATCTGGATTGTTAGGGCCTGTGGCCATGGTAATTAAAATCCTCTTTGTTATAAAGTAATGTTTTCCTAGGACTCAAATAATTTCTACAAGTTAAAGTTTAAATTTAATACCCATCACACACAGATCACCAAAAACATAAGACTCTATGAGTGAGAAGAAATAGAAATGATAGACTAACAAGCATTCGAAGATATTGGAATGATTTGAAATGATTTGACATAGATTTAAATGTATATTTTTGTTATTTTTAAGGAGAAATATGCCAAGCTTTAGTTTGGAGGCCAAAAATGTAAAGTGACATAAGAGATTTGGAAAAGTATTATCTAGATATCACAGGACTAAAAAGCACATGAGCTAAAATTAAAAACTCAGCAACTTGCTTTGGAACAAATTAGATATATATGAAGCAAAATCAGTGAAGAAGAATACAGACCTAAAAACAGAACAATCCAGAAAGAAACCCAGGGGGTGGGGGACTGAAGTGGAGGCGGGAGGAAGAAACAGAAGGAAGTGTAAAAGGATATGATGATAAATGTTTAAATGTGTTTAATTAGAGTTTCAGAATTAGAAGACGCAGTATTTGATGAGGTTCATGGTAAAAATATGTCCAGATTGATGAAATACACCAAGTCATGATTTCAAGAAACCCCAAAATTCCTAAACAAAATAAATAAAAAGAAATATAAAATGAGATTTATCCTAATGAAAATGCAGAAAACCAAACACATTAGCAAAGTAGCCAGAGAGAAGCCGAAACATAGTCACCTTTCTACATGAAAATTCTCGTATCTTGATTCTTTCCTATGGTTTCTCATACTAGTTCCATAATAGAGATTTTGCTTGTAAATATTATAAATGAATTATGGTTAAGTTTATGAAAAGAAACAAAGTACTTTAAATCTCTCAACTCTCCATTTTTCATTAGGAAGTTCACACTGCATTGTCATGATTGGAAAATAATAAAAGTGAGCATTAACATAAACTTAGAGAGAATTTATTTCCTAAGCAGTTAGATTTTCAAAGTACTTGGCATTCTTGTTTCCCGACTTTACTGAGAAATGAACTGACAGCCATTATTAAATGAGATGATAGATGTCATGGAGTTTTGTATATCCTGTTAAATGCATGGATATAAGATATAAATGAACTTGAAAAAGCAACCCCCACATTAGAAAAAACAAACAAACAAACAAAAACCTTCCCCTTTCTGATCAGGGAAATTGCATTAAGGATTTCCCTGTGTTTTCCCAATTGTGTTTAACACAATTGTCACATATATGTTACATTGTGATTACATAGCCAGGTTTTTTACTCTTCACAAACAATTAAAATTTAAATGTTGTATGACTTGCATTTTTAAATGTGAAGTTAAATGTTGTGGCAAATTGTCTGAAATTGCTCTCTAGGAAACTCTCACTCCAAATCCACTCACCCATTTAATACAAGCTTCTGTCCTAGAAAAAGGGAGGGAGGGAGAGGCGAAGGCAACTCTGATAGAATTTTTGGTATAATGTTACAATTGTCTGATTTCAAAAGTTTTCAAAACCAAATTTTTCCTTATTTCACTTGGCCATAGAACCCAATTGGAATTGTTAGATGGCTATTGTCTGTTCTTCGTTTAGACAATTTGAAGTAAATCTGTTACAATTTTTTTGCTAGCAAATTTACTACAAAAAATATTTATTGTTGGAATAATGGTGTTGCCACAGACACCATAGGGGTGTTTCATAATACATGCATCTTTCTCAAACTCCAAAATGTACCAAATTCTAAACACACCTGGCACTAAAGCTTTTTGAGTGGGACACATTCTTGTGCTAAGCAATAATGAGGATCTGTTGCTGGCAAGTGTTTATAAATATATCATCACCTGCAAATAGAGACAGATCTCTCTAGAATTAACAAATTATAAAATTGCAGCTCTTGAGGGTTTTCTTCAGGGGTGGGGTTCAGAAGGCAAGGGGAAAATATAAAGAAACTTCTCATCTCTGCAGTTTACATTTGAGGATAAGACGATTTACTTAAAGTTTTGCAGTTAGCAGGCAAGATCTATGCACTTTGAAAAGATATTCATACTGTTCTATCTAGAAGACAACATTGACCCAATAAAAATCAACTTTAAAATGTTAATAGAAAAGAGAAAGAAAAATGTGTCCTCAGATTTAGTTTCAATAGTTCTTTTTTTCTGTAACTTGAACTCAAGGAAATTTCAAAAATATGGGTAAATGGGTTATTATTCTCCACAGGCTACTAAACTGGCTATTTTTCTCTAACCTTTATACCAGACTCACTTCTCAGAGCCGAAAATCTTGGGCTATAACAGTGGAAAATTAGGGGTTTATTAAATATTTAATTCCCTGCTAGTTTTTTTCCCTAGAATTAAAAAGTCATTAAAAATGGGAATAAACTTAGCAAAATTAGGTTAGACATTTTAACAAAGATTCTAATTACTAAAGGAAACTAGTTTCTTGTGAAACAGAACTATACAACTAGTAAGAAAAATGAGATACCAAATTATATGTCATGATCAGACATCACTTGAAAAATCAAATACACCCTATGTACCTTGATGAAAAATTGGCAGATTTATGTCAAACCAATTGGGTTGAAAATGGATCACTAAGGGGTGAATGGCATAAAAGCATAAATTAGCAAGATTGTTAAGTTCTGACTTAAAAAATATGTGTATGTATGTATAAAGGGGGTATAGGTCATGTATACATAACTGTGAAGATTATCTCCTATGAATAAAGATCAAATAACAGAAATTAGGCACATCTAATGTTTTAAAAATGTACTTAAAATATAGTACAGTCTTTGGAATATAAGAATTCTTTTCAATTTCAATTAACAAAGAAAATAAGCAAATGTATAAGTACAGAATGTGCTCTTCATAAAAGATTAATTTATTTATTGAATGATCTCTATGAGCAGATACAGGCAATATACCCTAGGAAAGTTTCACTGCAGGGAAAGTTAATTCTGGCTGTTGAAGTGTTTGTTTACTTACATGTATTGTTCTGTTGTGTTTTTGAATTCTTTGATACGAATGAGTTGGAAGCAGCATGGCAATAAGCCCTTACCTTCCTCTCAAGGAGGACAAGAAAAGAACTTATTCTGAGAAGGGAAATACAGTATGTACAATACAGATACTTAATATGGAGGCAGTAAGAGAGATGTCAAAATCCTACTGATCTTTGGAGCTTCATAGAATTTATTTGTTGTTCTTTATGGTTTGTTTCAGTAAATAATCATGCATCTCTGATCAAGTGCTACAGAAAACTCCTGAAATATCCGGGCAGGCTATTAAAACATTCTCCATTTTTTAAATAATATTTGGATACAAAATAATTTGGAGATTCGGGGACCACTCAGCGCTCTCTTTTGAGCAGGGAGGTTCTTGTCAGAATGCATGGTTACATGACAGGAAGGCAGGCCTCCAGACCCTGGGCTTTAGACGGCCTTTGTAGTGGGTCGTAAGTTTCTATGAAATTGAACTAGATATTGTTATGATTTTGTGCTTATTTTAAAGTACAGATATTATAAAAATAGTCATGACATGTTGCCAAATATGTGCTTTTTTGGTTTTAGGTTCATTTAACTGCACACAAATGCCAGAAAGTGAATATTTCTTGCTCCTACCTCAGACTAAAGCAACTATAAAATTCAAGGTTGCTGCAGCTATCATTAGCCATATTTTTCAAAGTGCTGTTTTCATGAAATATTTTTGTGTTAAAATACATATATACATAATTACTGTATGTATTACTATACATTGCTAAGACAATGGATTATAAGGTTCATGTAAAATAAGACAATAATGAAGCCAATGTTTCTGTTACAGAGAAAACCACAATTTCAAAGCAGTGTTACTTGTGCTAAAGCCCATGATACCAAACCTAGATTTAAACCCGACCTCGCTGCTGTTGCAATCCCTCCCAGAACATAATCTTAACCAGGCAGTCTGGAACTTTCTGGTCAGCACCAATGAAGGGCTCTCTCACTAGGTCCCTTTCCATCTCCCATAGAAAGAAGAGGTGATCTGCAGGATGAATATCCAGGCCATTCCCTTCCCCCCAAATAAGGTATCTGGTCTAAAAGTACTCCTTTTTTTTTTTCCTAACAGCCCCGTTGCCCTGTAAGAATCTTTCATTTTGTTCAACCCATGAAGCACCTTTCTAGTTTCTAGGCTGGGACAGTGCTGATTCATGAGTCCTCCCAGTAAGCCAATTAGTTCTTCACATTTTCCTGTTTGAATTTTGTTTTTGACATTTCTTTTAAACAATTGGGCTTATCACCCCCCAGCAGTAACTCACCACTACCATTGTGAGCGACCATGCCAAAAGAATAAGATGAGTTGCAGACTGGGAGAAAAATACTTGCAAAAGATATGTCCAGAGAAGAAAAAATGATGGAGACACTAAGAAGACAAGTGAGTGCCAGTGAGTTGGGGGAAAGGGATGAATAAATGAGGCATGGAGGATTTCTAGGTCCGTGAAAACATTCTGTATGATACTATAATGATGGATATGTATCATTCATTACACATTTGTTCAAACCCATAGAATGCACAACATCAAGAGTGAACTCTAATGTAAACTATGAACTAGCAATGATTTTAACATGTCAATGTGGGTTCATCGATTGTAACAAATGTATGACTCCAGTGTGGAATGTTGAGAAAGGGGGAGCCTACACATGTGTGAGGGAAGGTGTGACTCTGTTTTTTCAGTTTTGCTGTGAACGTAAAACTTCTTTTAAAAGCTAAAGTCTTTAATTTAAAAAATTACTTCTTAAGAAATATATAGCAGATATATATACATAGTTGATCTTATGCAATGATGTCGAAATGTTATATCCAAACTAAAATGCACTTTAAATTGCAGTGCTACTTTTATTGGAACGGTATTAGAAATGGGTAAATCGCATTTGTTGTATCTAATATGTATTTCACATGTACACATGGTTAAATATAAAAGTTATATATTTAGTACTTTTATAAGTAATTTCATAAGTAATTTTATTTATAATAGTTTGATAAATAAGAATCCAGTGGCATTTCAGATTAAAATTACTTCAAAAAGCGTATAAATGTTTTAAAAAGTAACTTACGTCAAAAAATTCACAAACTGATTTAATGCAGATTAAAACATTTACACACATGCACACACAGCCACATAATATTTTAATACTACATCAAGCCTTTCAAACATACATTTAAAAATAACTGTCAAAGTAGAAAAGTAACAATAGAAAACATTGAAAGAAATACCATATAAAAAGTAAAATGCTTAAATGAAAAATATGTATTGCAACTTACCACCTCATGTCTTACTTTTAGCTAGCTACATTAGCTTTTTTAATCTAATTTTAACTTTCTTGTATTCTATCTTTGTTTCCCTGATTTGTTGTTATAATTTCTGTTTGTAAGTTTTATTATTGTATTATAAAACATTTGAATTATAAGACAATTTATGACATCTTAGCTTGGTTGCTCTACAATTTGTGTCTGTCTTTTTGAATGACAAATTAAAAATTAAAACCACGTAAATTCATGCAATAATTGTATTAGTCAAATTTTATAAAGCAAGGGAAATAAAATATTTTCACTAGTAGTAGTGCAAATTAAAATGGTGGGCACAGTTCTAAACCTTGGATATCACTTTCTTGGGAAGAATATGGAACTTAATTCATGATGTTCTCAAGATATAAACACAAACAAAAACATTAGGAGGGAAAATGATAAAAACCTGAAGTTACCTTGTGCCACTAGATGGAGCCCAGGCATCGATGTGGCAAAATCCTCGCTATGTTAACAATTAATTATATTTGATTTCTTAAAACTGACAAATGAGATGTCTGATCTGAAGATGGTGGGGGTGGGGATAGGTGTTTTTCTAGATTATAGTATCTTGGCAGGTGTAAATTAACTGAAAGTAGACATTATCCTCTTCTTTAGGGCCCTCCTTCCTGAATACAGTCTCCAACACACAAAACAAAGACCTCTTCAGTTTTGTGCCTGCCTCTCCAATTCTATTCTGTAAAGACCTCTCTAGAATTATCAGTAACATTCTTAAGATTATTCCAGCTTTATTTAAATTTTTTTTCTGAATCACTTACCATATCAAACATTTATTTTTTTATTATCATCTATGAAGCCTGTCTGGAAAAAGCCAAGCCACTGTTAATATAACAAGAACAGTTTGCATGACATTGATGTAACCTGGCAGTCAAGGAGAGTGGACTAAAATCACATGTGTGAACAATGAGGACTTCACTGTACTAGTCAGTAGGGATGGTAGACATCATTAAATGAGCATGTGTACTGTGTGGCCGTCACATTCAAAATGACTGAGCAAAGTAGAGCAACAAATCTGCATCAAATTTTCTGTTAAGCTTGAACATTTTTCCATGGAGACTATTTGGGTGATTCAGAAGGCCACAGCTTAGGCAACTGGCAGCTTCACCACAACAATGTGCCTGCTCATGCATCACATCTTGTGTAGAATTTTTTGGCAAAACAGCAAATCACCCAGGTGACTCAGCCCCTCTATAGCCCAGATTTGGTATACTGTGACATCTAGCTTTTCTGAAAACTAAAATTACCTTTGAAAAGGAAGAGATTTCAGATCATTTTTGAGATCCAGGAAAATGCAACAGGGCAGCCAATCGAGATTGTGAGGACTGTGTGAGGTCCCAAGGTGCCTACTTTGAAGGGGACTGAGTTGTCATTGTCCTATGTACAATGTTTCTTATATTTTGTAAAATCTTCCATAAATGTCTCTATTTTACATAGTACATGGCTGGATAGCTTCTGGACAGAACTGATACACATCTTACAATATGTGGTTACAATAATTTCATTTAACAAAGCCCATGAATATCCACTTCAAATACATATGAGACAAACAGATACCATCAATTTGTTATGGGTTGTATCTTGAGGCCTCTGGGAAGTAGGGCAGTGATGGAGGAAAGGTTTCTTTGTGTAAAAGGCATGGTGAGAAATAAAATCAGACTTTTGGCACATTCTGCCTTCAAGAATTAAACTGGTCAGATTGCCAGGTACCATTTTGGAAAACTATAGTCTGATGACCAAGAGGGGAAAGATTTCGTGAATGGCAGCAAAGTTCACGACTCTCCAGAGAACATGATTTTGCTGTTTGTAGTGTTAATGTGAATCGTTTCTGTTGTTTTTGATAAATCCTGGAAGTTCACAATGCAGAGTATTTTGTAACTTTGCTAAGGCAAAAAAAACTGGAGTCTCATGTTCTGTCATGCAGCAGCTGTCCCTGGCTGAGACTCTTGGTTTATGAGCTGGTCTAGTTAAATGCCTACAGGCTGGGTGGGTGGCAACTCAGTTTTGTTCTCAACACACTAGTTATTTATGAACAAATGTTTTTTTTCACTTCTTTGACAACATTTTTTAAAATCTCATTTTCGCTATTTTCTGTTTTATATTTGCAATTAGTAGGGAAAATACATCAGCTACCAGACAGAGGATGTGGACCTGGATACCAGAAGGAAAAAAAGCAAGTGTGGGAATGACCAGACTGAGCCTGAGGCATCTTCCTAGTGTTTCCCATACTAGCTCCCATATGAAGGTCATTTGTTTGGCAACTGCAGTGTATCAGCCATTGAGCCAGGGAGGGCCGAATACCAAGGAATGCAAGCTAGGAAAAAACTCAGGAGTTTAATGAGAGAAAAAAACTGATTAAAAAAAGCCAACTACAGCACGGTGATATAGGAAGTATAAAATACAATGGGAGAATATTGGAAGGTGATGTGTGTGGTACACAAGGTTTGGAAGTCAAAGGGAGAGAGGAAAGGCTCCTGAGATAAAATAATACGCTGATTCCTTAAGCCATTACAAACTGAGGCAAATGAAGGACGATTGTGACTGAAGAGCAAAGAATGGAGATTCTTCCCACAGGCCCAGGCTGGAGTGCACTATGAGAAACTCACTTCTTCAGATAGGAAAGAATCAGCAGGATTGAAAGAAAAGTCTGGTGCAGGAGAAGCTAATCACAAAGGATCTTATTATAGCATGCCGGATGCGCAGAGCAGTCAGGAGGGTTTTAGGCAGGTGAAGAAAACTCATTATATTTGTATTTCAACATAGTCAACCAATACTCCTTTTAAAAGTAAAGTTTACATGCATCTTTTAAAGGTTAAGTCAAGTCACATCACTCCTCTGCTCCAAAATTTCCCATAGTTTCTCATGAAATTTTAAATGCTCGCCAGCAAGTTTTTATAGATTCTGTTGTTTGACGCATCTCTTCCTCCTCTCTCCTCCCATCAATCCTTCCCATTGATGGCCTTCCAACTGTTCCTACACGGCACCAACTGCACTCCCACGGCGGGGCTTGGAACCACCCTTTCCCTCTCCTTGGATTCCTGTTCCCTAAAATCACGGTTGTCTCCCCCCGTGACCTCCCCCAGGTGTTTGCTGAGAGTTCACGGGGAGCACTGGTGGCACCCATTGCAATCCTTCCTCCCCCAACCCCCAACTCCTCCTCCACTTCCCTTGCCTTCCTTTGTTGATCCTCGTATCCAGCTTATCACCATGTAACATGCAGATTTTTTTTAAATCAATTTACTTCTACAGTCTGCCTTTCTCTACTGGCATGGAAGCTCCCTGAGGGCTTTGATTTCTGTTTGCACTGGTTTGGGTGTACCTTTAAATCTAAGACAATGTCTGCCTCCTACCTATGCCACTTAAATATTTCTTTCAATGAGTTAAATCATTACTGGAGAAAATAATGTATTAAAAATTTCAGAAATCTAAGAAGAGACATTGTAAGGACCTCTAATTCATACTTACTAGTGCAGAGGGAGAAAGCCACCATGATTAAATCAGGAGCTCCCAAAAGGCACAAAATATTGTCTATTCTCATGCAGCCTCAGGCCAGGGACATAATTAATGCTCTCTCATGAAAAAGTATTTGTTTAAAAATAACAATGACAGAGAAACAGTGGAGATAATTCCATATTTTCAGAGAGGAATAACCTAGCAACTAACAGGTGTCATTTTTATATAATTAATCTTCATTAACACTAGACTTTGCTACCTATTGATATCTCTATTTGATATGTTCTATTCGTTAGCATATTGAATCCTCTCAAATAAGTGAGAGTTCTCCTGTTCCTTCTTTTAATAGAGAGGGAAGCAGAGCAATCATAAGGTAGGGAATGATGGCTTTGGACTGAAACCCACCTCCATGGTGTAGAAGCTATTCACTGGAGGGACATAAGGGAGGTCTGTATCTCCTAAACATCTTTTCCTTGTTGAGTTTGGAAGAGCTGCCAAACTACCATTAATGGAGTAGCCACATTGTGCTTTAAGGCCAGAGGACAAAAAACAAAACAAGACGTATCTTGTCCTCAAGAAGCTTATGGATGATGGAGAAAATGTGACTAATTTATAAAACTATAGGGCATCATTTATTTTGTTGGTATAGTAGATTTAGGTATAAAATGTTATAGAATGATTTCCTAAATATTTTTGAGGCTACAGTTTTCTAAACACCATTCTCTGCTGTAGTTACCAATAACATCTGGATTACTTCATTGTATTATCAAACTAATATATCCATCTGCCAGTCTACTACTAGTACTAAATAATAGAATCCTAGGCTTAGAGATTAATTGTGCCTCACTTAAACACTGGTAAAAATTAACTTTATTTTAGGGGGCAACTGTCCTAGTTTCAGAAAGGACGTTTTGGAAATTGGGGAATTTGAATCCTAAGGGCAACTCTCCCCTAGCACCTCCTTCTTTGCTAATTTCAGTATCTAAAAAGGAACTGATGACTGGAATACAATCTATATGTCCAAAACATACTTTTGACGCTCACTTATGTTATCATTTCTGGATCTGAGTTGATAAGAAGTTTGAACTTTTCTGATACTAAACACTCTTGACATCAGATTTTTGTGTTTGAATTCTTTTCTATAGTAGCGCTTACTTTTGTTTGTGCTACACGTTTTTCTGGGAGAAATACATGCCCACATACTTGATCATCTCGTAGAGACCATGTGTTTTCATTGTTAATGGCATAGATTTTAAAGTGAAATATTTTTGTGTGCGGGTCTGGGCTTGCAAGTGAAGTGACTTCGGACAATATACTTCAGCTTTCTCTAAGCTTCACCCTCTTTATCTGCCAAATAGAGGCATAGGGATCAGCTTGCAAAATGGTCCCAGTGATCTGTACCTTCTGACACACACACTGTTCCATAAGATCCTCTCACAGCGGATCAGGAGTGGCTCTGTCTGCTCTGTAGAATACAGGAAAGTGACAGTGAGGGACTTCTAAATTTAGGTTGTAAAAGGGCATTATAGGTTTCCCTTAGGCACCTACGTTGTTCAGCTGGGAAAACCAGAATCCCGTTTTAAAAACCCGTAAGCAAGCAAGTGGAGAGGTCTACATGAGGAGGAACTGAGTCCACCAGGTCAAGGGACAGCACCATCTTGCGAGGCTTGGAAGCGGGTACTGCAATTCCAGTGAAGCCTTTATGTAGCTTCAGCTGCCACTGGCCTTCGGGTGCAGTTGTGAGGGAGACACCAAGTCGGAACCGCCCAGGTAAGCCTTTCTTGAATTCCTGATTGTTATTGTTTAAGCCACGGATGCTTAGGATAATTTGTTATGCAGCCATAATAATTACAACAGGAGTAACATATCTGATTAAAATGTTCTGGGGATAAAATGAGGAAATGTATCTAAAGAGGTTAATATGGTGAGTAGTGCATGGTATGTACTTAAAAACAGGGTGGTAGGTGCTACTTAAGTAGTGTGGTGTTTGCGTGTGAGTGGCCAGGGCCCAAGGTGTCTACACCCAATGAGAATAGAAAGCCCTATGTCAGGAAAAGCTGCACTGCCATATGGGCTTTCTGCAATTTGTACACAAGACTAAGTGCTCACTGAAACAAGTTATCTCTTCTGCTGGGCTAGATCTCATTTCCCAGGCTCATTTGAGTTAAGAATGGCGTGTGATTACCCCTGCCCATGAAATGGAGCAGAGCTTATATGCGCCGCTTTCACCGACGCCCGGAAACCTTCAGTGGACCATCTTGTATTCTCCTTCTACTCATCCTTCCTAATGCAGAGCAAAGTGAAGCTGTAAGTTGGAAGGAACCCCTGTTCCTAAAAGAACATATAAGGGACTACGCACCAAACAAGAACACTAACATTGTGAGCAAAAACTTCTCTTTTTGTAAGCTGCTGACTGGTACTTTGGAGTTTATCCATTGCAGTAGGTAGTGTGATGTTAATGAGTATAAACCTTGACTGGACACTGATAATCTTCCTTACTGTCAGGACCCCTCTCCCTTATTGGCAGGCTACTCTGTCTGATTCTGGTACATTGTAAGAACTTAACAATACATAAGGAATTGAATTGATCTCAACTGTTCAAATCCCACTGAGACTAAGGTCTTTCTCATCAGAAACTTTCACTAAATCAAAATGAAAGAGATCACATCTTCAGGCATTGGATTCAAAGGGATTCACATACAGTTTCCCCTATTCTAATATATTCTCTAATTATATCTTCTTTCTGATATTTTACCTTATTTTCTCTTTTCACTTAGCCAGCTTGGCTACAGCTTCTGGTCCAACCTACTATGGCATTCTGATTTTCCCATTTAGTAGTTGTATGACCTTGGACAAGTCCAAACCTAAAACATGACATTTTTTTCCTAATAATCAATATGAAATGAGATAAACAAATCCAGGATTCCATGAGAATACCTGGTACTGAGTAGAGACTCAAAACTTAGCTACTCTTACGCAAAATAAAAATTATTTACCAAACTGACTTATATTTATCAGCAGAGTAAAAATACATTTCATCTTTTGGAATACCTAATGATATTTAAAACTCTATATTTTTATATCCTGATTCTCTGGCAGATATTACCGAGTAAAATCAATATCTAGAATCATTGTATAAATTATATAATGCATTCTGGGCATGTGAAAGTTAAATGGATCAGTCCCCCTTATTTTCTTTTTTTTAAACCTTGAAATATCTCTGGTGTAGAAATTCCTCATAACCCCTAGAAGGAAAAGCTTATAGCCCAAACATATAACCAGAAAATTAAATCCAACTCTATTTTACCATAATATTTGCTCCTAATGTGATGATACACCTGACAAAATTTAACAAGCTTGCTGATATTTATTTCAGAGCACCACTTTGTAGCCTGAAATGGATACTTACCCCAGCAGGTGTCAAGACTCAACAACAATCCACTTTCAAAGTTAAATGCAAATTACACACTGAAATTCTATAGAGAAGACAACTTTACTCCCTCTCACCCTCCCCCCACCAAGACTTCTTGTACAATATTTTCAAAATGAAATTGCACTTAACTGATACAGTAAATGAATCTGGGTGAAAAAAAATCCCTTCTGGTTTAAAGAAACATCAAAGTCCATTTCATAAATGAGAAGTAAAATGTGACTTCCTTTCAACAAAACAAACACCTTGATGCTGATTCTTTACCACATTAACAAGGAATTTAAAGTCCATATACTTACTTTGAACTTGGTAGTAAGTTTCAGTGCGCCTAGCATGTTGATGTCAAATGTGGCCCTGCCAAGTGCTAATGCATATACCCTTTAGGTTATTTGATACTCTCTATAGAGATGCACTACTGAATTAAAATGGAAAAAAAAAGAAGAAAAAAAAGGAGTTAATTCCATGGGTTCAAACATTCACTTGTAAAAAAATATAACTACAGAAAACCATCAATATTTAAAGTGCTCGGAAAATACTGATGATGCAAATGATTTCACTCTAATCTAGACAGCACAATTAATAGTGAAAAAGATTATTGCAATAAATAACTAGGAATGTTAAATAATTACAGTTTGGTCTTATTACTCCTTTTTAGTAGCAGAATTTCCAAATAAACAGTACTTATTTTTAAAAGATCTTTCTCCAGTGCTCTTACTATATCAATATTTACTATAAACTCAGTATGATAAATGTCCCATACAAGTTGCTATAGACTACAAGAAAGCCCAGGTAAGTATACAGGAAGCCAGGTATCAAGGGCATGAATTCACTTCACCTAGAACAAAAAGGATCCCTGGAAGCAGTAATCCTGCAAATGAAACAAAGGGAAATTTCACAAGCACCTTCATTTCTTATTTTTCACATGTGTAGAACTATCAATAAATGACTTAAAAAGTGGCCAAGGGAAAGAGGCAAAAAAGGAAGAAAGACTCACAAAGCAAATTTGAAACTCTAAACATCTTCTTGAAATGATATATGGGAATGTAAAATTTCAAATCATTCTGAAGTTTCTGACCAAAAAAAAACACTTCTCAAAAAGTGTTATTTATGTTCTTGTGATTAATTTAAGGAATATGTATGTGCTAGCTTGTATATTTACAATTACAATGATTTGTTTTCCAAGATTAATATCTTGAAGGCATTTTAGGAAAAAAAGTGTCACCTCAATCCATTCTCCTTTTGTGATATCAGAGTGACTGAAAAGTAGGTGATTAGAAAATAACAATCTGCTGTAACTTCAACCTTGCTCTCCCCTGGGGCAGTGGATTATTCCTACATCATAATATCTGTTAGTTAATACCAAAGGCTTCACCCAACTTCAAAGCAGAGATATTAAAGGCTCACTTTCCACTACAAGCAGGTGTATTTTTATTAGCTTTCTCTTTCAAAATTGCTATGACTTCACTTGCGGATATCCCGCCAACAGCCATTATTGAAAGGCTTACTATAATTGCTAAGTTACATGCAACGTCTGAAGCACAAAACCAATGTCACTTACAGCTCTCCAACAATTGACTGAAACCAAGTGTTACATCATTAAAGCTGAATTACAACACACCCATGGCGTGTTTTCCATGTGTGCTATTTTAAACAATAGTAGAGCAAAACCTGGCTATAAATTCACAGATCCCCAATTTGTTCGAATTCATGAACAATAAGAGCTGTCCGAGAGTCTTTTCTGGCTCCATTTTAGTCAGAAATGTCATGCACCAAAATTAAATGTCTGTTTGGATTTTATTGGAGATGGAAATGCTAGCTTTATGTTATAAATTTAAACAACCTGCCACAAAGGGAGACTCACATTTGTATCGCTTGGGAAGGCATATTCATCTCTAATTGCTTAGGGTAACACAAATAAACTAATGTAAAGTGTTCAGTTTCTTAACTGGTTTTGTGTAGAATAAATCAGACGAAGTGATGATGGCCTGGGTTTTCAGGGGGTTCAGCCTGGATTTCTTTTCTTTGATAGAGTTGGATATAGAATCTCCACATTCGGTTAATGTTAATGATTGGGAAGTGTTCTGGAAATTCGTGAGACTTCAATAGGACATACATTAGTGCTGATAAAAAGAAATATTAGCAGTATGCTCATGTTACATTTTTTTTCTAATTAGGTTCTACCCATTCCATTATTTGGTGATCTAAGTGGAAATAATTCTTCTGTCATAGTGGTACGCAAAGCTATCATAATTACTTTTTTAGAAAGGTCGACAACTTTTTTATTCAGCTTCAGTGACTTTTATGGTGCCTAGATTCCACCGGAAAATATTTAGTCACTCGCTTACTTGGATAGAAATCCATCACCTGGAATAGAAATCATGGTTAACGTGCCAGCATCTTTGTGCAGACAGGGCCTGAAAATATATACTAGGCAAGGCCATTGCCAAATGACTTGTGTCTGGCCAGCTCTACCTTTCAAATGTTCTCTGCATACCAGTTACTGTTAAGATTTATTGCAGCCTGTGTAGATAAATATACTTAAGCTTTCATATCCATAATTTAGATAATACAGTAGCAAGCTACATTCTATATATTACCTGTCTTCAGTTATGGTTTCAGTTGCCGTTCATAATGTTCAAATTTCTCACCAACATCTAACAGTAGTCTTTGCTATTTGAAATAGTCACATTAAATGCAATGTAGAAATTATATGTATATATTTACATATATAAATTTATAACTAATTCATAGAGAAATTAGTTTAGCTTTTAAATACATCCAATTATCAGAAGATGCATGATAATAAACAGAAGGTCGACTCCAAAATACAGAAGAGAACTGGGGCCCCGTAAAAATATACAGTAATCTTAAAGCTAAATGCCAAGCCAGGCTAAATCAACCACTCTTGTCCTCTCTATTATTGAAATCCTTGCATTCATGTGAAAAGTCACTTCAATGCACACAAACGCACATACACATCAAAAACTTCTGTGGGCCATTGCTCCCACCACATTCAATCTACAATTACCACAGCGAGAGAGATCCATCTCGTCCACTGGGGTGGGGGGGTTGGAAACCATGCTCTCACCACAAATATATGTCCACCCGGTTCTTTCCTTTATTTAGAGAATCTCAGTGCCAACTGAATCAAAGCAACCATACTATTTTAAGGTTTATTTGTTTTCTTTAAATTTGGCGGACACTGCTCTTTCCTATAAAATTGGTTGACTCAATATGGAAAAAAATATCCACCATTAACTTTCATCATACCCACTTGTTATTCTTCATCTCGAATCCCAAAATTAATCTTACTGATTCATGTTTAAGGATTGCTGTTGAATAAAAAATATTTTGTGGAGTTATGTGTTTTAAGTTAATGATGGAGAAATTTAATTTTCATTTTAACGTGTGCCATTGAATATATTAATCACATTCTTCAGATTCTAGGGTCTGGACTGTTATATTCAAGAATTTGTAATTTGACTACTTTGTGTGTTTTGATACGCACCAAGAAAGTCAAAGAGAATCCAAACTACATGTTATTTCCAGTTGAGTCTCATATCTAATAAGTCATAGCTTATGGCACTTTTACATGATTAGAAGGGCATTTATCAACTAATTTCTTATCAGGCCCTACACATATTTCAGCAAAGCAAGATGACCTAGATATTATTTACACTGAGACTGTAATTTCCCCAAGCCGCATAAACAAAAGCATTTTGACACCTGGTCCTTTGAAGTTCATGAACTTCAACATCTAAAAACATGTGCAGGGCTGTCAGACATTCCAGCTCCTTCCCTGGGGCAGCCAAACAGATGCAACCATGTATATCACAATGTCACATGACATCAAGTTTCCTTGAAAGGAAGTAACTGGGTCGTTTTATCAGGGTGTCACAGCAAGATGTCACTTCTCTGAATCTGTGAGATAAGGAGCAAGAGCTTCAGTGAAGAAGCCTCTGTGATCTCGGGCTTTCTGAAGTTTGGGTCCAGCTTACCCACTCTTTTCAAATCTCCTTTCATTCAAAGCCCATAAATAGTACTAAATAATAATGCCAGAAGCACACAAGAGGAAAGTTCTTAGGCCAAAAATCACATTTCAATTACAGAGCACATTTCGTAATTACATAATCTATATTATCAATCATCGCAGGAGGAGAAAAAGACAAAATAAGAAGGAGAGAAGCAATGACAGGAGTTACTGCCATGAAATAAGGGTGTGCCCTGTGGTTTAGCCTCGCTGAAGGGGACACTTGACCACATTCTCCCTGGCTGCTCATCTCTGCCTTGTCAGAGACCTTCCAAGCTGAGCAAAGGATTTGGGGCATGTGGGAAGGTGGATTAAATCCACCCTTACCTTCAAAATTTGCCAGCATCTCCCCAGGGAAGAGATCTTTATCATTCTGCCAGGGGAAATGGGAGGGTCAATCACAACACACCTGCTTGCCCTGCACGATCTTAAAAGTTGATAGCAAGACAGGACACAGAATACGGTGGCGGCGGCAGCGGCAGCGGCAGCGGCAGCGGCAGGCACTCAGGGACAAATCTCTTTAGCAGTCTTTGTCCACCTGTCTCTGAGTGCCGCGACTGGCTGAGTCCGGCCAGCTGTTTCTTACATTTACCAGATTGCTGTCCCTTTGACCGTGGACAGATAAATTAAAGCACCTGGGCTCCACCTTCCCAACTTTCAATAGCAAGAGGAAGCTACTCTCCAGTGGATTCTTAGCTCCAGCAATTAACTGAAGAAAACGACGGAAGGCTCCAAGGCAGACACAATAGAGGATCTGGGGTGGTAATTACGCAGCGCCTTGGGCCGGCTGGAGGGAATACGGCATAGAAACTGTATCTCTGATGGAGAGGGGTGGTTGCTCAGTACTTTAGAAATACTTTCATGTATGCGAATGAATAAAGTTTTGTTGTTTAAACAATCTGTAGACATTTTAATATGTTGATTTAATCTTTTTTCTCTGCGCAGCACTATTTTTCTTTTTTTTTCTTGTGGTGAAATTCACATAACATGAAATTTGTTATTTTAAAGTATACAGTTTTGTGATTACTGTATACTGTCATTATCATTCCAAAAAAGAAAAGGTGAATTTTCATACAATCTTACGATAGGCAAATGTTTATTTTTAACTGTAGATAAAATGGATATATAATTTCATTTTAATCATTTAAGTTATGTTATACAAAATATTTTGCCACTGTGTCTCTGTTTTCAGATTTGGTAGCTGTGAAGCTCTGACCTTCCTACATTGTCTAATTTGAAGGTCAGCATCTGATGGAGATGTACTTTCAAAACTCTTCCACGTGTGCACATCCGCAGACCTCCGTTGCCCCTGCTGCAGCCCCTGCTCGGGGACCAGAAGACCTTGCGCTCTGTGCATCCTAAAAATCAAACCCACTTTCAGATAAATTTATCATGGACTGTGTACATGAAGGAACAAATAGAGGGATGAAAGGAAGTTTATTTCAAAAACAGAGCAGATTTCACGAGTGCCTACACCGACTCTTTCATTTAAAATGTACTGAGCAAAATGAATCATCTCTACCTGACACATCACCCTGAAGTATGTATATGTTAGATCTTTACTTTCATGCAGACCAATGTTTGGTGTAGGAGGTCGAATTCTAGCTGTTTAATAGAGGATAAAGAATCAAAAAGGGTAATGGTACCAAGTTATCTAATGTCATGTCTCATGTATAAATTGGTTAGAGTGCAGTTTTTGAAAAGTAATGCTACTTGGTAGTTCTCAAACAGAAATGGTTTTAATGAGAAATAATCATTATATCATTAAACAAATAATCTTTAATTAGATTTAAATCAATTCAAATAAAGAATATGAGTGAGTTTTGGATTTGTTTCATGTTTGCATTTTTGTAGTTAGACTAAGAAAAGAAACCTATCCTATCCGCCCAAACTCATCAATTCCCAAGGATCTTTCAATGGATGTCTCCCAAATTTATATCCTCAGTTTAGACAGCTCCTGTTATTCCCATGGTTACATTTCCACCTTCAGATATAGATAGGCAATTAGAGATATTAGTGGGAAGGTGAGTGGAGAAACCAGAAAAGACACATGAAGTGTTATGTCAATAGCATATAGAAGGCATGTATACCCATGAGACCGAGTCAGTTGCCTCCGTTGAGGGTAGATAACACAGAGTGGAAGAAGACTGAACTCTGCCCAGGCCCTTTGAGAATTGAGGTTCAGAAGGAAAGTTGGTTCCAGCAGCTGAAAAGAAGTAGCTAGTAAGGAAGGAATAAAATGCATAACAGTGCATCGCTGTGGAAATGAGAAGGAACAATGAAGGAGCGAAAGGTCAAGGTTGTCACTCTGAAATTAAACTGAGGAGAATTCATAAATGTCTTCCGATCCTTTTCTACCTACGGAAACCTCACTCATCTTTAAAATCTAGTGTTAATGATCTCTTTGGTAAACACCCCAATCCCCCATTATCCCCTGCCTCTGCTGTTAATCAAACAGCAACCTTAAGTCACCCTTACATTATTTTCTCCAAGGCTTTAAGCAGTGTCATCAGTAAAGTGCTCAGAATGGAAATGTTTTGAGGAGTTCATGAGAACTAGGCTTGCTGTCCTGATCAGACTTTTTAAAAATTGCTTATTTTATTCAGGTATAGATAGGCAATGCATGATAGGCATTTCTTTCTAAATGTATTTAGAAAGAAATCATATGTGTTAATATTCTGAACAGCAGTCATTGTTTTTATTCTTTGTGTGACAGTACAGGACAGTAGCAAAAGTACAGACAGAAAGGAAGTTTGATATCTACCCTTATAACTCACAATTGTATGATCCTGGAAAAGTTAATTACCTCTCTGGGCCTCTATTTCCTCATCTGAAAAGTATAGATAATAATATGTTATAAAAAGCTCTGTGAAGAGTAAATGAAAATGGGTTGCATTCTAAGAACACCCTTGAAATTGATGAACCTTTTATTATACAATATAGCAATATCTTTTTCTTATAATACATCCAATAGAAAATTGCCTGTCAATGAGATCTTGAACCCCCTACTTGTTCATTCATTCTTATTTCATTTTAAATTAAGGCTTAAATACCATATTATAATAACTATGCACTATATTGTATCAAATATTTAACTCATTTACTATCCTAACACCAGCATCCCTTGAAGTTTTATGAAATGGAAAGCAGATAGCTGCACATCTTTGCTTTAGAATTTTTTTAATGAAAGAGGCCAGGAAAAGAATCTCCAGGAGGTCAAGGTTTACTTTTTGGCATTTATGATATCTTAGTTTTTCAGGATATATTATCATCGAGAAAAATATATAATTCAAAGGGCCAAATTACAAAAGGAACACAAAAAGTTCTGAGTCATTACACAGTTCCTTACCAACCTCCTTGCTTCGCTTCACTGATGTTTTTCTAAATCTGTATACAGTTGAAAATGACACGAGCTTCATAGTTTCCACTTTCACTTTGCTGTCATATTATTCACTAGATCTTTGCAAAATTTGTGTTGATGTTAGTGCATACCTTTCAAAAATGATTCTGAATCATAAAAGGGGAGGAGAGAGATTCATTTATTACTTAGTACTAGAATAGTGAACAAAGTTTACTCTTCAGGTAACCTGCCTTAAATACAGTTTAAAAGTTGACATTTGTCTTCACCCATGTACCTATAGAAACGAGATTTCAAAAATAATAATTTTTCCTTTAACCACCCATAAAATTCACTGGAAGATACTTGTTATCTGTATCTTCTTACAGATTTAGGAGTTTACAAAAAGAAGCAACTTTACAGTTAACTTGGGTGGTATAAAAAAAGATACAATTCCAAGCTTAGGAATTAATCAAGATTTAGAAAATAATACATATTATTGTTCACTGATATACAAAGCACCTATAACAGTACATGACACATATTAGAAACTAAATATTTATAAAATAAATTAATACATATATAGTAATTATATATATATATATATATGTACACACACACACACACACACACACACACACAATTACAATTACTTTTAAGGAAATTACAATTTCCTTAAAGAATTTGGGCTTTTCTCCACAAAGCTAAAGAGACATTTACTAGCAAACTTATGAGCATAGTTAATTTTGAAACAGGTGTAATGATCTCAGATCTAGAATTAATGTGCTTAGTAAAAATACCTTAATTTGACATTGGGAATACGAAGCCCTATTTTCTTTGCTTCTGAGAGAAGATTTTGGCATTAGCAATACAGCAGGGCTCCCTGACTGGCATGATGATTTTTCTTTGGTCAAATCTCTAAACTTAAAGCACCTCTCAACATTTTACCCAAATTAAAAATAATTCTACTCATTTATATCTATTAGTTTATTTTGCTGGTAAGATTGTCATTCTCCTGAGATGCAAAGAAAGAGATAAGCTATGCTAAATCTCTGAGTCTATGCTTCCCTGAGTCTCTGAGTCTCTGATTCTATGCTTTCATTCTTAGAGCAATTATCTTCATTCAAGATACTGTTACATCTCACCAGGATTACTAAAATAAATCCCTAATGTGTTTTGTCTTTCTTATGTTCCCCACTGATTTCTTCCTTACAAAACCATTTCAGTGATTTTACTAAACTGAGAATCTAATCAAATAGTTCCTATGCTTACAACCTCTTCAATGACCACGGTAGGCAATGCCCTGAGGACAGATTCCAAACTTCTTATGTATACTCTCTCTATATCTTTTTCTGCTCTTGCTCCTGTTCATTTGTCTAATATCATTCTTTGTGTTCTTGCACTTTCGCTTAACCCTACAGCCATAAAAACTATTGCCAATTTTCCAACATGGCAGAAATTTTCTCACCTACAGGCATTGGCCCAAGATGTTTGGTCTACTCGAAATGGACTTTCTCACAGTCCTTCAGCTGGTAAACTTCCATTCATGCTTAAGACACACACCACCAACTCAGGAAGTCTTATCACTCACCACAGATAAATTGTTTATGTTTTTCTTCTATTTTCTCTCAGAGTGTGCTTAACTTTATCATGGCATCTATCAAGCTCCACTGGAATTATGTGTTTGTTTGCTCATCTGCTCCCAGGTCTTAAAGACTGGGATAATATCTCATTTGACATTTTCCACCATATTGTTATTTTCAGACTCTAGGAACTAGCAATGGTTAAATATTCATGGTGTGGTAAAAACTGCCCTAAGCATTTTACACACAATATTTCATTTAATTCTTGCAACAATTATATTATTATCCCCAGGAAGCTTACACACTTGCCCATAGTCACAGAGCTAGTAAACATCAAAGTCAGGGTCTGACTGGAAATGTGTATGAGTCCAGAGTCCTTGTTCCTATCCACTGTTAATGATGCTATGACAAAGTTGGTACTCTTGAATATTTGTTGAGTATGCAAGTTATTGACAGGCCTATTAAATCCAAGTAAGGTGAATGACACACCAATGTTTTAGTAATAAAATGTTAATTCTTGTTAAAAGTGCTAGTGTAATTGTTGTTCAATATAGTTGAACATTTTCTTATAACCAAAGAAATAGTTATTTAAATATATTTTGTTTTAATAGAAAGAAACATATTGAATCTCAGCAGATGTAGTTTTAAAAAGGTGTGTTAAATTCAGGTGAATTTCAAAACCCATTGATAGAATTCTTTGTCATTTTAAACTATACATTTCAAACTAGAAACAGGCATCTCAAACTGCATATTCTATATATTAGCTTTCAATCAGCAATGTAAACAATGTAATATAAGCATTACATGGACTCTACATTAAGATAAACCAAACCACTTTTGCCAAGACAGATGTAATCACTCAAATTCCATTGGGAAAGAGGTAACGGCATTATTTGGTCTAGGTCTCTGGACTTCAGTTAGTAAATAACTTGGGCTTTGTATATTCATTTCTTCATAACACCTATTTCCAATATTTAAACATTACAAAGTGTTTCAAGGGTTCTGGGCTTAGGATTCAATGGTAAAACATGACATTTGTTAATCTTCCTTCATCAGGCAGTTTTTATTTGACAGCTATGGGGATAATTTACTTTAAGTACTCTTTCTTGCATAACTCCTAGAGAAGGGGAATACTGCATTGTAACCCTTTTATTTCAATCCTCCCCAGTTATTTAAAGACGAAGACATTTTAAAAGTTATACTTGAATAACATCCAACAATTAGATATTAGACAAGTTGCTAATTTTTAATTTATTTAAGAGTTAAAATCTAAAAAATGACTTGACCATATGCGACATAGGGCCTTGGAAAAATAGTTATTTTAGTGTTGACTATAAGCAAAAAAAAAAAAAAACGTGTCTGAACTAAACTGTATCTTATTATTTTTTAAAAAATTAGACCCACTTGTTTAAGTTCAAGGTGCATTTTCAAGTAACTTTTCTGTATCTAAATTTACATGGTTTTATGTGTTATATGTATTTCTTTTACATTTATGGAAAAAATTATTCTTTGAAGTGCCAATATGGGTTCTTTTTAAAAATATGTAGTAGAGTACGACATTCACATGGATCAACCTTGCAAAGATTCTGTGAAAAGTTCCCTTTCTCATTTGCCTTCCTGCTATGCAATTCTTCTCCCCAGAGGACTCCACTGTTACTGTGTGTGTCTTTGTGCGTGTACTTCCTGAAAAATTTTATGTGCACACAACCACGTATGTATACAAATACTGAAGGGCCTAGATCCATGTCCTGGTCCTCACTAGCCCTGTAACTCTGGGCCAGTCACTCAATCTCTTAGACATAGGGCATATCTATAAAGTGCCAAAAAGGATGATTAAGTTTCTCCCAATTTTAAAATAGCTCAAACGAAGAAAGCTGAGAGCAGCACTTTACCCTTCTATTTATTTCCATCTTGAAGTTTAGACATACTTCTTTAAGTTGTAATATGAAATCTAGGATTTTATTCCATTAAAAGATTTATTGATTGATTTCTAGAGATAGGGGGAGGGAGGTAGAAAGAGAGGGAGAGAAACAATGATGTGTAAGAGAAACATCATCGGTTGCCTCTTGCACACCACCAACCAGGAACCTGGCCCTCAAATCAGGTATGTGCCCTGAATGGAAATCAAACCAGCAATCCTTTGGTTTGCAGGCGGTACTCAACTCACTGAGCCATACCAGCCGGGGTTAGTATTTTATTCCATGGCACAAAGTTACAAGGATTCACATGCGAGCTATCTATTGGCCTCTCCCACTTGATGCCCACAGCTTGAGAAAATCAAACCCTGCCCATATGCCCATTCATGGACTCAAACTGCTCCTTGGCTCCAACTCACCGATGTCTTGAGGGAATGCAGGTTCGAGGTGGCCACAATTTTTAATTATTCAAGAAAAACCATACATCCAGGTTTGTAAAGTCTCCTCATTTAAAAATGTGTGCAACTTATCAAATTTTAAATAAAAAGCAAATAGTTCAGTGCAGGTCAAACCAAGTACAACCAGAGGTTGGATTTCGCTTATGAACCTTGTTTTTTTTTTCGCAGACCCTGCTCACTGTCAGGCACCTAAGTAAAACAAAGTCTGTAATCCTCCCACCTGAATACAAAAGGAAGACTGTTACTGGGATATCAGACCTATTCTTATGTCAAAAGTAACCCCTTATAACCTCTTTTGCATTTACTCTTACAAAATAAATTTCACTCAGAGTTCTCACTCTGAAAGACATTTTCCTGAGGTTAACTATTACTCTTTGTGACATTTTTAGTCGAGAATACCTTTGGCATTCAAAATAACGCTTTTATAATAATGTTTTATAATATAATTATTGTGATTATAGCATGTATTCTATTATATAATAATATATAGCATAATGTTTTACAAATGTGTTTTTGCAGAAGTGGGGGTAAATACAGGGTGGGGCCAAGCAGTTTTACATGGCTCATACAGAAAATAATACAATAGTTAATAAGTCATAATACAAGAATAAACTCTGTGCTCCACATACTCACAACTATAAACCTATTTTTGCATCGCCTTGTAAAATCCCTTATGATTTGTATGTAACCCAAGGAGAATAGTTGAGCACTTCAAAGTCCAATTTTCCTCCAAAGGCCAACATCCCAATGACCCAACTCCATCCTGACTAGGATGGATACCTGAACTCATTCATCTATATTCTCTCTCTTAGAGAATCTCCCACCAAACATATCTATATAATACTAATGTCAAGTGCATGCTTAGAATGATGCTGGCCAGAAATAAGTGAAAGCACATTGAATGATACATGAAATTACCATTGTCAAAATAAAACAATTAAGGATGGGCTGACAGAAGGCTGAATGAAAAGAATAACATGAATTTTAAATTTTTAAGTAAAATTGAAAGTCTTGAAATGTACTGTATTTTTTAAACAGGTATTCTCTAATGGGTATTATTCTACTACAGTTTTGGCTAAATTCCTGTCTGTTTGCTTCTTTACAACACTAGTGTATTTCTAGAGCCAGAGAACCTACTTTTTTAGGGCCATATTTTCTGGAGTGAAATTTGAGTAAAATATTTCCCTCCCTATTACTTGAAGATTTTCCTCTGAAATAATGGAATAAGCCCGAGTGAAAAGTACCACTGCGTTGGGGCCTAAAGACGGCGGATGCAATCTTTTCAAGAAGATAGCACCAGGAGGGCTTGGCTGAGGCAGCCGAGCCAGGTAGCCCCCACCCTTGGGGGCATCCCTTGATCACGAGTACTAACTACCAATCAAGATGCTGATCACGCGCCCACCCACTAACCGTCACCAAGAGCATGCAGTAAGCATGCACAGGACAACCTATCAGGACCACCTCCCCTTTTCCCCTGTCCCCTATATAATAGCCCCGCCTAAAATAAAATTTGCAGCTTGATCAGAATCCTTTGTCTTGCTGCCTTTCTTCGCACCTCTTGTTCCCATCCCTATTCATCCGTTTCAGGTAGACTCGGGACCCCAGTTGACTGTTCCGCGGGACGGAACACCACTGCAAGTCGAAATAAGTCTACCATTTTACTTCTGTTAGGGATGGATTTAAAGTAAATGGAAATCTTACATAAACTTATCCATAGCCTTCAGCAATCTCCTGAAGACTGTTTAGCAAACTGAGAGAAATAATTTTTTGTGATTTCCACACACACTGTCATCAACAAAAAATGGAAGACCAAGCCTTAAAGTTTCTCTAAATTATCTGCTCAATGCATTTTCATTAAACACTTCCACACGTTTATCCGAGACATCCACTGTGTCTCATACGGAGACTTCTTTTTGCGAGTGATACCTCAGTGACTTAAAATTAACACTTTAGGAGAACTAAGTGGAAGAAATATATACCTCTGGCTGCCTTTACACTAGACACATTGACAATAATTTAATCTTGCTGAATGTTGATAACATTCTCTGGGCAGAGAGCTATCGTCAGTTTTTGGCCCATGGATTCTCAGACAACCTTCTTAAGGACTTGCCATCACTTACATCAAAGATACTGGCTTTAGGATTCTAATATCTGATATTCTCCCAATCACGAATTTGTTCCAGGCTCCGCTCCAATGACCTGACTCCATTTCCACCGGTCTGGAATTCCTCTAAGCTCTAGCCTTACCAGTCAGAAAACTTGTCTGGAAGATGGATTTATAGCGAGCAAACTGTTGTTTTTTCAAAAATCTACTTCAATGATTCATTCGTTTGGAGTGACTTGCAGTTTGAAAAGAGCAGGGTGGTGATTATATGGAGATCCAGTCAAATGTTCCCAAAGCACAATTAGTGTCATAATTATCCTAGTCCTGTCTTTTACATTCTCATACACCATGCACTGAAAAATCTCACAGATTCAACTCTTCAGCACTCAAAGATTCCTCAGAATCTCATTCTTCTTAGCAAATTAATTATATGAACATAAGCCAATAGCAACTATTTAATCTGTTTTTTTCTTAAAATCACACAGCCAGTATGAAATCTTAAACAATGAAGTAACTTTAGAAATCCACTTCATTCCCTTGACTTTACAGATGGTGAAACTGAGAACTAAGTGACTTTCCTCACATTGTTAATTCAGAACAGCATATGTCTGGAATATGAATCCAATTTTTCCTCCATCTCATCACAAGTAATTTAAATACTCGTATAAAGCTAGGCCCAGCCAGTGTCTGACAGTGCAATAAACAAACAAAATTTAAGAGAGGCAATACCTTCATGTGCTATACACTAGATCAAAACCCATGGAAATAACCGAATTTTGGTAGAAATAAAAATGACAGCATAAACTGTGTGGAAAACCCTATTAGGTTTGAATCTGAATCAGTAAATCCCTCTTGATCCTTCCTATAAGCATGCAGAGATGAGGCCACTTAAACTTCAAATTTAGGAGCAGCAAGTGAGGTGTCAGACAGTGGTTTTCCACCAGCTAGATGTTCTTTCTGAGGTTACAGACCACATGGTTATTAGTGAGCTTGCAGTCTCACCTGAGACCTAACAGGACACCTAATATTTGAGAGTCAGAGAGGGCAGATCTCCACTTCTGCCCTGGAGAGAATGCTTCAACTGTCAATCAGTTCAATACCAAACAGCCAAGTTTGCTCTTCCATCCGAACATTTGCTTAGGAAAAGCTGTCACACAGGATGTTTCATCTCAGAGAAGAGGAATGAACAAATTAGCCAGCTTTTCCTTTTTGTAACAATTTGATCACAGTGAAGTGATTTCCAGCGTGTTGTTAAAGGTTGCCTGTAGCTTGTTTTTTTGTTTGACTCAGTAAAAGGAAGCTTGGTTCACCAGTGACGTGCAGAGCACATGGAGGATATTGAGAAGGAAAAAAATGAGGCATGGTTCTTGAAAGATGGTAATTAAAAAAGTTGTTCTCTTGTTGGTAGTGTGCAATTTTACCCAAGAAATTATTATGTAAAATATGTCTTTTTAATCTTTATCACATTGTGACATGCATGAGGATATTAAGTATTCTAAGTCACTGAATTTTTTAGCCTACTGAAAGTTATTCCATGAATATAATAGATTTATACTATATTTTAGGTGAATACAGTTATTTACCCATGTAGCTTACTCCTTAATAAACTTCACTTTGGAAACCAGACTGATTAGTGGGCAAATGTTTGCATGTGTACAAAGAATGCTCATTAAAAATGCAAATTTAAACTTCTCTTTGTCACCTTTAAATATGGAGATACTACCAAACACAAATTACCCCCTACCATTATAAAAGTAAACATGGCAATACTTTAAGGGAAAATAATAAGTGCTTAAAAATTCATTTAGTTATAGAGGTAAGAGGTAGTTCTGAAAACTAAAATTCTATAATAGTGATTCTCTGGGGGAAAATTGTTTGGTAGCATTTCTCGAAGGCATCAGTGAAAATTTTAGTGATAAAAATAAATGCCTGAAGCTGTCTCTGAATTTTAGCCAGCAGGAGAAATGGAAGCCAACTTCCAAGAAGCATCTCAGATATTCAAGGAAAGGAAGCATCATGTGCTTGAAAGAGCTAAGTGATAATTTGGATACCTGGGTTGTTACTATGCCTTTCAGTTTGGCTTCAGGAAAATCATGTCATTTTCATGCTGCAATAGCTAATGTATTTTAATTGAACACGTAAACATAAAAAATTTACAGTGTCATATTAAATAAACATTAATAAAAGGTTACCAAATAGCTATGTTTAAAAGAAAAATTACTGTAAATTTTTATTTAACATATATACATTTAGCTAGAGAGTAGGCCAATATATTGCACAGTATTCACATTATTTTCAGAGGACAAGTTCTGATTTCCATTAACCTTGGCTATCTTTACTTGTCAAGCAATTAATATGACAGAAGAAATAACAGATGCTCTTTCAACATTAACCTTCGGAAAGGAGACCCTGCATTTCAAGTACTTATAACAATTTGACACAATCTATTAAAGCAATGGAAGGATACCCCCAAACAAGAGATCTCTAATTTGCTCTTTGTGAATAAAATAAATACATAATCTAAATTTAACCTCACTTTCAAAGGCATATAAGATAGTCTCTCAAGTTGTCTTGACTATTTTTAAAATTTTTACGATGGTAAATAAACCCTGGAAAATTCCTTCGTAGATTTTACCACCTGAAACTGCAGCTGTTGGCTGCCGCTATCAAAGCCTCACAACTCCAAACTCACGTGCAAACCTCATCAAGGGCAGACATTTCTAATTGATTCCAGAAGTATTTCTTTTGCTGAGATCAGGGGGCAGAGAAAGAATAATGAGCAGCTTTTTAGAGGGAATTGGGGGGTAGGGTGTTGAGGAAAGGGGGAGGGGGCTTTTAAAATCTCGGGCTTGGCCAGAAATGCATAGCAATTTTACGGTCAATTGGTGGGAGCATCTGGAACCAGGCATTTTGGCCTCGCAGTTGATGGCAGCGAAACCAGCTTACAGGCAACACCAAGCCCATAATGAGTCTCTGTCATGTACTAGTGGAAACCACGTTGAAGTTTTGCCAAATAGCCCTGCACCTTTTTCTCAGGGTCAGGATTCCCCTTAGAGCCTTGGCCTAATCTATGGAATCCTGTCCACCCACGGATCTTAACCTGTTTTAGCGATTCTTAAATGCAATGCAAAAAAGAAAAAAGAAAAGTTAGAACTGGCATGTGTTTAATTCCTTGCGTGCTGACAAGGCTTTATATCACAAAGCTGTGCTTGCTTTCCTTCGGGGGATATATTTCAAACGCAGCGGGCCATCTTGTTAGTGCTCGTAGAGTGTCCGGTGCTCAGGTCATAAATCACAGCACAGCGCATGGCACACTCAGGCAAGAGGAGAGGCCCTTTGTTATTTCAAATGTAGGGCAGGTGATTACAAAAATGGGCAGGGTCTCTTTCTCTCTCTCTCTCTCTCTTTTTAATGCCAAGCAGAAAACCTAGGTGATGTGGAAATAATTTCTTATGAGTAAAGGATGTTTACCTTAAGCTGCCGCTTGTATTTCACCAGACTGCCCCTGGTCTATTGTACCCACAAATAAGTCAGGAGAAAGGACAGCAGAGAAAAATGTGAGGGACATGAGTCCACAGGACAGAAACTGGGTCGGTGCTCAGAAATGGGCCATGCAGAAAACTAGCCTTCTAACATTCCTGAGTTTCTATTTTTACCCAAACAATATAATTAATAGAGATCATATCTGTTTTTGAATGCACTCAAAATTCCCGTTTGCAATGGTGAACTAAATTCAACATGTTTGCTCTTCTGGTTAATCTACTCTTGGCAAGGATTCACTTCCTGTTTTCCAACAAGAAAAGTCAAACCAGCAAAAAGGCCAGACAAAGTAAATGAAACAAAAACTAAACTGAAAGAAATGCACTGAAAATACCTTTTTTGGAAAAGCTCAATTATTAATGTAAAATTCTCCTTGAGACACCTACGTTTTGATGATTTCAGTGTAAGTGATCAGAAATACATAAAATACATGTTCCTCACAATACACATAATATTAAAATGGGGGGGAAGCACTTGATGGTGGATAACTCTTTGAAGCTAAAGTATTTTGCAAAGTAAGTGGACTTGATGGATGTCTGTGTGAGGACTTTTCAAATAAGGGCCTAAGGGAGAAGGGATGGGTAGGCAAGAATATAAGATATGTTTATATCTCTTAATCTTCTTAAACTATCTTAATAAAAAGTGTGTCATATAGAAAACTATCATGAATGAATATTTTCTAGTATGCAGATTCATACTAGAAAAATCGCACACAAGGGCCAATTTTCTGAGTTTCAGAAAATTTAATGCAATAACTTACAATCTACTGTGTAAAAACCAGTGTCTTTCTTTAAAAAAAATGACGGTAATAAAGCAACTCTATATTTTAATATAGCTTTACTTTGTTTACTAAGTATTTTGTTGCTTGTAGAAAGTAATTATTTTTAGAAGAATCACAGGAAACGGGCAGTATTTTTTAAAGAGTGGGCCTAATGTAAGTCACCCCAAGTAGGTTTTTTCACCCCCTACTTAATCTACTTAATTACACATAGGAGGTCTGTGCACAGGACTCAGAACAGAGTGAACGTTTATTAATTATATGTGATGATAAACCTTGAAAAAGTTATATCTTTAGATTCCAACAATGCAAGGATGGTAAGAAAGAGTAAAAGAATAAAAATGTCTTAAGGAAAATTTTCAGTGATCCTTAACTTGAGTTAGAAATAAAGGAAGAAGTGTAATAAAGTTCTATTGTATGAACACATAAAAATTCTCAAAGGGAATTTGCTAAAAACTTTAATTTTTGTGTATGTTATGCTATTGCAAGAATTTTTCATTTTTGGCTGAAAATAAAAATCTCATCTGCCCTAAAAACTTTCTTGTACAGGCCACATGTCAGTTCCTTTCAAAGTTCTTAATTTATAGCCTACAAGAGGGTTTACAATCTGGTACTATGATCTGGTGGGGGAAGTGACTTATATTCATCTATTTGATACATGGCTGATGCACAGATAAATGACTACTATTTGAATTGTCCAGTAGAAGATTCATATGTACTCAGGAATACAGTGTCATGGGTATAGGATAATTTCAATACATTTTAGCAGTTTTGATATGCTAATGAAGTAGATTCTGAACTAATTTTAAACTTGAGTATGATCCCTACTAAAGGATAGGGGAACCTGATTTATGTATTTAAAATTCAAATTGTTTATAAACCTTGCTAGAAAAGTGTGACAAAGTACAGACTTTCTAAATGCAACAAAAGAAAATAACCAAATAGAAAAATGGGTAAATGAGACAAAAAAAATGATGACCCACTTTACTAGTAAACAGGAAAATGGTAATTAGAAATAGAATGAGATTTTTTTCCAATTTTTTTATTTAATTATTTTTCAAGTACAGTTTTCTGTCTATTACTCCCATCCCATCCCACCCCCCATCCTCCCCCCTCCCTCCCATTTCCAGCAACATTTTTACTGATATGTCCCCTAGAGCAAGGACTATAAAGGAAAGAATAAACAAATGGGATCTCATCAGAATGAGATATTATTTACTCCCAGAGGAACAAAGTTAAGAAACCTGACAGCTCTGACTTTGGTGAGGAAATTTATACTCTGATAGTAGGTTTTACAACTTGTAACACAACCTGGTATTCTTTTAAGGAGGTCAGCATTTCCTACAACCCAGCAATTCTGCACTGAGTGGCATAATCTGGGAATACTCTATATAGGCCATGTGCACTAGAAGATTTGTGTGTAGATTTTCATAGAAGCACTGTGAAAGTAGAAGCTAGAAACAAACACTAAAGGATGGATATTTTGATATAGTCATACAATGAAATATTTTACTGTAAGGAAAATGAATAGACTACAATTACGTGCAAAAAAGAATATATTTTAGAAACAAAACATTCAATACATTACAAGAAGCTGCAGGAAACTATAGTATGACACCATTTTACTTGCACTAAAATTCTTAAAAAATGAATCCAACATTGCTTAGTGAAAAATGCATGTACATATGAAAAAACTTGACTTTGCTTAGAAAAAAGCATGGATATGATAAGAATAAAGTACAAAAGAATGGTTCTATCTGTAGAAGTATGAAAAGGATGAGAATCACATGAGTAGCAAGCAGATCACACAGTGTAAATAATACTTTGCTGGTATTGTAATATTATGGTATTTTTAAAAATATTTTATTTATTTTTAAAGAGAGAAGGGAGGGAGAATGAGGGAGAGAAACTTCCATGTGTGGTTGCTTCTCGTGTGCCCCCTACCGAGGATCTGGCCTGCAACCCAGGCATGTTTCCTAGACTGGGAATTGAACCGGTGCAATTCGGTTTGCAGGCCAGCACGCAATCCATTGAGCCACATCAGCCAGGGCATAATGCTATAGTTTTAATATGGTGTTTTTTATTGCATTATGTTTTAGAGATACTTTATGTAATTGCTTATACAACAAGTACTACATGCTGAAATATAATTATGAGTTGATAAGAGGAAAAGCATTACTTAAAACTAATATAACTACTACTCATAAAATATTGTGCAATTGATCAATATATTTGATGTATGAATAATATTGAACTACATTAGTCAAAACTACTGTATACTATAAATATTCAGAGGTCAGTGTATATGTGTTTGTTTTATTTTCCCCCTGAATCCATAACTATGTTTATGGCAGATTAGCATATATTTCCTTAAGAAGTTGCGTCCACTCTCTTCCTTACATTAATTAATTACGTAGCCAGAAGTACAGGGGTGTCAAACTCAGTTTCACTGGGGGCCACATAAGCCTCATGGTTGCCTTCAAAGGACCAAATGTAATTTTAGGACTATAAATGTGACTACTCCTTAATTGTTTGTGAGTTGAAATTATATTCGGCCCTTTGAAGGCAACCACGACGACGCAGGTGTGGCCCCCTGCGAAAATGAATTTGACACCCCTGGTTTAAACAAATCATCCAAGAGAGCTTCAGACAAATGTGTCTACACTGTGTATTATATATGAGGTCTGTCCAGAAGGTATCCAGCCATATAATAACAAAAATAAAGACATTTATTAAAGAAGATACAAGATATAATTACCACGTACATAGGACAATGATGACTTGGTCCCCTTTAAAGTAGGCACCTTGGGACCTCACACAGTTCTCCCATCGGCTGCATTGGCGTATTTTCCTGAATCTCATCAAAGGCCTGAAATCTCTTCCCTTTCAAAGGTGATTTTAGTTCTTGGAAAAGCCAGAAGTCTAAAGGCACCAAATCTGGGCTGTAGAGGGGCTGAGTCACCTCAGTGATTTGGTATTTCCCTGTCCAGCCCAGCTGACCCTTGGCGGCCTAGAGCTCTGTGAGCGAGCCCAGGCGAGAGCAGCAGTAAAATCCTCACAGAATTGTAAAAAACAGTGAGTAATTATTTTAAGCCATTAAGTTTTGTGGTGGTTTGTTATATGAACACAGATAACTTAATCCCCAAAGAAGGCTGAATTTTACCAAAAAAGAAAGAAGGAAGAATTTATGAAAACACAAAGCTACATGAAAGACAAATATCATATGATCTCACCTTTAACAGGAACCTAAACAACAAAACAAACGAACAAGCAACATATAACCAAAGACACTGAAATAGAGAACAGGCTGACCGTGACCAGCGGGGAGAGGGGAGGGAATTTAGGGGAATTTCAGGGGAAGAGGGGTAGGGTTTACAGGAACAATTATAGGGGGAGTAGAAATGAGAGGGAGGTGGGGAGAGATGGGTGGGTGGGCTGGGATGGGAGTAAAAGACAGAAAACTGTACTTGAACGACAATTAAAATTTAAAAAATAAATAAACCCCACAAAGCTGCAAAGAACAGCTGAATCTTCCCTTGCTTTCCAGTTAGTGTATTTTGGCCAACTATTTAAATAACAAGGGGCATCTGAATATGCATGCCTTGTTATTTGAAAGTTAATAAATATTTAATTTAGCATTCTTTGTATGGGGAACAGGTGCTGTCGGTGCTCCTTTGATAGCAACTAAACAAAGAAATGTGTCCAAGAGTCTGTGCCATATCCTATTGGCTGGAAACAAGTCACAGGTCTTATCCACAACCTAGGGGTGAGAATTTTCCAGGCCAGTTATACAGACCGATAGTCATAAACAGCAGTGACCACGGGCCACTCTAGTTTCTGTCTGTCACCGTTGGAAAGGGGACAGCCTATAATTCAGTCAAATATTTATATACACATATATTTATATGTGTGTATATGTTTATTTGATAACAATAAGTACTATGGTAAAAATATCCGAAGTGTGAAGGAGGCAAAACTGGAAAACAACAATAACATTAATGAAAGCAGTACCTAGGGAAGGCTGGTGACATTTCAGTTAAGACCTGCTGTGAGAGCAAAAACCACGTGGATTACTGGGAAAAAGCAGTCAAAGGCAAAATGAAGTGCAAAGGTACTGATGCAGGTGTATAAACATGTTCCTAGCAAAGTACATGTCTGAAATTGACTAAGCAAGAGGAAGGTAGTAGAAAATGTGTTCAGAGCAGTAATGGGGGTTAAAACAAGATTATCCTTGATGCGCCTGGCTTAATTGGGTAAAAACCCTTACAGGAGGGACTGAGACCTCCCAGAAGCCCTCCTGGCTGGCTTGATGAACTAAGGGGCCCTGTTGAGGAAGCGGGGTGGGGACCTGCAGGCAGCCTCCAGGGCCCCAAACAAGCTGGGGACAAAAGTCCTACAGCTGCAGGGAAATGAATTCTGTCCACAACCTGAGTGAGCTAGGAAGTGGCTCTTTCCGGAGTTGAGCCTCCAAGTGAGAACGTAATCTGGCCAATCCCTTAAAGGCAGCCTTTTGAGAACGGAACAGAGCATCAGCCAGAAACGTGCGTGACCTTGCTCTGTTTTTGCTGGAGCAGCCATTCAGTAGGTGTTGAATAAGCATGCCTCCTCCACTCCTCCCCCCACGCCCCGCAAAAAAGCGAGGCAAGTTGGTTCTAACTTCACTGAGTTCTTATCTATCTGACCTTAGGACCCACATTTTGGGCTGTTGTTACTAGTTCGTCTCATCACTTAACCAGTCTGTGGTCAGCCCTGCTTCTGGACCTTGCACCGTATCGTCCGTTCGTAAAGTGCTCTCTGCCCTCTGCTCCGCCTGTCCACGTTTCACCCACAGAACAACGCCTCCAACCTCCCAGATAGAGAAGAGTCACAGGGCTGATGCTGCCATTACATACAACACTGATTTACAAAAGAAAGGGGACTAATGATTTCAGTGATGTTGATGCTGATGACAGCTCCAAAGAAAAACGAGGAGAACATCGTGTCCGTATAGTTTTATGACTCCCAGTCGGTCAGCTCTGATTCACATTGAAAGAGTTAATGAGGTCATTGATTAAGTGGTTATACTCCTTGTGCAGGGCAAAGAACAATTTTATGAAAATTATTATAAGTAGCAGTGATTTACATAAAGTTCTAAGAAATAAAAATGTGAAGGAGATACAAATTGGAAGTTCACAATTAAGAGATAAAAATTGGAAACTGGTTGTAACTTAAAAAATGTTGAACACTAAAAAGAATTGGAAGAAAAGGCGGCTTCGTAGATTTAAATGCTAATACTTGCTCACTCACTGTTGACCACAAGGTTTTTAACTGCTGGTCAGAGAAGACTTGTTCATTTTTAACCATGGAAATCCAGTGGTTAATAATAATTTCAATAGTATTAATGGCAGTAATAATTGTACTATAAACAGTGAGAGCAATTAAAATGGATCGAGTATTTCTTATGTTCTACTGTTTGTGCTTTTTAAAATTTTTCCAAAGACCATGTGAAGTAGATACTATTGTTACACCATTTTAAGGGAAAGTTTTAGTGGTGAATCACAGGCAATGTCTGGTCTTGAATAATTGGCCATGGGCTGGAACATGAACCATAGCAGGTTCCAGAAAGGGTTGGTGAGCAGCCTGAAAGATTTTTGCCCCGGTGTCTTCCATTCCTTGAATTGTAAACCAAAGATAATTCAGAGGTAAGCCACTCAAACCATTAGTCTTTTAAGAATATTGTGTGGTTAAGTTGATATGACGTTTTTATTTTAAGCTCTTCATATTTTTAAGATGCTTTTGCTGCATCGTATTTGTGTTTTTCACCTGAAACTCTTGAGGGAGAGCAGTGTAGCCATCATGGCATGGGACGGATGCTGCTGGATGATTAAGAGCGATGCCATCAGACTGCCTGAGTTTGTGTTCTGACTTGTTCACTTATCAGCTATGTTAATCCAAACAAGCTATTGAACCTGGCTGGAACTCAAGTTTCTCATTATAAAAATAATAGTAATAGTAACCACATCATGAGTTACATTGATATGAGGATTTAATGGAATAATAAAAATAAGGTATTGAGAGCATAGTAAAAGCTCGATGTGTATCAGCTCTCATTAAACCTATTTTACACATGATCAGCTAGAGGCACAGAGTCCCATGTCATAGAGTGAGCGTCCAACGAATAATTCATAATATTGACTTTCAGTTCAACATTTTTTCTCCCCCACACCCTCCACTCTCCATACTTGATATCTGGAACCCTAAGCAAGTCACAGAATTAGTACAAAGGATCTTTAAGTAATGTTAATGAAAGCTGACAGTTATTGAGTCCCGTGTGTTAACCACCATGTTAAATCTTTTAAATAGATTGTTATCATTTAAGCCTCAAAAATCTATTAGCCATTATTATCTCGTCTGTTTACAGACGAGGAAGGCAAAAGTTAAGACTATTTAAGGGATCAATGAACTGTACCAGGACACACAGTAAGTTCCTAAGTCAAAAATCAAATTTAGGTATTATGGTTTTAAAGCTCAAGATTTACCTATTGACTTTCACCTATATAATTTACTGACTATGAGTAAGTGGACAGTATTTCCCCACTAGATATTATCATATTCAAAAGTCAGACTCACTGGACTGCCTTCCACTAGCCCATCATCAAAGAATTCCAAATATAGTATGTTTCTATAAGCACACATTACTACATTTTTATACTAAGAATAACTTAAAGAAACATATTCTCCATGTGCTTTTAGAGCATTTAGGTGAACTTCCACAATAAACCTGCAAATAAATTCATTAAGTGAAATTATTTTGTGATACATTTAGAATGGCTTCCCTACTTTAGAGTGTGAAAATGCTGTTCTTCTGATTTCAAATTTTTTTTTGGTCATAAATACATATTTTTGAATTTCTTTAAGTATATATAACATTAGTGATGAAACTAAAGGTTTTTTAAACAGATGTTTAAGATCTCAAACAATAAATATATACCCAAATGTTCAGTGTAGTTCTTAAAATATAATAATTATCACATAAGATCAAATTAAAAGATATATACTTTTTTCAGCTTTAGAAAAGTCCAAATGAGTGAAGGGGGGAATGGGACAACTGTAATGGCATAATCAATAAAATGTATTTTTAAAAAAAGAAAAGTCCAAATGATACTAATGATTTTATTTCTATAGAATTACCACTTATATCATTATAATTCTGCAGAATTATGAGTATTTGACAAAATACCTTACAATTTTCACTTTAATCCTTAAAAGAAGAATCCCAAAGGGCAAACTCTCTTCCAAGAACTTTTCGTAAATCACATCTACTACTTGTTGAGAACCAACCATGGACCTGATTTCTTTATGAACATCATGCAATGTAACTTGTCCAACAACTGTGTGAGGTTAGCCGTATCGATTCCATTCAGAAAAAGAGGTTCCACACCATTAACTTACTTGACGTGACACAGTTAAATTTTGGTAATAAGTGAACAGGTAAAAGTTTCCCATAGGGACTAGTCACAAAATAGACAAAAACACTGGTGAGTGAATGAATGAAATATGCAATAGATATGCAACCCTGCTGTAAGCACCTAAAACAAATGTCTTACCTCAAAAACGAAGGACAGCGAAGGGATGAGAGGCTTCAGGTGACCAAACCTACACAGCACCAGGAACACCAAGCAACGGGAAGTTTCCACAGCAGCTGCCTTAGGTCTGAAATCAGTGTCAGTAACATGCATTAGCTTTACATCTGTTTTTATGTGTTAACATGTGATAATACAGTAACACACATTTCTTTTAATTTTTCAAGAAATACATAGTTTTTTTTAACATATCAGAGGAACATGGGCCTCTGAAACTGTTTGAAAATAGATATCAGACTAAAAAAAAAGCCAAAACCAAACCTACAAAAGAAATAAAATGCATCTTTTAAAGAAATCCTGTTCTTTATACATGAATTACTTAGTTTGAGCATGATGAAGTGAGGGTGAAGCATACTCTCAACTAATAAATAAAATGATAGACAGCCTAATTTGGGGATTTAAAGTAAGTGATACTTCCCTCACTCAATACCTTTATCTTTATACTTCATTCACTTAAAAAGTGACTTGTTAGGAGGGCTGGTATAGTCAAGTACTCTAAAATCATGAGCAGTCAAATTCTGAAACACTGAGAATATAAAATCTGTGTGGTTGTGCCTAATTTGATAGGGAGCATAAATATAGACCTTTGTTAATTATTTTTCTATGAATATTTTCTACATATATAACCTGTAAAATATATGAAACATATCTTTTTTTTTAGAACGTCAAGGGCACCGGGACGAACAACCACTAGCTGCCCAGGTACCAAAAAATTATGCTTCCAAAATGTCTTGATGTCGATTCCGCACATAGAGCATCAAGCTGCCCTACATGTGCCACTCACAACAGAAGCCCGTTTCTCTCTGAAATGTGTCTTTATATATTTGAAACTGAGTTGAGTGTAACACACAGTTAAGCATTTATTGATTGCCTTGTAATGGTAGTAATAAAGAGCTAGTTCACTTTGCAGCTTCCAATAACTTCATATGATAGTCATCTAACACTTGGAAAATTAATCCTTTTTGTAAAACACAAGTGAATGTTATAATGAAAATATTCTTGTATTAATGTCATTATAAGTAGATTTATTTTAGAAGATAGACATAGAGAAAAAAGTGGAAAAATCTAAAGTAGTATATTTTTAATGTAAAACTTTCTTCTGCTGTTTATGATGACTCATTACTTCTGTAAAATTGAATATAATAACATTTTAGTAAAAAAAAGTACACACTTTTAAATGCAGTAGAAACAGGATAATAGTTTATAATTTGTTTGCATTCAAGTAATGTGATGAATTTTTATGAAAAAATTAAGAAAGCTTTCCTCTTATAAAGTAATACTATATTTTATTATAATAAATTATTTTTAAAAGGATACCTGGGTAATTTTCAATTTAAAAAACAAAATAAGATTACTATTTTAAAACAGAGTTTTTGTTAATTTTCTTACATGTTTTACCTTTCAAACCGTCATATTATGAAATGAAACATACATATGGAGAGGTGCACCAAACAAAAATATACACCTTGGTGATTTTCAACAAATAAGCAACCATGTAACTACCTCCCAATATCAATACCCAGAAGGTACCTCTTAACTCCTCAGTATTCTCACCCCACTGCCTCAGCAAAGATCAGTTCCCCAACCTTAATGGTAATCATACCCTGTCTTGGTCTTTTAAAAAAATTAACTACTTTAGCATGCATTAATTTCTAAAAATTCATCTGTAGTTTTATCTTTTTCTTACTTTTTATAAATGGGATGGTACTGCGTGCACTATTTTGTACCTAGCATCCGTCACTCCATGTTGTTGGTGAGCTGGATCTGTGATGCTGCACGGAGCAGGGCTTCACTCTTTCCCTCCCGTGTAGTATACTACTGTGTGGATGCACGGTATGCATGCATCCCATCCATTCACCTCGTGAAGAACATTTGGCGTTGGCCATATTCATTTACTATAAACCATATTGTCTACACATTTTCTTACATGCCTTTAGGTATAGTTTAGTATATAGCTAGGATGGAAAGACTGGGTTACTGGGTTAACATATGCCAAATATATGTTAAATTTATGGTAGAAAAATTATCGGGTTTTCAAATTAACTATTACAACGTAAATGCCTTTCTTCAGTGTGTGAGCATTCTAACAGGTAATATTATCAATTCTTTTAAGAAGTAGCAAAGAACTAAGTATAAGTTCTTTGCTACATCTAAAATTTGCCAACAGAGTCTCCTTACTTGGTTTTATTTTTTACTGTCTCCGTGAAAGTGAATTTTTGAAAAACCAACTTTCTTAATATTATTATAGTCTAATTTCACCAATTTTATCTTTATAATTAGGAATTGTTGTATACCATTAAGATATTTTTACACACTCCAAGGTTGCAGACATGCAATACTAGGCTATCTGCTGGAACCTATACTGGTTTTCCTCTCACTTTTCAATCTGTAAGTTCTTGACCCCAGAACCAATTTTTATGGTGAGAAATATCTGTCAAGTTTATTTTTCTTACCCCCATGTAGAAATCCAAATTTTCCAAGACCATTTATTAAAAAGCCAGCCTTTTCCCATAGCTCCGCAGGGATGCTTTCATCACAAATGAAGTTGAAAGAGCATAAACCCTTTTCTAGGTTTTCTCTTTGAATTTTTGCACTGATAAAACATTTCTAATTCCTGTAGCTTTATAATAAATCTTGATAGCAAGTTATGAAACTCCTGCCATTTTTTAAAACTGTGTTGGCTATTATGGAGCTATTTACATATATTTTAGGAAGAGCTTGTCAAATTCTAGGGAGAAAACTTTCAAAACTTTAATTCAGATTGCTTGAACATGTAAGTCAATTTGCTAAGTATTGTAATCTTTACAATATTTAGGCACTCCAATTTATGGATACAGTTATCTCTCCATTTACTTACTTCTTTATATATTTTTCACAATATTTCTAAAGTCTTGTGGTGTTTTAAAAGGGATTTTGTACTTACTTTTTTAGGATTGTGTTTCCTTGGTATTTGATATATTTGATGCTATTACTTATACAGTCATGTGCCCCATAACGGCATGTCAGTCAACGTGTAGGATGGTGGTTCCATAAAATTATAATGGAGTTGAAAATCTCTTCTTGCATAGTGAGCCCTGGCCCTTGTAAAAGTTGCAGTGCAGTGAGGTGCTGTTCCCTGCTGGTATTAGTCTATCAATAGAAAAGCTGTGGGCTAGAAATGCCTGAGGGTGCCCACTGCTTCTGGGGAGCTTCTGACAGACATCTACCTTTTTGAAATCAACATTGCATCTGAATGGACCCTGGAGATTCTTACTTTGCACAACACCCTTCAGCAATAATCATTAGGAACCTTTGACTTACAGACAGGTACCAGAGTGTATGAGGTGCAGGAGGAGGTCTTGCTTGGGCAGAGAGAGAAAGGGATAGATGCAGAGTCACAGAGACACTAAGGGAGAGAAGGGGGAGCATGGGGCATGGGGGAGGAAGGAAAAGGGGGGAGAGAGAGACAGACAGACATGAGCCTAAGATTCTTCTACTTTTTATCGGGGTCCAGGGTGGGGTCCCAGGGTTTCATGGGCTCACTCCTTTTGGATGAGTTTAAAGTGTGGTAAGAGAAAAAACAAGTAGCCAAATGGTCAATTATTCAAATCAACCAGCATCTCTGAAACAAAGGAGCCTCAGTGAGGGGTGGCTCCTTGGCTCTTTATCTAGCAGGATATAGGGGTCAAGGTGATTACTACAGATAACCTGCCTTGAAGTGAATGCCTCAACATTAACAGCTGAACTGGACCTGAACTTTCTCCAGACAAAAGGAAAAATCAACTATCAAGGCTTATACTACACTTAATTAGTCACCTGTTTGTGGTCAGGGGGTGTAAACAAACCTACTATGCTGCCAGTCTTATAAAAGCATAGCACATACAATTACAGTAACAGAATAAACCACCTAGGTTGGTGTAAGTCCACTCTGTGATGTTCCCACAAGGACAAAATCACTCAGAATATATCTTTCTCAGAATACCTTTCTCAGAATATATCTCACTACCAGTTCCAAGGCAGTTTAGACTTTTAAATAATTATATACAGTAAGAATAATTGGACATTATTGTGCTAAAATTGATAGCTTTTTTATTTGGTCTTTTATCTGTATTCATAGACACAAAATAAATCTTCACAAGAAAATGAAACTAGGGAAATGCAAATTGAAACCAATGAGTTACAACCTCATACCTGTTAGAATAGCTGTTATCAACAAGATAAGTGATGAATATTGGATAGGTTGTGGAGAAAAAGGAACCCTCATTCACTGCTGGTGGGAATGTAGACTGGTACAGGCACTATGGAAAACAGTATGGGTGTTTCTCATAAAATTAAGAATAGAGTTACCATTACCATATGAACCAGAAATCCCTCTTCTTATTGGGTATCTAAAAACCTCAAAATCTTAGGCTCATGTCTGTCTGTCTCTCTCTCCCCCCTTTTCCTTCCTCCCCCATGCCCCATGCTCCCCCTTCTCTCCCTTAGTGTCTCTGTGACTCTGCATCTATCCCTTTCTCTCTCTGCCCAAGCAAGACCTCCTCCTGCACCTCATACACTCTGGTACCTGTCTGTAAGTCAAAGGTTCCAAAAACCTCAAAAACATTTATTCAAAAGATATGTGCATCCTTATGTTTATTGCAGCAGTATTTATTATGGCCTAGACATGGAAACAACAAAGTGCCCTTTGGTGGAGGAATGGATAAAGAAGATGTGCTACCATGGACTACTACTCAGCCATAGAGAAGATGCCATTTGTGACAACACAGCTGGACGCTGAGAACATTTTGCTAAGTGAAATGAGTCAGGCAGAAAGAGCTAAGAACCATATTATTTCACTAATATGTGTGAATAAAACTGAAACTCATAGACGCAGACAACAGTATGGTAGTTACCAGAGGGAAGGGGGATCAAGGGGATAGTAAAAGAGTAAAGGGGGCCAAGTATATGGTGACTGAAGATGATTTGACTTTGGGTGGTGGGCAGATACTGCAATATACAGATCATGTATCATAGAAATGCACACTTGAAACCTATATGATCTTATTAACCAATGCCACCTCAATAATCAAAATAAAAAATTAAAGATCATTAGTAAACCTACATAGTTCTTTCAATAAAACCTATAACTTGAAGAAAAAATGCAAACTATATAATTGCTATTGGCTGATTGCTAATTCTTTGAAGTATATGCAAAAAATAGAATTGTGATTTTTAATATGTGATTCTGATTCAGCGGATGTGAGTAATTATTTCAGGTTGACTTGAGACTCATTTTTCCATTTTCTCATTCTAAGGCTTAGTATTTATGTACTTTACTTCTAGTGTAGAAAAGTATGGATATAGAGCCAAACAAAATGAATGATAAAATAAACACCATTTTTAAAGCATTGAAGGAAACAGGTTTAAAATTCTATACATTGTTTACACATGACTACATGAAATGTGTCGGCTGCATCGTTCTTTACCAAATGTTTATAGAGAATGCATATTATAAACAGTTTCATTAACTAGAAAGATTCATGTGGACCTGGATCTTGCTGAAACTCCAAAATATTTTGCTGTTCCAGAACATCCATTAGGCTATCCTTGGAAAAGTGGCATGCATTCAATATAAATTAAATATGTGTTTACTGGACTGTTCTATTTGGGTTTGTGTTTTGTTCTATCTTTTACTGTCTGTCTGACTTTCTTAATCTGTAAATGGGATTTATAGTAATTATGATCTCAGAACATTGTTGTAAGCATTAATAATACTCCATGGTACATAATAATATATAAATGTTGATATTAGTATTAATAATTGATAAGTATTGAACTATTATATTTAAATATATATTGATGCCAAAAAAGTAATTTAAAATTGTTCAATGTCTTTTATGGCTAGGTTAGTATTTAAAACAGGATTTCTTAAATAAAATTCTGTGGGAGGGTAAAGGACATAAACTTTAAATATACACATGTTCAGACATATTATTAACTATGCAATGGCAAAAGAAAAATACTCAAAATATGTCTTAGATTTTATTAAGTACTCAGAGTTATGGTCTAGGTTTTGCCAAATTAATCATTCTATTTATAGATTTTTAAAGTAAACTTGAAAATCCTAACTTTCATTTAAAAGATTTAGATTTAACATGGACCCTCAATATAAAATCAGATATACTGCTACTATGTTTCATTTAAAATAAAGGTGTGAGGTTATGGTTTCAAATTTATTCTTTTCAATAACAAATGTTGGGTGAATAACTTATATGTAATATAAGTTTTATATATATTTTAAAAACTATATTATAAAATTATATAAAGTGAAAGAATTTCACATCTTACCTTTGATCGAGAAGCAATCCAATGGAGGTCAAGGTCAGGATAATGAAGCAAACCCTCAGAAGAAGAGTGAACTGTGACAGCGCCTGTCAGACAAATACACAGACCTGTTGGTTTAGGAAGGTTACCAAGGGGCATTCGAAGGAAAGCTGACATGAAGAACAGCCCAAATTACATTTTACATGACACTATGTTGTCACTGACATTTTTCAAGGAGGTTGACGTTTTCAAAAAGAGGACATTTTGATTTCCTTATGCCATTTATTTATCTTATTGGACACTTGTAGAATGAAGTAGACAATTCACAATGATATTTTACTGACTGTTTTTTTCCTAAAATTTTCCTTGCAAGTCTGACTTTGACAATTCTCTGAAGTCCCTCTGCTCCCATGTACATAGAAGCCACTTAGATCCGTGTGAACAAACACCACATTCCACTAGCTATTTTAATGTGGCCAATGCTTCGTGGTTTCAAACACAGAGCTGTCTTTAACTAAAAAAATATTTAAAGGAGAGTACTTATGAGTGCAAACACATATATGAATGAGCTTTCACACACATTCATGTTCGATGAAATCTATATGCTTATATGCAGTATCAAAGGCATTACCTTTTGAATTATAGTAATAGTAGTTTTGTCATAATTATAAAGAAATTAATTGTGCATCTTGTTTTCATGTCAAAATAATAATAGTGTTTCATTTGGTTTATTTACATGTCATACCATCCACTGCTGGTATATATTTCAGAAAAACATTGCTGACCTAAAGTGCTAAAATGAAATTATTCTTTAATTTAATCTTTGGGTGTTTATAAATCTTTATGATTAAGAAAATGAAGGCCATAGCCATAGAAAGTTTTATCAAGCAAAGGATTCTTTTTCCTCATCTAAAGTCACCATAACAATTCTGAGGAGTTGGGTAGCCCTAACTTTCAAGGGGTTTCCAGGGTAGGAGTCCCCATCCAGATCTGTATGCCTGGAGAACTTGACCTGTGTGCATTTTTCTTTAAGAAGATGGAGGAAAAAAACACTCAGGAAGTGACGTTAACTGTACAGAAGCTCTAGAATTACATGTGTAACATAGTGTTGCTTAAACAAAAGATGAACTTTGCTCACAAATGTAAAGAAGAAAGCCTTTTTCTTCTTGAAAGGGGATATGACCCTCTCACCATTCTGTGGAAAAACTTTGGTGATCAGTGTGACTACTTTTCATATTTCCCTACCTGCTAAATTTCACAACAGAACTATCAGCCCCATATACTATGGCCTAAAATAATTATATGTGTCTATATGAAAGTTATTGATAATTTGATAATATTTTCCATGATTTTATTTTAAGGATGAAGGAAAAAAGGTATGGATTTTGCTATTATAAGAAGGTGGTTTATTTTTAAGAGTTTCTCTAAAAGATGCCTGAGAAGGAGTACTAAAGTCATTATTTGGATTCAAAATGCTCAGATTCCCAAACATCCTTAAAATGAGGTCAGAATGATCTAACACTTAAACCTTTGCAACATCTGAGAAGGGAGCAGGTTGGGTTTGCAGGGACACCTGCCGGGCTGCCTCATCACCCCTAAGACTGGGGGGTGTCGCCTTCCAGATGTCTTGAGCTACTGGGTTAGTGATGCTGAAACCTAATATTTGAAGACACTTCCCAGTATTACTACATAGACACAGGAACAGAACCCTAGGTGATATCATAATGCAATTTGTAATTCTATGTGGCTCTTAAGAATCTATCTTGAAATAAGGTCTTGCTCTTTAAACATTTTGTCAGTATTGACTACACTAATTTTTCTAAATTTTCAAAACACCCTAGGTGGTTATTATTGAAGCATTTAAAAATATGATTTGAATGAAGTTTTTAGAATTCAAACAAGAAGAAAACAAAATAAATATTTCACAGGTAAAAACATATCAGTTAAAATGTATAATGAATATATAGTTCAAAGCATTGAATTAATATGGAATTTGTGCATTTGTACAAAATTTTGTGAGAAATAAAAGTGAAAAAAACTTTAACTGAATACTTAGAGAATACTTATGTTACAATGATATTTTAAGCTATGATTATACTGTTGAAAAAAGAATGTACACCCAGCATGATAGAGAAGCAAGAGCCGCTTTATACTCCCACTTGAAAACAAAAACAAAACCAGAACATAATAATATACCTGAAATGATTTTTTTCAAGACATTGGATACAAGGCAATAGAGGTCAGTGATTCCCAGAAAATGAGATATTAATGACATGACCCTACTATTGCACCATCTTAATACCTTGAGAGAGTTTCTAGGCTGCAACTCAGGGGGCACCAGGAGAAATATAAGCCATATACCTTTCAGTTTTTTTTCCAAAATAAAGAAAAAGGAGACATTAAAAGACAATATCAGAGAGACAAACTTCCTTTTTATGAGGAAATATGCTTTTAATAAAGAAATATGACTTCCAGAAACACTACATTTAGATTTGGAGTTTCCAAAGCTGAAATAAAATATCTAACTTTTACATATTTTTGAGAAATCAAAATGAGATCATAATTTAAATTGTAAGCATTTTAGGGTTGATTATATTTGTTTTACGATAACTTCTTATAATTTATCATTCATCGATTAGAGAGAGAGAGAGGAAGGGGGAGAGAGAGAGACATTGATTTGCTGTTCCACTTACTTACATATTCATTGGTTGATTCTTGTATGTATTCTTGTATTCTTGTATTCTTGTACTCTTATACCAGGGATCAAGCCACAACCTTGGCATATTGGCATGGTGCTCTGAGCAGCTGAACTCTAACCAAGTGGGCATGCATGACACTGACCATATTTGGGAATAATACTAATAGCATTAGAGATGCATTTAATTACACAATTAATATTTCATTATTTGGTGGGTATGGAATTTTTAATGTTCACTTTCCTACTTTAATATTTTTCAATATAGTGGAAAAACTATAGTTTTCATTGGAACTAACAACGATCAATTTTCTGTATTCCAGCAGTCTATGCTTATTAGTAAGGTAACTTGTGCTAATATTCTTTATTTTACATTTATTACATTTACTTTGTGGCTTTAAGTTATAATTGATACTCATTTTGGCTCACATTTCATTTTTTTCACATTACTTCAGTTACATCTAAAACCTTGAGGAAATTAAATTAAATCCCCATAGGCTACACTGGAAGAAAACAGTATACAGAGGATATTGACTTGAGACATTTCACATAGGACCTAAAGTAGATTGAATTTGTTCAACTGACACTTCCTGTTATGAGAGTACAACTAAATACATTGATTTTTTTCAAAGGTCTGTTAAAATAAGTCAACATGAAACATTCGTTACAAAATTTCAGTGCCCATAATGTTTTACAGAGTACAACATCCAGGGGAACTTAAAACTATAAAACTCTGTGTCCAAATTCATATTGTATATTCTCAGATGCCTCGTTAACTTGAAATATATCATCAAATAATCTGGTTAAAGCATATCTGCAGTCCCTTTGTTACACATTCTATTATAAGACTCTGTTAAATATCCAGACGGCTCTGAGTGTGTCTGTCATTTAAGAGGATAGCATTGCCTCTACTATTTCACTTGGGAAACATATTTTCATTTCAAATGTGTATTCATGATATCACCCCATGAAGTGGACCTTGGCAGCTAAGAAACTGATTTCCCAAGCATTACTAAACCAAGATCAACATAAAAGTCTGTGGTTCGTATCACTAAACCAAACATTATATATTTAAATGTATGCATTGCATGCTTCAGAAAGAAAGGAATGTGCCTTTTACACCTTTGTGGTGGCCATCAAATTGCTTTTTTGACTTCCAAAGGTATTTATACAAAACTCGAACACATAAAACAAGTGAGTATTCATCTACTCTGGTATATGCATAAACAGAAAGAGCTGTGGGACCACAGCATGTACCCAATTACAAGTTAGCTACAACTTTTCTCTGTGATTATTGGCCACAGCAAATATGAAAAAAAATATTGCTGTTGGATTTTAATGTCTTCATATGCCTTCAAACATCCCCGAGACTAGAAAGGCACTATAGAATTGTGCAAATAAGCAATCTTTTTTCCCAGTTGCACAGCATGTTTTTAGCAAAGAAAAATACGTGTGGGAAACAAGCAAATGCATCTTTTCAAAATGCATTTGTGTCAGGAATGAAGCTGTCTCCAACTCTGATTTCAGTTTGGAAAGGATTTCAGCAGTTGGTATTCCTCTTTGTCAATATATCGACATGAGTTTCTCATATGGTTTTGACTACAGATGAAAAAATCCTGTGAAAACCATGCTATACATTACGTATTTTAATATACATAGTGTCTGGCTACATTTTTATCCAGGAAGCACTCACACTGGCATAGACATTTGAATCTCTTGGTGGACTTAGTATTAAGGGTCTTTATTTCAAAATCAAAATAGGTAAATTTCTATTTTTTTTCTACAATTTAGTATAATTTATTTCGGGATTTTATTTAGTACAACTAATATAAACCAATAAACCAAATTGCACTTGACCTTGGTTGGTATCTCAAGCACTAGATACAGGGGTGTGCAAAAGCGGGTTAATAATAATAGTAAGTAATACAATAATTAAAATGATAAATAATAATACAAGAATAAACTGTGTTTGATGTACTCCCAACTACTTTCAGCCACCTCTGTATTTGGATGCAGATGATCCTGCTCTTCTTCTGGTTTCATTCAACTATCTAAACTCTGTGATATATATATATATATATATATCCCCTATAATTTGGGTGAACAAATGAAGATAACAAAGTAATCAGTGATGGGTTGATTATGTAATACTTAAAGAGATGATTATGAGGCCTTAAGTTAAGCAATGAATAATTCTAAACATTAGGGTAGTTTCATAGCTACATGTGTGCTATTAAGAGTAATGTAGTTCATGCTGCTTTTAAGAAAGCTTTGCTCCCAAAATAAATTCTTGGGTTCAAATTTCATCTCTTCTGAAGCTAAAGGCAAAGGAACAGGCTACATTGTGGAGTTGCTTTTATTAGTTGTAGCAAATGTATGAAAGAGCCAACAAACAGTAAGTCCGTATATTTCCTACCATTACATTCTCAAGACACTGGTATCCTGCAGGGCAGCATATACGTTGGTGTTTTGTAAGTGTTTAAAGAATGTTTTCTGAAAACAAGTTCGAATCACATATTTATAAATGAGAATGATTTCTGTAGTTCTAACATTTATTTTTGCCTACTCAAATATATTTCCTTTTCTCTATTTATTGGCACCTCAATTTTTCTCCCAAACCATCCTCTCTCTCCTCTCAAACAATGAGGATCGTATGGAGCTGGCCCCGTCTTCCCATTCCCAGACTGAGTGGTCTGCGATCCAGGTTTGAACACACTGCTTGGTTCAGTGACATCCAGGTAAACCAAGCCTTAACATCAGACTCCAGTCGAAAACTTCCGCTTCTGGAGTCCTTTGTGAGGCAGTACTTCAAACTAGAGCTCCTGATAGCCAGCCTGCTACCAGGATGGCTGAAAATCGGTGGGAAAATCTGCATTTTGAGAAAAGCATAGCTGTAAGAAAGAAAGAGAAGATTCCTGCTGGCATTGTTTTGCTCGCTGGACGCAGTACTGCCTGAAGAAGAGAAACGCCAGACTCTTCAGCTCTGTGAGTTAATAAATCCACTCGGGGTTGAATTTCTGTCACATGAACCAAGAAGTCCCGCCTAACACACTCAGTATCCTACTTAAGGAAACATTTCTCAGATAATTTTACAGGGTTGATATCTTAAAATTATTAAAAATAAACACACAGAGCTATTTTTCTGTATATATTATTTATAAATTTCTATTACTTATGGGGTTTTCATGGATAGACTGATATCTATCAATAGCAGAGACTTATTCTTTGAAAAAGAAAATTTATCTTGCCTGGATTCGCTGCCCACTAATCACATTTGTATTCATTTATATTTTTCTAGGTTCTTATATCTTTTTTTAAGGTTTCTCATAGTATTATTTATGTCATATATTTTGATCTCATTGTCTTTCAGCATTGAATAATGGGAACACTTTTTTGCCTCTGTCTTTTAATGCAATAATTCTCTCTTCATTTGTCTTTAAACTGCTATTTAAGTCATTGACCTCCTCATGTCTGGTGTACTTTTGTGACCTACAACTTTAATTTGATTATTTCTAAATGTGCCTCATCATTTTTTGTTTTTTTCTTGTTTCTTGATTTTCTATAATTTTTAATTTCTTCAACTTCTTCAAACATTTAATTTGCTAAATTTATTCCTCAATTGATTTCATTTCCAAGAACTGTTGTATTTTCAGGTTTAATTACGCTGTTCTTTTGTTTCTAGAAATGCATTGTCATGTTGGCTTTTTTGTAACATGATTCTGTGCTTTATATCTGACTTCATAATCAGTAAGACCATCTGTGGGAACATGGTGAGACCTGGCTTTAATGGATGGCTCTGAGCGTGAACTGAACATGGGTCTTCTAAACCCATGAAACCTCCTCTGAGATTCCTTTAAACTGTGTTCTTAGTATTAGGCTTATAAATCAATGGTTAGGTAAATCTTTGACTCATATCTGAATGAGGGCTGGTTTGTAGTTAAAAATTCTCAGGAAAGACCTTTTAAAAAATTCTACCTTTTCAAAGCTAAGTTGACGATAAGCAAGTTTCTTTTCCATTATTCTTTTTCTTCCTTACCCCATCCCATAAATTTCTTTTTGGTTTCAATTGTTTCATTTGAAGTTCTTTATCTGAATTCTCAACTATGTAGGTACTTGGCTTTGTCTGGTCACTTAAGGTCTCAACCAACGGAGACTGCCCAATGCCTTGGGACAGCTGTCAGGATTAGCCCTGTTTCCTAATTGGATTATATTCCCTCAGCAGTTTTAGTTTCTAAGAAGTACCTCAATTTTTTGCCAGCTCATCTATGCAATGCATCTGAACAAGCTTTGTGAAATATATTTTATCCACAATAGCAGTTGCTCTGTACACCTTAAAAAGAAATACACATTTCTAAACCACCATCTTATAGTTTTGGGTTGGCCAAAAATCTTCTTTGTTTTTTTCATATGATAGCTCTATTAGCATTTAGTTGTCTTTAACTTGATTCAGAATTATTTTATTAAATTGTATTGTGACAGCTGTCCTATCAGTATGCGCTTTTTTAAAAACTTATTAAAATTGGTGAATTTTTGTGTAGCCATTTTCATATTGAAGATGGAAGAAAATATGCAACATTCCCAGCATATTATACTTTATTATTTCAAAAAGGTAAAAATGCGACTGAAAGGCAAAAAAAGGTCTGTGCGGTGTATAGAGGGGGTGTGGTGAATGCTCACACGTATCAAAATTGGTTCGGGAAGTTTTGTGCTGGAGGCTTCTCCCTGGACAAGGCTCCAGGGTTGCACAGACCAGTTGCAGTTGATGGCGATTAAACCAAGACATTAATTGAGAACAATCAATCCACGTTATACCACACAGGAGACAGCCGGCATACTCAAAATGTCCAAATCAATAGTATTGGTGAAAATGAAAAACATGTCTTCTGTTTTACAGAAAAAAACATCGACTTTTTGGCTACCCATTAAAGAGAAGCCCCTACATTTATTTAAAGTATAACTAATTTATTCAAAGAGAGCTACTAGGTGAGCCATCAAAATTCCTCATTTGGTGAGATTATTTTATGAGGTACTTGTTTTCTTAGTAACAGTCAAAAACACTGATTTTTTTTAGTCTATGTGACCCCCCCATTCAATTTCACCTACTTCCAAACTAGGTACCTCATTATAATTTATGTACCTCTTTGAACTATTATAAATCCTTTTTGGAAGAAAATAATATAAATATAGAAGACCAAACATGTATTTAAAATATATATTTTAATCATTTTACAATGTGCTATGCATTTTTATGTGCATTATGTTACTTTTATTTTCTCAAAAGTATATGCAGTATTCTTATGTGGTTAAATAAGTAAATAAATACCTCCCAGGTGGTAATGCCTGAATTACAATCCTGACTCTAAACCCTGGGCCATAGCTCTAGCTATTCCAAACATTCTGACTGCTTAAACAAAGCATATGAAGTCTACCCTATGTTGAAACTTTCTAAAGTCAAAGTAATCAGGGTATTTTCTAATTGACGGTATGCTGAAATTAATACAAAGTATTTTTCCCAAACAGTTAATTCTAAATTCTAAAGTACTTTTTTTATATTTGTTAGCAAATTTATTTGTGGCAAATTATTTGCTATTTACCATTTAGATCAATAGTATATTATTTGGCATTCTACACCGAAACACTATGGATATAATTAATTTACATTCAATAGTCTAGAATTCATTTATCTTTTTAAAAATATTTTTTTATTTATTTTTAGAGAAGGGAAGGGAGGGAGAAAGAGAGGGAGAGAAACATCAATGTGTGGTTGCCTCTCACACCCGCTACTGGACACCTGGCCAGCAGCCCAGGCATGTGCCCTGACTGGGAATCGAACTGGCTGCCCCTTTGGTTCCCAGGCTGGCAGTGAATCCACTGAGCCATACCAGTCAGGGTTCATCTATCTGTTCTAATGTGACATATTTCATCAAGCAAAATTACAAGTGTTCACACTATTTAAACTGGGCAGCACTTACAGTTTTATCTGCAAAGGTGTCTTCATAAAATGCTAGCATCAGAGCAAACTGTAGAACTGCATATATCCTCAGTAGATGAGATGCTGATGATGAGTAGGGAATTTCTTTCCCTGTAACCTAGGAAGACAAGAAAAAAGCCTTTTGTTTATCTCACTCCCTGGCTTATTCCTCTCAGTGAAATTCAAACCAGCTAACCAGAAAATATGCAAAAATGAAAGGTTTTGCTATTTTTTTCCAAAATGATTCTAACATTCATTATTTGGACAGAAAAATATAAAAGCTATCAGATTTGTTTCTCGTTTCAAAAGCATTCTGATTCTGATTGGGTCTGCCATGTATAGAGCAAAGAGAGAATTGATTCAGTAATATGTAATGATGATAACATAACCAAAATGGACATAAAATATGCAATATGAAAATATAAATAGAAAATTATGCCCACGATTATATAGGGTGGGGCAAAAGTATGTTTAATAGTTGTTTGGATGGAAGATAATATAATAATTAATAAATAGAAATACAAGAATGGACTCTGTGCTTCATGTACTCACAACTCTAAAAGTACTTCTGCCCCACCCTGTACATGAAAGGATACTGAGAGAGAAAATGGAAGGTGACTTCAGGCAGTGGGGACATGTACATCCCTTAGGGAAATATTACTGTGTTAGAAACAACTTTCTCAAACCACCGATTTTCCCAGACACGCTACAGTTCTGTTTTTAGTGAATATTTAAGCAACAATATAACTTTAAAATATTCACTTTAGGTTATTACTTGAAAAAATATTAACTAGACCATAGTTAACTAAAAATTTTGGAACTGAAATAAGCAAAATATTTTCACCTATTATCAAGTTCGCTCTTATCACATAACTGACTTTGAACATACTAAATGTATTTGGGAGAGTTAAACATAGAAGTTTTCTTAACTGAATGAGAAAACATCCTTATTAGATCAGGATTTTTTGGAAAATAAAAATAAACCCATATAAAACATATTATTTTATTTTATTGAACTACTGCTTAAATTTTATGTTCATAGTTATCTTTAAAATCAACGGCAGAGCCACCTGTAAGACTCCCTCCATCTCTAGTGCTTTAGGGTTCTGGGACTAGGCTGCATGAGTTTCTGCACTCCGCAAATTCCACCAGCTGTGGGCTTGCGTGGATCTCAAACTCAGCCTCTGCAGCTCTGTCCCCTAAACCGTTATCCCTGGTGAGAAGCAGTGTGTATCTGGGTGAAGGCACCCCTCTGATTTTGCCCCTAAGTGGTGTCCACTCATTAAGTTATGTCCCACAAGGCTATGTCTGCCCGAGGGAACATCTTTCTCTAGATTTGTATTAAGTCAGCACTATAAACACGCTGGCTGTAGACCTGAAAATGTGAGACTAATCTTCACCATTATTGAACCCATGAACTCTACTTACCTCTGGGATTTCTTCATTCAGTCCAAGTCGTGGTTTACCAGGACCCCATCCTGGTCCTTTAAATATGACAGAAAACTTATTGAAGAACCCAGGTGTGGCCCAGAATGTAGTCCATATGTAAACTAAGTGGTGGAACTAGAAGAACAAAAATACAGTTTAAAATAAAAACCTCTTAACAGAAAATTAAGCACAATAAGTCATGTATTTCATTTTACTGTTTAATGAAATTTACATATTTTAAAAATATATAGGTCATGTATAATTTCATTCATGCTAATTAATGTGTAACAACATTACAAATTATAATTCATTCTATGAATTTATATACCTTTAAATTTAAATGTATTCTTGTTAATATTTCTGGAGCTCCACAAAACTATAATTCTGAAATTAAAAAACAGGTAAATTGTTTAGAATCTCTGCAATGTAAAAAAGTGAGTTAAGAATCTTTGCTTCCAATGGAATTAACTAGGAGACTGTGTACTTAATATTCATGTCTAATGACATATTTTTTGTTTGCTTATTTATTTTTAATCCTCACCTGAGGATACATTTTTTTAATTTTATATGGAAGAGAAAGGGAGGAAAGGAATGATGGAGGAAAGGAGGGAGGGAGAGGGAGAGAAACATTGATATAAGAGAAAGGCAACATCAATTGGTTGCCTCCTGTACATGCCCCAGTTGGGGAATGAACCCATAACTCAGGTATGTGCCCTGACCGGGAATTGAACCTGCAATCTTTTGTTGTACAGGATGGCACCCTAACCAACTGAACCACTTTACCAGGTGGGTAATGTTGTGTTTTCTAAAGTCTTGCTAAGTGGATATTAAGTTGGTCATGGAAACATAAAATATTGCATATATATCACATATTTGAAAAATAATCCTCTACTATAATTGAGTTATAGGCAAACGTCATATTAAGGAAACATACTGAAAGCTATTTCTGATAGTAGAGTTCTGCATATTAAATAGACTATATTCTGCATAAGAAAATATAAAAGTTTGCTGACTGAGTCGAAAGTTCGCTGTGAGGCTTATAACAGGAATTCATGATCTTTAAATAACACACATTTGACAGGTACTGAAGTTACAAGTACATCCTTACCTGACAAGTACCCAATAAGTGTACATGATAAGTACCCAACAAGTATAGCTACTAAGATAATTAGTTATAAATGCCACACTTGTCATCATAATGCATCACAGGATTAAAAATAATCCTAGAGGTTGAACATCAGCTACAGAATCTAGAGATGAGCTCTGTTATAAGTGTAGTAATATACTGATTTGGCTCAATCAGAATTTGTGGACTTCTGGCATTTTAACTGTCTCTCAAAGAATTCAAACTGCTAGAGTTAAAGACATGGCTTTCTAAATTGCTTAAAATATTACAGTAAGGAATCTTAAGCAATTAAGGAAACATTTAGGATTTAGTGAACCAAATTTGATGAAAAAGGAAATGTTAGATGGGAATTTACTCTGGAGTTTTGCAATAATAATAATAAGAAGAAGGAGAATGTTGAGGTGTTTAAAATTCATAACACATTAATATTCCCATCTGTAGTGTTATTTGAAAACTGAAATTTTATTGCTATCATACTAGATACAATCCATGAGAAATATATGGTAGCATTTTAAAATCAGGAGTACTTTCTTACTTATTTGCTATCCAATGCTCTGAAATTCTTGGACCTCAAAGGAGAGCAGAGTGAATTGTTTATGCCAAATACTAAGGGAAAAATTTTCCTAAGTTGCTCTTTTATGTTTTTGAGACAAAGTTAAGAGATTTAGCTGAATGTATAGGAATATAAGTGAAAGTAAATATATGTGTTTGTATATGTGTTTGTTCTAGAACTCAATGATCACAACTTGCTGATTTAACATTTCTGATGATGTGAGTGAGCATGTATTAATAGAAGACTAAACCCTAGATACAGTTGTAACAATCCCTATGCAAAAAAATAAATAAAATTTATGTGAGGAGTAGATGCCTGGAGATTTGAACCTGACTCAAACTCATAAGCAGCTCATAAATATTTGTGATGTCTGAATACTGTCTCTCTCCAAACCCTACACATCTATTTCTACAGCTTATGGACACTTGTCATTCTCTTATTCTGTCACAACACAAGCTGCTTTTAATCTTCTCAGTGTATTATTTCTAAATTGGTTTCAATTTTGTAACGTTTATTATTAAGAAAGAACTCTGAAATACTTCTTTAGGGTTCTCCTAAGAGATAGGTTCTTAATAATCCTTGAGAGAAAGAGAGAGTGGGGGCAGGGGGAGGGCAGGGAGAGAGAAACCAAGAGACACAGAGTAAATGGCTCTGTGGTTGAGAAAAAGAGAGAAATCATCAAGTTTTTCTTTTGCAGTGTAAGATAAAAATGTCCTTCACTTGAAAAAGAAAGACAATTGGCTATGGTCTTTTCTGTAAAGAGGCAGGAGAGTGTAAGTTTTGGGCTCCTCCTGGAACCCATCTTGGCTGAGTTTGCTCTTGACAAGCTGTGCATCATTGAGTGAATTATTTAAATCCTGGGAACCTCAGTTTCACCCACTGAAAAATAAAAAGAACCACTACCTCAAAAGGTTTTAGTAATGGTTCCGTCAAATATTTGTGCTGAGCTGTTAGCAATGCCCTACAAAGAGTAAAATAAATATCAATTTATTTTATTTTAACTTTCTTAAAAATTTGAAGACCTAGGTTTGAAAGCAGACCAAATAGGAACCTGTAATTTTCTCCCTTCCCGAAACGCTGTAAACCCAGTCTCCAGGACAGAGCTGGCATTGACTGGCCCCTTTAGTGTTCCAAGCATTCTTATCTTTTTCTCATTTTTGAGTCCCTAACCCCAGGAGTGTTTGAGGTGGGGTGCCGCTGACAGATCGGAGCTTCACAGACATTCCTAATTCCTCTAGTGCCAACCATGGAAACCAGCGGACAACCAATACCACATGTCTCACACAAAAGTGGTCCAGTGCAAGAAGCCTTCGCAGGTGAAATAGTGTGCGGACCCAACCAGCTCATAATTGCTTCTGACACGGAGGCCCAAGAAAAGTGGGGCAAAGGCCTCCTGCTGAATGTCTAACCAGAGTCGTGCAGACATGGAGCAAATATTTTTCTTACTGTGGGATCAGCCTTAATTATACATGTTGCTGCTGCTCCTTCTGAATGCATGAATACATTTCAGATCTATGCTGAGAAAGATTGTTTGCTAAAGAGCCGTTTTTTTCATTCTAGGCTGTAGAAATATTGAAACATTTTAACGAATTGTTTTCTAATGTATTTTGCTCAAAGTGATTCAAGTCTTTGTGTAAGCACCAGATTTATTTTCAAATTCTTTTATAGTTAAAGTTCATTGCAGGGTATTGCCATTCACTACCATCTTTTAAAACTGTTTTTCTTTTAAATGTGAGTTTTCGATAGAATATGGTCAATTCATAAAGAATAAAACATTACCTGCACCTTGAATGCATCAAATGTATTAATGGGATGTGTCAAACCATACACAACTTTTTTATTTTCTGCCTTGAATGTTCCTGGAAGATAAACATTCAGGATATGAACTTTTGACTTTTGCAGAATTAGGAACTAATTAATTTTTTAAAATTCTGCTGATCTTTACTTACCAAAAATTCTATCCCATATAATAAGTGTGCCAGCATAATTTTTGTCTATGCAATAACGGTTTCTGCCTATGCAAAAGAGATTTAAAATGTTTTTTAAAAAACTTATACTTCTTGGAACAACTCTTCTTGCATTTTATTCTATCGTTCAATTTTTTTTATTTAATCTGTACTGTATTTTTTTCACTCCCATTTAGTTCCCTTAAAGCCCCTCCCCCCAGCAATCACCACACTGTTGTCCATGTCCATGAGTCCTTTTCCTTTTTGCTCTATCTCCTTGTATTTTAGGACAGATTAAGAAAAATATGACTTATGTAGCAATGATTTTCCTAGGAATGTTTTTTCACTGATAGTACTAGCTATTGTTTGCTAGTAAAGTGGGTTTTTTATTTTATTTTCCAATTAATTTTACCAAAAAGAGCAAAGATTTCCTTAAAACTATTAAGAATTATCCCAGATTTTTAAAATGTACCAATAATTTTCCAGTTTTTAAAAATCTTGATAATTCTCAATTCTATTTTTAGGACTATCAAAAATAATTATTAAAAATTAAATGGCTCAGAAAATGGCACTAGTAAATAAGATCAATAATATATGTAATTTGTGCTTGTTTGTTTGTTTGTTTTAAAATTTTAAGTGCATCTTTTCCAGGAAGAAAATTTTCTACTTAGAGTGAGACATTACTACCTTTTAAAATCATAAAATCCTCAAATGAAATTCAAAGTAACCACCATTTTTTTAATTTACTCATAACATACATGATATTTTTCTGTTATAAAGTATTCTAATTACAATTTAAATAACTGGGCATAATTTCTTTAATAATAATGAAAGCTAAATGTATTCAATGATTGTAAATAAGGATAAAGAATATCAAACCACCAACCAGTTCTCCAACAAACTCACTGTCTTTGTACTTCCTCATTTATTTATACACCTTCCCTATGTGGAGATGGGCATTTAGAAGTGAAGATACCAGGGAAAATCTCCCCCAGTGCAAAAGCAGAGTGGAGCTGGCTCCACTGATGCATACCCTCTGGTCATACACGGTGTACCCAGTGGCTCTCAGCTGGATGGCGGGGCACTTTGACCCTCCAGGGATATGTGCGGATCTCTGAGGACATTGTTGGAAGTCATGCTGCAAGGGGCTATACTGGTATCTAGTACGTAAAGGCCAACATGCTATAATACACAGGACTGCTCCCTTGTCCCCAAAGAACTGTCTGGTCTTCTTAAAATTAATATTAAAATGTTAATAGTGCTGAGGTCGATATAAAGCAGTAGGTGTGGGAAGGTGCTCTGAAGTCAAACAGGAAACTCGAAACATTCCTTCTTCCGTGTGGACTTGCTCTTCCCCACTCCTTGTGTTTCCTTTCACGTGGAGGGAATCCCAAGAGTGTAGGATCCTTGGCCTCTCCACCCCCTCACTAATGACTCCCTGTGGTAGGGGAATGACTGTTGAATTTGGAAGAGGAAACTGAACATGTGCAGCTTGACCTCCTCTTCTCCTCTTCCCCGGGGGAGCAGGGGCTTCTGCTCTGCTCGCTGCCATGAGAAGGGGACCTGCACCCAAGGGGAGGAAGACCTGCAGTGCTGTCTGATTTCTGAGAATTTATAAAACCAGAACAGTAACATTCTTTTATTACCAGCTTCCTCTTTATGTTTGTGAGATTCATGCACGCCATTGCATGTCATAATAGTTTAGGTGTCGTCATTGGGATGTAGTTCTGCGTTACATGACTAGTCTATAGTTTGTCTACTCTAATGCTTATAAACATGCAAATTAGGTCTATTTTTCCCCATGTTACAAGTGACACTGATATGCACGTTCTCATCTAGGTCTTTTGGTGCACAAATGGGAAACTTTCTATTATTTCTTAAGCCAGTATCTTTAAACTTTATGCACCGGCCACTTGGGATTTTCTCTTTGTCAGGCAAATGCAGTGCATGTAGAGTTTGTTCACAAAGTTTAAGCAGGGAAGTAAAAGTGTTGTTTTTTAGGCTTTCCTCAAGTGCCCACAGTTTTCAAGACCAGGCATTCTCTGGCTCGAAACAGGAATGACCTCAGTATCAGGTCAAGGAGTGGCCTTCAAGATATAAAGTGAATATCCACTCAGCTCTTTAACTCATTTGCTTTTTTTTTTCATTACAACTGGGGATATTTAGGCAAAAAGAAAAATCCAAAAGTCAGATATGAAAAAGTTTTTGTTCGTGGGTTTTTTGTTTGTTTGTTTGTTTCCAGTCCTTGCTTTAGAGATGAGGCTTGTCCAGATTTAAATGAAGAAGTGATGCCTATTTGCACAGTGTGTGCTGACTCTGTTGGGTATTTTGATGAAATGATGCAAAACAAATCAATTTAATTCTTAAATAAGTGAAAAAGAAAAGAAAGAAGATTAAATGTCCTTACCGTGATGAACCCTATGATGGCTAGGAGTATTAAGAATAAGTTCCAAAGGACCAAGATTATCAATGACCTGTTAGAAAGAAAAGGAATATTTACTTATCCACACAGCTACTATTAAATGTACATGTCATACTTAAGTATTCACATTAAAGTGCCACATAGGTTAAGACATACTGCAAGTTTCAGGGCTGGCATCAGAATAAAAAAAGAAATATTTCCTACCAGCTGTTACTCACAGAAAGAAAAATAAGCCCATAACTCTACTCTGAGAGTCAGCTGTGAGGTTAAGAGCTACAATACCTCATTTTGGTTCCTGGATCCTTCATTTATTACCCTGATCTTTAAAAAATCACAAACTTTTTATACCTCCATTTTGTCACCTTTAAAATGGAAGTAACAGCAGTATCTACATAATAATGTTCCAATAATTTAAAATTGTACTATTGCCAAGGCATACTTCTCTCATTTTATTTTTCACCTTTCATGTTGTCTTTGATGATTTTTGTTAGCAGAGCATGAATAGGGAAGAGAGAATTATATTTATTTTCTAGGTTTGGTTTCACCCGCTAGTCAGCTATACAGCAGCATTTACCATTGTAGCTATCATCTGTTGCATTAGGGTCATTGTGCTAATTGAAATAAAATCCTAACTGGTCTCATATATAGGTACAACACCTACCAGTGTATCCTAGAGGCACATGCCAGTCAAAATGGCCCCCCTTTTTTTACAAGAAAATACTTTTCAAAATCTGGTACAGAACACTATAATGTTCTCTTGCAACATTTCTCAGTATGAACCCTCTGTTTCAGAGTCTACAAACTCTGAGTAGTAGAGGAATCAGGTAGGTGTCATAGACAAGAATAGCAGGCCATGTGTAAGAGACCTGGTTTGTTATGTAACTAATGTTGGGCAATGCAGAAACCCTTTTCATCTCAATTGCATTGTTCTTTCTTCCACTGACCATAACAGGTAACAGAATATTTTACTTTTCTTTCCTAACTATCAGAATGGATTTAGTAGAGCCTACCAGTGACAAAATTAATATATTGTTATGCTGTTTCAAGAGGAGAAATCAGGGAAGGGTCATCAAGGAACATGTACAAAAGACCCACGGACAAAGCCAATGCAGGGAAGGATGGAGGGTGGGAGAGGCGGGAAAGTGGGGGTGGGAAAATGGAGACAACAGTACCTGAACAACAATAAAAAAGAAAGAACTTACTCACCTCCAGTGTCAACTTTATTTAGAAGACACATGAGTAATAAAGGGGTAATTTAAATGATCCTTAAAGGAATAAACCAGGCCATGGACAATCATGACACTGACATGAATTTAGCAGCAAGTCAGTGACACGGGGGGAAAGTCAGAGGTTGTCACATGTATTTCAGACATGTGACAACCAATGTCATGTGAGAGTCTTTTCTGAATGCTGATTTGAACAAACTAAACAGAAGAGACATTTTAGAGACAATGTGGGAGATTGACTATAAACCGAGTATTACATGATAAAAGTACTGTTTTATTGGAAGTTATAAGGCATGGTCATTGTGTAGATAATGTAACTGTTTTATAGAGTTGTATAACTGGAGTATAGATGACATGAGATCTAGGTTTTGCCTCAGAATATTTGGCAATAAAAATTAAAATAAAAAAGAATAGCTGATGCAAATTAATCAAAACCAGAATGATTTTTGATGGAAATAATGGAGATACATAAGTTTATTATATTATGAATCCTACTTTTCTGGATAATTTGAAGACTTTGAAGATGCAATTGAAAGATATTGTTACTATAGTAATATAAGAATAATATAAGTGCTCAGTTCAAAATATTAATGAATTCCTCAAGTCCCAAACATACTTCTAGATTACAAGTCTTTACATAACATAGTTTCATCATTGTTTGACAGCCTCTGACATCAAAACACCCAATTTACAAGTGCTTGGAAAATATGAAGAGCCTCAGTAGCCACAGCACCCTCAGCTCATGGGGCCCCCATCCTACTGAAGGAGAAGCCACGGCCGTGTGGCCACAGAACAGTGCTGCACCCGACCAGGGGACGAGTGCCAGCCTCTCCTTATTAGACTCTGTTAACCTGCCTACAGGGTGGGTTCTCAGTTCCCATTATGGAACAGATAGAAACATCTGCATGCAAAGGATGTGTAAGAGCATATGCTTTAGGTTAATTTAGGCCTTGCTTTCTTCTAAAATGAAATTATAGCAGCACTTTTTAAAGTCATTTCTATGAGAAATGCATTATGAGATGCAAACAATAGACTTTTTGATTAATTCACTGAACAGAACTCATGGACCAAGGATTATCTATATTTTTTAATTTCAGGAGTTCAAAATACCACGACCAGATAGTGCATAAAGCAGATGGCATTCCTATGAAATAAGGTATTATGTCACAAATACCGTATTAATGAGCAGGAATTGGAAGGGGAGTAGGGAAAAATAACCCTGTATTACATTGGACTACATTGCTTTTGTACTTGGTTAGAACAATATCGGTTGAGAAGAAGGGTGGTAATGGATGGAGAACGAGCAGGTGGGGTTTCCCAGCAGTCAGAACATTGAAATCTGATGCTTTGGCTGGGCTTTGTCTCTGGCAGAGAATTAGATGGGAAAGAAGAAAACCATTTAGTCCTTGTTTGTCTCTTTGGTGCCTAACATATGTTACAACAACAGACAATAAAAGCGGATGGAGGAGACTACACGGCCAGCTTCTGCGGTGCAGATGCGTTTCCGGACTTTGGTCCTGGTCTGTGGGAGCAGCAAGATTTAAAGCCGTGAAAATGGTGAGTGCATTCAGATGACTGGGACCTTAGTGAAATACATTATTTTTTTAATGTCAAGCTCGTTTCATCAAAGAAAATTTTTTGCCCCTGTAAGCTAAAGCATAGCGATATCAATATTGAAAGTTCCTTTTTTTGTTAAAAGTTAAAAGCCAAGTACAACACAGGCAACCACGGTTATATTTCTTGGTAGTGCCTCTGAGTGCCTTGGAGCTGGGGAAGACCACCTCGGTGTGGGGACGATTCGTCATTCAGTCAGCCCAGTCAGAAGTTCTTTTGTGGAAAACCATTCCAATTCAAAGTTGAAGAGAGGTTATTAATAATTAATAAGGGTGAGCATAACAACTCAATTATCACCCACTTTTGCAAATTCAGTCATTTAGCAATTCAACCACAGCTAGCTTTGAGTCACTTCAGGAAAATATTGTGGAAATAATTGCAACTGTTTTCATTGTTTGAAGTTATTAGTTTTGTTTTCTTAGATTTAAAGTAATTAATTTAAATTATGGAATTTTAGAACATACAGGGGACTTAAAAATAATATAGTCTAATACTCTATTATTAAAAAATCTAAATGAAGCTCAGATACTAATTTCTACTAGTGCAAGTTCAAAGAGCTTGGGAGGAACCCCTAGAGTCTTTTCAATTTTAGCTTAGGAATCTATTTTTCTATCATCTTGTGTTTAACAGATACAGCAATTTTTCTATCAAATAAAAGTAATTTAATCTCTTAAAACTTTAATGGAAATGAAAACCAAGTGTTTTTTTTCACTACATTTCTATTCAAATGAATCCAGGGATTTACAGAGTGCAGGAATTTCAACTTCTGTACTGCCCCTCATGGAATTTTAGGTGGTTTTGGTGTCTTCTAGGTCTTCAAAGGAATGAATTTGGTAGTTTTCTCTACAGTTTTATGACCTCAGGACCATGGATGCCTAGAATGGCCATGGATGGGCTTCATAAGGTCAAGAACACTCTGAAGTGTCATGTCAAATTTTATGAATATGTGTCTATGAGTTTGGGGTTTTTCTCTGGGAGGTATATTACCCTTGTTCTCATATAATTGTCTAAGGGATACATAGCCCCAAAGGTTAAAAGCAGAGACTTTTAGATGATTTTATTTTTTCTTCTTATATTTCTAATTTCCATATTATTAAAACTTAAGTGCTGGTTTCTCAGATTTCAAAAACCAGTAAAAAATTGTTCTGCTTACTTTAAAAAAAATCATTGTTTTCCAAAAGATCACATCTTAGTCTATATTTACTTGTGTAATAATAACTATAGATAAAAATAGAAGTAATTTTATAATAATAAGCTCCATGCATTTTATTGATCAAATTATATCCAGCAGGAAAGCTCTGAATCATTTGCTGACTGGTCTCAAACTCATCTCTCCCTCCACAATTTATGGTGGCGGAGGGAGGGCGAGCTAAATTTAAAAGCAGGAGAACAGGGGTCTATGAGACTGTGCCATCTTCTCATTGAGTCATTGTACTACACCAAAAATAAAATAACTCAAACAAAAGTCTCCTCATAATGAACTAAAGTTGATTTCCAATGTTCTCATTCTTCCACTTCTAATAACTTAATCTTCCCACCTGCCCTGTTGGAATCCTGCTCTTCCTTCAAGATCCACCTAAACTTTTAAAATACTCTTCTTGATTTTTCCAATGGGAATTTTGCTCCCCTTTCTTTGGCTACACACCAACACATAATTCATCTTTATATCATTGCCAAACTGTTCTGTGTTCTAGTTATTTGTGTTCATTTCCAGTACTACAGCATTTGCCATGTATAATGTGCACCCACATTTTTGGCCCACACTTTCAGAAAAAAAATCATTCATTTTAATTTTAGCTCAATTTTTTATTTATTAATATTTAGAAACAAAGCTATCATTGTATTCCAGGATATTGTTTTGCATACAGCTATTGTTGTTGCTTTCTAGAGTTCTACTTTTAATGCATAAGCATAAATGAAAAAATTGAAAGCATGTATATAGGTATAGAATTAGTACTACCTATGTGTAATGAGCACCCTTATTTTTCCTCAAAAATGTGGGCAAAAAAAATGTGCATTATACATGACAAAATACAATACATTGCAAGTTCCCTGAGGCAGAGATGGTGTTTCGCCCTCCCTCAGTTTTCTCACAGCACATATGGCATTGCCTTGCATATAGTGATTATTCCACAAGACTATATTGAGTAGATAAATGCATTTCACTGCCCTTATGTCTTTCTAGTAGTGGCTCTCAAACAGGGGTGGTTGTATTCCCAGGGGGACATTGGGAAATGTCTGGAGGTATTTTTGCTTTTCCCTGCTGGAGGAAGTTCTCCTGGAAACTAAAGAGGAGTGTATTTTAGTAGTGCTAAATATCTTACTATACACAGGACAGCCTCCCCCTGCTCCCAAATAGAAACTATCTGGTCCAAAATGTCAATAAATGCTGTGGCTGAGAGACTGTTTCATGGGTATAAAATGTCCCACTGTGCTTCAGTCTTTGCAGTTCAGGAGAAAATGGTTGTATAATTTTTGCCTTCTAATTTGGAAATAGGATGAAGGGGTATATTAGGAAATAAGCTTGGCTGTCACTCACAAGGCTAAAGGCAAACATGAGTTTGGAGTACACTTACAGTTCAAAGCCAAGAAAGCAAGTCCAAGCATGAACTGTGAGCTAGTGAATTGGAAAATAAAATAAATAACTAAAATACCAAAAAACAAACATAAAAATCACAGAGACTGGATGATAGGACAGTTGAATTCTGTTAATCATTGGCAGGTGAATTTCTTGAATTCTTTTTATATTCTTTCAGGACAGGTTTGTGTGGGCTTCTGTTTCAATGCCAGGAGCCAGAGATGAAAAAGATAGTTTCCACATTACCAAGTGATTTTGAAATTTCTTCTGAAAGTTCTTTTGACCCTCTCCTCCTTGCCTTGTAGTTGCACTGAGTGAGTTGAATGACTCAGAAATTAAAAGTTTCATGAAGCTTCCATTGTATCCAGGTTATCAGCCAGTAATAATTTTGCTCTGGAAATTCATAAACTAAGTACATGTGTTAAATTAAATAACTAAATGCCTACTGTGAACTGATTACAATGAACTCTTTCCATGACACAGTTCTCTGGAGTTTTCTGACTGTCTTGTATTATCTGAAAAATGCATCTCTATAGGTCTTTCCAAATTGAAGTAAAAAAATCACTTAGTGTTGAACTCTATGTAGCATCAAAATAAACATTCTAAATTAATATCATGTAAAATTGTTTATTATACAATTAACTTATTTCATTCTATGCATTTCTTAGTTATTTTTCTGATTAGAAAACATTGATTAGATTTTTGTAGCTCAATTGAAAGTACAGAAACAATTAACCAATGATCAAGTTGAAGGACAAGACTTACTTTTAACAAAAATATTTAGTTAATTCAAGACGAAATGGTTGTCCCTCAGTTGCTGGGGAAATTGCCTACTCTTACCTCACTATGACCATTGAGGTTGGAGAAAAGATATTCTAAATATAATTTTAAAAACTCTTAATTCTATTGTTTAATTTTAGAGTAATATTGGGAATGTTGCACTATCTGCAAATGGGTACTAAAATATTGGAATATATTATTGAGAGGAATAAGAATATTTATAACTACTTACTTTTCAGAAAGAAGGCTGGTTCCTAAATGTAATTACAATGTTCTTTTTAAATGAGAGATGCTTACAAATATTCATGTTTCCTATCTGAAAGGGAAAAATCATAATAGGGAAAACATGTCCCCGGAAGCATGTGCTTTGCAGAATCCTCATGATAAAAATGAATGTGCCAACACTATGACAAATGCTGAGGAGTGATTGGGTTCGGGGTGAAGTGAAGTGAAATCTCTAGTAGGAAAATGCCTGCATTCAGATGAGCATAGCTTAGAGTAACAACACTGACTGTAAAGGCTTTTCTTAACAGGGTCATGCATGATTGATGTTTCAGAGTGACCCATACCACCGTGGGCCTCCATGTTTCACTGCAGTCAGTGTTTGAGAGAAATACTAAACCAGCTCCTAATACATTTATCATCTGATATAAAAATCATTGTTATGTTATATTTAACTGAGAAACCTATGCTCGAAGTGCAGTCTGAAAATGGCAAAACTTTTTAGGTAAACTAGTGGGAAAATTCAATGATAACCCAAACTAAAATTAAATAGACTAATAGTTATACCATGGTTAGCTGGGATTTTTCCTGGTTAACATTTCTTCCTTTTTTTTTTCTTTCCTTCCTCTCTCTCTCCCTTCCTTCCAATCTTCTTTCCTCTCTTCCTTCTTTCCTTCCTTCCTTCTTTCCTTCCATTCTTCTCCCCCCTCTTTCTTTTCCATTTCTCCTTTTTCTCCTTTCACCTCTCTATCTAAGTATATGTGCATGTGTATTTATATGTTAAAAAATATTGGAAATTCTTTTATTTGGAAATATCTTTATAATTAACCATAGGTTCACATATCCATATCTTTTTGGAATTTCAATGGGTTATAAATATTTTTATGATCTTATAATAATATATTTTAGCATTTAGTCCCATTTATGTATAGAAACTTCTTATTGAACATATGGAAATCAAAATAATTTATGTGAATTTAATTTATTCAATAGGCATTTATTGAGTGCCCATGTTAAGATCTTTTGAAAGATCACAGGGTGGAAAAATGGAAATTATAATTTAGTAACAGATAGTTTAACTATTTCTTAGCTTCAAGGTAGAATGAGTGACAATATCAGATTTTATTATTTGAATATATATATATACAAATACATTTTCCCTCTCAAGAAAATCTATACCAATTCATTTAAACTTTTAGAAAAAGGATAAAATTCATGAATACTATAAGTTAGCATATTAAAATTCTTGTTCTGAATTAGTTGATCTCTAAACATTAATTACTTTTCTTGTTAAAATCTTAATCAGTGTGAACATTTATGGATGATTTATATTGTAGAGAATTGGGTAATAAAATGGAAAAATAAAATCCTAATTACATCCCCCACTACTTCTGCTGTGTTAATTCAAAAAAACACACTCAAGTATTTAGACAGATGGCGGTGGCGGCCATATTTGCCTAAGATTTCTCTACAGGGAAGCAAGACTAAGCAGAGTTCTTAGGAGATGTGCTTCTCTGCCTACTTTCACACTTTGAAATCCTTAATAAATGCTGATTTTTTTCACAGCCAAATGTTTTCCTATCTGATTAGGCAGTTTTCTACTTCAGTAAGCATGCAATATGGGAGTAGCTAAATTTCCACACTAAGAAGTGAAAAAACAATATTTTTAGTTTGGAAATAAAACAATCTGGAATAATCAAAACTGTTGAGATCATAAAGAGCTTCATAGGGAGTATATTTCTGATGAATCCATACCACGGGGTTAAAGAGTTAAAGGCTTAGTTTTAAGAAGAATGAGACTAGGCTATGTTTATACAATAAACAACAGTTTTAAATGACTGTTTATAATAAATTATCTGGAAGGCTGATTCTTGTCACTTAAGATTGTATTATTCCTCAAATAAGAGGACAAGAGCTGGACAAGTTAGCATTTAAAAAAAATTTTTTTCTCAGCTTACATTTTGGATAACACTTTGAGCTTTTCCTTGGAAAAATGAATGCACATAGCTGCTGAGTGTGTTTCTTCAAAGGGAGGTGGATTCCAAGTGACTGTTTATTTTTTTTTAAACACCTATTAAATTGACAAAAGGAAAATGGGAAATATTCACAAGCATAATCATATAAAACTTCATTCCTGTGTGACACCATTTTAGAGTTAGAAGTTTGGGCACTCAGTAAGAAGACACACTACCTTATCATTAGTGGTAGTAACATTTTGTTAAAAGGAGGTAACCGATATATTGAGAGGTTAAATAATTCTTGTTCAAAAATCCATCCAGGTGGTCATATGATGCATGCTTCAACTCATTCTAAAACTTAGTACATTGTGGTTTCCATTATGTTCACATTCCCAATTTCAGGTGTTGCTTCTACATTCAATAATCAACAAATGTTAATGGGTTACCAGTCATGTACCTGGCCCTGTTAAGCATTAGATATTTTCATGAGTAAAATATATAAACCTGCCTATCAAATTTTACAGTTCCATTATGTCAGATCTGATTGTCATCTATCATAAAGTTTGGTCTGTTAAAAAATATTTGTATACTACGCCCTGGCTGGTGTAGCTCAGTGGATTGAGTGCGGACCTGCAAACCACACGATCGCAGTTCGATTCCCAGTCAGGGCACTTGCCTGGGTTGCAGGCCAGTTCCCAGCAGGGGACTCAGGAGAGGCAACCATACATTGATATTTCTCTCCTTCTCTCCTTCCCTTCCCCTCTAAAGATAAACAAATAAAATGGGAAAAAAATATTTGTATACTAATCTTTTATGGTCAAATATTATGGAATGAATTCTCAATCAGTAGATGAGAAGAAGCTACAAGTATCTGTTTTTCTTAAGTTGATTTGCCTTATGTCATTTGCACATTTTCCCTCAAAGGACTAGCTAAAGTGTATCTGAACCTCGTCCCCTGAGGAATTTTTTAAATCAGCACATCCTATTTTAGTCACTTTGGAATGTTATAATTAAATACAGCAAGCTGGATGGCTTAAACAACAAAAATAGAGGCTAGGAAATCCAAGATCACGGTGCCAGCAGATTCAGTGTTTAGTGAGAACTGCCCTCTTGATGCATCTTCTCTCTCATGTCTCTTTTTATAAGGGCACTAATTCCATCATGAGGGCTCCACTCTCATAACCTGATTACCTTCCACAGGCCTCATCTCCAAATATCATTACATGGGGGATGAAGGTATAAACATGAATTTTGTAGGGGAATAATTTAGTCCTTTCTAATCCAAGTCTTTGCTGTGGGTACTTTCTTCTTGTCCTCCTGTTTCCCACCCCCCAATTACAATACATATTATAAAGAATATAGTTAACACACTTGATTAATTTATTAATTAAAAATGTATTTGTCAATGGCCATTCAAGTTTTAGACAATGAAAAAAAGATGAATAAAATATTGCCTTTGACTTCAAGAAGTTTAATGAAATCTCTACTCATAATGCTCAAACTACAATGCATCAGTGTTAAGTCTAATCCCTTAGGGGAGTTTGTTCAAATGGAGATTCCTACCCTCACTTACCAGAAATTTAGATTCTGTGGTTCTTAGAAGGGGACTATCCTATATTTTGATCAAGCACCCAGATAATTCTGTTACGTGCAGTGACTCACAAGAATTGTACTTGCTTCTATTCTAGCTCTGACTTCATCTGATAATTTTAATTTGTAGTCTTTGGGCTTTTCTACAATAACTGTCATTTTTTGAAAGCATTTTTTTCAGGACTATACACTTAATATAAAATTATTACATTAATCCTCATAACACACCTACAGAGAAGGTATAATGACCTTAACAGATTAGAAAGTAAGGTTAAAGAGCTTAAATCACTCTACTAAATATTCATTCAACAGATGTTTCTTGAGCTTCCATTTGTAGGCACCCTTTTAGGTTCAGGGAACACACTAGTATACAAATTTCTAATAGAGGATAAACGTGCTTTTGATTACAAAACACGTACCCTTAGCCATTCTGTCTCAGTACTCCCTTGTTCCTGAGATGTCCTGCTCTCTAAATCTGATAGGCAGGTCATCATCTACTTCCTTATGTGTGAAAGCCTCAAATTCCAGCCCTTTCCCAACATGTCTTTTAAGTGATGAACCATGAATTTTTAAACAATATATTGATGAGCTTCAAGAAACTCAATGAAATTCTTTTTCTGAAGTACCCCCACTTTTTGGAAAAGAGTCACTAGAATCCAACGGATTTTTGAAGAAGGTTGTGATCCTCAAAATGCTGCTAACAAGGGGGTGCCCATTCAGGTCCGAGGACTGGTCTGGCCTCTTCGTCTGGCACAAAGTAGGTGCTCATGAAATATTTTTTGAAACTGTGAACCTTAAAAACATTTATGTATGTAGTACATGTGGGAAAACACTACAATTTCATACACGAATAAGCACATTGGGCACATTATTTTAAAAGGTAATTATAGAACAGAACAAAATATGCTTTCTAGAGAGAACATGTATAGGATTTGGGTTAAAGACTGGTTACAAAGAGATCAAAGAGACAAGGTGACACTAAGATTTGATCTTGATGTTGACTTTAAGGAGCAATGGAAGCAAAGAAGAACAGCTGATTTGAGTCATAATGAAATGGGTTTTGGATATGTTGACTTAGGATGATGTCAAATATTCCTGTGAATGTGTTAAGTGAGATACTGGAAACATGGATCATAAATCCTTAAGAAAAGTTGCATTAGAACTGTAAATTAAATATGTAATTATTTAGAGACAGTATGAAAATGATGAAGTCAATTAAATTTTTAAAATTATTTTATTGTTTAATTACAGTTGTCTGCATTTACCCTCCGCCACTCCCCTTAAGTAAATTAAATTTTAAAGGAAGAAGAATATTGAGAGAAGAGGGAATTGGAACAAGAAATCCAAATAGGAGTAAAAGGAAGTAAGGAAGCAAGGAAAGCAAAAGTGCTAAGAAATGTTCTTTGTTTTAAGAACAAAAGGTGTGTTAGTGTATATACTTTCTGTAATAAGAACTCAGTAGAAAAGACACATGAAATTTTATTTTGGTTAAAATAAGTCTTTTTCAAAAGTATATATTTTGAAATATAACTTACTTCTTCCTCAATTTTTTATAATTCTGAAAGATGCATATCCATAACTGTCCAAAATACACACTCCCTATAGGGATATAGGGAACACATATATTTCATGTATAAGTACAAATATATACACATATAACATATGTATTAATATCTAACACTAACAATGATCAAGAATAGATAATAATAACTAAACATTGTAATGTGTATTTATTTACATTGTATATAATATGTGTACATATACACACAAGCATATATTCATATAATAGATGAGGGACAATTTTTGCTATTAAAGAACTGAGAATAATGGGAGAAACAGAATTAAGTAACAACTACAATATAGCAATTTAAGAATTAAATTTAACCACTGTTAATTGGATTCTCCCCATATGCAGGAACTAATGTGTTATCTCATTTATGTCCCTCAAAACAGTTAATGTTCTTAATCATTAGCTGGCAATATGGGTATAGAAATAAACACAGGAGTAGTGGAAAGAAAAGTGCACTAAACTCTAACTAGGAGGTAAAAAAGACATTCCAGAGAAAGTGGTAATTGAGTTGCACGATGAAGAATGTTTGGAAGAAGAGCTTCACAGAGGGTATGTGTCAATACTGAGAATGAATAAGTGTAAACTGTGTTTAGGGAGCAAAAAGCACTGTGGTTTAACTGGACCAGCTAATGGGATGAGCATGGAAGGATAGGCAAAGCTTATATTCTAAGGGCTCTGAAATCTATTCGTGGATTTCAGGTGTTTGATTTTACCTTGTAGTGGACAGAGCCATTTAAAATTCCTGTTGTTGAAATCTGTTCTTATGTTGGGGGTGTTCTGATATTTTGATTCTAAAATGATCAGCACAGTTGTTGTATGTAAATATATGGGAGAAGGAAGGGTTTATAGGAATAGAAAAGAATAGAATTCCATTGTAATGATCTATGTAATCAATGATACGACTATAAATTCAGGTAAGACAGTAGAAATAGGAGGTGGAAGAGAGATTAAAGACAGTTTAGCAGGAAACTCAAGTATATAATGGATAATTTAAGAGAGTGGAAGCATGTGCTATTAAGAATTATGCCAGAAAAATAGGCCTACGTTGGGGCAGTTCTGGTCAAACTGAGACGTCTCTAAGAGATGTAACATCAATGATACCACATACAGATGAGAAATGAAGAGAGACTCATCGACCAGGTTTGAATTATGGGTCTACTACAATCTAGCTGCCACAATACTAGACAAGTTTCTTAATCTCTTCACAGTTTCAATTTCCCTGCTTTGCATGGAGACCATAGGGTTGTATGATGATCAAATAAGTATGTCTTATGAAATCACAGTGTAGTGACTGACACACGATCTGAGTTATAGAGATACTTGCTCTTAAAAGAGTAAACACTTTATGAAGAAGAGGGGATTTGAGTTGGACCTTGAAAAACATATAGAATAGTAATGTGTAGAAAATATGAAAAGGAGAGAAACTATGATTACACATCAGGTATATGTGGGAAATGGGAAATGATTTAGATGGACTGAATTGCAGGGAACAGACAGTGAAGTTATGTGTATCAGAAGATCAGTTTGGAACACAGTGCTCCAAAACACAACATGCAAAAAAAATTAGACTTGTAGTCACTAAGCAATGGAATATCACCAAAGACTTTTCAGGAGGACTAGCCTGTGAGAATACATTAAATTTGAACAGGAACAAGTAGATGTTTGCAAAGGTCACACAGTAATTTGGCACAGGCAAGATGACAACTAAGTTCTGTGTGAACTGACCCCACAGCCTTGATCTTTACACTGTGCCGGATAGGTTCTTGGAAAGCCTGTTGCCATCTGCCTTATACTGAGGCATAACTGAATAAACACAGTTTGAAGAAGAAGCGTGATGAGTGAGCTTGTCTTGGCCAAAACACAAGCTCTGGAGCCAGCTGTGTTATTTTACATAAACTGTAGAATATCAATATTGTTCACTTTAAAAGGGATGGTATTTGTCACAGAGTGGGTGAATATAAAAATTTCAGTTTTCTGAAACTGTCTATCAAATGTCTAGAATGACTTCCTGCTGCATGTATTTCTCCATGCACCTTTAAAATAAAGCCCCACTAACTGAAGTGACTTGAATTTACACTCATTCCTTACAATCTGTAAAAGTTTAATTGGCCTTTAGTGATTCAAATTGTTTTATGGAAATG